>NC_082670.1:86224161-86839339 GCF_025265405.1 Mesoplodon densirostris
AGAAACTAGGCTTATTGCACTTTTGAGTTACTGAGGTCTCAAATTCAGTGTTAATTTACTCTATGCCACCTATGCTGGTCCCATCTCTATTCCTCAGTAAGACCACATTCATTACCTATGCAGGGCCTTTGCACTTGCTATTTCCTCTGCCTGGGAACACAGTTTCTTAGTTCTTTAAACACTTGGCTCCACCTTGCCACTTAGGTATCAACTCAAATGACTCCTAAGAACCTTCCCTGCCCACCCCATTAAAACAGCCAGCCACCAGTCACTCTTGGTTACTGTATCCCATTTTGTTCTGTACATTGCTTTTTATGTTTATTGTCAATCTTGCCCTTGGAGTTTCAGCTCCCGAGGAGAAGACCTTGTTCATCTTGTTCACATTTGTATCACCAGCTTCTAGAAACTATGCCAGATGCATAAATAAATATTAGCTGGATGAAAAAAAAATCTGGCTTCCATGCAACTTTACACACTGGTGTGCAGCTGTTAGATTCCTACCAGACATTGGGAGCAGGTGGCCTAGGTGGACTATGGTGTTTTTGGCTGCTCTAAAAGATGACTGCAGCCTTTAAAAAGCTTTAGAGTCACTTATCAAGAAGAAGCGTTCTTCACCTGGAATTCACAGATGGGTTCGAGAGGCACATGAACCTTCTGAAATTTTACACACGTTTTTGGGGGGGGAGGGGCAATGATGTTCTTCGTGTTCCCAGTGGGATGGGCAGCACTGGTTGAGGCCAATTTGATGCTAATCTAGGCCAGTCCAACCCAATGTTGCAGCGCCAAGCACACACTGGCGCTCCCAGCATCTCTGCCTTTCCAGCTTGGGCGCCCTGCCTCAGGCTCCGAGCAAGTAGTCAATCAAGTCCTTTTATTTGCCTTTTTTTCATCGATCATATATAGAGAGAGATTTATTTATTTATTTAAATTTATTTATTTTTGGCTGCTTTGGTTCTATGTTGCTGTGAGCAGCTTTCTCTAGTTGCGGCGAGCGGGGGCTACTCTTCGTTGTGGTGCGCGGGCTCCTCATTGTAGTGGCTTCTCTTGTTACGGACGGAGCATGGGCTCTAGGCACGCGGGCTCATTAGTTGCGGCTCGTGGGCTCTAGAGCATAGGCTCAGCAGTTGTGGCGCACAGGCTTAGCTGCTCCACGGCATGTGGGATCTTCCCGGACCAGGGCTCGAACCCGTGTCCCCTGCATTGGCAGGCGGATTCTTAACTGCAGTGCCACAAGGGAAGTCCCACAGGGCATTTCTTGAGGGCATTAACAGCTCCCCAGGCCTTGGGAATAGGAAGTGCCCATGAGCACCCGTTGTAAAGTTGTTGTTATGGGCAGTGTCCACAAGGCGGCAGCATTTCTTCATGCCCAAGTCGGGTTACTCCGGCAAGCAGAGGCTTAGCGAAAGTTGTCTTCCTGGGTTGTGAATGTGGAATGTGCCAAGCGCCAGGTGCCAGAATGTGGAAAGTGCCAGAGCAAATACCCAAGGGCTTGTGTCTCACTACTTCTTCCCCATTAAACTTCACCCCCCCAGACAAATCCGAAGCCCTGACTAACCACCCTGCCAAGGGTGCTGTTGTTCGTAGGTGGGTTGAATCGAAGGAAGGAGGCTGATGATGGGAACCCCAGTGCCAGGAGACATGGAGGCTAGGGGGCTTTTGGAAGCTCCTGCGGGCCGTAAGGTCCACCTTCGTTTGGGTGCTCTAGGCTTGGTTAAGCTGTAGGAGGGCCCGCCTGGATCTGCAGATTGTGGTCCCATGCAGAGCCAAACAGACCCTACGGGTTAAACGGGGGCGCTCGTTGGCGGGCACATCCTCCCCAGCCCTCTTGGCCAAACCACAGTCCAGCCATGGGACCCAAGCCTGCTCAGGCTCCAGGGAGGGGATAATAGCCCAAGTCAAGGAGGCTGGAAGGGAATATAGTAGGCATTGCTCTGCTCTGCTTTGCTTTGCTTTGCTTCGCTTTTTGTAATTTCATTTTTATGGTATGTTGGAATATAGTTGACGTACAGTGTTGTGTTTGTTTTCAGTGTACAGCCGTCGGATTCAGTTATACGTATACTTACAGCATATCTATTGTTTTCAGATTCTTTTGCCACAGAGGTTATTGCAGAAGGTTGAGTAGAGTTCTCGGTGTTGAGCACCAGGTCCTTGTGGATTATCTATTATACATATATGTATTTGTGTGTATGTGTTTGTCCTGACCTCCTAATTTATCCCTCCCCCTTCCCCTTTCCTTTATGTAACCGCACATTTGTGTTTTAAGTCTGTGAGTCTCTTTCTGCTTTGTCAATTAGTTCATTTGTATCTATTTTTCGATTCCACCTAGAAGTGATATGATACGCTATTGGTCTTCCTCTGTCTGAAGTGCTTCACTCAGTGTATGATCCTCCCAGGTCCATCCATGTTGCTGCCAATGGCATTATTTCATTCTTTTTTACGGCTGAGTAATAGTCCATTGTACATATGTACCACATCTATTTTTATCCATTCATCCGTTGGTGGACATTTTGCTGGTTTCTGTGTCCTGGCTATTGTAAATAGTGCTTCAGTGAACGTTGAGGTGCGTGTGTCTCTTCGAATTACGGTTTTCTCCGGATATACACCCAGGAGTGGGAATGCCGGATATAGGGTAGCTCTCTTTTTAGTTGTTTTCAGGAACTTCAAGACTGTCCTTTATACTGACTGTTACCAATGTACATTCCCACAAATAGTGTAGGAGGGTTCCCGTTTCTCCACTCTCACCTCCAGCTTTATTGTTTGTAGACTTTTTTTTTTTTTTTTTTTTTTTTTTTTGCGGTATGCGGGCCTCTCACTGTTGTGGCCTCCCCCGTTGCGGAGCACAGGCTCCGGACGCGCAGGCTCCGGACGCGCAGGCTCAACGGCCATGGCTCACGGGCCCAGCTGCTCCGCGGCATATGGGATCCTCCCAGACCGGGGCACGAACCCGTATCCCCTGCATCGGCAGGCGGACTCTCAACCACTTGCGCCACCAGGGAGGCCCTGTTTGTAGACTTTTGACGATGGCCATTCTGACTGATGCGAGGCATTACCTTGCTGCAGTTTGTGTGTGTGTGTGTGTGTGTGTGTGTGTGTGTGTGTGTGTGTGTGTGTGTGTGTGTGTGGTACGCGGGCCTCTCACTGCTGTGGCCTCTCCCGTTGCGGAGCACAGGCTCCGGACGTGCAGGCTCAGCGACCATGGCTCACGGGCCCAGCCGCTCCGCGGCATGTGGGATCTTCCCGGACTGGGGCACGAACCCGCGTCCCCTGCATCGGCAGGTGGACTCTCAACCACTGCGCCACCAGGGAAGCCCCTTGCTGCAGTTTTGATTTGCATTTCTCTAATAATTAGGGATGTTGAGCATCTTGTTTTTTTTTTTTTTTTCTTTTCTTAAACAGTGTCAATAAAATTTACCTCTTGAAATTTCCTTCTTGAGTGTCGGTCGTGTCTTGAATTCTTTTTGCATTACCTATCCCAGGACATTACTTGAGGGCAGGTGTCATTAACAGTCCCCCAGGCCTTGGGAATAGGAAGTGCTTTTGAGCAGCGGTTGTAAATTTGTTGTTACGGGAAATGTCCACAAGGCGGCAGCATTTCTCCGTGCCTAAGTCGGGTTACTCGGGCAAGGGGAGCCTTAGGGAAAGTCGTTTTCCCGGGCTGTGAATTAGAGTGGAAGGTGCCAGAGCAAACACCCAAGGGCTTGTGTCTCACTACTTCTTCCGCCTTAAGCTTCTACCCCCGCAGACAAATGCGAAGCCCTGCCAAACCGCCCCGCCGAGGGTGCTGTGGTTCAAAGGAGGGGCGACTCGCAGGAAGGAGGCTAGTTGTTGGAAACCCAGCGCAGGGGACGTAGAGTAGGGTCTTTTGGGAGCTTCTCCAGGCCGTAGGGTCCACCATCGTTTGGGTGCACTAGGCTTGTTTAAACTGTAGGAGGGCGCGCCTGGATCTGCAGATTGTGGTCCCATGCAGAGCCAAACAGACCCTACGGGTTAAAGGGGGGGCTCGTTGGCGGGCACATCCTCCCCAGCCCTCTCTGCCAAACCACAGTCCAGCCATGGGACCCAAGCCTGCTCAGGCTCCAGGGAGGGGATAACAGCCCAAGTCAAGGAGGCTGGAGGGGAATATAGTAGGCATTGCTCTGCTTTGCTTCACTTTTTGTAAGTTCATTTCTATGGTATGTTGGAGAATAGCTGATGTACAGTGTTGTGTTTGTTTTTGGTGTACAGCCATCGGATTCAGTTATACATATGCATACAGTATATCTATTATTTTTCAGATTCTTTTGCCACAGAGGTTATTGCATTAGGTCAAGTAGAGTTCCCTGTGCTGAGCCTCAGGTCCTTTTGGATGATCTATTGTACATATATCTATCTCTTTGTATCTGTTATCCCGACTTCCTAATTTATCCCTCCCCATTCCCCCTTCTTTTATGTAACCCCACGTTCGTGTTTTAAGTCTGTGAGTCTCTTTCTGCTTTGTCAGTTAATTCATTTATATTTACTTTTCGATTCCACCTAGAAATGATATCATATACTTTTGGTCTTCCTCTGTCTGAAGTCCTTCACTCAGTGTATGACCAACACAGGTCCATCCATGTTGTTGCCAATGGCATTATTTCATTCTTTTTTATGGCTGAGTAATAGTCCATTGTATTTATGTACCACATCTCCTTTATTCATTCCTCTGCTGATGGTCATTTAGGTCAAACAACAAATATTTATTGTCACAGTTTTTGCAGTAGAAGCCCACGATCAAGGTGTAGGCAGGGTTGGTTCCTTCTGAGGCTGCCTCTCTCCTAGTTACTGGTGGTAGCTGGTAGTCTTTGGTATTGTTTGGAAGAAACTTCTTAAAATATTAAGTAGCAGAAAACAGATTGGACGCTGCTGTTCAGTATTGTACAAAATGAGACATTAATTCTTCTGTATCAAAGTTCTTCGCTGATTAGCAGCTCTCCCTGGAAAATTCAGGGTCTACCCAGACTCCTCTTCAGCGATAAGGAGTAGTTCAAGAAGTTGTACTTAAATTATGGAGCACAGAGCACCCATGTCTCTGCACTTTAGCATTTATATCAACATTTCTATTTTGAACCAAACTTTCTAGAAAGTCTTTCACTCATATGACAAGGCTCTCATAAGAAAAGACACTGTGCCTTGAGCACTTATTAATATTCATGATTATTTCTAAATGAAAACTAAAATGAAATGATGTTGTCAGGCTTAGGAAAATGCATTATGAAAAGTCACCAAATATTGCTATGCAGAGCATGCCGCTGAAAGCTTTAAAGATATAGTCAGTACTTTTCAGTTTACCTAGAATCCCACTTTAGTAAGTCCAGAATGTAAGTTGAATTGCACGTGGTTTTCTATGTTAAATGAAACACAGTTGATAGACTGAGCATAAAGCTTATGTGCAAACCTGGCTTTTGAATCATAACAGACCTGGTTCTACTCCCAGCACCAGCCTTTTACTTTCTGAGCAAGTAACTGGACAAGTATTCCAAGCATCACTTTCCTCATCTCAAAATGCAAGTAAATATACCTGGCTCTTACGGTCATTCTGAGGATTAAATAAGTTAACTTACAAGATCACAGGGTACAGCATCCGTTGAAGGAAAGCACTCAGAAAAACGGCAACCATTGTGAAGTTAAAAACAAAAAAAGCCACTTTTTCCTTTGGTAATTAGAAAACCGTAAGTGCACTTGATCCTTTGGCTTGAACATGATGTTTATATAAATGGAATCTTTGAAAAGGCATACCTGGATAATTTTCTTTCCATCTTGAAATAGGTACCCTACCAAATTGCAAAGGGATTTTTTCATTGTGTATTTTGTCTGCGGTATAAGAATAAGTTACACCTCCAAGTAATGGTTTTGAAAAGCCATCTATGCTTACATAGAGTACAGAGTTCTTTTTTTTTTTTTTTGCGGTACGCAGACCTCTCACTGTTGTGGCCTCTCCCATTGCAGAGCACAGGCTCTGGACGCGCAGGCTCAGTGGCCATGGCTCACGGGCCCAGCCGCTCCGCGGCACGTGGGATCTTCCTGGACCAGGGCACGAACCCGTGTCCCCTGCATCGGCAGGCGGACTCTCAACCACTGCGCCACCAGGGAAGCCCCAGAGTTCTTTAAGGAAAAAAAAAAAAAAACTGGAGCAAATATTCTGGGTCTTCCATCAAAGCTGAGAAAAGTTTTGAGGTGCTATATAAGCATAAAAAACTAGGAATGCTGGGGCCTCCCTGGTGGCGCAAGTGGTTGAGAGTCCGCCTGCCGATTCAGGGGATACGGGTTCGTGCCCCGGTCTGGGAGGATCCCATATGCCGCGGAGCGGCTGGGCCCGTGAGCCATGGCCGCTGAGCCTGCGCGTCCGGAGCCTGCGCGTCCGGAGCCTGTGCTCCGCAACGGGGGAGGCCACAACAGTGAGAGGCCCGCATACCGCAAAAAAAAAAAACAAAAAAAAAAAACTAGGAATGCTGAACACTGTTACAGCCGGCAGGGGGAAACATGGAAGGAGCCGGTAGATGGTGGTATCCTTTACCAGTGACAGTCCTTGTGCCTGTAATACGTTGCTCTAATATAAATTCAGAGGATGCCTTCGAGCTTAGTAAATCAAAAACAGATTTGAACCTCATTGATTGAATTCTAAAAAATCAAATCATTCTTCTCCTGAAACATATTTGTAGTTACAGGATATTGCCTGAAATTTGAGATTATTAAGGAAAAAAGACCAGCCAAAAACAGAAGGTTAGAATTTAGAAGGTCTCGGATTTTCTGTTAACTTAAATTCACCATTTCCAAGTCTACCATGACAATATACCTAACCAGTAAAATAAATGCTTTCACTGAGGACAGGAGTCAAAGGACACCATATACTTTTTTTTTTTTTTTTTTTTTTTGCGGTACACGGGCCTCTCACTATTGTGGCCTCTCCCGTTGCGGAGCACAGGCTCCGGATGCGCAGGCTCAGCGGCCATGGCTCACGGGCCTAGCCGCTCCGCGGCATGTGGGATCTTCCCGGACCGGGGCACGAACCCGTGCCCCCTGCATCGGCAGGTGGACTCTCAACCACTGCGCCACCAGGGAAGCCCTCTTTTTTCTTTTTTAACTTGAATTATAATTGACACACAATACTATATTAGTTTCAGGTGTACAACATAGTGATTTTATATTTTTATACCTTACGAAATGATCACGATGTCTAGTTACCATTCTTAATCCTGTTAACCTCTTAATCCTGTTAATTAAGTTTAAAAATACAAATTGTTAAAAAAAATAATAAATATTTTTCAGGACTTCTGTGGTAGTCAAGTGGTTAAGACTCCACGCTTCCACAGCAGGGGGCCTGGGTTCGATCGCTGGTCAGGGAACTAAGATTCTGCATGCCACGTGGTGCAGCCAAAGGAAAAAAAATTAATAAATATTTTTAAAATGCCAGCAAATAACATAGAAGGAAAGCCTTCAACAGAGCATAATGAGGGGACTTCCCTGGTTGCGCAGTGGTGAAGAATCCGCCTGCCAATGCAGGGGACACGGGTTTGATCCCTGGTCCAGGAAGATCCCACATGCCATGGAGCAACTAAGCCCGTGCACCACAACTACTGAGCCTGTGCTCTAGAGCCCGCGAACCACAACTACTGAGCCCACGTGCCGCAACTACAGAAAGCCTGCACACAGCAACGAAGACCCAACGCAGCCAAAAATAAACAAACAAATAAATTATAAAAAACAAAAAAGAGCATAACGAGGATGCAAAATTAAGGTGAAGAATGATACAGTAAGACGTATCTATAATTGTTTAAAGACATACAAAGCCTACTCTGTGTGGTCAAATCAGATTCATCTGTAAGGAAGAAAGAGGCCTTCCACTGCCTGTTGTCTAGCTTTTATGGCCCCATCTGGAGGCCAGGGTTCAGAAGACCCAGCAATCCTGGGTGAGCATAGACCCACCCTGGCTAGCCACATCCCACTGGAATGTGCACTGTGTTTCTGTCTCGTTCTGCTTTGGAGACTTTCCTGAGGCCTTCATGGCCCCCATGAAAGGTGCAGCCCAAAAGCGTCGGGGAAGCTAATGCCCTGGGGTCCATCTTCAACCAGTGGGGAAGAGGAGCTTGCGTATGAGTCTGCCATCCTCCATTTCTTTAGGTGGATAATCCTGGGCAGTGTCTTGTGTGCAAAGTCCTGGTGGTACTGAGGCCCCGTTGCCCCCATCCAGTGCAGTCTGAGCAAAGGTACATTGACACTGGCTTTCTCAGCCCCACCTCCTTGCTCACTCGCGCTTCCTGGGACTCTGCCGATAGATGAATTGCACTGAAGTCCTTGTCTCAGAGGTTCCCAACGACAGCCACCCAGGGAGTGGCAGAGTCTCCGACAATATTCTGTAAAGTGCTGGGACTACAGGTGTCTCTCAGTTACTTTGACTTATTAAGGTTATGAAATGTCTCCTCCTGTGAATTAATGTAAATTGTTAAAAATTTAAATATTTTAAAAAGGTCAGCAAGTATTAGGAGGAATGCTTTTAAGAACGCATGTGAGAATGCAAAATTAAGTTGAAGGATGATACGGTAAGATGTTTATACAATGGTTTAAGGACACACAAAGCGATATCTTACGTAATTGATGAGCCACATATGCTTATGGCTGAAGGATGTGTTCCAAATTCACAGTAGTGGCCTCCTCTGGGGAGGTAAACAGAAAAATGGGGCTTGTAAGGGCTATAGAGAGGATTTCAATTTAATCTGTAACTTTTGTCAGGTATTTTTGTTGTTGTTGTTGTTTTTGTGGTACACGGGTCTCTCACTGTTGTGGCTTCTCCCGTTGCGGAGCACAGGCTCCGGACGCGCAGGCCCAGCGGCCATGGCTCATGGGCCCAGCCGCTCCGCGGCATGTGGGATCCTCTCGGACCAGGGCACGAACCCTGCATCGGTGTCCCCTGCATCGGCAGGCGGACTCTCAACCACTGCGCCACCAGGGAAGCCCTGTCAGGTATTTTAAAGAAAAGATTTGAAGAAAAGTGGAAACAATGTTAACATTTGTTCATTTTGGTTGGAAAGTATGCAGGCATTTATTATATTTTCCTGTATTATGCATTTAAAATTTTTCCCAAATTAAAAAGTTAAAGCAGTTTTAAATATTTTCTAATAAGTCAGTGAATTCAAAACTTTTAAAAAGAATTAAGATGACCTGCATAAAATCAGCTCAAAGCAACAACCAATATTGCCAATTTGATATATTTTCCTCCAGATTTTTTCCTAACTTACAGTTTGTTGACTTGAAATGCAACTATTAGTCTTGTTTTCTTTAGAAGCCCAGAACTTCTATTGTTGACTATGGTAACCAGGGAGGAAGCATTGGTAACAGAGAAATTTTTAAAATATATTAATTTCTTCTCCAGAAAATGTGAGATTAGCACTATGAGAGTAAAGATGAAGTGTGACTGACTTCATGGTCACATAGTAAAGAACGTTTGCTCTTGCCCCAGATGGCTGACCACCCAATCCAGAATTTTTATTGGGAATAAACCAAGTTCAACCACATTTCTACCCTTTCTCTACCATCCATCTGTAAGAACTGTAACATACAAGCTTCATTCTATCTTCCATAAGTACTTCTGGCTACTGAGCTATTTTTTTTCTTCTTGTGATTACAAATAACCTTCATTAAATGTGCAAACTGAACTTACAGTCTGGTATCGTGTGCGTAGCTGCCACTTGGAATTATTCAGTATTATTTTTTATTAATATACGTGTTGGGGGACAAGAGAACATTTTGATAAATTCTCCTGAAATGTGCCAGATCGTTGCATATTTAGAGTATCTATTTGCACAAAGCAATGGCGTGAACATATGGCTCACAAGTTC
This sequence comes from Mesoplodon densirostris, assembly GCF_025265405.1. Lineage (NCBI taxonomy): Eukaryota > Metazoa > Chordata > Mammalia > Artiodactyla > Ziphiidae > Mesoplodon > Mesoplodon densirostris. The sequence continues at coordinate 86,234,013 of NC_082670.1, forward strand.
TGAAGCCTGATCCTGTTAGATAGATGAATGCTGGTAATTTATCATGTGCCGCCAGGAGTAGGGAGATGAATTGTAAAACCCTTTAATGGTTTCTGGCATCCAGGCAACAAACCTTTCTGGCCTTTCTCTGTCTGCCCTTGGACTCATCAGCATCTCTGTGAAGTAGGATCAAGGATGAAGTCCACATGAAACTTTTGCTCTAAGTTTTAAGAAACAGACTGACTGGGAGCAGACCTAAACAGAAAACATTACAGGCAGAAAACTACAAGGTCTTTTCCTCTGAGGTTTTTTTTTTTTTTTTGGTTTTTAAAAGAGCTTGCAGCTTCACATACTGCAAACCTTTCTTTCTGTTTCCCTTCTCCCCTCACCGCCACCCCATGGGAACCAGGAATAATAATTCCTAACGACCAGGAGAAGGGGGTGGGAAAGTATGCTGCAAAGCCATGGAAGTGATTTGAAAACTCATGACTCCCTTCAAACTCGCCAGAAACTGTAAATAGGAACGCCTGGCAAGAGGGGAACAAGGGACAGATCTTCCACTTCTTCAGAATGCTCTTGAGCAGGAGGGAGGGAGAGAGCAGGAACGTTTCAGATATTTTGCACGAAACCTGCTTCATCCATTTTACAGCAGAGCTGCTTGGTTTTATGGGGGAGCAGTTATCTGGGCAGGACTCAGAGCTGAAGAATTTTGCTGCAGTGGCTGTTGGTGATGGGACGGGATTTAAAAAAATTCCTCCTTGGGGAGAAAAAGTCGACAGAATATTTGTTTTTTTGGAGTATGTGTCTATTACATGTCTGTTATGGACTGCATAATGTCCTCCCTAAATTCATATGTTGAAATCCTGACCCCCTCCTGCCCCCACCCCCCACCATGTGACAATATTTGGAGATAGGGCGTTTAGGGAGGTAACTGGTATTGAATGAGGTCATAAGGGTGGGTCCCTAATCTTACGGGACTGGCGTCCTTATAAGAAGAGGAAGCGACACCAGAGAGCCCACTCTCTCTCCACACATACAGAGAAAAAGCTACGTGAAGACCCAGACACAAGGCAGCCGTCTGCAAGCCAGGAAGAGATCTCCCACCAGAAACCAACCCTACCAGCACCTTGATCTTGGACTTCCAACCCCAGAATTGTGAGAGAATACATTTCTGTTGTTTGAGCCACTTAAGCTATGGTGTTTTGTTCTGGCAGCCTAAGGTGACTCACACAGTGTCAGTTAACACCGGGAGGTGGACTTCATCTCACTTGGGTATGTTAAATGGCTCTGGATACATATTAAGGTCCTAGAGGTGGCGGCGTGATTAAGGGAATTGGCTGGTGGACTCAGGCAAGCCTTATTTGAATCTCAGTTAACTGCTTCCTAGGTGCGTGACCTTCAGCAAATGATCATCTCTCTGTGTGTTTCCTCATCTGTAGAAGAGGAATAATAATAGTTTATACCTGCAGGATTCTTGTGAGGTTAAACGCTTTAATGTACGTAGAGCATGTCACAGCGGCTGGCGAGCAGCTCTAAAAAATGCCAGCTCTGTCGAGGTGGCTCAGAGCCTCGTGTGTTCACAGCTTTTTCACTTTACAAAGAACGTCCATAACCATGATTATGTTTGATTTTTATAGCCATCTTATGAGATTAGTTGGAAAGGCAATGCTACACCCACTTGAGGGAAGAGGAAACCCAAATTCAGAGAAGCCAAGAAACTTTCCCGAGCTCGAATTTCTAACAAATCTAATAAATCGAGCAGAGCCAGGCTTCAAATGAAAGTCCCCTGACTCCAAGTTCTGAGCTTTTTGAACTAAATTTGCTATCTCTCTGAATTCCTCCCTTCCCCGCTTGTTCCCTCTTTTCTGGTCTTTTTTTCACCAAACATGTATCGAGTTTCTATTACGCTCCTGGCATTTCCCCTCTTTCCCTGGACCTGTGTTTCTTTTCTCTTTATTCATTTTGGCCTGGATGCTAAGTGTGTGCTACGTGTGTGTGCAGGCATGTGCACGCCTGCTTGGGGACACGCCTGCGTGCCCACACTGGTGCTTCCCGTGCTGTCATCTCCGTGGGGATAATCCTCTGCCTTGAGTCTCTCCTCCTAACCCACCAGTTTTTTAGCTCTAAGAAGTCAGCACTCAGCTTTCAAGGACATTATAAATAGAGCCTTAACAGTACCCTCTTTTCTTTTCTGAAAACTGACACCAAACACAGGCAACCAGGACAAAAAGAAGGAGAACAGGGTAGTTGTCGAGCAGATAATCAATATCTTTAAATGATATGAGAGCAGAGATTCCCAAAAGGGAGGTGAAAAGAGACCTGAAAATGACAGCCTGAGAAAGCTTGCTGGGCTCTTCTAAGGGAGTGAGGGATAGGGTGTTGTTTGAAAAAGCAGATTTCATATTACAGTTTTCATATTTGGGGAGATGTCAAAAATATCTCTTATCCTCATAGCACAAACTATAGAAATGAAAGCTCCACAGAATCTCCCTGACCCCTGCAGCTGTGTAGGAGGTGAGCTCTGAATTGTGAGGTGAGATTGGTACCCTGCATTTTTGGGCCATTTGGGATGTGAATTTTAAAAGCTGGGAAATGTTATTATGCAGGCTTCAGAAGAGAAGCAGGACCTGAAAGCTAGGAGTCAGTGCCTGAAAGGTTTCCATGGAGTTTGAGCAGACCATCAAATCCAAATCCCCTATTTTACAGATGAGACAATTGGGTCACAGCAAGAAGTCTCTGGCTGGAGGGCTGGTGGTTACAGTGCCTCATCCAGCACTTGCTTCTCCCTGCAGGTTGGGGAATATTGGTGAAAGACCAGGGAACTTGCAAGCAGCCATCCTCTAATTCTAAGATAGAGAATTAAAATGTGCCTGGAGGAGGTTGGGACCCAACCCAGAGCATTGGCTCACTGGGCCTGAAGGAAGCCATTGCAGTGGAGGACTGCAGATTATTCTTATTGTTCTAGATGGGTTCTGAGAGTCCACAGCTTTTCAGGTAGGTCTTTCCAAAGACCTGAAGTGGTGGATTGGACAGTAAAGATGTGGAGGATCATGGAGTAGCTGTTGGCTTTCTGTGCATAAATAATGCCCCTCTAAGGAATAGGGTTTCTTATCCCGTACAATAAGCCACCTCCAAAGTGTTGGTGACCCTCTCCCTCACCCTTACCTTGACTCTGATACACACCCTGACTTTTTCCTGTCCTTTAGCTTGAAGCTGAACTGAATCCTTTCCTTCATCCTTCCCCTAAACCTGCCTCTGATCTTCACCATGTCCCTGAGCCTGATACCCTGACCCAGACTCTGACCCTGATCCTGACCTTGACACTGACTGATTCTCATCTTCACCCATTACGTTGAACTTGTCAAAGTCACCATGTTCCTGATCCTGACCATGACTTGCACACTAACCCTGACTGTTCACCCTCTTCAAGACCCTGACGTTCAGGCTCACCCTCACCGTCATGTTGATAGTACCCTGACCCTGACTCTAAAATGGACTCTGAATCTGACCCTCAGTTTGTTCTGACTATTATCTAATCCTCTCCATTGACCTTCAAACTAAATCTGACCATGATGACACCTTGAAACTGATTCTACTACTAACCCTACTCCTGAACTTGACCTTCAACCTGACCCTGATTTTCACCCTGATTATCATCCTCAACATGACCAACACCCTGACACTGATCCTGAACCTTACCTGACCTTGACCATCACCCTGACATTGACCTTCAACGTGAACCTAAACCTGACCATGAATTGGAACTTCATCATCAACCTGACCCTGACCACAGATATGAAACCAGCTGTGACCCTCACCATGACCCTGAACTTGATGCTGACTGAACTTGACTGTAACCCTGATCTATATATTCACCCTGACTACTCTTTACTCTGAAAACCCCACACTGAATCTCTCCCTAACTCTGACCCTAAATGTAACAATGACATTGTCACTGACCCTCAATCTTGCACATAACTTGATCCTGACCAGAACCCTCACACTTACACTCTGAATCTGACCTTTACCTTGTTCCTTACACTCACATTCCTGGTAGCCTGACCCTCACCCTTATCTTTTTCTGAACTTGTACTGAACTTTACTCTTACCCTGACCCTCATCACGAGCCTCACAATGACCTTGTCCCAAAATGTGACCTGACACTGACCTTCAACCTGACCCTCATCCTCCATGACCATCTCCCAAATTGATCCTGAGGTCACTCTAATGCTGGCTCTGACCTTCCCACCCTCAAGCCTTACTTGAGCTTGATTCTCAACTTGCCCCTACCTGTAACTGAACCTGAATGCCATCCTACCTTGAAAACCTTCACCCTGATCCTGAAGCAGACCCTGACTCAGACACTACTCTCACACTGACCCAGAAACTGAATTTGACCCTGAACCTTACCTGATCCTAAACTTTACCCTGACTTTCACCATGTCCCTCAAGCTGACACTGACCATGACCATCAACAAACCCTTACTCGGACCATCCACTTCTCTCCGAATGTGACTTGACCTTCACCCTTACTCTGACTCTCATGCTGAATCTGACCCTGACCCTCTCCCTGAACTTCATCCTTGTTCTCACTGTGTCTGTAACCTTGACCCTTACCCACATAAGTGCACAGAGCCTCACCTTCATCAACCTGATCCTCACTCTGGTCCTAAAGCTCATATGTACCTTCTTCATGACCCTTATCCTCAAAGTGACTCTGATCTTGATGTCACCCGGACACTGTATCTGACTTCCTTACTCCTCAAATATTACTCTGTCTTTGATGATCAACCTGACCTTACCCTGTTCATCATTCCAAACCTGACAAACACCCTGACCTTGGCCCTTCTATGACTCTCACCCTGAACCCTACCCTCACTTTTTTGTTACCTTGATCCTCAACATGACCCTAATCCTGATCATACCTTGATTCTTTTTTTTTTTTTTTTTTTGCGGTACGCGGGCCTGTCACTGTTGTGGCCTCTCCCGCTGCAGAGCACAGGCTCCAGATGCGCACGCTCAGCAGCCATGGCTCATGGGCCTAGCCGCTCCGCAGCATGTGGGATCTTCCCGGCCCGGGGCACGAACCCGTGTCCCCTGCATCGGCAGGCAGACTCTCAACCACTGGGCCACCAGGGAAGCCCATACCTTGATTCTTACCTCACACTGACAGTGAACCTGATTGGAATCCTCAACCTGACCCACACCCTCATCCTGTCCCTCGCCTGAACAATGACTGTTACTCTGAGCCTCATCTTCACTTTCACCCTGACCCTGATCCTAACCCTCACCCTGACCCTGAAGTTCATTCATATGTTTACCTTAACTCTTATCTATCACCACCCTTAACCTGGCCCTGACAGTGACTTTGATTCTCAAACTTACCCTCACCCTGACTCTGAAATGTACACCCACCGTCACTCTGAACTTGTACCAGACCTTTTCTTCTCTCTCACCTTGACACTAACTCCCTCACTGACCCTGACCCCCAACTTGACCCTGACATACACTCTGACCCAGATCCTGACACTGATCCTGACCCTCACCAGGATCCTAAAGATCAGTGTCACCATGACTTTGGCCTTCAACCTCACCCTGTCTGACCCTCAATGTGACTCTGACACTCATAATGCTTTTCAGAATTCTTCTGACCCTAACAATGACCTACCATCACCAAGCTGGGTTTGAACATGAAATCTTGTACACTTACACACTAGTTTCATCTAGATTTCTTATAACTAGCAATAAGAACACACTTTTGAGAACAATGTATAATTCTGAACTTGCTTACACTTGTACTCTGTGTTTTCAAATGTGCTGCTTTGATTTATGTTAATATGGTCTACTATTTATTTATTTATGGCTGTGTTGGGTCTTCGTTTCTGTGCGAGGGCTTTCTCTGGTTGCGGCAAGTGGGGGCCACTCTTCATCACAGTGCGCGGGACTCTCACTATTGCGGCCTCTCTTCTTGCAGAGCACAGGATCCAGACGCGCAGGCTCAGTAATTGTGGCTCACGGGCCTAGTTGCTCCGCGGCATGTGGGATCTTCCCAGACCAGGGCTCGAACCCATGTCCCCTGCATTGGCAGGCAGATTCTCAACCACTGTGCCACCAGGGAAGCCCAATATGGTCTACTTTTGAGAACGGGTGTTTCTCGTTGATTTGCCTCAGTAAAAGCATGGGTTAATTCTAGCAGTCAATAAGAATTTTCTTTAGAGACTAACATCTGATTTCTTCTTTACTGCTAGTCTGTTCACACAAATATGATTTTCAATGATATTTGCTTTAACTCACAATAAGAAGTTACTGTGGAGAACAGTGTATAAATATGAACTCATTTTCACATATGTGGCTTAGATTCCCCTTATCTTGCTCTAACTAAGAGGAAGAAAATGCAATGGAGATGAGTGTGAGTTTCTGAGGTATTTTTTCTTATATAAATCTTATGTACATCTCAGTGTAGGCAAACAGAAAGTAGAACTGGAAAAAATTTGTATTAATGGAAAGAAGCTCAGTCTCAGACATTTCTCACAAAAGAAACTCCTTAGTGCTCCTTAGAGTAAACCAAGATGAACACAAATGTGGATGTTCATCTCAAAGGCACATCCTTACAGCTGATAAGGAAGAGTCTAGGTAGTACAATAGTAATGAAAAGAATCCGTATTAGTATTAAAAAACTCAGTCTCAGACATTCTTTTCAAAAATAACTCTGTATTGCTTTTCAGAGTAAAGCAAGATAAACATAAGTATAGCACAACACTTTATTTATTTACTTAGTTTTAGATTTATTTATTTATTTATTATTTATTTTTGGCCTGTTGGATCTTCCTTGCTGCACGCGGGCTTTCTCTAGTTGTGGCGAGCGGGGGCTGCTTTTCGTTGCAGTGCACGAGCTTCTCATTGCGGTAGCTTCTCTTGTTGCGGAGCATGGGCTCTAGGCGTGTGGGCTCAGTAGTTGTGGCTCGTGGGCTCTAGAGCGCAGGCTCAGTAGTTGTGGCACACAGGCTTAGTTGCTCCACCGCATGTGGGATCTTCCCGGACCAGGGCTTGAACCCATGTCCCCTGCATTGGCAGGTGGATTCTTAACCATTGCACCACCAGGGAGGCCCAAGTATAGCACAACACTTTAAAAGGCACATTCTTATTAAAAAGAGGAAAGAAGGGCCTCCCTGGTGGCGCAAGTGGTTGAGAGTCCGCCTGCCGATGCAGGGGATACGGGTTCGTGCCCCGGTCTGGGAGGATCCCATATGCCGCGGAGCGGCTGAGCCTGCGCGTCCGGAGCCTGCGCGTCCTGAGCCTGTGCTCCGCAACGGGGGAGGCCACAACAGTGAGAGGCCCGCATACCGCAAAAAAAAAAAAAAAAAAAAGAGGAAAGAAAAAAATACTGCTTACTAAATAATTTTAATTGACACTTTGTTCTTAAAATGTCCATGGATTAAAAAAAATGCAAATATCTTCGATTAGTAATAATCATGGGTTATATCTTTGTACTTGCCTTCTCACAGCTTTTAATATGACATAAATGTTCATAAAAAATTACCTACACAGTTTTTAACTTTCTGTCCTTTAGGTGTCTCTTATGTCTAGAGAAAAAAGAAAGGAGTGATTTTTTAAAAATAAATTTATTTATTTAATTTATTTATTTTTGGCTGTGTTGGGTCTTTGTTGCTGTGCGCGGGCTTTCTCTAGTTGCAGTGAGCGGGGGCTACTCTTCGTTGCCGTGTGTGGGCTTCTTATTGCGGTGGCTTCCCTCATTGTGGAGCATGGGCTCTAGGTGCGCGGGCTTCAGTAATTGTGGCATGCAGGCTTAGTAGTTGTGGCTCATGGGCTCTAGAGCACAGGCTCAGTAGTTGTGGTGCACAGGCTTAGCTGCTCCGCGGCATGTGGGATCTTCCCAGACCAGGGATTGAATCTGTGTCCCCTGCATTGGCAGGCGGATTCTCAACCACTGTGCCACCAGGGAAGCCCTGAAAGGAGTGATTAACTGAAGAAAGTACTTGGTGTAGACAGGTGATTATCTTGGTTATCTTGTATCTTGGGTACAAGCACTGCAGAGATACAGGTATATACATGAGGTGATTTTCTGTTTATTTTTAAAAGTTGTGCAGTTTATTCACATAATAAATTTAAGATGATATTTTACTTAGTATACTGACAATTATATTTTAAAATTATAGTTTAAAACTTTAAATTTTAATCTATTTATATGTTTTATATCTATGTATGTCTCGATGCATACAAAAAAGGTATATATCCTTTACTATAATTTGTTACACAAGTAATGTGCCAAAAGAATAAAATTAAAATTTGTGTCTTTTGTGTAAAATGATTCATTATTGTATGCCCAGATCAACAGAAGCTCCTTTTTGTCACCAACTGTTAACTGTTGGTTAACTACTAATGCTTATGCTTTTTGCATACTCATCAAACATTTTCTCAGCGAGTCCCTTGGATAGCCTTGACCTAATTTGTTCAAAGTTAAAAATGCTATCACAGAGTTAAAGTCATCCCTTAGACAGACAACTTCCAGAAATTAAATCAGTTCAGATGACTAGCATAATTGTCCTCACTCAGGGTTGCCTGCTCACAAAAAATAAAAGTGCAAATATTTATACAAATGTGCTCTCATGGAAGCTCACAAATTCAGTCACTTAGAAACAAAGGTGTTTCTAATCTTGAAAGTCCTAAATAAATTGGACAACACATTAAAGAACTTTTAGGTGGTTTGTTAGTACCTAAGAAAATAGCTATAATAAAAAATGAGGGCCTCCCTGGTGGCGCAGTGGTTAAGAGTCCGCCTGCTGATGCAGGGGATACGGGTTCGTGCCCCGGTCTGGGAGGATCCCATATGCCGCGGAGCGGCTGGGCCCGTGAGCCATGGCCGCTGGGCCTGCGCATCCGGAGCCTGTGCTCCGCAACGGGAGAGGCCACAACAGTGAGAGGCCCACATACCGCAAAAAAAAGAAAAAAAAAAAAAAAAAAAAAAGAAAGGTCAAAGACTTAGAATCTCACAGCAATGCCTCAGCTGACCACTATTATGTTTAAAAAAAATGTTAACTTAGATAAATACTCTTATGATCATACAGACAAGAAAAGTCTTGGAGAAATTCAAAGTATGTCAGAAACAAGTCCCTGTTTCAACTTAGGATGTTCATTACATTTTCCGGAGGGCTGATTATATGCCAAAACACTTGCAAAGGGAGTTTAACAGCAACTCTACATGGCTTTGCCCATAAAGCAAAGACAAATCAGCAACAATATCAGACCACCACCAGTAGCTTAATTTTACATGTAGACGTCAAGGATGTTTCCAAAGCAAGTCCCACCTGCCAACCACACAATCCTTAAACTGTCAAGGTGGGTCCTGGACAGGAACCAAGGGCCCTAGGGCCCTTTAAACACCTCCAAATGGACTTCATACAAATCCTTTTTTCAGTGAATTAGAAATATGTTCCTTCCATTGTGTATTTATTGTCAGGGTGCATCTAAGTTTTTCCTTGATGGAGAACTATGCCCATACTTGGGTGGCTCGGTTTTGTTTTCCCACCAAGGGATTCCCACTTACTACTTTAATGGCTGAGATACTCGTTTTACTATTGCTGCGATTAAGTACTTTTAGGCAGAAACTCCACTGTCCTTATTACCTACAAGTCCTCAAGAACAACCCAGAGAACTAATGGAATTTTAAAACTAAAATTAGCAAAGCTCTCAAAACCCCTTCACTGTTCGCGAAGTTAAAGCGCGAGGGAGCCCCCGGCAGCCCCAGGAGCGCCTGCTACGGCGGCCCGGCCAGGATAGGGGTTAGCAGGGAGATCTGTTGCATCTTCCTCTTTCCTCAGAAGGAAGAACGACACAGGAGGCAGGGTCGGGGCTCAGATAACATCAGATTGCCCCTACCTGTTGCTTCAAGAAAGTGCCTTAGGGCTTCCCTGGTGGCGCAGTGGTTGAGAGCCCGCCTGCCGATGCAGGGAACACGGGTTCGTGCCCCGGTCCGGGAAGATCCCACGTGCCGCGGAGCAGCTGGGCCCGTGAGCCATGGCCGCTGAGCCTGCACGTCTGGAGCCTGTGCTCCATAACGGGAGAGGCCACAACAGTGAGAGGCCCGCGTACCGCAAAAAAAAAAAAAAAAAGAAAGTGCCCTAGTGCTGGGCCGTCCAGCGGGCTCGCAGTTCAAAAGGGTGACGCTTTGGCTTCTGGAGCGCATGCGCTCTGTGTCTCCACCTGCTGGTACCGTGGTCCATATTTTAGGGGTGAATTAAAGTGTGCGATGGTATTTTATTTTTATTTTTTTAAAACATTAACAAGTAAAATTAGGTCAGGTATACCCAAGGGAATCTCAAAAGAATAGTTGAAGAGTATGCATAAAACTTTGAGAATTAACAATAATTTGGTGATAAAAGGAACCTCTGTTGATCCGGGTGTAAAATAATAATAATTTTTACATGAAAGACCTAAATTCTAATTTATTTCTTTGAGACATCATTTATGTAACAAATTTTAGTAAAGGATCTATTAATACACATTTATTTGTATGAATTCAAGCACACCTATATATGCAAACATATAAATAGGTGATAATTTAAAGTTTCTGAAAATACCATTATCCTATATATAGACCTGTGATCTGTGAAATCATTACACCTAGTATAATCAACATTTATAATAATTAGTATCTTTAATTAAAGTAAGCCACCTTTTTTTTTCTTTAGACAGAAGAGATGCCCAGAGGACAGAAAGTTTAAAACCACCCAGCTTTTCTTTTTTTAATAGTAAATATTTATATCCTATTATTTTAACATATTGAAATGGAAAAAATACAAGGTATTCTAACTCTAGCAAAGCTGACTCCACAGGTCCTGTGCCCATGTGTGCATTTGACTTGTCAGTGCCTTTGAGTCAATGACTCCCGGGAACATACCCGTGATTGAATAAACTGGGCTTATTACTGGTTGCATCGAGGGAGAACACACAGCTGTGGTGTGCCGGAGGGTGTCTCAGTAAGAGACTATTGTAAAATAACGATTATAGAATTTGGTCTTTTGTTGGGTGATTTGGGGAAGGTCTATGGAAGTGAAAGGTTTGCTCTGGATTAGGTGCTGTTAGAAAGCAGGGCCAGTTCTATAATTGGGTATTTTTGTGGATATACAAACACATAATCAGGTAGTAATTTAAAGTTTATACATACAGCTCGAAAATGTAATTTAATTACCAGTTTACTAAATAAAACAATATATATTGTTTACAAAACAATATAGATTGTATTACATTCATTATGTGAATGAACTGCAACAACTTTTTAAAATAAACACATAGAAAATCAAGTAGAATCTCTCTCTGTAATTCTTGTACTTAGTGTAATCAACTATCTACATTAATTATTATCTTTAATTGACGTAATCATTCTTTTCTTTCTTTTTCTGTAGACATAAGTGACACCTAGAGGACAGAAAGTTAAAAACCATCCAGGTAATTTTTTTGTGTGAGCATTATCTCATATTAATTAAAAATTATGAGAAGGCAAATACAAATATATATGTATTATCATCCAAAGGCATTTGCATAGTTTAAATCACTGATAATTTAAGAAATAAGGGGTCAATTAAAATTACAGTTTGTAAACAGTGTTTTATATCTTTTTTTTTTCTTTAAGTAAGAATGTGCCTTTGAAATGAATGTGTTTTGCTGTCCTTATGTTTATCTCACTTTAAGGAGAAATGAAGACTTTCTTATGAAAGGAATGTCTGAGGCTGAGCTGATTTGCACCAATATGAATTGTTTTCAATACTACTTCTTGTTTGCCTAAACTGAGACATATGTAAAATTTATGTGAGGAAAAAAAAACAAAAACAGAACTCAAATACCCTTTATCTCAACTGTCCTTTCTTCTTATGAGTTTAAACTGGGTAAGAATAACCTAAGGTGTGTATGTGAAAAGGAGGTCATATTTACACATTGTTTCCAAGAGTTACTTCTTATTGTGAGTTAAAGCAAACATAGTTGAAAATTGTATATATGTGTACAGACAAGCTGTAAAGAAGAAATCAAGTTCAGAATCAAACTTTCCTCTCTAAAGAAAATTCTTAATGACGGTAAGAATTAACAGAGTTGAACCCAGGCTCTGTCTGAGGCAAATCAATGAGAACTACATGTTCTTCTCAACTGCACTTTTTTTTTTTTTTTCTTTTTTCGGTACGCGGGCCTCTCACTGTTGTGGCCTCTCCCGTTGCGGAGCACAGGCTCCGGACACGCAGGCTCAGCGGCCATGGCTCACGGGCCCAGCCACTCCGTGGCATGTGGGATCTTCCCGGACCGGGGCACAAACCCGCGTCCTCTGCATCGGCAGGTGGACTCTCAACCACTGCGCCACCAGGGAAGCCCTCAACTTCACTTCTTACTTGGAGGTAGACCATATTAACAAATCAAAGCAGCACATTTGAAAGCATGCAGTGCAAGTGTAAGCAAGTTCAAAAGTATACATAGTTCTCAAAAGTACATTCTTACCATGAGTTACAAGGAATTTCAGTAAAACCAGAGTATAAGTGTACAAGATTTCATATTCAAACTCATTTTGATGATGGCAAAGCTCACGTCAGGGCCAAGGTCAAAATAGGGATTAGGGTCAGTATCAGGGTCAGTGTCAGGCTCTGGTCAGGGTCAGGGTATTGATCAGATATTTAATGATGATAGAGTGTCAGGCTCAGGATGAGGGTAAGGTTCATTCAGGGTGAGGTTAGTAATGAGGGTCAGGACCAAGCTTTGGGTCAAGGAGAGGATCACAGACAGGATGAGGGTGAGGTTCAGGGTCACTGTCATGGTGAGTGTGAGCTTCGGGTCACAGAAAGGATCAGGATCAGTTGCAGGTTCAGAATCAGGGTTAAAGTGTGTGTCAGGGTCAAAATAAGAGTCATGGTCAGTGAAAAGTTTATTCTCAGAGTGAAGGCAGAGGTCAGAGTCAGGGTGAGGAGTGTACTATTAGGTCAGTGTCAGGGCGATAAGGTCAGGTTGAGAATCAAGGTTACTCTTGGGTTCATTGTGAGAATCAGAGGTAGAGGGAGGCCAAATAAGGGTCAAATTTTGGGTGACGTTTAGTGTCAGTTTCAGAAACAAGATGAGTATTAAGATCAAGGACAAGGTGAGAATGTAGGGTCATTGTTTAGGGGAGAATCAGGGTGAGGATCAGAGTCAGGTTCAGTATCAGTGTGACATAAGAGTGAAGGTGTAGGGGCTTCCCTGGTGGCTCAGTGGTTGGGAGTCCGCCTGCCAATGCTGGGGACACGGGTTCGAGCCCTGGTCCAGGAGGAGCCCACATGCCGCAGAGCAACTGAGCCTGTGCACCACAACTGCTGAGCCCCCGTGCCGCAACTACTGAAGCCCACGTGCTTAGAGCCCATGTTCCGCAACAAGAGAAGCCACCGCAATGAGAAGCCCGCGCACCGCAACAAGGAGTAGCCCCCACTCGCCGCAACTAGAGAAAGCCCGCGCGCAGCAACGAAGACCCAACACAGTCAAAAATAAAAAATAAATAAATATATTTATATTAAAAAAAAAGGAGTGAAGGTGTATATGATTAGGGTGAGGGTCATGATCGGAATCAAGTTAGGGTGAGGGTCAGCTCCTGGGTGAGGGTAGTATAATGGTTAGGGTGAGCATCAGAGTCAAGATCTGGGTATTGGTCAGGGTCAGAATGAGTATCTAGTAAGGTACAAGGGTGAGGAGGTCAGAGACATTGTCAGGATATGCCATCCATATCCCCTATTACAATGAGAGCATTACAATGTCAGAGAATGAAACTTAAGCATCTTTGTATCCCCATCCCTAGTTTAGCACCTGGCACACAGTTGTCATGCAATGTGTTGGAAAGAAGTAAAATAAGGCATACTTTACCCAGTTTATGTACCTCTTTCCCCTGTGTCTGAAGTTTTAATCAATAATGAGATAATTGACCTAATGATACAGTGCTAGAATTGCTTGTCTTACAATTGGAAACTTTAATGAAAATGTCAAGACCAGTTATTTGATGGAATATCAAAAGCAGCCATACCATTTACTCTGGCACCTTCATTCTTTAGGATGTTCAGAGTTTTCTGTTTTCAAAAGCACTTATTAAAATGCTGATGCCCCAAGAACATATTGTCTGTTTTGTTCACCACTATATCATGTCATCAAGGACATTGCTTTTTCATTACTGTCTTCCTTGAGTGAGAACAGTGACTGGAACATAGTTGGAGTTCAGTAAAGAATAGTTGAAGGAATGACTTTCTTGTACCAATTCTTATTGACTGCTGCTGTCTGCTGGCAGCCGTTTGTTGAGCAGTGTGATGCTGTTTCAGCAATAGATTAGCAATGTGTGCCATGTGCACAGTAAGACAAAGTGAGGGCTTTTCTAATATGTTTGCCATGAATGTGTTAAACCACTCTTCTTGCCTTAGCTATCAGCTAACATTTTGGAAAGTTAGTTGACTGCAGAGAGGAAGACTGTGGTACTAGGAGGTGGGGAAATGTATTGACCAGGGGGACTAAAGGTGCTGTGAGATGGAAATGAGAATTCTGGAAAACAGATTCTGCTGCTTCCATGTTTGGCTGAGTACTTTGTCGGAAACAGAAGAATTTCAAGCTTTTTTTTTTTTTTTTTTCTTTTTTTTTTGCAGTATGCGGGCCTCTCACTGTTGTGGCCTCTCCCGTTGCGGAGCACAGGCTCCGGATGCGCAGGCCCAGCGGCCATGGCTCACGGGCCCAGCCGCTCCGCGGCATATGGGATCCTCCCAGACCGGGGCACGAACCCGTATCCCCTGCATCGGCAGGCGGACTCTTAACCACTGCGCCACCAGGGAGGCCCTCAAGCTTTTTTTATCCACTAGCTTTTTATTTGTTTTATTTAGTTTTTCCACAAATTAAGAGGTTAGGTTGTACCATGCAACAGTGCTTTAACATTTCACTAAATGAAGCTAGCCATGTGCAACGAAAAGGTTTTCATGTTTATTTATCGAGATTGTGCATACACTCTGTTAATTTCACACTCTTTGCACATGTATTCCTCCCTGAATTAGAGAGGAAAAAGCATTGCTGAGGCTCAGAGATAAAGGAATGATTTTAAAGAACAAAGAAATGGATTTAAAATTCCCCGTCCCCAGAATCTTATATCTTTCTCTGGTTAGGAAGCAGATGCACTCATCATTTTTCCAAAGCTAGGTTATCTCAAGGCTTTGTGTCCAAGATCAGAATGGGGGTGTCTGCAGGTATTTTATCAAGAGCTTGAAGAGAATTTGAGCGGGGGGGAAGGAGACTTTTTATAGCATAAGTACAAAGGATCTTATACTTCTCCCTACTCAGAATTACAATGTGGACTATGTCAGGGCTGGCTAAAGGAGCAGTCATTTGCATCTGCAATGGAGCAACGCTTTGTTGCATTTGTGAGGGGCAGTTGAGTTTTCTGTCATGTTGTCACAGATGCAGTTTGGGGCATGAGAACTCACTGCCTAACACGGTCTTCTTACTTCCCACCTTCATGATCAGTGGAGGCAGACTGTTGCCCTGTACAAGAATTATTCATTTATTCATCCAACGTGTATTTAGCCCTGGACCAGCACTCAGGTTACAGAACCAAATAAAGTCACTTGTTCCTAATGGCATCTGTCTTAATTTCTTCTAAAATAGACCCTGAGACAAAGACTTGGGTGCAGGTAGTTTTTTGGGGGGAGACAATTCCTGGAAAGCACAAATGAGAAAGTGGAAAAAGTGAGATAGAAAATGGGAAAAAGGCAATAAAGTGTGGGGAACCTCTGAGAAACAATGTGGAAAATGTACAAAATCTCCCTATTAGAGTGAGGGCTGGGGCATTGATTTACCCACATATATTGATGGTTCTATCAAAGCTCCCAGCCCAGGAGAGAGCACTCAGGTGGAGGATGAGAAACACTGATTCCTGAGTTGAGATGTTGTCGGTGTGCCAGGGACTGTTTACCATAGCTACAGGTGAACAAAGGAGATATGGGGCAGTGCATCAGTAGCATTTACTACAAAATCCTTGCTTTCTCTGCTCCAAGGCAGGGTCCATTTTGGAACCAACAAACTTCAGACTGAGATAGAGCAAGGGCCGCCATGTAAGGCTGTGTAGGTTGTGCACTGTAGCACTCCAAGGGTTGCCACTTGTGTAGAATGCAGTGTAATTATTGTCCCCCAGAGCTGTGCAATGAAAAATCTGTGAAACATTCACATGAATTGCTTTGTGATTGGCACCTCTTGGAGCCATGCAGCACCTAGTCTGCAAAGCTGTACACACAGTTTCTCTTACAAAAAAATCCTCCTATGAAGGGTAGATATTATTTTTGGAAGAGTGAATAAATTATTGTAAAGCATTAGACAGAGGACATTTCAGAAAAAAGGGACTTCAGTTAATGTGTTTGTATCAGCCCAGTGATAGTTATAGATTCTAAATGGCTATCAGACTTGAGATCCAGAAGGCTTTGCCTAACAGCATCTTTTCTTAACTTTTTAGATGGATACAGACCACGCACACAGCACCTGCACCTCACTGGGAGGCCCAACTGCTACCCAAATTCACAGTCCTCTGGCCTTCCTCACCTACACAGGACAGGTATAGCTGCCGTGGATACAAGGTATAGGTGTGTGACATTAGCTCAGAGAATTTGCAGTCTCAGTTTCCTACCATTTCTTTAGACCATTCTAGTCCAGTGTGGTCCCAACAATTAGCAGTTTTTCAGTAAACAAGGCATATGCAACCTTCCACATGTATCCTAATTTGTCATTTCCAATGAGACAGAACTACAAGAAGACAGACTCTGAATTTGTTTCAAAGGCTGATCCTGGTTCAGCCCAGGGCCTGATGCAGTATTCTACATGATTTACTTGCAATATTCTGCATGATTCTTTGATGAATAAGAACACAATGCATATAAAACAATGGCCCCCATCTCCAAATTCCTGCCCAAAGCAATTGACAAACGATATAAACTTTCATGTAAACAAATGCATAGTTAAAACCAAGTCTTTTTAAAATTACAAATGTTTCATTGTTAATTGTAAAATATTTGAGAAAGAAGATAGGCACACAATATACATTTTAGAAATATATTTCTTTCCTTAATTTTAAATCTTGATCATAAGTTCTGTCCCAACTTTCTTGTCTACCTAAGCTTTCTTTTAGAGGACTGTTTTAGAAGTTGAGGAGAAATACAGGTGGAAAAGAAAGGTGGCATAATAGATCATCTACTATTGCTATTGATGAACTATTGAACAGAAGTAGTTCTGTCTATTTTTCATGAATTAAAAATTCATTATATGCAAGCATAAAGTAAGCATACTGTTAGTACTTGTGTAAGCAGGGTACTTTCTGAGTACTTACCGAGGATAAATCTTATATTGCATAGGAAAACACTTTATAACACTATAGAAAAATCACTTTGTTTCTGAGGGATTGCTCAACTGTATTCTTGTTTTTTTGAAGCTTATTTTTAATGATTCTTTCTCTAGATTTACTAAGGTAAAATTTAGGTTCTTCTTTAATCTTCTCTTTTTATATCTGCAAGTAACATATATTCTCACTGATCATCACAATGACTTTTTTTTTTTTTTTTTTTTTTTTGCCATATGTGGGCCTCTCACTGTTGTGGCCTATCCCGTTGCGGAGCACAGGCTTGGGACGCACAGGCTCAGTGGCCATGGCTCATGGGCCCAGCCGCTCCGCAGCATGTGGGATCTTCCCAGACTGGGGCACGAACCCGTGTCCTCTGCATTGGCAGGCGGACCCTCAACCACTGTGTCACCAGGGAAGCCCCACAATGACTTTTAAAAAGAGAAATGATTACCTGCTTTTGTGAAATGGCCAATCTATATTGCCAACTGGGTCACAGCAAAACTGATTTCTCATTACCCTGGTTGGATACAGCTGTACTTGTGAGCAAGCTCTTTTCTTGAACGGATACCTTGGCAGGCCAGTGGCAGTGAACTCTGGGAGGGTCAGCGATCAGGGAAATTAGGATAAGGATTGTCATATGGATTCCATATGCTCTTTGCCAGGAGCACTTACTGTGTTTTGACATCGTTTGTTTTCCAACTCTCAAAAGTAGAGGAGGAATGGTTTTCTGGAAGAAAGGACACCTGAAGATTCCCACAGCATTACAAACACTCTAGAATTGGTCTGCAGGAGTCCTGGCTGCCAGATGAACCTTCCCAATGCACACCAGCTTTGCTATAGGACTGAAGATGCAACTGTGTCTTCATTCCCTTCCTCCCTTTCTCTCTTCTCTCTTCTTTTTTTTTTTTTAACATCTTTATTAGAGTATAATTGCTTTACAGTGTTGTGTTAGTTTCTGCTATATAACAAAATAAATCAGCTATATGCATACGTATATCCCCATATCCCCTCCCTCTTGCATCTCCCTCGCACTCTCCTTATCCCATCCCACTAGGTGGTTGCAGAGCACCGGGGTGATCTCCCTGTGCCGTGCAGCTACTTCCCACTAGCTACCTATTTTACATTAGGTAGTGTATATATGTCAATGCCATTCTCTCACATCGTCCCAGCTTACCCTTCCCCTTCCCCGTGTCCTCAAGTACATTCTCTACGTCTGTGTTGTTATTCCTGTCCTGCCCCTAGGTTCATCAGAACATTTTTTTTTTTTTAGATTCCATATATATGTGTTAGCATACAGTTATTTGTTTTTCTCTTTCTGACTTACTGCACTCTGTATGACAGACTCTAGGTCCATCCACCTCACTACAAATAACTCAATTTCGTTTCATTTTTATGGCTGAGTAATATTCCATTGTATATATGTGCCACATCTTCTTTATCCATTCATCTGCCGATGGACACTTAGGTTGCTTCCATGTCCTGGCTATTGTATATAGTGCTGCAATGAACATTGTGGTACATGACTTTTTTTGAATTGTGGTTTTCTCAGGGTACATGCCCAGTAGTGGGATTGCTGGTTAGTGGCTGATTTCTCAGCAGAAACTCTACAAGCCAGAATGGAGTGGCATGACATATTTAAAGTGATGAAAGGGAAGAATCTACAACCAAGATTACTCTACCCGGCAAGGATCTCATTCAGATTCGATGGAGAAATCAAAAGCTTTACAGACAAGCAAAAGCTAAGAGAATTCAGCACCACCAAACCAGCTCTACAACAAATGCTAAAGGAACTTCTCTAAGTGGGAAACACAAGAGAAGAAAAGGACCTACAAAAACAAACCCAAAACAATTAAGAAAATGGTAATAGGAACATACATATTGATAATTACTTTAAACGTGAATGGATTAAATGCTCCAACCAAAAGACACAGGCTCGCTGAATGGATACAAAAACAAGACCCATATATATGCTGTCTACAAGAGACCCACTTCAGACCTAGGGACACATACAGACTGAAAGTGAGGGGATGGAAAGAGATATTCCATGCAAATGGAAATCAAAAGAAAGCTGGAGCAGCAATACTCATATCAGATAAAATAGACTTTAAAGTAAAGAATGTTACAAGAGACAAGGAAGGACAGTACATAATGATGAAGGGGTCAATCCAAGAAGAAGATAGAACAATTATAAATATATATGCATCCAACATAGGAGCACCTCAATACATAAGGCAACTGCTAACAGCTATAAAAGGGGAAATAGACAGTAATGCAATAGTAGTGGGGGATTTTAACGCCTCACTTACACCAGTGGACAGATCATCCAGACAGAAAATTAATAAGGAAACACAAGCTATAAATGACACACTAGACCAGATAGATTTAATTGATATATATAGGACATTCCATCCAAAAACAGCAGATTACACATTCTTCTCAAGTGCGCACAGAACATTCTCCAGGATAGATCATATCTTGAGTCACAGATCAAGCCTCAGTAAATTTAAGAAAATTGAAATCATATCAAGCATCTTTTCTGACCACAACGCTATGAGATTAGAAATCAATTACAGGGAAAAAAATGTAAAAAAGACAAACACATGGAGGCTAAACAATACGTTACTAAATAACCAAGAGAACACTGAAGAAATCAAAGAGGAAATCAAAAAATACCTAGAGACAAATGCCAATGAAAACACGATGATCCAAAACCTATGGGATGCAGCAAAAGCAGTTCAAAGAGGGAAGTTTATAGGTACAATCCTATCTCAAGAAACAACAAACATCTCAAATAAACAATCTAACCTTACACATAAAGGAACTAGAGAAAGAAGAACAATCAAAACCGAAAGTTAGTAGAAGGAAAGAAATAAAGACCAGAGCAGAAATAAATGAAATAGAAACAAAAGAAACAATAGCAAAGATCAATAAAACTAAAAGCTGGTTCTTTGAGAAGATAAACAAAATTGATAAACCATTAGCCAGACTCATCAAGAAGAAGAGGGAGAGGACTCAAATCAATAAAATTAGAAAAAAAAAGAAGAAGTCATGTCCACAATGTTCATTGCAGCTCTATTTACAATAGCCAGGACATGGAAGCAACCTAAGTGTCCATCGGCAGATGAATGGATAAAGAAGATGTGGCACATATATACAATGGAATATTACTCAGCCATAAAAAGAAATGAAAGTGAGTTATCTTTAGTGAGGTGGAGGGACCTAGAGTCTGTCATACAGAGTGAAGTAAGTCAGAAAGACAAAAATAAATAACCGTATGCTAACACATATATGGAAACAAAAAAAAAATTGTTCTGAAGAACCTAGGGGCAGGACAGGAATAAACACACAGACGTAGAGAATGGACTTGAGGACACGGGGAGGAGAGGGCAAGCTGGGATGAAATGAGAGAGTAGCATTCACATATATACACTACCAGATGTAAAATAGATAGCTAGTGGGAAGCAGCTGCATAGCACAGGGAGATCAGCTTGGTGCTTTGTGACCACCTAGAGGGGTGGGATAGGGAGGGTGGGAGGGAGATGCAAGAGGGAGGAGATATGGGGATATATGTATACATATAGCTGATTCACTTTGTTATACAGTAGAAACTAACACACCATTGTAATGTGATTATACTCCAATAAAGGTGTTAAAAAAAAAACACAAAAAACTAACCAGGGCAGAAAAAAAAAATAGTGGTGAGAGTGCACAGCCTTGTCTTGTTCCTGATCTTAGAGGAAATGGTTTCAGTTTTTCACCATTGAGAACAATGTTGGCTGTGGGTTTGTCTTTTTTTTTTTTTTTTTTTTTTTTGCAGTACACGGGTCTCTCACTGTTGTGGCCTCTCTCGTTGCAGAGCACAGGCTCCGGACGCGCAGGCTCAGCGGCCATGGCTCACGGGCCCAGCCACTCCGCAGCATGTGGGACCTTCCCGGACCGGGGCACGAACCCGTGTCCCCTGCATCGGCAGGCAGACTCTCAACCACTGCGCCACCAGGGAAGCCCGGGTTTGTCTTATATGGCCTTTATTATGCTGAGGTAGGTTCCCTCTATGCCTACTTTCTGGAGGGTTTCTATCATAAATGGGTGTTGAATTTTGTCAAAAGTTTTTTCTGCATCTATTGAGATGATCATATGGTTTTTCTCCTTCTCTTTGTTAATATGGTGTATCACATTGATTGATTTGCATATATCGAAGAATCCTTGCATTCCTGGGATAAACCCCACTTGATCATGGTGTATGATCTTTTTAATGTGCTGTTGGATTCTGTTTGCTAGTATTTTATTGAGGATTTTTGCATCTATGTTCATCAGAGATATTGGCCTGTAGTTTTCTTTCTTTGTGACATCTTTGTCTGGTTTTGGTATCAGGTTGATGGTGGCCTCATAGAATGAGTTTGGGAGTGTTCCTCCCTCTGCTATATTTTGGAAGAGTTTGAGAAGGATAGGTGTTAGCTCTTCTCTAAATGTTTGATAAAATTCACCTGTGAAGCCATCTGGTCCTGGGCTTTTGTTTGTTGGAAGATTTTTAATCACAGTCTCAATTTCAGTGCTTGTGATTGGTCTGTTTATATTTTCTATTTTTCCTGGTTCAGTTCCAGAAAGTTGTGCTTTTCTAAGAATTGGTCCATTTCTTCCTGGCTGTCCATTTTATTGGCATATATTTGCTTGTAGTAATCTCTCATGATCCTTTGTATTTCTGCAGTGTCACTTGTTACTTCTTTTTCATTTCTGATTCTGTTAATTTGAGTCTTCTCCCTTTTTTTCTTGATGAGTCTGGCTAATGGTTTATCAGTTTTGTTTATCTTCTCAAAGAACCAGCTTTTAGTTTAATTGGTCTTTGCTATTGTTTCCTTCATTTCTTTTTCATTTATTTCTGATCTGATCTTTATGATTTCTTTCCTGCTGCTAACTTTGGGGTTTTTTTGTTCTTCTTTCTCTGATTGCTTTAGGTGTAAGTTTAGGTTGTTTATTTGAGGTGTTTCTTGTTTCTTGAGGTAGGATTGTATTGCTATAAACTCCCCTTCTAGAACTGCTTTTGCTGCATCCCATAGGTTTTGGGTCGTCATTGTCATTTGTTTCTAGGTATTTTTTGATTTCCTCTTTGATTTCTTCAGTGATATCTTGGTTATTTAGTAGCGTATTGTTTAGCCTCCGTGTGTTTGTATTTTTTACAGTTTTTTTCCCTGTAATTGATATCTAGTCTCATAGCATTGTGGTTGGAAAATATACTTGATACGATTTCAATTTTCTTAAATTTACCAAGGCTTCATTTGTGACCCAGGTTATGGTCTACCCTGGAGAATGTTCCATGAGCACTTGAGAAGAATGTGTATCCTATTGTTTTTGGATGGAATGTCCTATAAACATCAGTTAAGTCTGTCTTGTTTAATGTGTCATTTAAAACTTGTGTTTCCTTATTTATTTTCATTTTGGATGCTCTGTCCATTGGTGAAAGTGGGGTGTTAAAGTCCCGTGCAATGATTGTGTTACTGTCGATTTCCCCTTTTATGGCTGTTGCCTTGTGTATTGAGGTGCTCCTATGTTGGGTACATAAATATTTACCATTGTTATATCTTCTTCTTGGATTGATCCCTTGATCATTATGTAGTGTCCTTCCCTTCTTTGTCTCTTGTAATAGTCTTTATTTTAAAGTCTATTTTTTCTGATATGAGAATTGCTACTCCAGCTTTCTTCTGATTTCCATTTGCATGGAATATCTTTTTCCATCCCCTCACTTTCAGTCTGTATGTGTCCCTAGGTCTGAAGTGGGTCTCTTGTAGACACCATATGTATGGGTCATGTTTTTGTATCCATTCAGCCAGTCAATGTCTTTTGGTTGGAGTGTTTAATCCATTTACATTTAAGGTAATTATTGATATGTATGTTCCTATTACCATTTTCTTAACTGTTTTGGGTTTGTTTTTGTAGGTCTTTTCCTTCTCTTGTGTTTCTTGCCTAGTTAGAGATGTTCCTTTAGCATTTGTTGTAAAGCTGGTTTGGTTGTGCTGAATTCTCTTAACTTTTGTTTATGTGTAAAGGTTTTAATTTCTCAATCGAATCTGAATGAGATCCTTGCTGGGTAGAGTAATCTTGGTTGTAGGTTTTTCCCTTTCATTACTTTAAGTATGTCCTGCCACTCCCTTCTGGCTTGCAGAGTTTCTGCTGAAAATCAGCTGTTAACTTTATGGGGATTCCCTCATATATTATTTGTTGCTTTTCCCTTGCTGCTTTTAATATTTTTTCTTTGTATTTAATTATTATTATTATTATTTTTATTTTATTTTATTTTTTTTTCTTTTTGCGGTATGTGGGCCTCTCACTGTTGTGGCCTCTCCCGTTGCGGAGCACAGGCTCCGGATGCGCAGGCCCAGCGGCCATGGCTCACGGGCCCAGCCGCTCCGCGGCATATGGGATCCTCCCAGACCGGGGCACGAACCCGCATCCCCTGCATCGGCAGGCGGACTCTCAACCACCACGCCACCAGGGAGGCCCTGTATTTAATTATTGATAGTTTGATTAATATGTCTCAGCATGTTTCTCTTTGGGTTTATCCTATATGGTACTGTCTGTGCTTCCTGGACTTGATTGACTATTTCCTTTCCCATGTTAGGGAAGTTTTCGATTATAATCTCTTCAAATATTTTCTCAGACCCTTTCTTTGTCTCTTCTTCTTCTGGGACCCCTATAATTTGAATGTTGGTGTGTTTAATGTTGTCCCAGAGTTCTCTGAGACTGTCCTCAATTCTTTTCATTCTTTTCTTTATTATGCTCCCTGGCAGTTATTTCCACCATTTAATCTTCCAGCTCACTCATCCATTCTTCTGCCTCAGTTATTCTGTTATTGATTCCTTCTAGAGTATTTTTAATTTCAGTAATTGTGTTGTTCATCACTGTTTGTTTGCTCTTTAGTTCTTCTAGGTCCTTGTTAAGCATTTCTTGTATTTTCTCCATTCTGTTTCTGAGATTTTGGATCATCTTTACTATCATTACTGTGAATTCTTTTTCAGGTAGTTTGCCTATTTCAGCTTCATTTATTTGGTCTTGTAGGTTTTTCCCTTGTTCCTTCATCTGTAACGTATTTTTTTGTCATTTCATTTTTTTTCTTTTCTTTGATGGGTGGTGCTGTATTCCTGTCTTACTGGTTGTTTGGCCTGAGACATCCATCACTGGAGTTTGCAGGCAGTTAGATAGAGCTGGGTCTTTGTGCTGAGATGAGGACCTCTGGGAGGCCTCACTCTGATTGATATTCCCTGGGGTCTGAGGTTCTCTGTTACTCTAGTGGTTTGGACTTGGAGCTCCCACCACAGGAGCTTGGGTCTGACCTCCAGCCTGGGAACCAAGATATCACAAGCTTCTTGGTGTCGTATTAAAAAAAAAAAAAAAAGGAAGAAAGAAAGAAAGAAAAAAAGGAGCAGTACAATATCAAAGAATAAAAAATAAAATAAAATTAGAAAGATAAAAGATATATTAGGAAAAATAAAACTATAATTGAAACAACTGCAACAAGGTAAAATAAAACCACAACAGAAAAAAGAAAAACAAAAATGATGATGGGGGTGGAACAAGCCAAAAGGAGAGATCACTAACAAAGTATAAAGAATAAAATAAAATTAGAAAAATAAAAGATTTATTAGGAAAAATAAAAATGTAAAGGAATCAACAAGGTAAAACAGAACCCCAATCTAAAAGATTAAAAAAGAAAAAAAAAAAAAAAAAAAAAAAAAAAGCCTTGGCATGGGGTGGAGTTTAGGCAGGGGTGGAACTTAGGCAGGGGCGGGGCCTGGGCAGGGCGATGTTCAAACATGGGTTGGGGGTCTCTGCTTAGGACCTGCGCAGACGGGTAGAGGCAGCACGTGGAAAGGAGGTCCTCTGGCGTGTGGAATTCCGGAGTTGGGAGGTAGGGCCCTGGGGGAGGGTGTGTGGGTGAGGTTTAGGCCCAGCTCGTTGGAGGGGGTCTCAGAGGGGGTCTCTGAGTGTAGAGGTGGGGTGGTGGATGAGGGTGTAGGGGCGGGGCTTGGGCTCTCTGAGGCAGGAGGGAAGCTCCTAGGGCAGAGGATTAGGTCTGGTAGCCCAACAGGCTACCCGGTGCCTAAGTGGGCAGGGAAAGCACTGTCCCCATTCCTTTCCGTTCCTTCGTGCCCCTCACCTACTGTCTGCCCTAGGGCCTCCCCCGTCGCTGTGGGTGGGTCCCGCTGGGTGTAGGAACTCCTCCCCTCTCCCAGCTTCCCCTCAGGGATGCCGGTCCCGTAGGTCCGGCCTTTACGTTTGCTCCCCCTTCCCTCCCTCCTACTCCCTCAGGACTCATGCAGCTGGAGGGGGCCTAGGTGGGCAAAGGATCAGGCCCAGGATCTCACAAGGTTCCTGGGGACCCACGTGGGCAGGGGAAACCTGGCCACGCTCCCTTTTGATCCTCTGCCCTCCCAATGATTCCCCAATTTCCCCCTTTGGCTGTGGGATCCCTTCCCCTCCCCCAGCCACCCTTCAGGGGTGCCAGTCCCGTCCAGCCTCCACTTCTCCTCTACCTTCACTCCCCCCACACCCCATGTCCTACCCAGTCGCTGGGGGTTCCTCCTGTCCCCTTAGGTGTCCGTGGTCCCCCACCGGTGCCTGGTAGGTGCCCTAGTTTTAGGAGATACGAATTCTGCGTCCTCCTAATACGCCATCCTGACTCCAGCCCCTCTTATTTTCTTCATTCCAACAATTAAACTCCTCCTATGTGTCTGGCACTGAGAACAGTGGTGAACTTGATAAGACATTGACCCTGTCTTCATGGATTTTATAATCTAGTGGTGAAGAGTGATGAGCACACACCTAGAATTACAAATTATGATAAGTGCTGGGGAAAAAATGTGATGCTACAGGAGAAATATGGGAGCAGTAGGGTGATGTGAGGGAGAAGACAACCTCTGAGGAAACCACATTAAACTGCATTGTCAGTAAAGGTGAAGTAAGAAGGAGAAGGGTGGACCTGGGCCTGTGCCCAAGCCCTGAAGCAGAACGTATGGAGGTCAACTCCCCTGGGGAATCAAGAACAGAGAAAGGTAACTGGCAGGCCATGAGGTTGAAGCAATAGTCTGGGGCCCGATGATTCAGGTAAAAATATAAAATGTCTGTTGAGAAATAAAACCTGCAAGAGGAACTAACAATTAAGAGAGGATGTGGAACTGCACCTGAGCGACACATTACCCTACAGAGGGTAACATGTTCTCTCGTAATTATTTGCGGGAACTGTGGCCATTTTGCAACGTCAGTAGCATTGGACCTGAGGAATGACAAAGGTATTAAACTCACTTTTTTCTAGTGATTCTTTGAGCTCTAATGGGTTCACCTGGGGGACAGCTGGAGCAGATGAATGTTCAGCCTGTAGCATGAAGCCTGAAGTGTTCATTTAGGACCCATGCTGGAAGCTCAGAGGAATAAAAGGTCATGCCCTTTTGAATGACGGACTGCTGTTTGAGGGAAGGTAATAAATAAAAAGACCGCAGCGCCAGAGAGCTCTGGGGAAGGTTTGCAATGAGGAAGGTATAGAATGGCGAACTGAGCCGGGGGCAGGCACATCATGATGAGGGAGTTGGTGAATGGGAATTCAAAGCCATATATTTCATTCTTAAAACATTTTCCGTATCAGTGAATGAGCCGGGGCCCTGCGCCGTGTCGTGGAGCTCTTCACCTCCTGCTGCCTCCGCCACCCCGCTTCCCTCCAGACACCCTGACTTAGGAAGCCAAATGGCATCGAAGGGGCAGGGAGAGCTTTGATTACTGGTTGACTGAAGAATGTTGTGCATCAGCTTTTTTGTGAGCCTGAGAATCATTTCATCTTTGAAATGAAATGCGTTAAATGCATTCCATCTCCTAGGAAGAAAAAGTGTCTTGTTGATGTTGGTAAAATATACATAACATAAGAATGACCGTTTTAACCTTGTTAGGTGTACGGTCCGGTGACATTAAGGACATTCACATTGTGCAACCATTACCACCACCCGTTCCCACCATCCATTCCCAGAACTTTTTCATTTTCCCCAACTGAAATTCTGTACCTGTTGAACACTAAGCATTGCCCCTCCCTCCAGCTCTTGGCAACCAGCTTTCTACTTTCTGTCTTGTGAATTTGACTACTCTAGGTGCCTCTGTGGTCAGAATCCTATAGTATTTGTCCTTTTGTGAAGGGCTTATTTCACTTAACACAATGTCTTCAAGGTTTGTCCATGTATCAGAATTTCTTTCCTTCTTCTTTTTTTTTTTTTTTTTGAGGTACGCAGGCCTCTCACTGCTGTGGCCCCTCCCGTTGCGGAGCACAGGCTCCGGACGCGCAGGCTCAGCGGCCATGGCCCACGGGCCCAGCTGCTCCACAGCACGCGGGATCCTCCCGGACCGGGGCACAAACCCGGGTCCCCTGCATCGGCAGGCGGACTCCCAACCACTGCGCCACCAGGGAAGCCCTCTTTCCTTTTTAAGGCTGAATAAGATTCCATTGTATGTATAAAGCAGGAGATAGATGGGCTCCAGGCTAGGCATTTAGAACTGGCCTGCTGTTCACACTTCCTGGGGTGAGAAGAAGAGGGGCTCCAGGCCGGACATTCATTACCCGGCCCCCTGTTTACATTTCTTGAATCAAGAGACAAACGGGCTCCAGGACTACATATTTATAACCAGACTCCTGTCTATATTTCGAGATCTGCACCTTGATATAAAAACCAGCAACAGAAATAGGGTAAATAACCAGACATTGGACATTTCTATGGCAGGGAGAGAGTGGGACTACACCCTGTTAAAAGATCAAGAGGTCATACATTTCCCATCCTTAGGGCAAGGGAAGTACTGCACATGTGCAGAAAGGCTCCTTGGGGGTCAAAAAGGAGGGGGCACCACCCCATAATACGTGATGCTAAGGCCGTCCCATAGACCTCTGGGCCAAAATCCATCTTGGAAAAACGTTGCACACGCACGTTGGGGAGGGTCCTAGGGCAGGGCAGGTGTGGAAGAAGAAACCAGGTCATTGGCCAAAGGTAAACAAAGACCCGGAAGAACTGCCCTATATGAATGACCTAACCACCTCTTTCCTGGCTCCTCATTCGGGAGGACGCCCCGCCCACACCCTTCCTCTCCGGTGTGCACCTCTGCCTTGCTTCTGTCTTAACTAAACAAACTGTTTCTCTGTGTGCTCTCCCACTTGTTGCTGTGCTGTGTCTCTAATAATAAACTTTGTACCTCTTTTTACAGTTTTGCCTCTGTGAGAAATGCATTTTTCACTGGGGGCAAAAGCTAGGGGGTGTGGTGACTGGGATTCCTGGTTTTCATCCAGCTCCGCAGGTTCAATTCTAGGGCAGGGGATTAAGAGCTTGCTTCATGCCACCACCCACTGCTGCCTCTCCGAGATCATGTATACACCCCATTTTGTTTATCCATTCATCTGTCTGTGAACATTTGGGCTGGAGGAAAAGTATCTCCAACCCATGGAGCAGAGACAAGATATTTTTCTTTTCATATATTGTCTTATTTTTCCTCTTTGCACACTCCTTGCTCCCTCTCTCCCTCCCTCCCTCCCTTCTCCCCTTCCTCCCCAACCCCAGCCCCTGTAGAAGGAGGATAGAATTTTTTTTTTTTTTTTTGCGGTACGCGGGCCTCTCACTGTTGTGGCCTCTCCTGTTGTGGAGCACAGGCTCCGGACGCGCAGGCTCAGCGGCCATGGCTCACGGGCCCAGCTGCTCTGCGGCATGTGGGATCTTCCCGGACCGGGGCACGAACCCGTGTCCCCTGCATTGGCAGGCGGACTCTCAACCACTGCGCCACCAGGGAAGCCCAGGAGGATAGAATTTGACTGAAGTTTGTTATCACTGGGAATCTCAGGGTATAGTACAATGAGTTCCATTTTTTGAAATTATTGCGATAGAATTTATCTTTCGGAGCACATTTAGATTCACAGTAAAACTGAGCAGCAAGCGCTCCATTTGAAGCACTCAGTGGAGCGCTCCCATATACTCCCTCCTTCCCCTCCGCCCACACCACAGTCTCCCTGACAATCAGCATCCCTCACCAGAGGGGTATGTCTGTTACAAGTGATAAGTCTACATTGCAACCTCGTTATCATCCCAAATCCATGCTTTACACTGGGTGAATCACTCAGTATTGTACATTTTATTGGTTTTGACAAGTCTGTAACGACATGTATCAACCATTATAGCATCACATAGAATAGTTTCGCTACCCTAAGAATTCTCTGTGCTCCACCTACTGTACTCCACCTCTCTCCCTCTCCTTAACCCTTGGCAACCACTGATCTTTTTACGGTCTCCATAGCTTTGCCTTTTCCAGAATGTTGGAATTATACAGTATATAGCATTTTCAGACTGGCTTGTCTCACTTAGCATTGTACTATGCATTGAAGGTTCCGACATGTCTTTTTTCATGGCTTGATAGCTCATTTCTTTTTAACACTGAATACCATTCTGTTGCCTGGATAGACCACAGTTTACTTATCCCTTCATTTATTAAATGATGTCTTGGTTGCTTCCAAGTTTTGGCAATTGTGGTTATAGCTGCTGCAAACATCCATTTGCAGATTTTTGTGTGGACATAAGTTTTCAACTAATTTGAGTAAATACCATGGAGCACAATTCCCAGATCATATGTTAAGGCTACGTTTAGCTTTGTAACAAACTGTCTTCCAAAGACAGTCGTGGAAGTCAATGACTTCCTTTTGGGTTTTACAGGAAACCAGGAGTCCAGGCTTGATTATAATACCTAAGTCGTCACAGGTTGACAGTTTGGATTAAGTGAGAAAATAAATAGGGACATGGTCAGTCATGGGCACAGAGCCTGATATAAGATGGTTCCTTTTTTTTTTTTAACTGTTGCAGAGCTGTCCAGATGAACTAGAAATGGGGATACGGAGACAGGAGAAGGTTTTTATGACTGGTTTAGTCATTAAGTTATGATTTTTGAAGGCTCAAACCACAGAGCCTTCAGTTTTGCAGAAAGGAGAGGAGGAAAGCCTCTGAAGGATTAAGCGGTGGTTTAGGCATCGAGGATAAGTACAAAATTGGACAAGAGGCAGGCTTTTTTTTTTTTTTTTTTTTGCAGTATGCGGACCTGTCACTGCTGTGGCCCCTCCCGCCGCGGAGCACAGGCTCCGGACGCGCGGGCTCAGCGGCCATGGCTCACGGGCCCAGCCGCTCCGCGGCATGCGGGATCCTCCCGGACCGGGGCACGAACCCGTGTCCCCTGCATCGGCAGGCGGACTCTCAACCACTGCGCCACCAGGGAAGCCCGAGGCAGGCTTCTTAACCCAGAAGATTGTAAGAATCATAGAACACCATGATAAAAAATGAAGTTGGGAGGGTCAGATGTTTACAAAGTAAAAAGGCCACTATGAACACACAATAACTAGTTAGCACTTGCTGATGGAATTAATTTGAAGAATAATAAAGGTTCTCATTTGTGATTAGCCAGAAGATTGTGGTTTAATGGTGGACAGTTTTGTTTTCAATTCCTGTAATGGGAAGATCATGAACCCCATTTCTGTTTTCCCATTATTTCCTCTACTGCAGAGAGAGAAAAATAGCTCGATTTGCCCTTGAATATAACAATAGTCAGTGACTGAGAAAAATCATTTGCTGTCGTCATCTGTGTCAGGTAAGTGTCACAAGGGCGACCTATAATTATCAGTTGCCACTTCAACAGAGGGGAGCAATTACAGCAAGGGCAGTTTGGTGTTATATATCAGTGTGACAGGCTTGCCAAACTGATGGGTAGTAAATGCACAAGGCACAAGGTTTTAGGATAATTTCCACATCCAAAAGAGTGGAGATCTTTGTCAGAGAATGTAAAAATTAGCTGAGCAAATTTCATCCTGATTATTTTTATATATGTTTTGGAAACCTAGCCAGAGCTTCATCTTGGGTCAAATATTGAACAAAACCCAATTATGGGAGATAACTGATTCACGCTTTGTAAAATCTAGGCAGGTTGATATCAACTTGCTCATGGAAAAGACAAAGAAATTAAACAATATCATGTGAGTGGCTGTCAGCTGGAGCTAGGTCAGCAACAATATCTGATGGTAATAGCTGCAGCAGTACTATTTATTCATTAGAAATGGCCAGTTATGCAAGAAGAAAACAGACATCATTTTTAATGTCCCCAAGGATAACCCGTCATCATATAGATTTTTTTCTGTGCACTTGTAAATTATATATATTGCCTCTAAGATTGTCCCCATTGATTGCTGCTGCCTTATATTCATGCCCTTGTATAATCCGCTCCCATTGAGTGTGATTAGGTTACAAAAGATTGTGGCTTCTATCTTGGGTGCTCTCTCTCGCTCTGATGGAAGCCAGGCGCTGTGTTGCAAGCTCCCACGTGGAGAGGCCCTCGAGGCAAGGAACTGAGGGAGGACTCCAGTCAACAGATATTGAGGAATTGAGCCCCTCACTCCAACAACCTGTGTGGAGCTGAATCCTGCCAACAGCCACGTGAATGAGCTTGGAAGTGGATTTCCATTCGAGCCATCAGTTGGGACTGTAGTCCTGGCTGACAGCATAACTGCAGTCTCATGAGAGATTATGAGCCAGCTAGGCCTAGCTAGGCCGATTCCAGATTTCAGACCCACAGAAACTCTGAGATGGTACATGTTTGTTGTTTTAAGCTGCTAAGTATTGTGGTAGTTTGTTATGCAGCAATAGAGAACTAGTATGTAAATGTTTACAAAAATTGGATTACAGTGTCTTTTGTTGGTCAGAGTTCTAGCAGCAAACAGAAGGCACCCAACTGGGATTTTTTTTTTTTTTTTTTTTTTTTTCTTTTTGTGGTATGCGGGCCTCTCACTGTTGTGGCCTCTCCCGTTGCAGAGCACAGGCTCCGGATGCGCAGGCCCAGGGGCCATGGCTCACGGGCCCAGCCGCTCCGCGGCATATGGGATCCTCCCAGACCGGGGCACGAACCCGTATCCCCTGCATCGGCAGGCGGACTCTCAACCACTGCGCCACCAGGGAGGCCCCCAACTGGGATTTTGAAGAGAAACTTGGGCAGTGTTAGGAAAATCAATAAGGTACGAAGAGGCAGCCAGGGCGTACAACAGTGGGAAGCCATTATCCTCCCTAGACCTGAAAGAGAAAGGGAGCCAAAGAGAGGAGGCTGTTTCATAGTAGCAGTGTTGTAGAGGAATGCAACACCTGCCAGAACTGGGTTGAGGCAGGGAGGGAGCAGAGAAGAAATATCCTGACCTCTTTCTCTGGCCATCCTCAGATCTGCCCATGACTCTCATTGGCCAAACCCTACTGGAAACCAGGGGGCAGTTCCTACCGGTCAGCTTTCTAGGACAGAAAACAAAAGAAGAGAAAGTAGGGAGTGGATCTGCTGGGGCATAAGGACAGAAACCAGCATATGCAAATGCTCTTGTGCAACTGTTTTTATTTTTGCCATCCTTCTATATCATTAAAGATTCTTCTACATCATGGTTTTAAATAGCTACATATGGCTATTATAACCAAATTATCTCAATCATGCAATGATGAACATTTTTGGTTGTATAAAAATTCTTCTTTTGCTATGAAAACGGTGAAATGAATATGCTTAGAGTCATATTTCTATGGATTAAAAAATAATTCCTTAGAGTACAATGCAATAAGTAGAACAGTTGAGGACAAAGAACATTTTTTAGGGTTTTGATATATCTTGTCATATCACTCACCAGAAAAGTTGCTTTGATGCTCCCCCTATAAAAATCTTTGCCTATTTGATAGGTTTGAAAAATTCTGTATTGTTTTTTCATTTTGATGTTATTACGGAATTTAAAATATTTTCACATGTTCATTAGCTACTTATTTTTCTTCCTTTGTGACTTTCCCCATTTTTTTCTATTGGTTTTGGTGTTTTTCTTATTGATTTATAGGAACTATTTAGTTTTAAGAATTCATTCTTGTCATATGTGCTGCAAATATTTTTCCTAGTTAAAAAAAATCTCGGGCTTCCCTGGTGGCGCAGTGGTTGAGAGTCCGCCTGTCGATGCAGGGGACACGGGTTCGTGCCCCGGGCCGGGAAGATCCCACATGCCGCGGAGTGGCTGGGCCCGTGAGCCATGGCTGCTGAGCCTGTGCGTCCGGAGCCTGTGCTCCGCGGCGGGAGAGGCCACAACAGTGAGAGGCCCGTGTACCGCCAAAAAAAAAAAAAAATCTCATGCATAAACCTGTTTCTTTACCTCAAGAATATTAAAATATTTACCTTTTCCTTCTAGTATTCTAATAAATTATATCAAGTGAGAATTTTAATCCATTTGGAACTGTTTTTGGAGGTAACGTGTGAGACAGGGATGAAACATAATTTTCTTCTAAATGGTTATCTAACTGTCCCAAAGCCATTTATTGAAAGGACAGTCTTTTTTTTTTCTCACTGATTCAAAATGGAAACACAAATCCACATGGAAAGTATAACCTTGATTTTATTACTTAAAGGGTTCCTTTCTGTTATATATATTTTTTGCATATGGGTTAAAATATGCATATGGGTTAAGATACATGAATATTTTTATTGCAAATGATTCTATTACTTTATTTTTCAATAAAGATCAGTAACAGGAACTTGGAGCTTGGGTCTAGTTCTGGCTAAAGATTATGTCCTTTATTTCCCCTAAGCTGGACCTAATTTTTTTTTTTTTTTGATGTATTGTTTTTGACCTCCTGATAATTTTTATAAATACTATGAATATTTCGGAACTAAAGTGAACTTGGCTTACAGTGGTAGATTTAATTGAGGAAGACAATATTATTAGTATAATTTCACATGTTTAGTGCAAACCAGTACTTATCTCATGTGGTAGACTTTTTAACTAGAAGATCTGAGGATATACTCTGCCTGCAATGTGGTGACAATGACAGTGCACTGTAATGTTCCATTTAAAAGGCATGCACAAGTGGTAATGGATCTTTTCTGTAAGCATTTCATGAAAGGAAGGCCCCAGGTCATGTTTGTACATCTGTATTTCCTAAAGTGTTTCCAGTGGCATCATGAAATACCTGATGAAGCTTTTACCTCTGAACGATAGAAGAGAACATAACATTTCTGTCTTGCTCTCTTAGATCACTCACTCTGGGGAAAACCAGCTGAGGACACTCAAGCAATCTTATGGAGAAGTCTATGTGGTGAGGAACTGAGGCCAACTGCCAACAGCTGGCACTAATTTGGCAGGTATGGAAATAGGCCATTTTGGAGGTGGATCCTCCAGTCCCAACCAACTCTTCAGATATAGCCCTAGCCGATGCCTTGACTTCAACCTCATCAGAGAGACCCAAAGCCTGAACTGAGACAGGCTTGTTGGTGAAATTAGCCTCTGTATACCGGTGCCAAATTAAATCTGGGAGACAGAATTTTGGGTGAAGTAGAAAGAAATCGCGTTATTGCTTTGCCAGGCAAAGGGGACCACAACAGGCTAATACCCTCAAGACTGTATGTCCCACCCTGGACGGGGGTCGTGAGGAGTCTTTAACAGTGTTTAGGGAGCAGGGCGTGATCAGCTTGTGGACATTCTTCTGATTGGTTGGTGGTGAGGAAATTGGGAGTCAGCATCATCAACCTTCTGGTTCCAACCGGTCTGGGGTCTACGTGCTTGTGGGCAGCATACGGTTAACTTCTTCCACCTGGTGGCGGTTTCAGTATCTGCAGAACAGCTCAAAGGACATGGCTCCGAATATTATCTATAGACCTTGGGGAAGAACTAAAGGTCCTTGACTTTGTTTAATGGCCAAAGTATTATTATTTTGTCTTGCTTGACTGTGTTCCTTTCTTTGTGCATTTTCTCACTTCTCTGATTAAATTTATTCTTTGACTAAAGTTTTTCTACAGACAAAAGGCAGGCGGAGGACATGAGTGGGGTCTATTCCAGGAAGGCCTCGTAGTGTCCTGCTGGGTTACAGGCTGGGACCTGGGACCTGGGACCCTTTGCAGCAATGCTTGCACCTGGACAAACGTCTCCTCAAGCAACAAATACAAAGAAACTCCAAGGGGCTAAAAATAACTGCATGCATGCACATTTGGGGCAAATTATGAACAAGATACAAAAAGCCCCCAAACCTAACTTCCACATCTGAGGAGTCGGGAGCAAAAGCATGGTAGCGCACATGATCCTTGCACACAGCACCACCAAGGGGATGGGCACCCCACCCAAGCCACCCCTGCAGCCTGACCACCGGACCTGCCCCTACCCTTGCCCCATGTAAGCAACCAGCTTGCCCTCCCCTCAGGGAGCAAGCAGGGCCACCTGTTACTTGTTTTCGCCGTCCTGCTACAGTACGAGTCCCAGTAAAGCCTTGCCTGAATTTCTCGTCTGTTGTTTTTTCAATTTCTATTGATTAAGGAGTCCAAGAACCCTGGCCGGTAACAGAACCACTCAGGTAAGCCACTCCCAGATTTCTGGGGGTTCAGAATTTGAAACCCTGAAGGCATTCTGCTAATCATTTCTAGAACATCTCAACTAGAAGAGAATATTGACTGTAGAAGTGGTATGAAAGACATTGAAGAAAGGCAAAGAACCTAAGGCTGTTGCAAAGGTTTTGAGGAAATATGATGAAGTCATTAAGTAAAATTTCAAGCCTGGGTCTGCTATGTTCTCTGTAGCTTTGGGTTGGTTAGTGAACCTCTTGGAGCATCAGGATTCTCTGTAAAATGAGGATGCTAACGGTGCTTACCTTACAAAGTGGCTGTATTAGAGCACCACATCTGAGATGCAGTTGGCTCTTAATAGAAGGAAACTTAGAAGGTATTTGTTTGAAAAATGTAAAGGCAAGTCCACTGCAAGAAACTTTAAGTACTTAAAGTGGTCTTTGACGTGTGCAACTGATACTACAGCTGACAAGATAAGCAAGTAAATAACCGAACAAATGAATTATATTAAGTGCAAAAACTGCTGGTAAGAAGTAGAGGACATTAATTTTTAGCTCGAGTAAGGAAATTTTTTTAATTTTTATTATTTATTTATTTATTTATTTAGATTAGTTTCTGCTTTATAACAAAGTGAATCAGTTATACATATACATCTGTTCCCATATCCCTTCCCTCTTGCGTCTCCCTCCCTCCCACCCCTACAGGCGGCCACAAAGTACCGAGCTGATCTCCCTGTGCTAGGCGGCTGCTTCCCACTAGCTATCTACCTTACGTTTGGTAGTGTATATATGTCCATGCCTCTCTCTCGCTTTGTCACAGCTTACCCTTCCCCCTCCCCATATCCTCAAGTCCATTCTCAAGTAGGTCTGTGTCTTTATTCCTGTTTTACCCCTAGATTCTTCATGACATTTTTTTTTCCTTAAATTCCATATATATGTGTTAGCATACGGTATTTGTCTTTCTCTTTCTGACTTCTCGAGTAAGGAAAATTTTTTTTTTTTTTTTCTTTTTGGGGTATGTGGGCCTCTCACCGTTGTGGCCTCTCCCGTTGCGCAGCACAGGCTCCGGACGCGCAGGCCATGGCTCACGGGCCCAGCCGCTCCGCGGCACATGGGATCCTCCCAGACCGGGGCACGAACCCGTATCCCCTGCATCGGCAGGCGGACTCCCAACCGCTGCGCCACCAGGGAGGCCCTCGAGTAAGGAAATTTTTGAAATGTTTTTCTATATTTAATAATTTTCTGATAATGAGTCTGTTTTATGGAAAATGAGACAAAATTTCTACAGGTGAAACCAACAGATAAATGCAAATAACTCATTGGAAGCCACAGGTTTCGCCCGCTGAAGCTAGTCCTGCCTCTCCACGGCCCCGCCTTCCACTATAGCCACGCCTCTTTTGGGTTTCAGTTTGGGCTTCACCCTTTCCTCAACATCCGGCTCGCTACGCCTGGTTCCCAGTCGAGGCTCGTTTGCTCGCGAGAGTTCCTCCACCTGGCCCACTCAGAAACTGTAGGAAACGGAGGCAGAGAAGAGTCGCGAGACTTGACTCGACCACACTTTCCAGGCCCCGCCCTTCCTCCTTGGCCCTCTTTCTGGCCCAGCTTCCCCGGTTGCACGTGTAATTGTGTACTTGTTGTGGTTCAACCTCGCGTGGTCACGGAAGTGCCGGCGTTACATACCCCGCCTCCAAGATGGCGGCGCCCGGTGCTGGGGCCCACGACCTGAGCCGGCTCAGCTTTGAATTATAACCTTGACTGAGTCTATTCGGCCATGGACCGCCCTGGGTTCACAGCCTCGCTGGTGGTGAGTACCGGGCGGTAGAGTGGGGCGCTAGGGGGGCCGGAGGCTTCCCTGTCCTGGCACCTCCTTCCGGTTTTGCGCTCTGAATCATCCCCGGGTCACCGGTCACCAGGTCTGGGAGGAAGCACGGGGCTCCTGGGCCGCGCCGGGCCTCGTGTCAAGGTTCTGAGTTTCCTACCTGAATGACAGAAAGAGACGGGGGTGGGATAGGGGAGGACTTGACTCATAGTCTTCCGCACCGCGGTTTACCTAACGGAAAAAGAAAAGTTTCAATTGTATACTGTAACCATACTCTGGAGAGCTTGGCAATGAATGAAATATATTTAACAAAACTCTTGAGTCGCTCACCGACCTCCTGGTCAAGAGTGTGGTTTCATTTTGCTGTATCTCTTTTCAGTCTCGGAAAATGACGTATCTATTCATTCATCTTATATATAATCTGCTTAGTTTGCTTCCGAGCGTTTTTCTAGGCTTTGGGTATATACTGATGAGCACAAATAGCCGCGCGTTGAGCCAGTACGTCAGTGGTGTTTAATTCCTTAGAAAACAACGAGAATCAACGTGTCTTAACATCACCCCCACCCCCGCCCCCGCCAAATCCTTTAATAAATACTTTGAAACCT
Source organism: Mesoplodon densirostris (assembly GCF_025265405.1). Lineage (NCBI taxonomy): Eukaryota > Metazoa > Chordata > Mammalia > Artiodactyla > Ziphiidae > Mesoplodon > Mesoplodon densirostris. The sequence goes on from NC_082670.1 coordinate 86,272,164, forward strand.
TTCTTAGGACAGGCACAGTAGGGGATACTAGATACAGTAGTGAAGAAGACAGATTGGCTGCCTATGTTTTCATTGTAGGAGAGCGCGCAGAGGCAGAAGATAGACAAGTACTTTTTCGAAAGCTTTTCCTGAGAAATGGAGGCCTAGAGGACTTTCTTCGTTTAATTATCAAATGTTTTTGCAGGTGTTGGAGATAACATGGTGAACAAGATAGACCTGGCCGCACGGGTCAGGTGGTGGAGGCAGAAGGGTGAAATGGTTGTTATCATAAATGACGATGAGGGTTAGTTTCAGAGTGTATGGAAAGATGTGGAAGGGGAATCTTACCCAGACTGGTGGAATGATGGTTTTGTACCACTTCTAAATCTGGATTTGTTGATATTTGTAGAAGCTAGGTTTTAGAGATGCAAAGAAATATGTTACCCCTTTGAAGACGTTTTCCTGTCCAGCTGGTGAGATGGCAGTAATACTTGTAACAATTAACATTGCTCTGCCGGGAACTAGGGTAAGCTCTTTACATACATGGTCTCATTTAAGCCTGACAAACAATTGAAGTCGTATCCTAGTTTTCCAAATGAGGGAAGTGAGGAATAGTATGTTAGATAATTTGTCCAAAGTCACACAGGTGAGATACATTTCATGTGTGTAAGTGTTGGAGCTCAGATTCCAAGCAGTGTAACATGGGATTCCATTTACTGCTCCTTGAGACTATCTCTGAAGTCAGCAACTTCAGAGATAGTAGTTGCTAAAAACAGGTGAGTGTCAGAGTTAACAAAAGAAAAATTGTATTAAAATTTATTTAAAATTTATTTGATTAAAGAAGGGTACACATGCATACTTCTTTTTTCGTAGTTTCAGAGGGTAAAATTGGGATCGATTGGTAGAAGTTTCAAGGAAGTTAGATCTCACTCCCGGCGAATTCATTTAGCCTGCAGTTTATCTGCCATGTGTTCTGTCTACTGGTACTGTGATTGCCCTTGGAGATTTGATGGCAAACAAACCAAGGCTATATGATAAGTATTGTGAAAGGAATGAACTGAGGTGGGGGAGAGAGAGAATAATATTGGAAAACCTACTTTAGATGGAGTGCCCAAGGAAGGCCCTGAGGAGCTGACGTTTAAGCTAAGACCTAACAGATAAGAGGCCAGTCATTTTGGTGAGCAGAGGGGAAAGTTCAGAGGGAGCAAGCAACACGTGAGAAAATCCTCAGGTGGAAAGAGTTCAGTATGTGAAGGTGGTGGCTGAGGCCTAGTGGGTGCGGGTAGTGTGACAGGGGCTGCTGTTGGAGAGCTAGACAAAGCCTGCCGAGGTGAGTCTTGGTGGGCAGTGGAAAGGAATTTGGATTTTATTCTTATTATTTTTATTATTATTATTGTTATTTTTTTGCGGTACGCTGGCCTCTCACTGCTGCGGCCTCTCCCGTTGCGGAGCACAGGCTCCGGAAGCACAGGCTCAGCGGCCATGGCTCACGGGCCCAGCCGCTCCACGGCATGTGGGATCTTCACGGACCGGGGCACGAACCTGTGTCCCCTGCATCGGCAGGCGGACTCTCAACCACTGCGCCACCAGGGAAGCCCAGGAATTTGGATTTTATATGAAGCATAACGAAAGCCATTAGAGGGTTTTATTATTGAAGTAGTCCGGAAATGGAGGGGCCCTTTTTTTTTTTTTTAAATGGTTGGGAGCATCTTTGAGGAGGCTAAGCGCTCCTCAGGGAGTTCTGTTTTGTTTACTACTGTATGACCAATGCCTGACACTTCGTAGGCACTCAGCACTTGTTGGGTGAATGAATGCAACTTCACATGTTTGCGGAAGTCTTCAGCCTCGGCTTCTAAGGATTAAGTGAGATGTAGTACAGAGCCTGACGTAGAGCAGATATTTAACTGTTTCCTTCCTGAAGTTTCTGGAGCAGGATTGAAGGGCTGTAAAGCTGAATAAGGAGAGAGCTTCTGGCATGTTAAGTTTTCCTTTGGAGCACAGAGCAGACTATTCAGAAAAAACCCCTCCAAGAGTACAGTCACTGGTGCATGCTTTTAGGAGAGCAGTTTGAAATAAGTATTAGCGACCTAAAGATGTTCATAACATTTAACTCAGTGAAGATAATAGGAAAACATGAAATAAGAGAGGAATGGTTAGGTAAATGATGATAGATGCATTTCATGGACTATTTAGGGGCCATTGGTAACAGTGCTTGTGAAGAGTATGTGCTATAATAGTAACATGGAAAGTGCTTATGAGATTTAAAAAAAGGGAAGAAAAAATACAACACTGTACCTGTATACATCTGGTTCATGCCTAATTAAAACTTGGTAGCTGGGCTTCCCTGGTGGCGCAGTGGTTGAGAGTCCGCCTGCCGATGCAGGGGACACGAGTTCGTACCCCGGTAAGGGAGGATCCCACATGCCGTGGAGTGGCTGGGCCCGTGAGCCATGGCCGCTGAGCCTGCGTGTCCGGAGCCTGTGCTCCGCAACGGGAGAGGCCACAACAGTGAGAGGCCCAATTAGCTAAAAAAAAAAAAAAATAAAACTTGGTAGCTAAGGGGAATTGGTTCCAGGTCCCCTGTGGATACCAAAATCCACAGATGCTCAAGTCCCTTATATTAAATGTATTATTTGCATGTAACCTATGCACATCCTCCTGTATACTTTAAATCATTTCTAGATTACTTATCATACCTAATACAATGTAAATACTGTGTAAATAGTTGTAAATACAATATAAATGTTATGAAAATAGTTGCCTGCATGCAGCAAATTCGAGTTTTGCTTTTTGGAACTTTCTGGAATTCTTTTTGCAAATATTTTGAATCTGCATTTGGTTGAATCTGACGATGCGGAACCCCAGGATATGGAGGGCTGGCTTTATTCCATTCCTTAAAAAAAAAAAAAAGCTCTATTGAAATCCTCCAAGATGGAATGAAATAATTTTGATAGTAGCCCTACTTTTTTCTTCTACTTTTTTCAATGCAAAACAAACAAACATACCTCCAAACCACTCTTTCCTTCCAGCCTGACTCTTCTGTCTCTTTCAGTACTTAGCTGTTTCATCGACCTTGTAGTTCATCTGGGTTGTTACTTGAGTGAAACCAAAAGCACCCCTGTCTCAGTTACTTTTAACTGGGTTACAGGTGAAGGAACTTTGGCAAGTGTTGCTGCTCTGCAGTGTGAAGTGCAGGCAGTCCTTTGCGTGTAATGTGGGGCCGTAAAGATGAATGTGCGAGTGGACGTCATGCAAAGTGATCTTAATAATTGATGAAAACATGATTATTTAACGACCTTTAAAAATTCTTGTCAATGTTAATGACTCTCTTACTGTCGATTGTGGAAGTATAGGGAAACGGGAAAAAAAAGTAAAACTAGCATTTAGTACAGTGTAACTTAAAACATTAAGATTGTATTTCTTTGTAAAAAAAAAAAGTATCAGAAGTAATTTGTAAGTCATATAACTTGCAATACAGAACAAGTGGAGATTTTTGCTGGCACAGCTTGCTCTGGGACATCTTTGTCCTTTTCGTCACAGCCTTTTCCCCCGTATATGGTGATAAGTTCGCCTTCACTCATTTTCCTCTGGCTGCATGTCTGGAATCTCTCCAATGACAGCGGTGTTGATATTCCCACAGCTAATTCTTTTATAACTCCTTTTACATTTGATTTGAATGTCACTTTCAGTGTTAACCACTTGTCATTTATTTGCCCAGCTTTCATGTTTGTTGGCCAGTTCCCTCTTTCAATTATCCATTTTTGTGAAATGTCACCGTGGTCACTGTAATTCAACTGTCCTGTTAGAGGACTTGTGTTCCTTGTGGCAACTGAGATGCATGCGTGTCGGTGCTGTGCAAAGCAAGGACTGCTTGTACTGTTTTTTTAAAAATTGTTATTATTATTATTATTTTTCTTACTTAAGGGAGGTGGTTCTGAAAAAGCATCTTCATAACATTTGTGTCTTCTCACTGGACCTGCCCTTCTGAGAACCACTGGCAGAAAGGGACTTGAGGGCAGTGGCATGGATTGTTGCCAAGGCTTCTTAGGTGGGGTAAGAAAACAGAAGAAAAGATAAGAATGAAGTTGAAGGGACGTTTTCAGGGTTTTTTTTGCCTCTTACCTTTCTTTTCTGGAAGGCAGCTTCCTAGTCTGCTTTCTGGAGTCAAGGAAGTTAGTATATGATGATGAAGCATTAACTCCATATCTCTAAGGGATTGGGAATTATGCTGCACATTCTCGAGCTTGCTTTGTGTGACTTGTTTCTTTCTGTCATTTAGGTCACAGTGGGCAGGTCTTCCTTTTTTTGCTCATTTTTGTGTTGAGTAGGCAGTCACCTAGATAGAGGTATATTCTCAATTTTCATCAATCAGTGGAGCATGCAAGGCACTCTTGGAGACCACCAATTGTCTGGGGCCACAATTGAGAACCACTGCCGTGATGGAGGCATTTCTTCTGTATTTCAAGTACGAGGAGATGGAGCTACCTTTCCTTTCTCATTTTTCTTTCAATATAAGAGGGGGTCCTGGGAAAGTTTTAGAATCTGAAATTTAGCTGTAAATGACTTAATATGCTTTTGTACCACTTCCAAACCAAATGCTGTGTGTTCAGATATAAGTTTTAAATATTAAAATTTTAATGGTACACACAGAATTTAAGTAACAAAATGCCAAATAGAGGGAAGATAAAACTTATACCCATAGTTTTTCCACCTCCACACATCAGGTATTGTTACCTGTTTAACCAGACATATGTGTGAGCCTTTGCTCTGGTACTTGGGAAGAGCAAGAGCCTCGAAGATATGGTCCCTACCCTCAGGGGTGTGCAGTCAAGTGGGAGCAGACATTTAACAGAAAATAAAACAAAAATTAACCATGTAATTATGCATGGTGATAAAAAGTAACCATTTACCGAGCACTTTAATGTGTGCTTATGCATTTTTTTCAGAGCAGAAATCATATGGTTACAATTTTGTCTTCTGCTCTTTTTTTTTTTTTTGTATTCTGGTTAAAAAAAATAACCCATAAATTCACATCCAAGCATCATAAAGAAATTTGAACAGTAGTGTTTCTCAGTTTTTTGAGTTTCATGCTGAATCATTCCTGCACATGTTGCGTGATTTGGTTTTCTGTTGTGTGAATCCATGGGTGATTCTTGTCCAGGGAGCAGCATTTGAGGAAAGCTTTTCTTTCATGATTGGTAAGGAAAGACTTGAGTTATCGATTTTGTATATACATTTATAGTTCAGTTTAATATATGAATGTAATCTTCAGTCTTTGGTCAAGTCCTTCTTCGTCTTTCACATGGTTTTTAATACTGGTCTGTCAGAAATAGGGCATCAGCAAACTTGGAAGGATATTTACAGTAACATAACACTAAAAATGATAACTCATATTTATTGGCAATTGAGGCAGGCATTTTGCTAAGCATGTAACAGGCTCATGTAGTTGTATTTAATTCTCATTTAATCTCACTCAGTTCTCAAAAACTCTGTGAAGTCTAGGTACTATTATTTTTCCCATTTCATGTGTGAAGAACTGTGGGCTTACCTAGGTTTAATAGCTTTCCTAGGGAGACCCAGTTGAGATTGAAGCCGGGTCTGCGTGTCTGTTGCAAAAGCTGTAGTCTAAGGCAATATTTAATCTGAAAGAATTTCTGGAGAAATGGAAGAATACTCAAGTCAAAGTCTAGAACCATTATTGTATTCCTGAGAATAGCCTTACCAAACAACACTGATCCTACACAGTCTTTTCCGTCAGGAGGTGATGAAAGGCAGAGGATTTCTAGAAAAGTCACCCTGAATATACCACAGTGCTGTCACTGGAGCTGTGGAATGCCAAGAAGTATAGCAGCTGGTAACACCAGGTTTCATTTGTCACAGTGCTATGGCAAACTGCAGCAGGGACAACCAGAGAGTGATTTGCTGCAGTTTTTCTTCTGAATGTTGAATCTTTCCGTAAAGTGTTTTCTCATCATCTTACATTTCCATGTGATTCAGACCAACAAACAAGTGTGGAAGCCCTGCTCCATCCCAGGCACTGGGTTATATATTTAGGAGGGTCAAGGTCACTGACTGGGAGACTGGGAAAGGCTTCAGGAGGGATATGGCATTTGGTCACAGTCTTAACAGTGAAATGGATTTTGGCAGGTGTGTGTGTGTGTGTAATGGCCGGGGGGAGCAGGGGGTCTGCTGGCTGTAGTAGACAGGAGACAAGAGGCATTGGAAGGGACTTCCAGGCTGAGAGAAAAACCTAAGCAGGAGCACAGAACTGATAAGTTTCAGGATGTTTTTGGGAGACAGAGTAGTCAGAGTGGATGAGGCTCAAGGTCAGGAGTGTGCCAGATGAAGCTGAACAGGTAGTTTAGGGTCCAGGGGTCGAGGTTCTGAGTTACCCCTTACTGAGTGCCTACTGTATACCAAATGTGACCAGTGAATTTGGGTTGTTGTTTTTTGTTTTTGTTTTTTTTGGTGAGGGAATATTAATTTGAGTAGCTCTACTTTTGTATGTTTGTAGTACTCATTGCAAAATTTGAACAATACAAAAGGCAACAAGATAATAATAAAAGTATTCCTCATCCCGAATGTTTTTCCACAGAGATAATAACTTCTAACAGTTTGGTGTGTATGGTTCCAGACTTCTAATTATGCATAGACAAATAAATACACATTTCTTTGAAAGGTGGGACTATACAGCATATATTGATCTGTAGCTTATTTGATTAATTTAAGAATATAACATGTTTCTGTATCAGCAAGTTCAGGTCAATCTCATTCTTTTAAAGGCTGTGTAGCAATCTGTTATTCTGATATAATACAACTTACTAGGTTATTTCCAGTTTTTTACTGCTAGAAACGGTTCTGTAGTAAACATTCTTGTATATTTATGAACTTATTTTTGTGGAAGAAATGTTTAAAAATAAAATAACTGGATCAAGTATTTTATAGTTTAAAATTTTCATTTTGCCAAATTGTCCTTCAATAGATTATAATAATTTGTTTATGTTAATACCCATAACTATTTTCATATTTTTAATCTTTTATAATGTAATTGGGAAATTTAAAATTTCATTTTTATTTGATCACTGATGATGGGGAAGCATATTTTCATAATTTTGTTGGCTGTTTATATTTTTCTTTTGGGAATTGCTTGGTCCTGTGTTTTGCAATTTTAAAAAAATTTGATGTACCTTTTTTAGGTTGCTTTGTAGTACCTTCTAAGATATGGTTAGTAAACTTTTGTTATAGTCAAATTCATGTGTTTTTCAAATAGTTATTGAGTGCCTACTACGTACTGGGTGCTGGGAACATACTGGTGAACAAAACAGGTATGGATCTTATAGTTTCGTGGAACATACAGTCTTTGAAGAAATGGTCAGATGCTCAACTACAGAATTAGAATTCTCATCAGTGTGTGGAAACATAAGGGTCTAAACCTAGACTGGGGGATTAGGGACACAGTCCTAGAAATGAGGAAAATCAGATGACTTGGAGGAAAAGAGAGATCAAGGTGGTAAGAAGGTACCCAGCAAAGGGCTAATGATGGAGTTAAGGGTGGAGAGATAGATGGGGGACAGAACTTCTAGAGCCTTGTAGGCTGTACTGTGATTTTGTTCTTCATCCTAAGGGCTTTTGGAAACTTTGAAGAGTGTCAAGATGAAATTGAAATTTGTATTTTACACAGACAGCGTTAGTGTAGAGGGTGAAGGAGCACTGCGGGGAGAATGGATGGTGGAGGGGGAGGAAGGCAAGTATCACAGGAAGCAGAAGCCACAGCTCTTCAATGCGGTGGTTAAGGTCACAGATGGCCACTTTGTTGTGGAGGAAAAACTGAGAATGTCAGGGAGGGATGTTTCCCCGAGAAGCCATGTTAATGTTTTGCCTGGTTCTTTTTAGTTGTGGTCTAGGCCAGGGGCCTGTGATGATTTTGCTTAGTTAAATTAGACGGATGGTTTGATTTTGTCCTGTAGTTGAGCAGCAGTGAGTTTTTTTGTTTTTGCTTTGTTTTTTTCTGTTTTGCCAGCTTCGTGTAATCTTGACTTTTTCTAACTCCCAGAGGAATTTCAAAGGGTCTAATTTCACTAATTATACACTTCCTCTCTACAGCCTGCCAGCACTTTTTCCATTTTTAAATTAAGGTGGTGCTGTGTTATTTTATCTATATCATATCAAGGTCTCAATAAATTGTTATGCTATGGTAAGGCTTGCTGGTTATCTGGGTTATGTTCTCTTTCTTTGGATTTTGTCTAGCACTTAGGATTTTCAGTGTAAGCTACCATAAATCTTGAAACTAACCCTTTGCCTGATAACCTTTTTAAAATTTTTTTTTAATTTTTAAAGATTTTTTGTCCGCACTGCATGGCATGCAAGATCTTAGCTCCTCGACCAGGGATCGAACCCATGCACCCTGCAGTGGAAGCATGGAGTCTTAATCGCTGGACTGCTAGGGAAGTCCTGCCTGATAACATTTTTGATAAGTGATCATAAATAAAGCAAATTTCTCAGGGTAAAGAAAAAAAGAAATTGGTAGAGTCCCTTATAATTCAGTTGATGCTGGCTTGATGAAAAATTATAAGCATTCCTTAAAGTTTTTGTTTAAATCTTAGATATGTTGCTGTGTGTCTGAATACATAGGTAATTCTTAATCTTCTTTTAGCAGCATTTTTTTCAGTCTCATGAATTTAAGTGACATTTGAGTTATAGAAGTTTGAAATCCACAGAAGCAATTAGTAACTCTTGATTCATGATTTACTAGATAAATAGATTCAATCTGGTCATTTTATTCTCAGACGATAAGAATTCTGATGAAAGAAGGGCTGGAGAATCAATGCATGCAAAGTAGCCAAATAGATTAAAAGAGTAATTCGCTTATTGATTAAAATTTAGCAGTAGATAGCAAGCATCTCTCTGAACCCACTCCTAAGATTAAAGAGAAAATTAGAATGAAGTGCAGCTTTTTTTTTTTTTTTTTTTTTTTTTCGGTACGCTGGCCTCTCACTGTTGTGGCCTCTCCTGTTGCGGAGCACAGGCTCCGGACGCACAGGCTCAGCGGCCATGGCTCACGGGCCCAGCTGCTCCGCGGCATGTGGGATCCTCCCAGACCGGGGCACGAACCCGTGTCCCCTGCATTGGCAGGCGGACGCTCAACCACTGCGCCACCAGGGAAGCCCTGCAGCTATTTTTAAGGAAACCAGTCATATCAGTCATTCTCACCAAGATTTTAGTTCTTGTGTTTTGAGAAAATGAAGAGGCAGGCAAAATATTTTATTACCTACTGAATTTTATAAAATCCTTAAAGAATAAGTGAGAAGAATGTTGAAAAAGTTGGCTTTTTTTTCTTTTTAACTTTGCTACGTTACTTGTGAACTTTTTCCCTTGACTTAGAAAAGGCCACCTTTATATCTGGAAAGAAATCCCACATTGTCATTCTTTTACTCCCACTTGTGGTGCTTTACTGGCACATCTCTGTGTTCTTTTGGTAACAACTTTTTAGGTTATTCGCAGAGTATCCCGCATGGTCTTTGGGGTTCTGTCATGCCTTTCAGGCTGATCATATAGTATTAACGTATATGGTAATGTACTTTACTTTTCCTTTTTCTTTTTTTTAAAATTTTATTTATTTTTGGCTGCATTGGTTCTTCATTGCTGCGCGCGGGCTTTTCTCTAGTTGCAGCGAGCGGGGGCTACTCTTCGTTGCAGTGTGTGGGCTTCTCACTGCGGTGGCTTCTCTTGTTGTGGAGCACAGGCTCTAGGTGAGTGAGCTTCAGTAGTTGTGGCTCGTGGGCTCTAGAGCTCAGGCTCAGTAGTTGTGGCACGCAGGCTTCAGTAGTTGTGGCTCGTGGGCTCTATAGCTCAGGCTCAGTAGTTGTGGCACACGGGCTTAGTTGCTCCGCGGCATGTGGGATCTTCCCAGACCAGGGCTCGAACCCTTGTCCCCTGAAGTGGCAGGCAGAGTCTTAACCACTACGCCACCAGGGAAGTCCCTGTGGTAATGTACTTTTTTAGTGTACACTAATTTTTAATAATTACCTATGCAAACTAATTGAAAAATAGACATTATTGCATTTCTCATCAGGGTAATTTCATTTTTCCAATGAAGTCTTGCAGTGTTTTTTTTTTTTTTGTGGTACGCGGGCCCCTCACCACCGTGGCCCCTCCCGTCGCGGAGCACAGGCTCCGGACGCGCAGGCCCAGCGGCCATGGCCCATGGGCCCAGCTGCTCCGCGGCATGCGGGATCCTCCCAGACCCGGGCACAAACCCGTGCCCCCTGCATCGGCAGGCAGACCCCCAACCACTGCGCCACCGGGGAAGCCCCTTGCAGTGGTTTTATGGTGAGTGGCAAGTAGAGTAGAAGGTGTTTGCTAGGTACTAACCTTTGTACCACTTGAGCATTCTGTAAACCCAAAGGATGGAAACAGCGGATCATTTTGAACTCTGCCTGTATGTTTAAATAGTACCGATTCTTTTTTTTCTGTCATGGAATATATAGTTTTTAATGTCTACTTTTACTTTTTGAATAGGTAATATATTCACATGGTTCAAAATCCAAAAGATAGGAAAAGTTAGCAATTCAGTTTAAAACTTACTATGTAGGAACCGTATTGAGAGTTGCCTCTTTGTAGTTCTTCTACCTGCTTACTGTGAAATGGTGTTGATTCATATCTTTAAATGATGCCTTTAGACCTTGTGTGTTGACCTTTCTTTGACAGTCTCTTAGTTCATATTTTTCTGTCTCTTTTTGCTTTAACTAAGCTGTAACCAGTTTTTAAAATATTCTACATATGCTTTAGTGTAATCACAAGGTGAAAACTTAGTTTTTAATCAGGTTTTAAAGTGCAGCTTCTCCAAAGCAACATGGTATCTCTTGGGAGATGACTAGTTTGGGTCAGCTTTTAATGTCCTCTAGGAATTTAGCTCTTTTTTTCCCCTTCATGTATTCACTTAAAAAGTATCAAGGAATTTTCAAATACACACAAAGTAGAGAGGATACCATAGGAATCCTTACATGTGTGATTCTTAAAATATGGATCTAGATTCACAAGGAGCATTACCATTTAGAATGTAAGTCTCAGAACATTTATTTTCTTAATGCAGATTCACTACTCATTAGTTAAAAAGGCAAAAAATATAACATTTGGTGTAGTTTGGACAGATCACTGAGATAAATTGTCAAATGAAAAAAGCAAGGTGCAGCATACCACCTTTTACTTAAAAAAAAGGTAAAATAAAATACATATTCATATTTGCTTGTATATGCCTAAAGTAACTTGGGAAGGATACAATAAGAAACCAAAACTGGTTACCTGGGTTTTTAGGGACAGGGAAGGAGACTTTGAACTCTTTACCTTTCTGAGGTTTGTTTGTTTACTTTTTTGAACCCTATGAAATCATTAAAAATGAGTTTGAAATTTATTTTAAAATTATTAAAAATCATTAAACTTTTTTTAAAACAATATGTAATATAAAATTTACAACTTGAAAATATATCACAATAATTGTTATTTTTCTGTAGAGTTAGGTAAGAGGTGTTTTGGCTGTACCAAAGTAGTCTGTGGTATACTTTAAAACCATACCTAAAGAAATATGCTTTAAAAACTACCTCATCCCCAAAATGACAATTTATTTTATTGTAACCTTTTTTTTTCCTTTTTCTTCCTTTTTTTTTTTTTTAAAGGCTGGTGGGGTAGCAGGTGTCTGTGTTGACTTGATATTATTTCCTCTGGATACCATTAAAACCAGGCTGCAGAGCCCCCAGGGATTTAATAAGGCTGGTGGTTTTCGTGGAGTATATGCTGGCGTTCCTTCTGCTGCTATTGGATCCTTTCCTAACGGTAAAAATTATATTAGTATTATCACTGCTTTATATAAAGCCAAGATAATGGGATTTATTTTCAGAATGGTATGTGGTCCAACCCTATATAGAATTCCTTATATGATTGATGTAGTTGATCTCCTGAATTTATTTTCTATTCATTAATCCATTATTTTTGACTCAGCTGGTGCTATAGATTCCAGTCTAGTGTATTTGTAATAAAAAATGAGCAATCTTTAAATGAGTGGTTTTTGTTGTTGTTAAAACTCCTTGTTAGAATCCTTAAAGTGTTCCTGTAACATTGATTGTGATGTCTTACAGCAGTTCTCAATCTTGCCTGCACGTTGGAATCTCTTGGGAAGCTTTACAAAATACTTATGCCTGTGTCTCCATGAGAAGTTTAATTGGTCTGGTCTTTGCCTGGGTATCAGGAGTTTTAGTAGCTTCCCAGGTGATTCAGATATGAAGCTGAGTTTAATAACCAGCTTGGAGATTCTCATGGAGCAGATGAACCTAAGAGGCATTAAATCTTTGTCTTAACTAAATTGCTCTCAGATGATGGAACCCATTCCCACTAACCTCCTCTTTCCATTGTCTTTTGTTTTGGTTTTGAAGTTGTGTGATTTATGGCCCTTTTATTCTATAATCAGTATAATCTGTTTCATTTAATCCACCTCTTTTCAGATACTTATTTTAATAATTGTTTACTGATGCTTTGATTGGCACTCAAAAGCAGACCAAGCAAACAGAAAACCACCACTGTCAAACACACACACACACTCATACTCATACACTCACTCACAAAACCCCTGCTCCAGAAGATTCTTAAATTCTGGAGTTTGATTTCTTTTTTCTCAGTATATTTCATTAGAGATTCTTTCTTGTTAACTTGACATTAAGATGTCCATCTATATCCATCTGTGAGCACAACATTCACATAAAGATTTGTAGAGCAAATCTTTTTGGTCCTTTAGTTTATCTCCCCGAGCCATCCTTAGAGCAGCCACCTGTTTTGAGGTTATCCTTGAATTATTTTATGTCTTAATTTTCAGTAATTGATCATAGCAAGTCGCTATTGAGGACCCACTCCATGCCAAGTATAGCTCTATATGTGGGAGATGCGCCTTGGTTCCTAAATTTGTCTGCATTGCAATCACCTGATCACCTGAAGAGTTGGTTTTTTTTTTTTTTTTTTTTTTTAATGAAAGTACTGCTGTCCTACTCCCAGAGATTCGGATTTAGTTGGCCTGAGGTGTGGCCTGGGCTTTGGAGGTCTAAAAAAAAAATCCCCAGGTAATTTTAATATGCAGACAAGTTTGGGAACCTCTGAACTAGGGAATTGCAAAGAAATATGTTACTAAGTCCCTGTCTTTTGGTCATCCATTCTTATGATGCCTCCCTCATCATTGTAAATATTCTTTTTTCTCTCACGTATTACATAGGAATTGTTGGTATATGAAGTATTAGTGATGGTCTACAGGGTACATGGTGCTCCATTAAGCTCACAGGGCTGGTTTAGATTCTTGTCAGCCGGAGTTTACATAAAGAATGTGGTTTTGAATTTTTGTATGTTTGAGAAAGTGGTGTTCTTCTTGCCCTGCTTTTCTTTTTTTTTGCCATCCACAGAACATCTTTGAATGGGAGATGCTAGATAAAGAGTCAAAGTGCCAGCGTTTCAGAAATGGCCTTTCTGTCTTTCTGCAAATTTTTGGTGAATTGGAACTTTTTACGTGGCACTTTAAACAATTTTTGCTATTGATTAAGGTTCTAGATGGAGTACAGTGCACCAGTGTAACGTTCAGAGGCTTGTAGACTTTTTTGAGAACGTATTGTGCAGGGGGTATGGAAGGGACTGAGGGTCGAAAGAAGAGAGGAAAAGACCTGTATTCAAGACCCTTACTCCATGTTTAGAAGGGAATGTAGAAAAACCATAGTTTTTTGTTTTGTTTTCACTCCTGGGGGGTGGGGGTGGGTGGGTGGAATGTGTAGCAGGTAGAACTTACAGCCGAATGCGACTGGAGATATTCTAGCCCATTTAGTGAGTAGGCCAAAGTAGGAACAGCCTAAATAAGAATCACACGTGGGAATTGGGACCTGCATTAACTATATACAACTGCTTGCATGGTCATTACTCATCCCGCGACAGTGTGCCTCATTTGGCCTGCTGTTTGTTTGTTAGCCACTGAGGGGTGTTTACAAGCTTGTTGACTTTAACTGTGGAGAACTGATTTTCACTACCAAGCTCTTTTCCTGAGTGTTTCAGACTTTACTGTGACATGTTCAAATGCCCTTCGAAAGATGAATTTGCCATTTATTTCTCTATCGTTCCTCACCTTTTACGTGAGTGATGAACATCTTTTTATTAACAATACGTGGCAAGTCTTAAAGCCTTCCTGTGTAGCTTAGTTCATGGTGATAGGGGTAGCTTTTTAGAGATTTTGATTTCCAATTTTAATTCAGGAATTGATTTTTTCCTTGATGTAAAAGTGAGTTGATGTGGTAAAAAGTAGCCATGGTTATTTTGAGTAACTGGCAACAAAACATTATGGAATAGATGCTTTATTTAGTTAAGATATGTGTTTGCAATTTTAACCTGTCTAGAAATCAGTGTAGCTGATTATTTTATGACCATATATAAAGATATTTTGGATCACAGAAATTCATATCCTATCTAAAAAACTTAACTAAAAAGTGTTAAGTGACTTATCAGTACAAACTGGTAAATGCCAGGTTAGCTGTTAGGCTTCCTCAGGGCAGGGATCATGTCATCTGCATGTTTGTAAGTCCAAAGTCAGGCATGTAACATGGGCTCAGTCAAATCTGCAAGAGTGAAGGGGTTGGGGGGGCAATAGTACATATTATTATTTTATCTTTATTGTTTATATTTATTCATAGTTATAAGTACACACATATATAATATATAAATATGTACATATTATATATAATATATGTATATATTATATAAATAATATATATTTATAAATATGTTTTAGTATTTATATTTATTATTTATACTTATTTATGTTACTTATTATTATCTTTATCTGTTATAATTTAATAAGTAGAGTTGTAATTTTTTTCAAGAAACATATCTCTTAACAGTTTACATATATATTTAAAGTTTGTGAAAGACTGATTTGTTTTAAATTTCAGCTGCTGCCTTTTTTATCACCTATGAATATGTGAAGTGGTTTTTGCACACTGATTCATCTTCGTATTTGATGCCTGTGAAGCATATGTTGGCTGCCTCTGCTGGAGAAGTGGTAGGTAATAAGTTATATGTATAAAATACTTCAGAAGTGCAAAGTATGCACATAATTTCAGTACAGGTATTACTTCATTTCATTTTTAAAAGACAGTTCTTTTTTAAATTATGAAAGTCATAAATCCCAATAAATTTTTTTTTTTTTTTTTTTTGCGGTATGCGGGCCTCTCACTGCTGTGGCCTCCCCCGTTGCGGAGCACAGGCTCCGGACGCGCAGGCTCCGGACGCGCAGGCTCAGCGGCCATGGCTCACGCGCCCAGCCGCTCCGCGGCATATGGGATCCTCCCAGACCGGGGCACGAACCCGTATCCCCTGCATCGGCAGGCGGACTCTCAACCACTTGCGCCACCAGGGAGGCCCCCAATAAATTTAAATGGATTAAACATGATAGTTGAAAGACAGTCTATATAGGATGAAAGAAAAATCCAGCTATCTGCTATTTACAAGAGACACACCTCAAACATAATTATACAGAAAGAATAAAATTATGGAGGTAGAGGAAAATATCCATACAAGTTTTGGTGGCTTCATGTTGGGTCAGCATAATTGAGCTGGAACTCTATTTCCTAGAACTCCCTTTCCAGGAGGGTTCCAGGTTAGCCTGGCTACAAGAGAAAATTGCTCAAGATTTGTAAGGTGGAAGTAAAGCAGCGGTTGTGTTCATGCTCAGAAGGTTGGTGGGAGGTCAGGCACTGTTGCAGTTCATACACCTCATCACTGATCTGTTGGCTTCAGGCAGCAGTTAAGCCTCCAGCTCCTCCAACTCTCACTGGGTCTTCTCCTTCAGCTTCTCTAAATTTTGAGTCAGTTGTGTGGGCTCTGTCGTGAAGGGTGCCAATTTATGCTGTAGGTCACCCATGTCATTGAGATTGGTGAGGGAGAATGCGAGTTCCAGTTTGTCCTTGCTCTTCCCCATTTCACATCCATGTTTCCTTCCTGATTGCATGCCTTCTAAGTTTCTGTCCCAGCACTAGATGCAGAAGCAACAGTTCTACACAAATTGCTTACCCAGCTCCCACAATTACTGTTTATATCCCTGTAATAACTTCTTATTCTTATCATTCTTAGTGGTTCTACTTCTCTGATCAACCCTAACTGATTCAGAAAGACTAGCTGAAAGAGAGCTGATAGTAATGTTAATATCAGACCAAGAAAAAAAAAAGACTTAAAGCAAAAAACAAGGAGACCACCGTATAATGATATGAGGAACAATTCTCCTGGGAGAGGTAGTAAACCTGAACCTGGACTAAATAGCATAGTCTCAAAATATAAAGTAAAATGTTGCCAGAATTATAATGAAAAATGAATACAATTATTATCTTCATTGGAGTTATTCACATCTATCTGTAAAAGTCTTAGGACCAGGCAGGTAACTTGTTAAGACCATAGAAGATTTGAACAACACAATGGCAAGAATGGTCTAATGGATATATATGGAGTTCTGCACCTAACTGCTAAAGATTATTCATTTTTTTCAAGCACACTTGGAACATTAATAAAAGTGTGTGACCCAGTAGTCCACAAAGCAACCTTCAATAAATAGTTTAGAGATAATGTCATACAGATCATTTGGTGTCTGATGATAATGAAGTAAAATTGGAAAGCAATGACGAAAACACAGGCAGTCCATCCCTCCTATGTGTTTAAAAAATTATCCAACTCGTCTGTAAATAATTCATGAGCCAGTAAATCATAATGTATGTGGTAAAATATTTGTAATTAAAAAATAATACAGGAATATATATTTTTTCTAAACTAACACAGAGAAGAGTATAATACAAATAAGAGCTTTCCCACCCCCTCACCCACTTAACCTTTCTCCAGTCCCTCCTGCCTACTACTAATGGACAACTTCAATTAAAATTATTTTTGTGTATCCACCCAGAAATTGTCCTTTTCTATTGTTACTTTCAAATCACATTGTCTTGTTTGTTTTGTATGTATGTATGTATCTGCCTATCTCTCTATCTAGTCTGTCTTAATAATCCCAGAACGTTGTTAGGGGCAGGGTGCATTAACAGGAATGGACAAGAAAGTGAAGAGAAGGGTCTCGGTTTATAAGTCTCTTATCATTTTGTCAAGTAGTATATATCGTTTTTCATTTAATAAAGTAGTGGTATGTATTTACGTTAGGAAGTTAGAAAAATGAATCAGCCGTTATAAGATTTACATAAGAAACAACTGATACATTGCAGTTTTGTTTTCTGTGCACTATTTTCCTTTAGAAAATTTGGATGAGAATCTACAAACTGTTTTGTAACCTAATTATCTTCTCTTGAGAATATGGTGGATGAGGGTGATGAAAGAGAGAGATTGCACTTTATGGAATTCCCTGGCGGTCCAGTGGTTAGCACTCTATGCTTTCGCTGCCGAGGGTGCACGGGTTCAATCTCTGGTTGGGGACCTAAGATCCCGTGAGCCACATGGCACGGCCAAAAAAAAAAAAAAACCCCAAAAAAGGAGAAAACAACTAAATAAAATAATAACTGTTTTGAGATGTAATTCACATACTGTATGATTTATCCATTTAAAGTGTACAGTTCAATGGTTTTTTGCTGTACTCACAGCTGCAGCCATCGCCACAGTCAGTTTTAGAGCAGCATCATCACCCCAAAAAGAAACCTCGTACCCATTAGCAGTCACTTCCCATTTCCCCCAACGTTCTCACCTTAGGCAACAACCAATGACCTACTCTGTCTCTATAGATCTGCCTATTCTGGACATTTCATATACATGGAATCCTACGAAGTTTCTTTCTGAGGTGATGAAAATGTACTAACATTGACTAGGATGATGGTTGCACATGTCTGTGACTATATTAAAAACCATTGAATTGTATCCTTAAAATGGATGAATTTTATAATATGCAAATTCTATCATATTAAGCTGTTAGAAAGGAATAAGAAGAGAATATTATGAAAACCATATGTTAATAAATTTGAAAAATCCTTGAAAGATAAAAAAAGTGGAATCCTACAATCTGGTCTTTCGTGACTGGGTTCTTTCACTTACATTTTCAAGATTTCATCTATGCTACAGCATTTATCAGAACTTTGTTCCTTTTGATTTGCAAATAATAATCCATGTGGTAGAGGTATACCACATTCTCTTTGTTCACTCATCAGTTGCCTATGTTTTTGATTTTCTTGGATACATACCTAGGAGTGGAAATATTGGTCATATGGTAACTTTATTTTTAACCCTCTGAGGAACTCGCCAAGGCTGTTTTCCAAAGTGGCTGCACCATTTTACATTCTCACCAGCAGTGTGTAAGAGTTCCAGTTTCTTCTGCACATCCTTGACACCACTTGGTGTTACCTGTCTTTTTTTTTTTAACTTTTTTTAAAAAAAATTATTTATTTATTTACTTATTTTTGGCTGTGTTGGGTCTTTGTTTCTATGTGAGGGCTTTCTCCAGTTGCGGCGAGCGGGGGCCACTCTTCATCGCAGTGCGCGGGCCTCTCACTGTCGCGGCCTCTCTTGTTGTGGAGCACAGGCTCCAGACGCGCAGGCTCAGTAGTTGTGGCTCACGGGCCTAGTTGCTCTGCGGCATGTGGGATCTTCCCAGACCAGGGCTCGAACCCGTGTCCCCTGCATTGGCAGGCAGATTCTCAACCACTGCTCCACCAGGAAAGCCCCTACCTGTCTTTTTGATTATAACAAACAGATAGATATTCAGTGGTATCTTATTGTGATTTTGACTTTCATTTCCCTGGTAACTAATGATTTTGAGCATCTTTTCATGTGCTTATTGGTTATTTACATATCTACTTTGGAGAAATGTCTGTGCATCTCCTTTGCTCATTCTTTAATTAGGTTGTATTTTTGTTAATAAGTTGTAGGAGTTCTTTATATACTGGCAAAACTTTTTCCCATTCTGTGCATTTTTTTCACTTAATGTTGTCCTTTGAAGTGTAAGTTCTAAATTTTGATGATGTCCAGTTTATGTTTTATCTTAACATTGCTTGTGCTTTGATGTCATATCTAAGAAACCATTGCCTAATCTGAGATCATGAAGATATTTATACCTATGTTTTCTTTCAAGAGTTTTATAGTTTTAACTCATATTTTTAGGTCTTTGATCCATTTTGAGTTAATTTTTTTTATCTGGTTTGAGGCTGTGGTCTACCTTTATTCTTTTGCGTGTGTATATCCAGTTGACCTAGTGCCATTTGCTAAACTATTCTTTACCCATGGAATTGCCTTGGCACCCTTATCAAGTACTAATTGACTTAAAGGTAGGGTTTATTTGTGGAACCTGTTCTATTCTATCGATCTCTACGTCCATCCTTATTCTAGTACCACAGAGCCTTGATTACCACAGCTTTGTAGTAAGTTTTGAAATCAGCAGTGTGAGTCCTCCAGCTTTGTTCTTTTCTGTCAGGATTGTTTTGCCTCTTCTGGGTCTTTTGCATTTTTATGTGAATTTTTTTTTTTTTTTTTTTTTTTTTTTTGCCTCACTTCATGGCTTGCTGGATCTCAGTTCCCCAACCAGGGATTGAACCTGGGCCATGGCAGTGAAAGCCTCGAATCCTAACCACTAGGCCACCAGGGAACTCATTATGTGAATTTTAGAATGAGCTTGTCAGTTTTTGCAAAAAGGCAATTGAGATTTTGATAGGGATAACATTGAATCTGCAAATTAATTTGGGGAGCATACCATCTTAACAAAAATGCTTAAATTTTCCAGTCCATAAACATAGGCTGTCTTTTCATTTCTTTAGGACTTCTGTAATTTCTTTTAACAATGTTTAGTAGTTTCACAGTATACGTTTTACACTTCTTTTGTTAAATTTATTCCTAAGTAATTTATTCTTCTTGATGTTATTGTAAATTGAACTTCTTTCATTTCATTTTCAGTTTATTGCTACTGTATAGAAATAAATTCATTTTTGTATATTGATCTTGTATCCTCCAACCTTGCTGAATTCATTAATTAATTCTAAAGTTTAGTGGATTCTTAAAGATTTTCTATATACAAGATTGTATCGTTTGCACATAGAGCTAGTTTTACTTATTTCTGTACAATCTATATGTCTTTTATTTCATTTTCTTGCCTAACTGCTCTGGTTAGAAGCTCTAGTACAGTGTTGAATAGGAGTGGTGAGAGTGGACATCCTTATCTTGTTTCTGATCTTAGGAAGAAAGTATTTAGTGTTTCAGTACTTTTTCTGTCATAAAGGGTTACATTTTGTCAGTGCCTTTTGTTCATCTGTTGAGATAATCATGTGGTTTTATTCTTTATTTTACTGATATGGTGTATTACATTAATTGATTTTCAAATGTTAAAACCACTCTTGCAGTTGCAACCCAAATGTTAAAACTCACTTGATCATGGTATATAATACTGTTTATATAGTGCTAGATTTATTTACTAGTATTTTGTTGAGGACTTTTACTTTATTCATAAGAGATACTGGTCTGTAGTTATCTTTTCTTGTGTCTTTGACTGGTTTTGGTATCAAGGTAAAACTGGACTCATAGAATGAGTTGGGAAGTGTTAAGATAATTTCTTTATAAATTATTGTAAAGAAAAGTCATATTATATCATTTTGGTTGATGAACACATATCAGATACTAATATATTTGGACAATCCAGGAGAAAAGGAATTATGGAGGAAAGAATCTCAGTTTTAAAGAAAAGCGAGTGTCTCCCTATTCATGTGATAATTTGAATTGTTGAGGTTATGGTGTGTAATATGGAAAAAAAGATGACCTCTGGTCTTCAGCATTTTTGCATTTATTTATTTATATCTGGGATATATATATAATTTTATACTTTCCCGTTACTATACAATGAATTTCTTGATCTAAGAAATCATTTGGATGGTTCCTTGAAGAGAATCTTGAAAGAAATTAGCCTGAAAGACACTAAATTCACGGAAGTGTTTTCTATAAAACTTCCTTTTGTCATTGGTTTAAAAATGATTTTGCAGGACCTAAGCTAACTCTGGATTAAAAAAAAATTGCCTATAATTTACTGAGCTTTTTAGTGTGATGAGACTAACAATATATTAATTTTTGAGGAGCAAGGAGCATAAAGTAGTAGTTCCTTTATGAGCCAGAGACCCCTTTAGGAATCTAGTGAAACCTGTGGTTGTCTCTCCAGGAAAGTGAACATATGGACAATTTGTGTACAATTTCTGGGAATTTTCATTCCCCCCGACTCTTACCCAAAGTAAGGACTCCAGTGCTTGAATTCTGCCTGAATATTGGTTTAGTCTGCGATTTAAAAGCAATATATATTTAATTTAAAAAAATCTTTGAACCTGTTATCCTTGGTTTAGATTGTGTTTTTGTGATTATGTTCTGACATTAGAACCTCATTGCATGCAGTTATTTTCGAGTATATATACTCAAGAATAACAAAGGATGTGTCAGAGTTGCAGTGTCTCTCAGTTTTTAAAAATTCTGTCCCTTTGACTGCTCTTGACTCTTTTTTTTTTTTTTTTGCGGTACACGGGCCTCTCACTGTTGTGGCCTCTCCCGTTGTGGAGCACAGGCTCCGGACGCGCAGGCTCAGCGGCCATGGCTCACGGGCCCAGCTGCTCCGTGGCATGTGGGATCCTCCCGGACTGGGGCACAAACCTGTGTCCCCTGCATCGGCAGGTGGACTCTCAACCACTGCGCCACCAGGGAAGCCCTCTAGCCTCTATTTTAGAATTGCCTGTTGCTTTGATTTAGTTTAAATATATCCTTGTAAGTTCAACAGTTGGTTTACATTTTCTATTACGCTGCTGAGAGCAAGCAGCAAAAAGAACTTGGCCACTTCTTTTTTCATTTCCCACAGGGCCATCTTGCTTGAAAGCTGGTTTGCCATGTTGGGGGATAGACTTTCTTCAATTTATAAAATTTCTGTCTCTTAGACTTACGAAGGATATATAAAGTGGCATAATTAAATAGGGCAAAGGATAGCTGTTAGGTCAGTCATGTTAGTGATGCAGCTTTTGATTTGTAGAAAACACTGTATTCTAATATGTTAGTATCTGTAACTGGTATTTTTTTAAAAATTGGAGCCTTTTAAATGTAATATTCTTTGTGAACTGTTGGGCATAGAAGGTGACGTAGGTAGACTTTAGAGTTAGGAAATAGGTATCTGTAAGACTGGAAATAAATAATTCTAGGACATTCTTATCTTTATTGTGTCTCTTATGGTTTCCATGGTCCCTTAGGCAGTAAGGCCTCATGTCAGATGCCTTGTTATAGTTTCTGTGATGCCTGGAGAGCCTTCAGAGGAGCACTGATCAGCAGCAGGTACATAGGTTGAGGACTTCACCTGTGAAACATCTCTTGATGTTGACTTTATTTGATTTTAATTCAGTTACAGTTTAGTATGCTAAGAATTTTATTAGATTTATGAAGTTTGTGAAATGTTGTTCTGGTGTTCCTGTAATCTTTAAACTTTCTTAAACTTCCTGCAACCATTCAGTATCATTGTTCTTAATAAATGCTTCAGACACGTACCTACTGCCTTTCTGTTTTAGTAATTTGCTTTCAGTTTCATAGAGCATAAATTGGTTGCAGACTCAGCCAAGTATGGTCACTGTAAGTAAGAGAACAGATGAATTTAGGAGGAACAAATAAGGAATATAAAACAAAGAACATTTATATCTGTCAGTGATCAGAAAGGTATAAAGAGACCTAGAGAAAATCAGATATAGTTTAGTGCAGGCATTGTTCTGTAACACACCTGCGCTGATATAAGATGGTTATGTTGCAGACACAATCCTTAGAAACAATACTATATTTTTGTTGGCATTGAATGTGTCCACGGTTACTTTGTTGTAGTGATGGTAAGTGTGTGAAACTTAGAAACAAAAGAACACTGCTGTAATAACCATTCCCTGTAGCAGCAGCTTGATTAAAAGTTAATGACAAAGCAATAAAACTATAATTACAAGCTTCTACCTTATGTTTGTGATTTGGAATACAGTAAAATCGATCAAATAAGATTTAATATGGAACAACACTGAGAAGAGTCCCGTTTGTGCCATTTTTATTAGGAGGTCTGCTGTACCAAATCTCTAAATCCCTGCCTCAATTATTTTACAGCTCAGTTTTCATCAGACACAGAAAAAGCCCTGTGAGAAGTAGAATCTGTAATTAGATCAGAAGGGTTGGGGTGGGTTTACTTTAGTATAACAGATGCTATAACATTGCAGTGGTAGTGATTTTTTTTCTTTTTTCAACTTTAGGATTTGACTTTTCCTGGGTCTTATCCTACTTACGGACTTAGTTAATATTGTTTTCAGAAATAGAAGAATTATTAAAATTTCTTTGCTGCTAAAATGGCCCTTGTGAATTTAATGTGCTCATGGGTGATGTCTGTGGATGTCCTTACACACATAGATGCTGGTAGATTTTTCTTTCCAGTCCTGTTCTAACTTGGGATTGAGAAAGCTAGGAACCCAGTGATAACATGTTTCGTAAATGCTTTTCTGACAGCCTCTAACAGTACTTCACACAACCGTGTGGCCCAGGGAGCACCTACTTTAGAATCATTTGCCTGGGCAGCAGGTTACAAATAAAGATTTTTGGAGGTGGCGTTGTGGGCCCTGCATTTTTTTTTTTTTTTTTTGCGGTATGCGGGCCTCTCACTGTTGTGGCCTCCCCCGTTGCGGAGCACAGGCTCCGGACGCGCAGGCTCCGGACGCGCAGGCTCAGCGGCCATGGCTCACGGGCCCAGCCGCTCCGCGGCATATGGGATCCTCCCAGACCGGGGCACGAACCCGTATCCCCTGCATCGGCAGGCGGACTCTCAACCACTTGCGCCACCAGGGAGGCCCGGGCCCTGCATTTTAAACAAGATTCCTAGATGTTTCTGGTGTTCAGTGATATATAAGCACCACTCGTAAAGGATTATCAAAAATTTTGATTTATACCCCAGTGGTAAATATTTCTATTGAGTTGACTTGGCAGTCATGTGCATAAGAATATTTTAGTAGGTATGGAGCACACTGATCAAAAGTGTGATTCCTTTTGTTTTCCTCAGAATTACATACTTTTAGGCCTACTAAAAAATCCTAGTTTAATAAACTGGTTACTTTTGAGGGTGGCAGTGTACTGCAGTCATTTGAGGGGCTCGTTGAACATCAGAATATGGGTTAAGCACATTGTTTTTATTTAGCTTCTCCACCGAATTGGCTGCTTGGAGGATTAGGTGCATTGTTGTCAGGAGTGTTATCAGCTACACAGCATGGGGCATGTGTTACTTATCATTGTGTTTTCCCTAGCAGGGATTTAAGTTCTTTTTAAACTATGCTGTTAATATCATGGTTTAAAGTGTATGTATAGTGTTTTTCATGATCTCTACTGGCCTTTTCTAAGAACCACTGAGCAAAACAATAGAAGAAAGGTTAACAACTTTTGAAATGTTTTTCATCTTTTGAAATGATCATGATATGTTTTGAAACATCCATAAATTAATAGAGAGGAACTCTCACTTGCACTTGTGTTAGCAGTTTGTCAGACTCTTGTGCAGTTGTATAATTGAGTCATGGAAGATAAGTTGAGTGGAAAATAAGATGGGTATCCCTGAAGTGCAGTGTCACTGTCAAGTCAGAGGGAAGCTCGCGGGAATGCTGCAGATGAAAATGCCTGTGTGTGTCAAGATGCACGGAGGCAGGAGGGTGGAGACGGTGCTAGGAAATTCGCTGTACAATTAGAAGCTGCAACCGAACTGTTAGATACCCAGCCACACTCAGGCACTTTGCTTTCTGATGCATCTAAGCATGTGCCTCTCCCAAGGGGGCCTTTTGCCCTGTTCTCCCATCTGTTCATTTTCCATTGTGCCTGGGAGCCTCTTTTTGTACTTCAGAACATTAAGTACGTAAGGCAGACAGACTTTGTAATTCCTTCTTAGGAATGCTAAATTATAAGAATTACACAAAGAATTTTCTACAGAATTGCGAAAAATAACTTCCTTTCCGTTGCCTTTCCTTTTTTATGTCCTTTCCCCACTTGGACCTCTTTGATTCCTTTTATATCAGCTGCTTTTGTTCAGCTCCTCTTAGTTTCCTCCACCACTTTTGTTGTCCTTACCTGGCAGTGTGGATTTAGATCTTAGGACGGCCTAGTGTGTTCTCGGCCCTGAGGATAAAATGACCAGATACTGCCTTTAGAGACTTTCAGTCTAGCCGTGCAGATGGACATGTAAGTATGGAAGTACCCTAAAGGGTTACAGGTATTTTAAGAAAAGTAAGTACAAGAGCCTGAAGGGAAGTGGATTAGAGTGGGTGGATGGGTGTTGATTCAGGAAAGGCCTCAGAGAATAGCTAGGCCTTGAGCTGCGAGTCCAAGGAGGGCTATTGAACTTAGGCAAAGCCCTTGTTAGACGCTTTCACGTTTCATGTGGAGCACAGATGTGACCCGGTCGTCCCAGAGGGCCCTGCCTGCTATGGTGAGGAGGTTTTGGCTGTTATCCTCTGAAGGGCTGAGCAGGAGAGCACCACTGGTTGGTGTTTTAAGAACATCCTTTGGCAGCTGTGTGGAGTTGGGCGTGGTGTGTGAATGGAGGGGCGGAGACTGTTCTAGAAATCCCGGGGAGAGAGAGATGACTAGAGCCTCCACTGAGGCAGGGCGGAGGATGCAGAGGGAGAAGGTGAGTTGACGAGAGTCAGGGTGGAGGTTCTTCCTTTAAAAGCCCTTCTAGCAGCGTTCCTTCAGTGCCTCTTTCCTCGTGGGTACCTGTGTCATCTCATCGTGTGTCTGTGTTGTGTGCCTGCTTGAGCTTGCTGTCAGTCTCCTGAGCTCAGCTCAGAAGCACACCCCAGCTCTCCAGCTGTCCCGGCCCTCTGAGCCCGAGCTGACAGTGGTAAGGGGAGGAAGAGGGCCGGGCCTGGCAGGACCCCTGTGCAGTGATGATCCTGCTGGTGGTCTTTCATTAAAGTATCCGCATGGATGTGCTGAGAGATTTTTCTCACAGGCACTTGTCACAGAGCCTCTTACCCACCGTCCCTCCACTTTCCCAATGGCTTCTCTCTCCACCGCATTTCAGACTGTTTTCTGTTGTGTGGACTTTTTCTCTCTGATGTGGTATGCAGCATTCCTTCAGGTGGTGTTGACTCATGACCTTGGCCAGTGCTTTTCATTGATCGTCTTGTGTAGTTAGTGCATGGGAGGGGAGGGGAGCTCCGTGTTGGCTTTGTCTTTAAGAGCGGTGTCAGTTTTTGCTACACAAATTAAGTTTAGCTTTGTAGAAACAATGAGTATGATTTTCACGTAGGATGATGAAGCTGGAGAATCCAACTTAAACCACAAGAATGTTACTTGGTCAGTACCACCACTACACTGTTAATGGAAAAACCGAATACTTCTCTCCAAGATGAAGTTAAGATTAACCGCTTCTGAGGGGTCTGCACTTTGTCAGTGACAAAACTTTATTTTTTAACATATTGTTAAGAGTAGGGTTCTTGGTAGCATAATGAATTAAATGCTACTGTCATAAATTTGCTTTGGTTTGTAATTGAATACTTGTAGATATATGAGTGCCTGTTACACACCTAGTGCTGTGATTGATGCTAAGAAACAAAGAATAAGAAATTTTGACCCCTGTCCTTGAGGAGCATATAAAGAACTTGGATACATTTATTAAATAGGTAGAGAATATTTTGAGGACCTCTGAAAGGAGGCAGCTTATGGATCATGAGCTGTCAAGTTACACAGATGAGGGTCAGAATGGTGACTTGTCTGTGTATTTGCTCTGTCTATAGGTCCTTTATGCAAGCTTACCAAGCTGTTGTTTTCCTTATCTTGAAAAGTCGGGTTAATGCTACCCCACTCACAGTTCTTGTAAAGCTTAAGTGATACAGCACTTCTTAAGTGCTCAGCCTAAGCATCTGATACATAAAGTGTTCATTAAGTGTTGGTTCTGGTCCCATGTCACACAAATTGCTGTTCGGAGCACATTTTTAGAATTTTATAGTTTTTTTTTTTTTTTTTTTTCTGTACGCGGGCCTCTCACTGTTGTGGCCTCTCCCGTTGCGGAGCACAGGCTCCGGACGTGCAGGCTCAGCGGCCATGGCTCACGGGCCCAGCCGCTCCGCGGCATGTGGGAGCTTACCGGACCGGGGCATGAATCTGTGTCCCCTGCATCGGCAGGCGGACTCTCAACCACTGCGCCACCAGGGAAACCCTAGAATTTTATAGTTTTGGGAAGGCTGTCAGTTCAGAAAATGAAGAAATTGAAATTCAAAGAAGTTTAGTGCTGCACACAAGGTTTCCCAGCTGCTGTGGGCGATAAAACACCATTGCAGAGTGAATAGTTAGACAAATATTAGACCTTCATTTTCTATTTTTTATGTCATCTTTTAAGAATGGCAGAACTGATGCACAACTGGAGATGTGAGGTATATTACTTGGGTAATGCTAAGAACTCAGATCACTCTGGATTTCTTAAACTAAGACAAGGTCAGGATTCTAAAACTTGCATTTGGTTACATAGGTGGGCAAAACAGCGGCCCTCTGAAGATGTACTAGTCCCTGAAACCTTTGGCCATGTTACCTAACATGGCAAAAGGGACTTTGCAGATGTGATTAAGTTGAGGATTTTGAGATGGGAAGATTTTTTTTTTTGCATCATCCAGATGAGCCCAGTGTAATCACAAGGCTCCTTATAAGAGGGAAGCGGGTGTGTCAGAGAGGTTTTAGGATGTTAAGCTGCTGGCTTGAAGATGGATGAAGGGGCCACAAACCAAGGAATGCTGGGGGCTTCTAGAAGCCCCCTTGATTTTTAGCTCACTTAGGCCCATTTTGGACTTCTGATCTCCAGAATTAGAATAGATTTTTGTTGTTTTAAGCCACTAATTATGTGGTAATTTGTCACAGCAGCAATAGGAAATTAGTGTAGTTAGCATTACAGTCTCCTCCATTTTCAGATTTTATATTGGTTGGGTATATAAATGCATCCATGAGACTTGTCATCAAATGTGAAATCATGGCCCCGTCCTGTTACAGAAAGTTATAAAAGTGAAAAAGCCGTTTGAAGCTTACCTCTGTGTTCTGTAAAATTCTGTAAATAACTTCAAGACACAGGGCCTAAAAGATATAAATTACTTTTGTTGAGAAGACTATTAACTTTTTGTCTAGAGTCTGGATTATCAAGAATGTTAGTTTTGTCAGGAAAGAGAAGACCTATACTTACAAAAAAAATTTTTTTTTCTTTCCATGCCTATTGGCTATTTGTGTATGTGGAAAGAGTCTTATTTATAAGGAAGAAAGGCATGGTTAACTTATAACTCAGTATGAGTGGATAAAATTTAAACCCTAAGGAAGGTACATTTGGATTTAACAATTACTTTTTGCATTATTTTATCAACAGCTGTGATTCCATTTGTAACCAGCAGATGGCAGAATTGACAAACAGATGAACTGTTCACTTGTAGGGGTTTTGAATTTAAATGGTGGTGTAGAAAGATAATGTTAGGTGTTCTTAATTTGGAAACCTGCTTTCTAGAAACAATTTTGGGAATGTGGAATAAAATACAAGTAAGTAAACTGTGCTTTTAAAAAAATTTTAGAGTGCCCTGAATTTTCATTCTCTCTCTCATTAACTTGCCACTTGGAGTTTACTCTGCAAAGTCTAAAGTAGCTTTACTTTGAATGTGATTAAACTTTGATTGGCTCTATTCAACTTACTTAAGTTTCTGTTGAACTAATTATAGAGTTGCTGGTTTAAACATGAAGAATTAGCTGATAATTAAACCTGGAACCTTTAAACTCATTAGCCGCATGTAAATATGATATACCTTTAATGAAAAATAATTCTGGATCAGTCTCCCAGGGCAATAGAAATAAAAGCAAAAATAAACAAATGGGACCTAATCAAACTTAAAAGCTTTTGTACAGCAAAGGAAACCATAAACAAAACAAAAAGACATCCTGTAGACTCAGAGAAAATATTTGCAAACAGTGTGACTGACAAGAGCTTAATTTCCAAAATACACAAATAGTTGATACAGCTCAATAACAGAAAAACAAACAACCCAATCAAAAAATGGGCAGAAGACCTAAATAGACATTTCTCCAAAGAAGACATCCAGGTGGCCAACAGGCACATGAAAAGATGCTCGACATTGTTAATTATTAGAGGAATGCAAATCAAAACTACAGTGAGGTATCACCTCACACTGGTCAGAGTGGCCATCATCAAAAAGTCTACAAACAGTAAATGGTGCAGGGGGTGTGGAGAAAAGGGAACCCTCCTACACTGTTGGTAGAAACGTAAATTGGTACACCCACTATGGAGAACAGTATGGAGGTTCCTTAAAAAACTAAAAAAAAGAGTTGCTGTATGATTTGGCAATCCCACTCCTGGGCATATATCTGGAGAGAACTATAATTGAAAAAGATACATGCATCCCAGTGTTCACAGCCACACTATTTACAGTAGCCAAGACATGGAAGCAACCTAAATGTCCATGTCCATTGACAGATAAACAGATAAAGAAGATGTGGTGAGTATATATGCATATATATGTATATGCATATGTATGTATATGTATACGCAGAAACACACACACAATGGAATATTACTCAGGCATAAAAAAAATGAAATAATGCCATTTGAAGCATTGGCTTGGACCAATCTCTAGGATGGACCTAGAGATT
Source organism: Mesoplodon densirostris (assembly GCF_025265405.1). Classification (NCBI taxonomy): domain Eukaryota; kingdom Metazoa; phylum Chordata; class Mammalia; order Artiodactyla; family Ziphiidae; genus Mesoplodon; species Mesoplodon densirostris. The sequence goes on from NC_082670.1 coordinate 86,301,825, forward strand.
ATCATACTAAGTAAAGTAAGTAAGAGAAAGACAAATATCATGATATTACTTATATGTGGGGAATCTAAAAAATGATACAGATGAACTTATTTACAAAACAGAAATTGACTCACAGACATAGAAAACAGACTTAGGGTTACCAAAGGGGAAACGGGGAGGGACAAATTAGGATTTTGGAATTAGCATATACAAACTACTATACATAAAGTAAACGACAAAGACCTACTTGTATAGCACAGGGAACTATATTCAGTGTCTTGTAATAAATTATGATGGAAAATAATCTGAAAAAGAATATATATATATAAAATATATAACAGTCACTTTGCTGTACAAGAAAGTAACACAATGTAAATCAACTATACTTCAATTAAAAAAAATTCTGGAAATGATAATCAAAAGATTTGGGTTTTCCCCTTGCTCCCTAGGCCAAATAGTTCCCTGACCTTTGGTAACTTCTATCTTAGATTGATTTATATATTAAATACTGACATAATTAGCTTCTAATACGAGATGAATATTTATAGGCTGTTGATTATCAAGTTTTCTAAGGAAAAGTCTTAAGTTGGGTATTTTTTTGTGAACTATGTTGAAATAGTTGGGTAAAAGATACAGTGTTAATGCAAGTTACTGTAGGTGATGTCCAGCAACTTTGAAGAGCATTTCAAGAGTGAGAGGATGGAAGTGAGACTGTAAATGGCTGGCAGGTGATGTGTGGAAGTCTGGAGCTTGGCTTGGGCAATGAATGAACCAGGGAGTTTAGCAGCATCTTTCTCTCTCTCCTCTCTGCCTTCACTCATTTTACAATACCTATTGTGAGGCCAGAGTTCACTGTGATTTTTTTTTCCTTTCATACAGTTAGTCTTAGGACTTGTAGTTTTGCATCTTGGTGGTCAGTAAATACTAAAAGGAAACATTCTGCTCTCCATTTCAAAAATGAAAACCACATCAGAAAAGTTTTTATTTATGTTAAAGTCTTAGTAGCAACTTTATTTATTTATTTATTTATTTTCTTTTTGCGGTATGCGGGCCTCTCACTGTTGTGGCCTCTCCCGTTGCGGAGCACAGGCTCCGGACGCGCAGGCCCAGCGGCCATGGCTCACGGGCCCAGCCGCTCCGCGGCATATGGGATCCTCCCAGACCGGGGCACGAACCCGTATCCCCTGCATCGGCAGGCGGACTCTCAACCACTGCGCCACCAGGGAGGCCCAGTAGCAACTTTAATATTGCAATCATTCTCAATTTAAAGTTCCTCAGATTTTTGGTATGTTAAATTCCACTGAGGCCAGTATTGCATTTTAATGCTGATTTTAAAAAGACTGGGGACATGTATTTTCTTTATGGAAAGCTTTAGTTGTCTGTCTTTTGTTAGAACTTTAACATATACAACATTTTTGGGTTTAATGAAAATGTCACCCTCCCTGGGTCATGGATTCATACTGAACCCCGGACGTCTGAGGAAAGGATGCTCTGAAGAATGGCTTTATCCCAAGACCCACAGATGACATTACCTTTATTTCCTTTCATAGGACCATGATGCTATAACATGTTTTTGTTCCTGTGCAGTGAAATACTCCTTGGCGGCTCAGATTCAAATCTAAGATAGATCAGAGTTAATAGAAAACCAAATGGAAGGCAAGGTAGTTGCTGAAGGAAATAGAGGCATTACTTTGTGGCCTCTTACACCAAAATTGCCATGCCGGGGAAGTCAGGAAACCGTGCTGGGTGCTTTGTACCTCTTCTGTTAGATTGTTTTTCATCTGAGAACCTTTACAAAATTTCTCTTCTGCTGTATTTTTAAGAAATAAAAATATAATGTAAGAACATGGAGGGTTATGAAGCATGAAGTTCTATAAATATTTATGCCAAGGCACAAAAGTGGACAATTCCTATTTTCTTGACATATTGGGGTCATATTTCACTCTTGACCTCTTGAGTTGAAAAATACAAGGTGTTAGAGTACCCTTTTCTTTCTTTTCTTATTTATTTATTTTCATTTCTGTAGTGAGTTTTAGATGCTGGGAGCTGCCCTGTAAGGTTCATGTAAGTTTCAGTGGACTTAATTTTCTATCCTGGTTTATTAGCATGGATTTAAAAGTTTACACTCTTACCGAAAGTAACATAATTTATACCCAGTTTTAGGCCTTAGTGGTAAGCTCTTTAGTCTGTTTTGGGCGTGTGTGTTATTGTCACTAAATTAAAGCTAAATGTTGCTTTTGTCAAGGCTAATAAATAGGATTGCATCTAAAAGCATATTTTAAGTTAGTCCTTTGATTTTATTTTGTCCCTCACTTAAAATCTTTGGTGCATAACAAATGTTTTTGCCCTTTGAAATTATGTTAAAGAAACTTGTGAAGTAATCATACATGTTCATTGTAGAGAATTTAGAAAATGCAAGTGGGCAGAAAAGGAGAAACATCACCTGTAATCCAACTCTATTTTTTCTAGTCTTTTTATAACTATATATAAAGGTAGTCTCTTCAGTTCAAAGAAAAAGATATATTTAAAAAATTTTGGAGTATTGGTAAGGTATTTATTTGGAAATGAGTAATTTTTGCATTTCCCCTCTTCTTGGGTAGTTTTATTTACTTTACATGAAATAATACCAAAAAATAGTAGATAAAATGTTGTCAAACCTAAATAAAGCTTGGAAAAAAATATACCAGAGCACTTCCTGTCCCCTCCGCCGTCCCAGTTGATTCCAGTTGATTAGTAAAATTAATGCATATTTTCTTTTTGCCCTCACAGTATTTATGTTTAGTAGGAGAGAAAGTAATATATTTTAAAAACTATATGGTATAAGTTAATAAGTAAAAAATTTTCAGTTAAAATAGTTTTTTTGGGGGGGAATGAGAATAGTGAGGAAAGAGTTTATTTGGAGAATAAGGAGAATCTTTTGAGGTAAAAAAGAGAAGGTATGATTGGAGAAAATTAAGAATTTTAGAAATCAAAGCCTAAAAGTGTACCATGAAGATTTCTGGTCCAACAGTGCTTGAGAGATCACTGACAAAGCTGGGGCCACAGTTTAGGTCTGAAGACCCTCACCCAGACCACTGCTCATTCCCTCCTGGAGTTGAGCCCTGAATGAAAAGCCCAGTTTAGATGCAGGATGTTGCCCTATGCTGAGGGGCAGCACAGGCCAAGGGTGGTCATCCCAGCAGTGTAGGCATGTGCTTGGGCTCCTGGCTCTACCTTTTTCATAGCCTCTGGGGTCTTCATGTGTTATCCCATTTCTTTCCTAAATTGTCAGTCTCTGCCTTGCTCTTACCACTTTCCCCCATCCTGTGTACAAATACCATAGATAAGACAAAGAACTTCCTTTAGCTATGAACCCATCTCTCCTAACGTCTCCACCAGCTTCCTGGTGTAGTTCTCTACTTGCCCGCCTCCATCTCTGAATCACTTATGAATTCACCGTAATGGGTCTCCTGGCCCAGCCCGCCATTGAAACAATTCTTGGGAACTCCAGTAACCCTCATGTGTGCACTGGTTGATACTCTTGACCCATTGCTCTGCAAATCTCCATCTAAGACTTCTGGTCCCCTTGAATATCGAGTAGCATTCTTGGTTGCTTTCAGTTGAAACTGATCTTGGCTAACCTGTGGGAAAAAAGGTTGGTTTTTGGAAAGTTGGCAAAGACTGTTACTTTTCGCTTCTCCCTTGATTTGGTTTGGGTGGCAGTCTGCCTAACCCTTTGCTAGATCTCCACATTCTCAGCCTTCCTAACAAGGGGTGGCCATGTCACACAACTGTGGCCAAGTGGACACCAACTAGGGGGCATCTGAAAAAAAAGAGGAGGCCCTTTTTTCTTGCCTGGAATCCAATTGTGTGACAAGGTTACGCCGGAGGATATACAAGCCGCGCTTCTCATGAGGCAGCAAGCCTGTGGCTGGACCTAAGTTGGTGACAAGGCCAGGGAGGAGAGTGACTGACACCCTTTGTTTTCTTGAGCTGGGAAGCCTCTCACATATGAGAGTTGAAAACTGGGCAGCCACAGAAGACCAGTGTTCACCATAGCGATTTCCTCCTTCTCATATGTCTGATCAGTTCTTCTCTTTTTGTCTGCTCTGTAAGAGTGGGTGTTCCTTGGGCTTCCATTCTTGGCCTTTTGACCTTCCCTTTTTGCTCTTTATTTAGGTAATCTACCCTCTTGGTTCCAGCCATCACCTATATGCTGATGACTTCTATGTGTGTATCTCTAGCCTTGTTATTTTCTAGCTTTATAGTCAGATATTAATTTCTTGGATAGACACAGCCCCTTACATGTGCCACAGATTTCTCCTGCTCAACATTTCCCAGAGTGAATTTATCCTTTTCTCTCTAAACTTGTTTTCCTCCTCTGCCCCCCTGGTCTCATTTAATGGCACCACTATACTGTAGGAGCATCTTACTCTCTCCCCACTCCTGACCTCTTATCAGTCACCAGGTCCTTTCATTTTACTCCTGACTCTTCCGTCAAATTTGAACCTTCTTCTCTGAGCCATATTCATTTCCTGGTATCTTCTACAGAACTGTTGTAGCAGTCTCAGAGCTTGTGTCTTGCCTTCTTTTTGTCTTTCCTCTTTGCTTCTTATCTTTCTCTTCTCTCCCATCCTGCAACTATTCTTCTACCTACTGCAGCCAGAGTGATGTCCCTAAAGCACAGGTTATCATTCCTCTGCCCAAACTTTGTGTGTATTTTATTTTATTTTATTTTTTATTGAAGTATAGTTGATGTACTTATATGTTACAGGTGTACAATATAGTAGTTTACAACTTTTAAAGGTTATACTGCATTTATAGTTATTGTAAACTATTGGCTGTATTCCTTGTGTTGTACAATATATCTTTCTAGCTTATTTTATATGTAATAGTTTGTAACTCTTAATCCCCTACCTCTATATTGCCCCTCCCCTGTTTCCTCTCCCCACTGGTAACTACTGGCTTATTATCTGTATCTGTGAGTCAGCTTCTTTTTCATTACATTCACTAGTTTGTTGTGTTTTGTAGATTCCACATCTAAGTGATACCATACAGTATTTGGCTTTCTCTGACTTATTTCGCTCAGCATAATGCCCTCCAAGTCCACCCATGTTGCTAAGATCCTCTGCCTAAACTGTTCCAGTTGGTCCCATTGTCTATACAGTGAAGTCCAAGCTCCTTGCGTGGCATACAGGGCCTTCTTGGCTGTCTGTCCAGTCTTACTCCCCATTACTCTTGACCTTAAACTTGAGGTTTTGGTGATATGGAATGGCTTGGGTGGGTACACACTGTGGAATGCTAACTTGATATGGGATGGTTCTGTTACCCCTGAACACCCTGCTTTCGTATTGTGTGCTTTTCTGTTTCCACTCCCCATCATGCCCTTTTTACCTTTCTTGCCAGCTAATTCTTGCTCCTTTGGAAGGTTCTGTGAAGGCATAATCTCTGGCAGTTTTCCCTCAGTCTGGAGGTTGGACTAAATACCCCTCCTCTCCGTTTGCTGTGATACTTGTCTTTGCCTCTTTTTAATTTTACTCTGTTTCTTGCCATGTATCAATATTATTGAAACTATTTATACGTGGCTGTGAGTTCTTTGAAGTCAGGGCACCATCTTAGTCTTCTTTACCAGGCAGTGTCTTGTGCAGTGTCTGGCTCTACGTATTTTTGTTGAACTGAATCAGGTAAATTTGAAGGGAGACTGTGGGTGGAAAGCTATATTGGCCTAAATTGTAGATATCTTTGCAGACAAAAGGCATTCAAATGTTTGAACGAAGAAAAAGTAGATTATATTGTTTTGTAAGTCTTGTCAGTTTGGGGAGAAAAATAACTTCAGGTAATTAATGCACTCCAACTGATACGTTATTCTAACCATATCAGTTGGAGTGCATCCACATAAAGTACTATTACTTTTGAGCTACTTTTCAGAGGTGATATGCCCTTGTTAGCTGACTCCATGACACCTAGAATCACATTACATGCCATCCCTATCCCTTGTTTCCTGGGGTTGCTGAGGCCTACATCTGTTCTGTGCCTACTCTGCTCTTACCAAGGCTAATACCAAAGAAGGATTTGCCAGTGTTTATACCTAGAGCAGGGGTTGGCAAACCATCACCTGTCTTTATAAATAAGGTTTTATTGGAACACAGTCACACCATTCACTTACACATTATTATCTATGGCTGCTTTTGTGTTCCCACAGCATGGTTGCACCATTGTGACAGAGACCATTTGGCTTGCAAAGTCTAAAATATTTACTATTTGATCTTTTACATTAAAAGTTTGCTGATTTGTACCTTAGAGCTACTTAATAGTAGAGAGACAAAGCCTTATATAATATCCAAACTGGGTAGTAATCTCAAATTAGGAATTAGGAGACTCTTGAAAAGGGCAAACATCCTATTTGGTGGGATGGTTTTGTTAAATTTCTTGTTTCCATTTTGCTGCGTGTGTCACTGAAGATTGTCCACATTTCTTACTGTGCCTCAAATATATATATTTGTATATGAAATATATATTGTAAAAGTTTTAAAATTAATCTCCTTAACCATATACAAAATATTGAACACCAGAGTCAGGTGTGTGAATTCCACATTGGAAAAAAAGTTTGTATCCTTGACAGGCTACTTAGTGTATAGAGGCTTAAATACAGGACTTCCATTAAAACAGTTTAAAATATCAGTTTATATGTCTCCCTCCCTGTTGCCTGCTGCCCTTTCCCCTGCCTTCTGTCCTTCAGTGGGCAGACCAGTTCTTTCCGGTTTGGCCAATTCTTAATATTTCTGAAGATAAGTGGGTTACTGAAGGCAGAGTCCTGGAAGTGTGAGGTTGAGTGGTGTGTAACTGACCCTGGCATGTCACCAAGGGTGATGTTACAATTGTTTGTTGACTAGTCGGGACCTACGTCAACTCAAATGCTGGAGCAGGGCCCGGGAGTGCCTGGAGTTACTCCTCAGCTGTTGGGTGGTGGGGAGGTCAGGGGGTGCTGCGGTTGGGAGCTGGCCAAGGCTGAGGGTGGGGTGGGATGGAGGGTTTGAGGTAACCAGCCGCTTTTCAGTCTTGCCTCTACTGATGTGTGTTACTCCAGTAAAGCTAAGGCCCTTTTGATTCATTCATTGAGCAAACATGTTTGAAATGGCTGTCATGTGAACGCCAGATGTCCTTGTAGGTATTGGGAGTTCAGAATGAGTGCATGTGCTTCTTCCCGTCGAGTGGCTTATAGACAGATTTGTTTGGAGCGGTGACGCAGGAGGTAGGAGAATCTACGTGGGACCAGGGAGGAGATGTTCTGTGTTGGTAACACAATGCATGTCCAGTAATGCTCTAAGTGTTTTAGGGTAAAAAAAAACGAGAAAAACACCAACTTTTTGCACCTTGCACTGAACCTGTACATTATGCTTTTGTTTAACTGTAATTTTTGCTTATGAAGCAATTTCCTTTTTCATAGCAGTTACTTCTTTTTAAGGTTATCATTAAATTTGTATATTTTAGGTTGCTTGCCTGATTCGAGTTCCTTCTGAAGTAGTTAAGCAGAGGGCACAGGTATCTGCTTCTTCAGGAACATTTCACATTTTCTCTAACATCTTATGTCAAGAGGTGAGAATATGTTTTTAAGCTCTCTTATTGAGAATATTGTTTGGTAGCTAATAGGAACACTGTGGCCCTCATCCTAGGAGCCTTAGAAGAGACCTTAAAGCTAAATTTATTGTCCAATTATAGCAACTTTTTATGCTAAGATTATCTTTGCCTTTCCATTGTTTTCAAAATTTTTAGTTTCATTTTTATTTCTTTTTCAAATTTCTAAACAACCACACTACTAAGTGTGTGTCCTACATTGCAGTAGTCTTATCATTCTTTTGGAATCAGATATGGAATAAATAGTGAATATGTAAAGTGAATAAAGATACTATATTAAAACGTCAGTATAGAATTTGAGGACCCATGGAAGAGGCCTGTGGTAATGGACTGATATTAGTGACCAATGTCGTAATGTTTATATAAAAATGTAATTCCTCTTGTACTGGTTCATGTTAACCTGTGGATCCAAAATCATGCCTGCTGGCCATGTGGCTAGGGACCAGTGAGCTGCTCTTCTTTGTAGTTTGTACAGAAGCCCCTTTTTTTTTTCTTTAAAATGGAATCAGTCACATGAAAATTTCAGTGAGCCTAGGTTTTAGAAAAGTTTTATTCTTAATCCCTCTGTCACCTAGGTGAGCAGACATTGAGTGTTTAATTGTATGATTGAGATCAGTCCAGTAAAGGGTCCCTGTTGAATCGTGTGGATAGTTAAACAGATAAGTCAAGGCTTGTCTAGAGGTATCTCTCACTATTGAGAGAGTATTCATGCATTGTGACGTCTTATAATTGAAACTATAAAATATAGTTCTGTTCTTTTGTGAAAGGATAATTGGCATTCTATGTGCATTTGGTTTTGAAAATATGTTTATTTAAAGCTTCTCAAGTATTTTTTTTTCAAGAGAAGAAATGTTGAAAATAAGTAAAGTTTAATTAATATGTAGTCAGCTTTATTATTAGAGATGTTCCCATTTTAAAGGGAGCTGATCTGAGCTTTATATACTTCAGGCCAGTTTAAAAGCTTTAACCTCTTATAGAACTGTAGTCATTGTGAATATTTCAAAACTCAAACTTTAGAAAAGGTCAATCTGCTTCATGCAGAATGTCATTTAGAAGTCTCTGCTATTCTAACTTTCTGAGGTTTTGGCTTTTTGTTTGTTTCAGGGCATCCAAGGATTGTATCGAGGCTACAAAAGCACTGTTTTAAGAGAGGTAAGTAACTTAATTTCCAATTTTGAAGTACAAAAGAATGATATGCTTTGTTTAGTAAATTTATTTGGAGAGACTGGTTTAAAAAATTACAAAGGGAAATTATGATCACTTTTTAAAACACTGTTTAGTCTTATCTTGGCTCTTACATCTGATGACTGGGTAGAATGGGTCAGCTGAAAGAGCAGCCCCAGTGGTCAGAAGGCCCATCCTAGAGCTTCAGTCTTATCATAGGAGGCTACATGGCTGTGATAGCTAAGATATGAAGAAATAACTACTAAGGGTAAGATATCAAGCTAATTACTGTAATATACAGAATGAATGAAAAATTGGTAAGGAAAGAAGCACTCTGGGAGACAAGTGTCCCAAAGGTCTATTTTTATGTGAAAAATCATGCAGTTAGCTCTTGTCTTCCTGATAGCAAAATATGATGAATTGGGAAGTTCAGTCTGGACTGGAGAGCTGACCCTGCCCGTGACTTGCAGTGCAATGTGCCCCCAGAGCAAGCCTTCCAGTTCCGAAATTCTGTGGTTCAATATCTGGTCAATGTCTTCTTTTTTTGGTTGAAAAAGCAAAGTGATTTTAGTATATATATTACTGCAGGAAGCATGTTTTAATTTTTGGCTCATATAGAGGAGGCTATGTTGAAGTTTAAAAGTTGATTTATAGATAACTGGGATATGGGATATAAGAGAAGTCTTTGGTTTGGGACATAAGTTTTTTTCTTTTTTTTAGTGAGTTTAAATCCTAGGGTTTTTTTGTGTTTTAGCTTTTTGACATATAATTGACAAATAGAATTGTGAGGCATTCATAGTGTACAGTGTGATGATTTGATATAGGTATACATTGTGAAAAGGATTAGGACGTAATCTTCTATTAAAATACAGAAGAGATTCTGCATACCTCTGCTCTGAATCCTTGTTTTCTGTTTGGATTTCCCTTGGATGCTAAAACATTCTCATTTATAAAAATGTGTTTAATTTAAATAAATATTGTCATAATTAGCAGAATATTGAAATCTTTGAAGTCTGAATTTTATTCCCAGGTAGTCTGTTTATTTTGTTTGTTTGTTGTTAGTATAGATTACAGTCTTCTTTATGAAACACCAGCACTGTTACTTAAAGCTTTGATTTCCACAAAGTAATAACCTTTAGTGTAGTGTGGTGTGGTTGATGTATATCTTGGAAAAACTTCTGAAGGCAGACTGAATGTTTCAAGATTAGTTATTTGTGTGAAGATGACTTCTGCCTTTCAAAATACCACCTGCACTGTATCTTCATTCTGTACTTATTTTCCCACTCATTAAACACGTGTTATTTACTCAGGTTTCACCTGGGTGAAGGGCAAAAGGGGGGGGCAATAAACCTTTTTTTGTTTTTCTGAGAGTTGCTGAATAAATGAATGTATTTACATGCCAGAGAATACTGGTTATGCATACAAATAGGTAAAACACATGGTTACAACTGCATTCTATTCTTTTAAAAATTTGTTTTGACATATGTCACACTAGTAATTAATTTCTAGGCTGCATTTCTTGCAAAAAGTGTGCCCCTAGTGATATGACTGTTTACTCAAGAAGGCAGTGCTTTGTTGGAAATTTAATTGGGGTCTTCTGCATTATGCATTTCCGTAAAAATATCCTTCAGAACTGATTTTAGTTGAAATATTGCTTTTGTACAGATTCTCTCATAGAATGAGAGAAGAGTTACTGCTAAATGAAACATCGCTTCTTTTCAAAATGAGAAGAATAAGAAGTGATGTATCTGCTTTAAACAAAATTTTTACATTATAAATAGTTTCAATTCTTACATCGTTCTGACACCAGTATTAAATCTTTTCGCGCTAAATGAAACATCGCTTCTTTTCAAAATGAGAAAAATAAGAAGTGATGTATCTGCTTTAAACAAAATTTTTACATTATAAATAGTTTCAATTCTTACATCGTTCTGACACCAGTATCAAATCTTTTCGCCAAGAGCTTGTTTGATTGTTTCAATAAGAAAATACATTGAAGCCTTAGTGAGAGTCACCAGGAAACTCATACATTTATTCTGTGTACAGTTTTTTCTTTAAAATAGTTTTATCTCCCTCGCAGTAGCCCATTAGAATGAGATTGAAGTTTGAATCCATGTGTCATAAGATAGATTATGTGTGTTCTTTAGATTTTCTGAATGCCGTCACATGGTTTTTACTACATTTGATTTTTGTGGAGATTGCATGCTTATCCCTTATGTTCTCCTAAATTATTTTAGTTACTGTGAATTTTAGATGGAGTCTAAGCAAGGTGAACCGATTATACTCTTTACCTCACCCTTTCAGTATTCATTTTCCTCATGATCTAGGCCAAATTAGATGTGGCCAAGCATTGTGGGGCAGTGTGGTTATTCCAGTAAGATGGAAACGGGGAACAAAATCACAGCTACTTTGATAGCCAGGCTAATTTCAAATGGGTCCGTTGTCCCGAAAGTTCTGTGGAGAACAGCCTCACGACCTTGGATGTGAATTAGAAAGAAAGCAGAGAAAGGCAAGTCGTTTCCAAAAAAAAAAAAAAGTAGGAATAAGTTAGGCTCAGCAAATGCATTTTATCCACACATTCTACACGACAGTCACTTTAAGAGTGCCTGCTGTGTCTTGGGCACCTCGCAGAACACTTCTGCCCTAAAGGATTCATATTCTGGTGGGGAAGAAAACGGGGGGCAGACACTTTACAGGGCAGTGTAATAGGGCTGAAATGACACATATGTTCAAGATGCAGCAGAGGTTATAGAGGAAGCAGTGCTTGAGTGGTACCCAGTATTCATTGCATGAATAAAAAATAGTCCGGACTTAATTCTTGAAGAGGTGTCACTTAGAAGTAGTCCAGGAGACAGGAAGATGTAACAACACATACAAAGGCCCAAGGGTGTGAAAGAACACACGTTGTGTGTACCTTGCTTATCGATGCAGAATTGGGGTTTTCACGCCCAGAGAAGAGGCAGGAGTGATCTCCCTCTACCTCAAGCCGGAGCTTCAAAAAAGCACTCACCCAAGTTGGGTATTTGCCAGGAGGAATGGTTGAACCTCTCACCCCAGCCGAATGTTTGCCAGGGACCTGGAATCAAGCACATGGGAAAAGCTCTCGCAAGAGCCTGACATATGTCCACTGGAGTTTGGAGGATAAATTACTGTGTTTTTTTTTTTTTTTCTCTAAATTACTGGTTTTTAACTGTTATCTGCAACGAATCTCACAGTGAAATACAGTTGGAGTGGCCTCACTGGCAGGATGTTGCCGTTTTGGTAATGAGTAACTCCTGGCTTCTTTTTGGTAGATGAGTGTAGCAACTAAAGAGATCTGAGATAGGTGAGAATTCTCTCCCCCTCTCACCCTTATTTTGCTCCCAGGCCTCCATAACACAAGTCTCCCACCAAATTCTGTTACTCATGCAGTCAAAATCAAGCACTCGGGCAGGCGAGAACAAGTCATTCATCCTGTTCCGTGAGTTCACTGAAGCCCTCAATCTGTCCCTTTAGGTGCAGCATTCCCCACTCTGACTGCAAAGTTCACTCGCCAGTTCCAAACCCAGTTTCCCTTATTGTCTATTTCAGGCAGTGAGAATTTTCCCTAATCCAGTGGCTGGAAACAGGAACCTTTAGGAATCAAGCCTTAAGAATCGTCCTTCAAATCCTCTTTCCCAGCTCTATCATTTCCTTTCCCCCCAAGGTCTTCATGTTATATAAGTCTCTTGTGTGTTTTTCCAGAGCTACCCTATCCTAGGTGTTCAGCATCTTACTTGCTTTTTAACCAAAATATTTTAGAGATCATTTTATATCACTTTATAGGGGCACACTCTTTTGTATGATTGTGTAGGACTCCATTGTACGAAGGGATCCTTGTACCACCACTTCCTCACTGATGGGCAGAGCAGACATGCTACAATGAATCATACTGTTCCTGTGTCATTTCATACATGGTTGAGAATGTTTGTAGGTTAGATGCTGAAAAGTGGAATTTCTTAGTTAGGGGTGTATGGGCATTTGTAATTTTGATGCAAATCGCCCAATTGCCCTTCGCAGCAGTACCAGTCGACCCTTTTGCCTACAGTGTGGGAGCTCTCTGTGGACCCCTGGTTCACCAACGGTACTAGCAATCTCAGAGGTGAAAAATGATCTCACTGTAATTTTAATTTTAAGTGAGACTGGGTGTATGAACATATATCTAACAACAATTTTCTTCCTTTACTGTGAACTGATGGTTTGAAATTATATTGAAGTTATGGTGAGAATTAAATGAAGAGATCCATATGAAGTGCTTTGTATAGCCCCTGACACGTAGGATGTGTTCAGAGTATGTTAACTATGATTTAATCGTACACTTGGTAACTGAAAGAGCTTTTGACAGGAAATGACATCTCAGTGTGGAATGCCAGTGTCTCACCAGCTGTCTGCTCTTGGCAAGTTACTTAACCTCTCTGAGCCGTTTGCCCCTCTGTGCTAGAAACTTTGTTCTGGCTGCAGTCTGACGAAGGAGGTATTGCAGCAATATGGTCTGCTAGGACCAGAGATGAAGAAAGCTGCCTCTAGGCTGTCAGGTTCTTGAACAGGGATGCAACCTTGATCTGCCTGCATGTAAATGTGTGAATGCCATTTCCTGATGATGAATAACAATAGTTGTGTTTGAACTAGAGGCTGGCTAACTGTTACTGCTTAAAAAGCTTCTCAGCTACAGTTGGAGAGTGTTTTATCCAAATGTCTTGGAGAATGGAATCGTTTATTCACTTACAGATTGCAACCTGCAACTGATTTTGTGTTTGCTGGCTACTTCTGTAGGAAAACAACCTATTGGTTATAATAATGTACAGTTATCCTAATTGATAGTTGAACTGATCAAAATTAGTAACATAAATGGGTTGGAAAATTTTTTATGATTATTCTTTTCTGGGTCACATTGGTAATTTACTGGAATGTTTTCTCCAGATAAGATTACCCACTTAGAGGAAGGCTTTCTTTTTAAGATTGCAATACTTGAATGTTTTCTGTTGAAAATATTTTCGTGCAACTGTAGTTAGAATTATTACTTACTTACCATTCTTAAGCCTGTGTATAGTTTCTGCTTTCATGATGGAAGAGAAAAAGAAGTGTTCTCTGATGAGAATTTTCCTGCTTGTATCAATGCTGTGTATCTTTTTGTGTGTTTGTATGAAATTGTTTCCTTGGCATTATCTCTTTCTTTCTTTTTTGGTTTGTCTTTACATTTTATTTATTTATTTATTTATTTTTTTTTTTTTTTGCGGTATGCGGGCCTCTCACTGCTGTGGCCTCTCCCGTTGCGGAGCACAGGCTCCGGATGCGCAGGCCCAGCGGCCATGGCTCACGGGCCCAGCCGCTCCGCGGCATATGGGATCCTCCCAGACCGGGGCACGAACCCGTATCCCCTGCATCGGCAGGCGGACTCTCAACCACTGCGCCACCAGGGAGGCCCTGTCTTTACATTTTAAATAATTAATTAATTAATTAATTTTGGCTGCAGTTGGGTCTTCGTTGCTGCGTGCGGGCTTTCTCTAGTTGCGGTGAGCGGGGGGCTACTCTTTGTTGCAGTGCGTGGGCTTCTCATGGCGGTGGCTTTTCTGGTTGCGGAGCGCGGGCTCTAGGCACGCGGGCTTCGCTGGTCGTGGCTCGTGGGCTCTAGAGCTCAGGCTCAGTAGTTGTGGTGCACGGGCTTAGTTGCCCCGCGGCACATGGGATCTTCCCGGACCAGGGCTCGAACTCGTGTCCCCTAGCATTGGCAGGTGCATTCTTAACCACTGCGCCACCAGGGAAGCCCTTGTCTTTACATTTCAGTTTTGTCTGTCTATGTGTAATTACGCCTGCTCTTTCCAGACAGCATATAAGTTACCCTTGAAGACAGTAATTGGGTTTTGACCTCTTTGTAGTATGCACAGGCTCTGCAGTAACACCTTCCACAAGCTCAGAGCTCAGTAAATATTCGTTGCTTTTTTCATTCCTTTAAGTTTGATTGTCTTTCGTTCAGATGCTGTTAGACACTGTGACTGTTTCAAAGTGCTGGGGGAGCTCTACGGGGTTTGGAGTTACGCTGGGTGGGGGTCAGCCTCTGACACGCTACATTGTAAGGTATTCGCATTACATAGGTGACGAAGTACCAAAGAGTGTACCCTTTTCTGAGATTTCCATCTTCTTAAACCTGGAAAAAATAGTTTTTATAAGCCTGATTTCATTAGAAAAGTAATTAATTCCCTTTTTCCCCCCATATATCTTAGTAATTCACTATAAAGGGAAAAAAGGTTGTAAATCTTTCCAAACTTTTAATGTGAAATCGTTTTTCAGTTAAAGTCAGATGCAAACATATTGAACCTTGTTTTAATCCTACATAATTCATTTTATTAACTATGACCGAATAGAACATCTGTTAAAATTCCATAATGTTAGCTTCATGGGAAAAGAAAAAAATCTGTTTGCTCTTGGAATTTGTTCATTGTTTTATTGTTCAGACTTTCAGTAAATGTGTAATAAGACATTCTTATTAATGGGAATATTAAACAAATGAAAATGAAATATTGCCTTTAATCACAAGTGGTTTATAAAATGTCACCTAATGGCATTTACTTTATTATAACTTTACTGTAGAGATGGTCTGTGAGGAATGCACAATACTTCATTCTTTAATCCAAAGAACATAAAATTATTACTTCTCAAATATGGATTTTAGCGTACAGTTTTTCATCATCTCTTAAATAAACAAACATTTTTAGAAAACAATTTAGTAAAATTATCTTAATGTGGAAAAATTGCTTTAGCCGTTTAGTGCATATTTTCTCATGTTTTGTTTACATAAAACCAGCTGCTATTTACTTTTCTCATTCTTTGGACAGATTTCATTTTGCACTGTACGGTTTTGAAAAGGCTACATATTTCCATTGTTGCGTGTTGGCTATGTTGTCTAGAAGAGATTCTAGTTCCTGTGTGTAGGGTTTACTGAGAAGTAAATCAACAGCATGAATCTTCAGTGTAAACGTATAGGAACGCTGTTGGATAAAGGTGGAAACTGTCTTTTAATTCTTTCTAGATGTTAGCATCGTACACCATGATGTTGAAGTAGCTTTGTCTAGGATGTTCCTTTGTGTTTTTCATCTCATGTGAAATATCCTGTCCCTTCATATTTGTGTGTTAATTTAGATGGCAGATGGGCTGTAAATAACAAAATCTGACTACAGTGGCTGAACTAAATACAGTTTAGTATTAGAGATTTTTTTTTTTCCTCACTCTGTAACAGGAAATCTGGAGATGGTCCCTCTAAGGCTGGTGTACTGGTTAAATGAGGGCATGAGGATGCAGGCCCTTTCATTCTGCTTGGGGAACCTTAATACTTTGGCTAAATTACTCATGGTTACAAAATGGCTGCTGCACTTTTTGGCATCACGGCCCCTTTCCAAGTATGAAGAAGTGGGAAAGGCAGGAGGCATTATCTGTCAGTCTTTTTACTTGGAAAACAAAGCTTTCTTGGGCCAGATGTCTAAAGCTCTCCTGAGTTGCATGGGGATTGGGAAGTTGAATATGTATGCAGCTTTTCAGTGTGGTAGGTAAAGGCTGGCAAAGAGGGGCTTGGGACTGCAGTTACTGAGTCACCACCCAACAGTGTCTGCTGTAGTTTATCTGTTGAAGTCCTTCTAGTTCAAGCTCAATTCCTTCTGAAAGGAAACCATTTCATACACCGCTGACTTAAGCACCGTAGTTGGGGACCCTGTTGTTCATATCCAGAGCACTTGTCTAGACTACAATTATTTGGGCATTTAATTCTACTCTGTAAATTTTGATGTCTGTTTTTATTCTTTTCCCGCCACCTTTGCTCTTGTGGGAACAGTGTGGAAGCTCTTCTTTAAAAATCATTTGTCAGTCTCTTTGTAATCATTATTCTGAAAATGGAATTTATTTCAAAGTTACTTTTTTATACTGTTTTGATTTTAAAGATCTCAGAATACCTGTATTGATATACTGTATGTAGACACTTTCCTTAAAAAATCTGTAAATCACAATTGAAATAATAGCTAATGCTTACCGAATATTTACAATGTTTCAGTCACTGTGCTAAGTTCTTAGCATGCATTATTTCACGTAATACTCACGGTAACCCAAAACATGATCCCTGCTTTGTGGAAACTGGGGCTTAGTAAGGCTGTGGTTTGTCCAGAGTCTTTTTTTTTTTTTTAATGATTTCTCCATTTATACACTGCCTTTTAATTAATTAATTAAATTTATTGGCTGCATCAGGTCTTGGTTGCAGCACATGGGATCTTTCATTGCGGGGTGCACGGGCTTTCCTCTAGTCGTGGCGCGTGGGCTTAGTTGTCCTGCGGCGTGTGGGATCGTAGTTTCCTGATCAGGGGTTGAACTGGCATCCCCTGCGTTGCAAGGCGGATTCTTGACCACTGGACCACCAGGGAAGTCCCTCGTCCAGAGTCTTACATCCAGTAAGGGAGGAAACCGAGGACTTGAGAGCCCGTGATATTAGCCCCTGTGGTGAGCTATATAGTTTGCGTTTTATACGCAGACAGATTTTTTGGGAGAGGAAAATATATGTTTAAAATTCATAGCCCATATTTATATCTTTCTCATTTTTGAAACTTTAAGTAGACATTAGTGCCAGGAGTTTGGGGAAAATAAGTTCTCAGCAACTAGAAGTCTCCATGACATTAAAAGAAAAGTTAATCAGAGGAACATAAGCAAAAGGAGATAGAGGTATTCATGGAGAACAATGGCTTTTAAGCGCCTGTTATCCCAAATGTTTGCTTGATTTGGGCTTATCATTCAGGTGTTAGTTCACATGTCCCTTCTCTGAGGGGCCTCCTTTGACCGCTCTAGCTAACGTACACCTGCCAAAACCCCCATTGTTCACTTGGTACCCTAGCAAGTACCGTTATCTGAAATTATCTTCACTTTTTGTTTATAAATTTATATCCTGCGTTCTTCTGATAGAATATACACACTTTGAGGGCAAGTGCTTCTTGCCTGTTTTGTTCCCTCCTATTAATCCAACAGCTAGAAGATTCCTTGACATACAGCACACTCAGAAAATATTTGATGAACAAACCAAGGACTTCATCACACTTTTCAGAAGTAGACTAGTTGTAAATACTTAGATATTTAAAATCTCCAACAGATGCTCAGGCCTAAGATGCATTTGGCAAGAATTATGGAGTCAGTCCTCACTTAATTCCCAGGCAAGTTAGTGGTTTTCTGCCAGCTCAACTTTCTGCACTTGCAGTGAGCTTAATTTTCTCCTTGTCTCTTCTTATCATATTTCCTGGTATTCTTGTGCCTTCCACAAATAGCCCTTATTTTAATTTTGTCATTTCTTGTTAGGGGATGCTCCTATGAATATTTTATATATGTAAAACACTTTTTGAAATGACATATGAAAATAGTAAGCAACTTATTCATGAAGAAAATCTTTTATCAGTTACGTGCAAACTATGTCCTGTGAACACTGGGTAAAAATTACTCTTGAGAGTCTTAGGATTGTGCACTATCTTATCGTCTGAGCAAACACCATCTTATAAGAGGTATTAAGAAAGGAACTATACGTATTAAGAAAACCAAATGTGAAGGTAAAATCTAGAATGTTTATATATGAATAAAGGATTGTGGTTGAAGGGAGTCATTTGAAAGAGCTATTGAAAATGGGTTTTACTGTCTGGTAGCAGATTACCCTGGGGTTACATAATGATAACAGTTACAGTTTGAATTCTGATCATGTATAATACATTACTTGTATTTTTCTAATCTTCAGATAAAACTGTAAGATACTAACCTTTTTGTTTGTTTGTTTGTTTTAAAATTGATCAGTAGCATGAGCTTGGAAAAGCAAGCTAGTTAGTATATGTAAGTATATGGCAGGTCTGGAAGCAGAGGCCCAGCCTATGTGATTCTAAAGCCTGTGTTTCTGGTTACACTTTGCTTCCTGCTCATGTTTTGCAGATAAATTCACTCTTCATTGCGCTCAGAATTTTTCAGTAAATTGTGTGAAAATAAAGTGGTAGTATATCTGTGAGACTTGGACCACATCTGTTAACTTGAAGTGGAGCACAGTTTCTGAGTGTGAGAAGATTCTAAATGATAGAAATGGAGCCATCTGTATAGGCTGTATATGAACTGTGCTTCTGAATTAGGCTGTAATATTGATTTCAACATCTTCTTTCCTCTAGCCTTTGTAAAGTTTGCTTAAAAATGCTTTGACTGGGCTTCCCTGGTGGCACAGTGGTTGAGAGTCCGCCTGCCAATGCAGGGGACATGGGTTCGTGCCCCGGTCTGGGAAGATCCCACATGCTGTGGAGCTGCTGGGACCGTGAGCCATGGCCGCTGATCCTGCGTGTCCGGAGCCTGTGCTCCGCAACAGGAGAGGCCACAACAGTGAGAGGCCCACGTACAGAAAAAAAAAAAAAAAAAAAAAAAAAAATGCTTTGACTGATTTTAGCCTTCTGTCCTCTTTTGTTTCCTGAGCTTTCGCACATATTCTGAGAAATAACCCAATAGATGGGAAAGAGTTGATAATCTTTGGCATTGAAATGGCTTTGGTACTTAGCCAAATAATTAACAGATAATTTGTTGACTAGTGGAGAAGCAGAAATTGATGAGAGGGTATTTCTTTTCCTTTGTGAAAACACTGCTTTTTGTTATTGAATTTGTTGATGCAAAGGTTGCATTATAGAAATGGCACACTAGAGGGCACACAATGTCTGTGTTTTAAATGTTGGTGGCAGAAACTTCAGTGTGCTTGAACCTCGAAGCTCTTGAGTTGATTGCTTGGCACTTTTTAAAAGTGGTTCGAATTAAAAAATAAAAAAACAAAGCTTAATAAATAGTACTCTCCAATCCAAGGTTCCTGAATAATATTATTTAATCCATACGTACTTCATTATTCATCTCTCAAATACAAGAACCAATAGGTATATTTAACATACCAAAAATGAATATCACAGTCTTAAGGTATTTCCCTCAAGCTATTTTTTTAAAGCTGTTTTTCAATTACAACTGCAATTTCACATTTGGGAGAACTGGCAGACACTACTTTATTCAAGTGATGAAGGGTAGTATCACCAGTAATAAGATATATTGACATCATACACCCCCCCAATATGATGCACAATATCACTCCTTTGTTCTTCTTGCCAAAAAAATACGTAATCTCTGATCATGATAAAACATCTGACATACCCAAATTGAGGGACATTGTACAAAATTGTCAAAGTCACAAAAAAGAACTGTCACACCCAGCAGTAGACTAAGGAGACACAACAAGCAAATGCAGTGAGGGATCCTGGGAAGAGAAAAAGAATATTAGGCGGAAAAACTGGGGAAATTCAAATAAGGTCTATAATTTAGCTGTTAGAATTGCAGCAATGCTAATAGTTGGTTTTGATAATCCTACTCTGGTTAAGTTCTTAACATTAGGGAAGCTAGGTGTAGGGTATATGTGAGCTCCCTGTATTGTTTGAGTAACTTTTAAGAAAGTTGATAACTTATTTTATTTTTTTTTAGTTTTTATTTTTTTGTTCTACGCGGGCCTCTCACTGTTGTGGCCTCTCCCGTTGCGGAGCACAGGCTCTGGACACGCAGGCTCAGCGGCCATGGCTCATGGGCCCAGCCACTCTGCGGCATGTGGGATCTTACCGGACCGGGGCACGAACCCGTGTCCCCTGCATCGGCAGGCGGACTCTCAACCGCTGTGCCACCAGGGAAGCCTGATAACTTATTTTTAAAAATTAAAAGCCGGGAATTCCCTGGTGGTCCAGTGGTTAGGACTTCGCACTTCCACTGCAGGGGGCCCGGTTTCAGTCCCTGATCTAGGAACTAAGCTAAGATCCTGCAAGCTGTGCGGCGTGGCCAAAAATAATAATAAAATAAAAATAAAAAGCTGGGAAAAGAAAAGAACACCAGATTTGGACATTGTATGAAATACTTTATTTTTAAAACGATCTTCTAAAATAATGACAATTTAACCTACAACTTAATTAAAAATTTTTTAAAAATTTATTTATTTTTATTTTTGGCCGCGTTGGGTCTTCGTTGCTGCACAGAGGCTTTCTCTAGTTGCGGTGAGCAGGGGCTACTCTTCACTGTGGTGGCTTCTTTTGTTGTGGAGCACGGGCTCTAGGTGCACGGGTTTCAGTAGTTGTGGTGCACGGGGCTCTAGGGCGCAGGCTCAGTAGTTGTGGCGCACAGGCGTAGTTGCTTCCTTGGCATGTGGGATCCTCCTAGACCAGGGCTCGAACCCGTGTCCCCTGCATTGGCAGGTGGATTCTCAACCACTGCGCCACCAAGGAAGTCCCTAAAATTTTTTTATCAAAGTAATAATTGGTAGCAATTCATATATAGAGAAATAAGATTTTACCTTGAAAAGCAAGTCTCCTGCCCTGTCCCTCTTCATTCTAGTCCCACTCTGTTTCCATTTTTAGTTCTTCTTATTACATCCATATTTCTGAATAATATGTTTATACATCTGTGTCTTCATTTGTCAGTTTAGACACACTGTCCTGAGCCTTTGGAGTGGAGGGTGTGATGGAGCTGGCATTATGCTCCTTCCCAACCTTTTTCGGTTACACAAATTTCATTCCTCTGGTTATTTTAGAAACATGAAGTCATATATTTGAGTCTTTATTTCTTATCCCACAAACTTCCAGCATCTTCTTTCTTTTTATAAGATGAGGCTCTTACTTCCTTTTTGCCACCATATCCTCTTTCACCTTCAAGTACCACTTTCTGGATTGACTTTTTCTCACCTACACTTTGATCCTAGATTATGAAGATGGCTGACAGTTTCATCCTGTTCTTCACCCACAGTCACTTCTTTCGTGACGTTTCTGGGTTGATTCTAAAAGTTGAACACCAGTGAAAAGTTGAACACCAGTGAACTAGTGTGTGTATTATTTGAGACTTCATGCATGATCACTAGGCCATGTAGTGTGCTGGGTTATTCTTCCTTTTGTGTTGGTAACACATCTTCCTGTGTTACCCTGAAGGAGATGTTTCCAACATGGGAATCAAATAGACTCTCTTCTTGCATTCCATCACTTGCTAAAATTTGTCCATATTTTTAATTTGCTGAACACTTGGGGCATGAACTTTCTTATGTTTTTTTCCCTTTGGAGTTTATAATTGCCTTTTGGGGATACATTATTTGCCTTTTTCACATATTTAGTGTGACAGCCTCAAAATCATGGTTTTTTGTAGTTCTGTGGGTTTTTTGTTGTTGTTTTTTTTTTCTCCGTTGGGAATCTTGGAATCTTCTATCTTCCACTTCTAATCCACTGTGACCATTCACTGTGTCTGGACTTCTCACTGCTTTCCTGGGCTGGATTTGCTGTTGCCTGGAGGTGTCAGAGCACATTGGTTCAGGCCACGGGCTTGGCAGCCAGACTGCCTGGGTTGTACCACCGCTCTGCTTCTGGCAGTCTTACACTTCTGGTTCCTTACTGTCCTAATCTAATGAAAATATTGGAAGGCATAATAAATATAAGGATATAGCTCCTTTGTTTGAAGGCCTTTATTTTATCCTGATTTTTTGTCAAGTAATTAGCTTTCTCTAGTTCCTAATATAACTTAAAAAATTTCTTACTAACAACACTTAATGATAACCATTCATAACAATTTTTTGGCCTCAACTGTGTTTCATTCTTTTTTTTTTAAAGAGGAGGCAATTATGTTAATAAGTTATGGCTCTTAGAGAAGCATGCTGATCTTATCAGTCTAGTGTGTATCCTAACTATATTTGGGAAATAAGTGATGAAATTTGTGTGTAGGAAGCTTATAAACTGATACCAAGTTTTCTAATAAAGTTCCCCTATATCTTGATTTACATGTGATGAGTTTTCCTTGTTTATCCATGAATTATTGCATACTTCTGTTTTGGGAAATAGAGTGATGAACAAGTTAAAAATCACTTTGGGATGAAGTTTGTTTTCTTCAGAGGGAAAATTAAGTATGTCTTTTAAGTGTGCCTTTTGCCTGGGAGCAGATATCAATAATATCTGTGTTTAGAGGAGACAGTGATATGTCTTACATGGAGCAACCAAGATCTTGTGAAAGTTACACTCTGTGCTGATTTATCTGTTGGTTCACGCAACTGTTTACAAAGGTTCTTTCTTTTTCCTTATGGATGTTTAATAAGAGTCTGAAAAAATTGTGTTGTGTAGATAACACATTTGAATCATTAAGTTTTGGACTAGTTTTGATTAAGTGAAGGCACCAAACAAAGGGTCTGGTACATAGTAACCTCTCAGTAAGTTCTTGTCACTTTATTTTTCTGTATTTGAAGGAGGAAGTAGATTGAATTTATCCAGACTCTGCCACTTTACCAGACTAGGTACTTTTCATATGTTTTTTCATTTAATCTTTACAGTAATCCTGCAAAGAATCATAAATGTCAATTGAGTGCTTGAAAAGTGCATACCCCCTATGTATCTAGTCATGATTCCCAGCCAATCTGTAGTGTTCATCTATCTTGTAAACCATGTTATGAACTAACAGACAGTTGCCTATTCAATACCAATGAGAAACTGACGTTCAGTGGTGTAACTTGATCTACATAAAATAATACAGTTAGCAGAGGGCAGAGTTGGGCTCTGAATTCTTTGACTGAACTCTTACGCTCTTTTCATATCAGTGTATGTATTTCCTTTTCTCTGTTGGGAATGTAAGTAAGTAGGCTTTAAAATGCATAGAGCATCTTCTTTTTCTTTTCTTCGCTCTCTCCAACATTTTATTTTGAAAAATTTCCACTTACAGACAAGTTAAAACATATATTCTTTTCCCACAATTCACTGACTAACATTTTGCCCTGTCTGCTTTGTCTGTCTTTCTCGCTACAGTATTTTTTCCTGAAACATTTTAAGTAGGAAGCACACACATCCCAGGATAGTTCATCACTAAATATTCAGAATATGTGTCCTAAGAATAGTCATTCCTGTCATAACTACAATACCATTATCCTTACCAAGAAAAGTAACGTTGATGCATTCATATTATCTAACATACGGTCAGTTTTATTTGTTTTCCTGTTGTCCCAATAATAAAGCTTTATTACTTTTTTTCCCCCCCTCTCTCCAGGATCCAGTCAAGGATCACACATTGCATTTGGTTGTTAGGTTTCCCCAACCTCCCCCCTCTCCCCACTGCATGGCATTGACATTCTTTTAGCGTCCAGGGCAGAGTTGTTCTATAAACAGTTCCATAATCTGGATTGTCTGATTCCTTTTGATTATATTCAGATTACATATTAAATTTTGTGAGTGTGCATGGATATTGCATGGATGATGCTGGGTACTTTTGTGACATTATACCAGGGGTCACACAGTGTCCCATACTTGGTGAAGCTAAGTTTAATCACTTGATTACGTTGGTGTTCCCTAGCTTTCTGTACTTCAGAGGTTCATTTCTCCTTTGTTTTTGAGAAGTAATCTATGGGGTAATATTCTGAGACCATGTGATTATCCTGTTTCCCAATAATCTTTCACCCAATAGTTTTAACATCTGTGGATGCTTCTTGCCTGAAGTGTTTATTACATTGGTGGTTGCAAAATGCTGATTTTCCTAATACTGTCCTTTTTCTTTGAATTTATTAGCTGGCATTCTTCTGTAAAGAAGAGCTTTCTTCCTTTACCACCTCCTCACCCCATGTCTCCCCACCCCAGGTTCCTTTTTTAGTATCCCTATATACTTACGGATTCTTTTTTTTTTTTAATGGCTTCATTGTGATATAATTCATGCACCATACAGTCACTGATTTAAAGTAACCATTCAGGGGGTTTTAGTGTATTCACCGATATGTGCAACCATCAGCACAGTCGTGGATTCTTTTTTATTTAATAATCATAATCCATTTCCATTATTACTCTTTTTGATGCTCAAACTGCCCCAAATTTGGCCAGTGGGAGCCTCTTCAAGCCTACTGTTCTTACACATTTCCCTGTTAGTCTTTGGGAACTTCCTTATTGATATATCAAGGTGTCCCAGTCTTTGTAGTTTACCTGCCCAATCCTGTAATCAGCCACTTTTCCAAGGAGCCCTTGATTCCTTTTAGTGGGCGTGGTGTTTAGAAACTAAGATTTGGATTCTAGCTGTATTACTGCATGTAGGCTTTTACTGGGCAGAAAATCTTTTATTTTATTATTATTTTAAAAATATGCATTTATTTATTTGGCTGGGCCAGGTCTTAGTTGAGACGTGTGGGATCTTTAGTTGCAGCATGCGAACTCTTAGTTGTGTCATGCATGTGGGATCCAGTTCCCTGACCAGGGATCGAACCCGGGCCCCCTGAATTGGGAGTGCAGAGTCTTAGCCCCTGGACCACCAGGGAGATCACAGAAAAGCTTTTAAAAATTAAATACATTGCTTTTCTTCCTCCTTCCCATTTTCCTATATTTATCTCAGGCAAGAACAACAAGTAATTACTGTTTATTTTGTTTTTTAAGTTACCATACTGTAAAATTGACTTCTTTTTAGTGTACAAAGCTATACATTTTAACAACATGTATAGATTAATATAACCAGCAGTACGATCGGGGTACAAAATATTCACATCATCCCCTAAACTCTTTGCTATCCCTTTGTAGTCATACTCATTTCCCTACTTCTAATCCCTGGCAACAACGGGTCTGTCATTTAAATGGAATCATGTAATATAAAGTCTTTTGAGACTAGTTCCTATCACTCGTCATAGTGCTGTTGAGACTCATCCCAGTTGCTGCGTGTAACAATAGTGTGTTCCTTTTAATTATTCCATTGTTTGGATATACCACAGTTTGTTTATACATTTACCCATTGAAGGACACTTGAATTCTTTTCAGTTTGGGGCCATTATGAAGAGAATTGTTATAAATATTCATGTACAGGTTTTTGTGTGAACATAAATTTCCGTTTCTCTAGGGTAGATAGTCAGGAATGGGATTGCTGGGTCATACGGTAAGTGTATGGTAACTTTATAAGAAACTGCAAAACTCTTTTCTATAATACATTGACTGTACAATTTTGCATTCTCACCAGCAATGGATACTCTAAATCTTTGTCACCACTTGGTTTTGGTAGGATTTTTTTATTTTAGCCATTGTAATAGGTGTGTAATGATATCCCATAGTGGTTTTAATTTTCACTTCCTGAATGGTAATGATATTGAATGTGCTTATTTGCCATCCTTAGATGTTCTTTGGTGAAGTGTCTCTTGTCTATTTTTTTTTTTTTTTTTTTTTGCTGTACGCGGGCCTCTCACTGCTGTGGCCTCTCCCGTTGCGGAGCACAGGCTCCGGACACACAGGCTCCGCGGCCATGGCTCGCGGGCCCAGCCGCTCCGCGGCATGTGGGATCTTCCGGGATCGGGGCACGAACCCGTGTCCCCTGCATCGGCAGGCGGACTCTCAACCACTGCGCCACCAGGGAAGCCCTCTTGTCTATTTTTTAATCAGGTTGTTTCTTACTTTAATATTTCGAAAGTTCTTTATATGTTTGGGATGCTAGCCCTTTGTCACTAATGTGATTTGCATGATAATTATTTTCTGATAATCTCTAGCTTGTATTTTCATTTTCTGAGCCGTATTATTTATAAAACCTTAAAATTTTGGCCAAGTCCATTTTATCAGCTTTTTCCTTTATGAATTGTGCTTTGAGTGTCGTGTCTAAGAACTCTGCCTAACCCCAAGTCCTTAAGGTTTTCTCCCATGTTTCCTTCTAAAAGTTTTATAGTTTTAACTTTGACATTTACATCTACGATCCATTTTGAGTTGATTTTTATTTAAGGGTGGGGTTTAGGTTGAGGTTCATTTTTCTTTAAAATTTATTTATTTAATTTATTTATTTTTGGCTACGTGGGGTCTTCGTTGCTGCGCTCAGGCTTTCTCTGGTTGTGGCGAGTGGGGGCTACTCTTTTTTTTTTTTTTTGCAGTATGTGGGCTTCTCACTGTTGTGGCCTCTCCCGTTGTGGAGCACAGGCTCCGGACGCGCAGGCTCAGCAGCCATGGCTCATGGGCCCAGCCGCTCCACCGCATGTGGGATCTTCCTGGACCGGGGCACGAACCCGTGTCCCCTGCATCGGCAGGCGGACTCTCAATCACTGCGCCACCAGGGAAGCCCTGGGGGCTACTCTTCATGGCGGTGTGCGGGCTTCTCATTGTGGTGGCCTCTCCTGTTGCAGAGCACGGGCTCTAGGCACGCAGGCTTCAGTAGTTGTGGCATGTGGGCTCAGTAGTTGTGGCTCACGGGCTTAGCCGCTCCACTGCATGTGGGATCTTCCCGGACCAGGGCTCGAACCCCTGTCCCCTGCCTTGGCAGGCGGATTCTTAACCATTGCGCCACCAGGGGAGCCCTGAGGTTTGTTTTTTGCACATGCATGATCAGTTGTTCCAAAAATATTTGTTGAAAAGAATATCTCTTCTCCATTGATATGCTTTTGCATCTTTGTAGAAAATCAGTTGGCTGTATGGTAATGATATTGAATGTGCTTATTTGCCATCCTTAGATGTTCTTTGGTGAAGTGTCTCTTGTCTATTTTTTAATAGACGTGGGTCTGTATCTGGAACAAATTTGAGTTGGTTCCTTGTTAGGTGCCAAGCAATGTGTTTTTTGTTTGCTTGTTTTTTCCTACTCAGGTATTTGTGTTCATATTTTTGAACATCCCAGTCTTGAAAGATGATGTTTTGATTTTCTAAGACATTTCACCTTTTTTTAAAAACTTATAGAACTGATAAAAAAACTCCAAACTTATGTGTTTTCCATCTTTTTCCTTTCTAAATCATCTCTTAAAAAAACTGATAGGAAGGACTAAAAACATTCTAAAACTTTTATGTATCTTTTATCCTTTTCTTCTTTCCATTTATGTAAGAATGACCTATTTTCTCTTGAATTACTGTACCTTTAGTATGTATACATCAGTGGGTTAGAAGCTTAGTTCTTCATCTAACTTTGATTCAGGAGATAGTATTATCTCCTTATATAATTTGGACCGCCCATTTTTTTGTTGTTGTTTTTATTGCTTTTACATTGCCATATAGTATAAATAATCTTGACATTGACTTGAAGAAAGAAAAGGTGCTGTGTATTTTATTTTATCCAAACATGAAGCATGTTTGCTTGGAGAGTTATCCTCTTTGCACTATTCTATAAAATACAAGACCTGAAATGACTTACCAAGATGACTCTGCTAGTCTGTGGTGAAGTAAACTGAGAACCGAGATTATTTGACTCTTAACCTAGCCCTGCCTTCCTAGAATGGAGGGTCTGCAGACCGTGGAATTTAATATGAAATATTTAATGCAAAAGACAGATTATGGAAATTTCCTTTGTATACTGCAGCTTAAAAGAAGTTCACCGTGGTTTCGAGATACATATTGTTGCTGAGGTGATGATCCAGTGGTTTTAGCTCACCTGAAAATGTTTATTACGTGCGGGGTTCAGAGCTATGGAGTTAGCAGTGTGTGGATAAGACAAAAGAGGTCAAAGATTCTCCCCTCAGAGAGCTTCTGCTGCTTGTATGTGGAAGGGCACGTATATGCATTTGTAAAGCAGTTCATCAGTAGTTGAAAACAATAGTGAAAGTGCTGGCAAGTATAGGAATGAATAGTCAGTCAGAGAGTAAACCCCTTCTCTGGATGAGTTGAATTTTAGGTAATCCTTTTACAAAATAGAAAAAGGTAGAGGAGAGTAATGGAATCTGTGTGTCAATACTGGAGGAAACATTCTTAAAAAAAAGTATGCTAGCTGCCTTTAAAAGAATGTTTTTTACACTTCAAGTGGTACTAAAACCCTGAGCTTGGACTTCCTGCTTGTAATCACGTGTACTGAACCTCCTTTTGGGGTTGGGACCTTTGTTAACCTTTTTTTTTTGAATGCCTAGTTCTTGCCTCAAGTTAGAAGGGAAAAATAGAATTGCAAGTCAAGATGGAATTTGCTTGGAGGGCTCTCTGTAATCTTCTCGTGTAAATTATAGGAATGGGTCTTAGAATATCAACATTAAATAGAAGAACTTAAAAAAAATCCATCTGGTACTTGGGCCCCCCCCCCAAATCAGGGCGCTGTTAGCTAATTAACACTGCTTATAATACTTAGTAACCTATTTGCTATGGGTTTTTCATTGATTACCAAAAGTAAATGTTAGAGTGACCTTTGTAGGAAATGTGTCCCTGAGGCTCAAATGTGTGAGTAGTAAAGGCAAACACTCTGCCCTTGGCTCTTAGGTGTGGGATTTCACTTCAAAGATTTTGAGTGAAGTACAATTAAAAAAATAAAGCGTTAACCTCTTACCAGGGACACTTAACTTTGATTCTTTTTGTTGAAATAAAGTTAGGTGCATGCTGACTATTATAGAAAATGACTAGATACAGAAAAAAATGTTGCCTAATTCGTTTCATGCAAATCAAAACCCCAAAATCATTTACAACCCGTTTCAGAGCTTAGAGAGTATTAAACAGGTGTCACCCATATTTTGGGGCTTTTTGAGGCATTATTCAACACATGTCAACTTGTGCTAGCTTTTGCATTTTCTCAAATTTGCTTGTGTGTGCATTTTTAAAACTATTTAAAAAATATTCTACTTTTTAATATAAAGAATTGGAGCCATCAAAGTTGGCAAGCGTTAAGCATGCTAATTAGTTCAACATACTGACCAGTTCTCTGACTTATTAGTTCAAAGAAGCGTGTGGACAGGGATGAAATTAGATTTGGGCATTTTTCACTCTAGTTGTTTTAGGATACTCAAGGTTGCTTTGATGTGTAAATAACATGCTTTTTCATGCATGGTTCAGGATACATCAAACATGTCTAAAACTTTGTCTCAGACTTAGGACTCATCATTTGTATCCAGAATTGGATATACACACTTGTAACTGTCCAGCAACTTTAGAGAAAACTTTTTTGAGTTTGTGTTTGATAGTTAAAGTGCAGGATATTTTATTTTTCATAATATGTATGCACGGGCTTATTTTTTATAAACTGACATAAATAGTTGTAAGGTGATGCATAAAATTTACTTTATCAACTGCTAAAATATATTCACTTATTCAAATGTCAGTTTTAAGACTAAAAGCTTAGGCAGCTATGAAAGCATAAAGAGTATGTGTTTGTGTGTATGTGTGTGTGTGTGCCTACATACATATACATATATAATTGCTTATGTGCGTATATGTATATAAGTATAATCACATACTTTTAGCTGTTGGTGTGGTAATGATAAACATGTTGACTTATCAGCTAAATGTTCTGTTTAAATGTATCTAATAACTAAAATTAAGAGCAAACCTAGTTGTCTTCACATTAAGTTTTACAATTTACTACCTCCTCTGGCTTTTATGTGGGAAAACTTGTGTCATCATGAATAATTTTTGTAAGGAGGGGCATCCATTCACTTAGTCTTAGTGAAATTCGACTAAGAGGGTAAGAAGTGAGAAACCCATGACTTTCCATTTCCCCCAGTCGCTGATCAGAAGGCTCCATCATAGGCTGTGCTCCAGCCCAGTGTTAGATGCAGGGGGCCATGTGACAAGAGTTCAGGCAGTGTCCTCTATTGTGTAAGCCTCCTATTTAGAAATAATCTCAGAAATATTAAATAATAATGTCTTGCATTAATGAGAGAGTGTAAAACATACCCTTTTGTTTAGTAAAGTCATTTTTTCTTTTTGGTTATTAAACTACATGAGGTTTCACAACACATTCTATTTTGTGGCTTTTCTTTATCAAAATATTACTTTAACAGTGGCTTCTTTACTCCATCAGGTATTAGTATACTGAAGTTCTAGTTGCAGTTATGTCACTTACTCTCTTGTGCGTTTTGAAGTTGTTTGATCTCCCTGGGCATTGGTTTTCTCATTGTCAGAGTGGTTGGTAAGGGCTTCCCTGGTGGCGCAGTAGTTAAGAATCCGCCTGCCAACGCAGGGGACATGAGTTTGAGCCCTGGTCCGGGAAGATCCCACATGCCGCGGAGCAACTAAGCCCATGTGCCACAAGTACTGAGCCTGCGCTCTGGAGCCTGCGAGCCACAACTACTGAAGCCTGCGCACCTGGAGCCTGTGCTCTGCTTTGGGAGAAGCCACTGCAATGAGAGGCCCACACACCACAACAAGGAGTGGCCCCCGCTCTCAGCAACTAGAGGAGGCACGCATGCAGCAGTGAAGACCCAGTGCAGCCAAAAATTAAATAAATGAATTAAAAAAAAATGGTTGGTAAACTTGTGGGCCGTACCAGACCCCACCCTGTTTTTGTAAGACAGCCTTATTGGCCCATATTCATGTATGTCTTGTCTTGTGGCTGCTTTCATGCTACAGTGGCAGAGTAGTGGTGGCAGAGGCTGTGTGGCCTGCAAAGCTTAAAATATTTATTCTCTTTCCAGAAAAAGTTTTCTGAATCTTGGACTAAATCCATCTCTAAGGCCTATCTTAGATTTCCTTTATGTCAACTTCTCTTTAATTCTTAGGGCCAGAAGTCTTTATTCCTGTTAAGGATATAGTATATCATATACCATGTTTCAGTATTCATTTTTCCTCATTACCAACTTTGCTACTTACCAAGAGAAAGAAAATATTGACTAGATCATTTGTTTTCAAAGTGTGGTCCCTGAACCAACTGCAGCAGCATTACCGGGGAAACTATCTTGAAATGCAGATTCACAGGCCCCAAACCTTCTGAATCAGAAACTCTGGGGGTGAGACCCGAAACCTGTGCATTACAAGCCTTCCAGGTGATTCTGATGCACAATGATATGTGAGATCCACTAGGCTAGATGATACCAAGTTCAGTTAAAAGATTTTCTTGTTTTCTTTTGAAATAAAGAAAAAACTTAAATTCTAGAACCATTTGGTAAATCAGGAGAAAAATGAACTGTTGGATATTATTACAGAAACTGGAGAAATTATTACTTTTTCTTCTCCAGTAAAACCTTTTGTTGTAAATATGTGTAGAATTTTTTTAATGTAATGAGAAATTCCTGAAAGATACATCTGTGTCACCTTCCGCATAATTTTTTTTTTTTTAATGGGCAAAAGGAAGAGTAACCACTATGATTGATTTCTTCATGGGATTTTCTTTTTTTGGTGGGGGATTGCTTTGAGTTACTTTGAAGCTAATGATTTGAAATAAACAGTTTTCACAATAAAAGAATTACATCAACAGTTTTTGTGCTTCTAAAGCTAATGCTTTAAGAAATAAGCATTTAGGAGGTACAACAGCCTATCTGCTGTGGCTCCCTTTGTTGCCCATTTTGTCAGGTCCACGTTGAAGTGACTTTTTCCCAACCCTGGAAACCACTAGAATTCTGAGCACCAATCAGACTACTCATCTCTGTTAGGAAAGATCACAAACATAATGCTTCATATTAAATCTCAGAGAGAGGAATAGCAAAATTGTACATGTCAAGAAAGCATTACAGGATGACGTTGTTATTTGGAGAATTGCTTTCATCTTTGAGATATCTCACACCTGCTTCATTTGGCACAGCCGGTTTCCATCTCATGAAAAACAGTCTTTGCTCTCCTCCAACTCCCAAAGTATATAGACAGAGCATGGTAATGAGAGAAAACTTTTAACATAAAAACTCACTTAAAGGTGCCATCTAAAAATGCAGGGTGTGTAAACTGAATTAACTAACTTCATTTTGTTGAAAAGGGACCGTTTTGTGTGTGTGTGTGTGTAATACAACATACACATATACACACTTATTAGTATATATACACTTAAACATTTATATATATTCACATGTGATATATGTGTCAATGTGTATAAACATTTCCATATATGTGTATATATATATTTAAAACAATGCATACAACAAGCTTTCATATATAAAACCCTCTAATGTTTTTAAACTGCTTCTAAAATCTGTGTTAACTCTCAGTCACTAACAAAGTTCTGTAGGCCAAATTTATTATGCTGGTTGCTTTTACTTTCTCTTTAAAAATTTTAGAAAATAGTTATTTATGGGACTTCGCTGGCGGTCCAGTGGTTAAGACTCTGCGCTTCCAATGCAGTGGGCGTGGGTTCGATCCCTGGTCAGGGAACTAAGATCCCACATGCCGCATGGTGCAGCCATTAAAAAAAAAAATTATTTACTTATTTTCTGCTTTTTAAAATGCACCAAAAATATAAGGTAATTTAAAGGGAGAAAAAGTGTGCATGTGCATGTGTGTGTAACCATCCCCTGATACAGAGTAAGAGTTAAATATTTCCAAATACGAATATGATAAATTCTGTGAAGTCTTCTTTTCTTTGGATAAACAGTTTTGGCTTTTTAGGTTATAGGTGTTTTGTTTCTATTTTTAATTAAACATGATTATTTGAAAGTCATGTAACTCCTTGAGAAGCTTCCTCCATGCTAGCGATTTTTGAAAATTTTGCTTCAGTTTTTCAGTGGACAGAATCAGACTTTTTTTTCACATTTTATAGATGACACATTTGGCTATCCCTGGGCAAAATCCAGTTAAAAATAATAGTATTTAATATTTAATAAACTACCAAGCTTTTGGAACCATCTGGAACTTTATTTTCTTTGCACGCAGCATCTGAGTTTCAGCTGTTAGCATTTCTCCTTTGCTCTGGGAAGGGTCAGTTGCTTTTAAAGTCTTTGATGCTTGCTGTGTCAGCCCTTTTCATATTTTCAAAATGCCCGTGTAAAAGGGCTTTTCGTCCATTCATGCTGATAATTCTTTTGAACTTGAGGTTTGAACCAAACTAATCAAATTTAATTATAGCTCAAATCCCGTTACAGTGAACTCCAGTAGACTTCTAGGCTAGGTTATTATTATTTTTTTGTTATACTGGAATTCAGCCATAACCAATATTACTAGAAGTAAGTGGGCTATTGACTGTATTTTGGGAGATCTTTTGTAATGTCCAGACTTTGTTATATTGACATTGGTAAATATGGTTTTGAACTTCCATTCTTTTCTAAAGAATACTGAATTAATCTCATGTACAATTTCTCTTTGTGTATACTCTGGGTGATCTTTTCCTGTTCATCTTTAACAGTTTGAACAATTAAATTCTAAAAACTACTTTCTGAAAGAATCCTTCGGTTTTGTTGTTGCTGTTACTTTTGTTTTTTTTTTTTGCCGTACGCGGGCCTCTCACTGTTGTGGCCTCTCCTGTTGTGCAGCACAGGCTCCGGACGCGCAGGCTCAGCGGCCATGGCTCACGGGCCCAGCCACTCCGCGGCATGTGGGATCTTCCCGGACCGGGGCACGAACCCGTGTCCCCTGCATCAGCAGGCGGACTCTCAACCACTGCACCACCAGGGAAGCCCTGTTACTTGTTTTTTGTTTGTTTGTTTTGAAGATCCAAGACTGAATGGGGATTTAAATACACCCTCCTGGGAGCACCACCGTGGTTTGTGCATATTTATTTGCCTGGTGTTCTGAGAGAGACTGGTTTTTTTCCCTATTTGCTTCATTAAAAAAAAAAAAAGTTTGAGCAGTATTATTTACTGGAGAGAAAGTAGGAAATATATATGTTTTAGACTGTGGCATATATTAAGGGAGGTGGACTAATACTGATATTTGTAGTGCTTTCTTCAAAATGATTGCTAACACATGTATATTATATGTTAGCATCTTGTTAAATTTACTTGATCTGTATTTATGCTTCTGTATATGCAGAGTTGTTTTCCCTCCTATTTAAATTTCTGTCCATTTTTAAATGAGATTTTGTTTGGATTTCTAAGCAGATTTGGGGGTAATGGCATTTAAAATACTTTAAGTTCCTTTTCATCTCTAAATAGAGTCAATAATTTTAATAATATTGGACCAATTTTTGATCTGCAAGAATAAAATGACAACTCATTCTTTCTTTGGAGCTTTTGATGCTGAAATGGGAAATAGGCTCAGTGAAGAAGAGCAAATAGCAGAGCTCCTAGGAAAGGTGAAAAGTGAATTTTTTAAAAAAGATTTTTATTGGAGTATAGTTGATTTACAGTGTTGCATTAGTTTCAGGTATACATGAATTTTCTTTTAAAAATTCATCTCAAAACTGCCCGTTTCCCTAAGTTTATTATAGTGAGGGCTCTTGTTTTTTGGTTTTTTTTTTTTGGTACGCGCGCCTCTCACTGCTGTGGCCTCTCCCGTTGCGGAGCACAGGCTCCGGACGCGCAGGCTCAGTGGCCATGGCTCACGGGCCCAGCCACTCCGCGGCATGTGGGATCTTCCTGGACCGGGGCACGAACCCGTGTCCTCTGCATCGGCAGGCGGGCTCTCAACCACTGCGCCACCAGGGAAGCCCCTGGGCTCTTGTTTTTAAAGGAAGTGAATGTGAGTTAATTTTCACGCTAGCTGCTTTGAAGTATAATCTTGCTAAGTTGTTATGGATTTCGAATACATGCATTTACAGGAGTTTTAGTAATGATGCTGCCATGTGTGGTGTCTACGCAGTTGCCTTGTATAGTCCAAGTTTGTGCCATAAATCTCTGGTGGGTTTAGAATCGTGTGACCCAGTTCCCACTCTGGTTGGAGAGCATGACCGGTTCTTGTATGCTTTTGACTTAAATGCAAGAGAGTGTGACATCCACATCTGATTGTCAGTCTTCTTACGTAAGAAGAAGCACAAACTATCATTAGGAAAGTAACAAGAAGGACTGAATCTTGCTAGGCCCACGTGATTTCTAGAGAGCAGAGAGTTAACATTTTCGTTGAGAAAAAAATGTTTGCATTTCCATACATGTTCAGACAGAGGACACGGAGCCTTGTTTCAGCTTTTTCTTATCTAAATGTTGGCACGTAGATAAGAACTAAGATTGATGAAGCATATTTTATGTGTAGGTACAGGTAGTGAGGGAGGTGGAACTCCCTGCCTGCAGATGTCAGCGTGAGAAGTGTGATGGGTGGTGGTTGGGAACTTGGCCTCTGAAGGGAGCCTCCCTGGGTTCAGATCACAGCTCCACGACTCACTAGTCCTGGGTCCTTTGGCAATTATTTAATCTCACTTACCTCATTTTCTTCATCTTTACGATGAGGGTAATAATAATACCTACCTCGTTAGGTTGTTGGAAAGATTACATATGTTCATACACGAAAAGTGCCTCAGTTACTGCCTGACATACAGTCCTGAAGAAGACTTTGTTATGATTTATTGTTATGGTTATGATGTTTTAATCATTGTTGCTAAAGTCACCCTGGAACTTGCTGGCCTCCCCCAGGAGCCTTGTCACGTAGCTTCATCCTGAGAGTCCCTACCGCTCCGTCTGATGTCCTGAGCACACCCTGAATAGGCCTTGAATTCTATCTCTTGTGGAGCCTCTTCATTGGCCCTTACTGTAATTTCCAGACCATACCTTTCAAAGTGGTGGTCCGAAATATTGGACCCATAAAATACTTTAAAACTATAAGCCAACGTGTTAAAATTGGGTGGTTTCAAACACAACTTGAGATATCCAATTTTTCTTGGAAAGTCAGAATATCTGGCAGTATTGAGCCCACATTCCTGTGTGGCAGCAGTTGGTTGAGCTGAGTAGCAGCTCTCCCCTTAGACGGAAGCTTGCCCTCCTCATCACTGGAGTCTCTACCTTTTGCTGTCGTTCTGACACCTTCATCATGTCAGCCATTTGTATGGTTTGCTTGCCCCATGTGATATTTTATTTGCTGCCAGCAATTTAGCAGTGGTTCTCGACTCTTGTACTGTGCACTCAAGTTCCATTAGCCCTTCACTAGGTTGCTGAATTTTGATCAGTGTATAAAATGTACATTTGTTAAAATCAAGTATACATCATAGTGTTTTGGTTTTGCCTGTGAAACGGAGCACTGAGCTGTGCAGATGGGTCTGTGCTGTGAGAGCAGGATACAACTTGCTGAAAAGAAGAGTTAAAAAAGCTAGCCTAGGGCTTCCCTGGTGGCGCAGTGGTTGAGAGCCCGCCTGCCGATGCAGGGGACACAGGTTCGTGCCCCGGTCCGGGAAGATCCCACATGCTGTGGAGCGGCTGGGCCCGTGAGCCATGGCCGTTGAGCCTGCGCGTCCAGAGCCTGTGCTCCGCAACGGGAGAGGCCACAACAGTGAGAGGCCCGCGTACCGCAAAAAAAAAAAAAAAAAAAAAAAAAAAAAGTTAGCCTGTGTTTAAGCTCAGGCCAAGGAAAAAGTGATTAAATCCCAAGCCAAGGAAAATTGGGATATGGGAGAGCTTTGCCTTCTGAGTGTTTAAGAGAGGGCAGTCGGGGTACGTCACAGTGCTGAGGGGTCAGCAAGGATAAAGAGGGACACCTGTGATGCCTTCCCGTGGGCTTTCTCACCTTTGGCACTGGTGATGTTTTGGGCCTGATAATTCTGTGCTGTGCAGGCTGTCCTGTGTATTATTGGATGTTGAGCTGCATCTCCGGGCGTCTACCCACTAGATTCTGGAAATGCTGTCCTTTCTCCCCGAGTAGTGACAACCAGCTGTCCCCTGGGGGGCAGAATTGTCCCTGGTTGAGAACCACTGCTTTAAAGTTAAGGAAGACATTATTATAATACGGTAGTTGTGCTCTAGTTACCATTGACCTCCTTAGTGCTGCTTTTAGTCTTTGACTCTTTTCCAGTACCTGCTTTAAAAACCCACTTTTCTAAAGCACACAGTAGTTATTTCACAGGCATTTTAATGCAGTAGCTAAGAAAGTAGATATCCTTTCTCTCTCCCTCTCTACAGTCAAGCCCAACTACCAGTATCTTTAGGAGGAGGCCACCTGACAGGCCCCTCCGTGTGCTGGGGACCTGGACTCTCACTCTTACTCCACTGCTCTTTAATGCTGTGAGCCTGGGCACGTCAGCACCCTCTCTGCGGCTTGTCCAGAAAACGAGGTGGTTGCATGTGATAGTGATCAAGATGCCTTCTGGGTAAAATTCAGGCCATGAGTCAGAAAGTAGTGTAAGATTTCTGAAACCTTAACAGCTTATGTATATATTATTAAATACATTATTTTAGCTACTCCCTGGTCTGAGGTCAGACATTTAATAGTCAAGATCATTTAACTAGAATATTCTACATTTTTCACCGTATTAAAATGAATGATTTCAAGAAGGTGTCATGTAATAGCAGATTAAGTTAGGGAACACCTAGAGGTGCTTTAGATGACTGTGTTAGTTTTCTATGGTTGTATAACAAATTACCACAAACGTAGTGGCTCCAAACAACAGGTATTTATTATTCCACAGTCCTCTAGACCAGCAGTCCGGGCCCACTGTGGCTGGGTTCTCTCTCTGCCCAGGGTTTCACATGGCTGTAGCTGAGATGTCAGCTAGGGTTGTGATCTCATCTGAGGCTTGGGACCCTCTGCTAAGCTCACGTGGGCGTTGTGGGATTTCTTCCTTTGTGGCTGTATTGATACCCTATTATCAAGAAGATGATTTATGACACATGTTATGATTTTTAGGGTCATAAAAGACCTGCTAAACTCACCAACATTTTACTCCGTAACGTTAAGAAACTTGAAAGATTTTGTCACTGGAAAGTACATCTTAGGGTTTTCATGACACGGTGGTTTCCGTTGTTAGAATCCTGGGATTTTTTAATTAAGCACCTAACAACTTTCTAAGAGCTAAATTTTATGCTTGCAGCTTTCAAAAGCCACATCTGTGTCCAAAGTCTTCATCTTTCTCCCCCTAAATAATAATTCACAAGCTCATTAAGTTTCTTGGATTCTCATGTCATTCTTTAGTGTTCTCATGGATGAGAGAAGTCTGGAGAAGCAGTGTCTAGATTTAGAGAATGGAGCTCTTTTACATTATCAAGTGTATTGCTATAGTTTAAAGACATAAGAGAACTTGTCTTTTTTCTCAAGTGGATCTATCTATTTTTCTTCAAAATTGTTCTCTAAGAGTAACATGACTGGGATAATTTAATCATTGATATAAAAACTGGAACTCCTGGTTAGGATTTTTAAGGTGATATTAACAGACACCAAGTTTGTATATTAAGGATAAAAGAATATTTAGATTCATAAATTTGAGCTATCCTTAACCTCTTCTCCCCACCTCCAGGTGACTTATGCTATACTCATAAACTTTGACTTAATGCTGATATAATTTGTATATGCCAGAAGCTATGGATACAGAGTGAAGGCAGAGTCACAGCCATCTTTTAGGAGCTTAACAGTTTTGAGGTAGGAAATCAAGAGTCTGCATCATTTAAAACAGGTTAGAGATTGTAGAATCAAAGTTAGTGAAGTGGGGAAGTATAGCAGATGCACAGATTATTACAAATTTCCTATATTGTAGGAGCCTCATTATATAATTCGACTCTAATATAAATTTTTTTTGTGTGTGTGTGTGTGTGGTATGTGGGCCTCTCACTGCTGTGGCCTCTCCTGTTGCGGAGCACAGGCTCCGGATGCGCCGGCTCAGCGGCCATGGCTCACGGGCCCAGCCGCTTCGCGGCATGTGGGATCTTCCTGGACCGGGGCACGAACCCGTGTCCCCTGCATCGTCAGGTGGACTCTCAACCACTGCGCCACCACGGAAGCCCTCTAATATAATTTTTTTAAGTTCCAAATGTATTGCAAGTTGAGGGTACCAGAAGCAAGCGAGACCATATACCACTGGAAGTTCATATTCTGGCTAAGCAAATAAAAATTATGGGCAGAGATATCATTCTGATACATGATGTATCCTGCCAGCCTGTTTATCAAAACACTTCATGTGCTTTCACTAGACAGTTTATTTGTTATACAAATTTCGTTAAAACTGTTGCCTAGTCTCTCATAAGTGGGTTTTCTTTTCTTTCTTTCTTTCTTTTTCTTTTTGGCCACACTGTGCGGCATGTGGGATCTTCATTCTCCCACCAGGGATGGAACCGTGCCGCTTGCACCCTGCAGTGGAAGCACGGAGTCTTAACCACTGGACCACCAAGGAAGTTCCTCTCATAAGTGGGTTTTCTTTGTGAGCATATAAATACTATAGACAAAACAGGAGCAGTCTCACATGTCTTTGTAGTTTAAGGGCTCAGCTAAACTGAAATCAAAGTACTAATATCAGCGATTCAGTCTCCAGTGGGATTTTGGGACAAATAATTGAGATTAAACTATTCCAGCTTTTTTTTTTTTTGGTGGTTAAATATATATAACATAAAATTTGCTATTTTAACCATTTTTAAGTCTAAAATTCAGTAGTATTAATTACATTCATGGTGTTGTACAACCATCACCACTATCTATTTGAAAAACTTTTTCTTCACCCCAAACATAAACTCTGTAACCATTAAGCAATAACTCCCCATTCCAACCACACCCCAACCCCTAGTAATCCCTAATCTCCTTTCTTTCTCTATGAATTTGCTTATTCTAGATATTTCATGTAAGTGGATTATAAAATATTTTTCCGGGCCTCCCTGGTGGCGCAGTGGTTAAGAGTCCGCCTGCCGATGCAGGGGATACGGGTTCGTGCCCCGGTCTGGGAGGATCCCATATGCCGCGGAGCGGCTGGGCCCGTGAGCCATGGCCGCTGGGCCTGCGCATCCGGAGCCTGTGCTCCGCAACGGGAGAGGCCACAACAGTGAGAGGCCCACATACCGCAAAAAGAAAAAAAAAAAAAAAAAAAAATTTTTCCTTTTGTGTCTGGCTTATTTCACTTAGTGTTTTCAAGGTGTATCCATGTTGTAGTTTGCATCAGAACTTCATTCCTTTTTATGGCTGAATAATATCCCATTGTAAGTATATACCACGTTTTGTTTATCCAGTCATCTGTTGATGGACATTTGGGTTGCTTCCATCTTTTGGCTGTTATGAATAATGCTGTAGTGTTTTAGTCCATTTAGGCTATGTAACAAAATGCCACGGACTGGGTGGCTTATAAACAGCAGAGATTTATTGCTCACAGTTCTAAAGGCTGGAAATCCAAGATCGGGGTGCCAGTATGGTCAGGTGAGGGCCCTCTTCTGCGTTGCAGACTTCTCGTTGTAGCTTCATCTGGTGGAGGGAGCTAGGCAGCTTTGTGGGATCTCTTATATAAGGGCACTAATCTCATTCATGAGGGCTCCACTCTCATGACCTAAGCACCTTCCAAAGGCCCCACCTTCTAAAACCATCACATTTGGCCTTAGGATTCCACCACGTGAATATTGAGGGGACATGAGCATTTAGACTGTGGCACACAGTGAACATTGATGTACAAGTATCTGTTTGAGACTCTGCTTTCCATTCATTTGAGTATATACCTAGGAGCGGAATCGCTGCGTCATACAGTAATTCTCTGTTTAGCTTTTTGAGGAAGCATGAAACTTCCTTTACAATGTCTCCACCAGTTTACATTCCCACCAGCACCATATGAGGGTTCTGATTCCTCTCAACACTTCTTAGTTTCTGTTTTACATTAGAGCCATCCTAGGTGTGAAGTGGTAGGTGTGAAGTGGTAGAAAACACTTGAATGTTTAAAAGTAAATTTAAGATAATATGTTTGTGAAAGCTTTAAACTCTGTTTTAAAATGCCCAGAGTTCAACAATTTAAAAAAATTGCTGCATTTAAAAATATTTCACATAAAAATTATTGTTAGACCCTATAATTTTTTTAATGTTAACATTGGTCATTATTATCCTGGTTGTCATGGTCTTTAAAGTGTGTGTAGCTCACCTGAAAAAGAAAATGAAAGTGAACTAATGGAATGGAAACAGTTTTTTTGCGGGGGGAGGAACTTGTTGTAAATTAATGCCGTCCTATACTCCAACCATGGGAAGGTAATGGGATTCTCCACATAGGTTATACACATCTGCCTATACCAGTGGTTCTCAAAGTGTGCTTAATGGATCAAGAGCATCACATCAGCATCCTCTGGGAATTGAATTTAAATGCAGATTCTTAGGCACTCCCTACGTCAGAAGTCTGAAGAGAGGGCCCAGAGTCTGTGCTTTAACACAGATAATCCAGATGATTATGATGCATGGCAAGGTTTATACCATTCTCTCCATTCAGAGTACTTCCCTTGCCCTTTATAGGATGGTAAGAGTCTATACATCCTGACCTCGCTGCGGTATTCCCCCTTCGAGGAAGAGTTCCCTCCCCAACCGCAGCCACCTTTTGCTCTGGGCTCCCTGAACACTATACTGTAGAGTGCTGGTAGTTTGTTGGGTATCCCCTACAGTGTGAGAAGCCCTTTAGTATAGGGGTTTGCGTTTCTTTCACTTACCTATCTATCATAATGCTTAACAAATTACAGACGTTCTTTAAAGGTTTGTTAATTTGAATTGTGTGCCCAGTGGGTGGGCACAGGATACGTGAGTGATTACAGGGAAGGAGCGGGGAAGCCGGTTGCTATTTAACCTGTGGGGTCATGGAAACCATGGTAAATTACCATGGAAACCATGGTAATTTAAAACCTTGGGTTTAAATTAAAAAAATTTATTTTTCCTGGGGATATTATTATACTTTCTTGATGCTTAGCTTCTTGTCCACTTCATTGCTTTTTGCCTTATTTTAACTGTAATATGCTACAGAGAATTCAGAAATATCAGGAGGAATTTGCTTGAAAATACCAACATTGTCTGAAATGCACTTTGAAGATAGTTGTGTGTGGGGCTGATTCTGTGATGATTCTCTTGACATTTTCATCTTTAGGGTATAGCAAAGTGTCTTTCAAGGAAGGAGTCCTTTGTATTAATACTATTTCACTATTCACTAGTTTGATATATGGTTTGGATTAAATTTTTAAAAAGGACACTTTTACCCTGCAAAATTTAAATACACAACTAGTTGAAGATGTCATTTAAAGTCTTGGCACACTTTCTCTCAATAAACAAGTAATGGGATCCATGTTTTCCAGTGTGGGGGATAAAAATAAAAACTGGGTGAGTAGTTGCTACAGTTTCAATCTCATTACAGTTGCAGTGGAGTCTTTTTTTATTAAGATAAACCTCTTTTCAACCACAGAGATACTTTTAGGCTTCAGAGGGCCTCATAACTGAGGTTGCATTGGAGTGGAGTATCTTGCCTTTAACAGACTTCTAGGGCTCTATTTGTTTCCCACAATTTTATGCGTGTTTGTCTCAAATGAGCCATAAAATACTTCAGTGCCAACATGTGGTTTTAATAACAAATAAGCATGGGCAAATGAATGTTGAATTAGAATGTGAAGTTTTATATATATATATATATATATATATATATATACCATGACTTTAACTTCTGAGTCAATTTATAGCCCGGCACTCAGTCAATGTTAAATAATCTGTCAGTTACTATAAGGTAATTTTCATTCTATGCGTCAGTTATTTGGGGTGTTCGTCGATGATTGAAAATCACACATTTGTTGATAAACAATTTTCTACAAGTTTTTCATAGTAAATTTCTAGTCAGGTTTTATGATTAAGTGGGAACAAATTTCCCCCCCCAGAGCTCTTTTTTACCTTGTTTTTGTAATTATTATAGTTTATATTATAAAAATGTCCATTTCACAATTATTTCAGTATTATAAAGCTCACTTTTTTACAAAGTTCCTACTGAAAATGAGATCTTGAAGTAGGAATTTAGTCTAGCTGTTGCTTGGAGCATTAGGATTAGGAATAAGTGGAGATTGCTTCTCCTCCCTGGGGTGGACAGAATGAGGCAGTTGTCTGTGTCAGTGTCTTTTCCCTCAGATGGGTTGTGGGGTGAGGATGACAGGGAAGTGCAAGGGATGTCGAGAGAGACTCAATGGAGGCCACATAGAATTGTCTTGCCTTTTACAGGTTTTGCCTACTCTAAAACAGTATTTTCCACTCAGCTGTACGACAATAAAAAGGATAGTCTAGCCTAAAAATAAAGGAATAATGCATTATATGTGAAAGATGTTTTCAGTTGTTAAAGTTCATTTATTAGCCAAATTTTGTTCCTTTCATTTTATATATATATATATATATATATATATATATTTTTTTTTTTCTGTACACGGGCCTCTCACTGTTGTGGCCTCTTCCGTTGCGGAGCACAGGCTCCGGACGCGCAGGCTCAGCGGCCATGGCTCACTGGCCCAGCCACTCTGCGGCATGTGGGATCTTCCCGGACCGGGGCACGAACCCATGTCCCCTGCATTGGCAGGCGGACTCTCAACCACTGCGCCACCAGGGAAGCCCTCATTTTATATTTCGTGTCTTAGCTTTTTTTTTTTTTTTTTTAACTTCTTGGACTCATATTTTGTTTTTGCATCATGATTTATCTTCTTCAAAGTACTTATTCCTTTTAGATTGGTTTTACTGAGATATATTGTCTACAAGAGATCCATTTTAAACATACAGTTCAATAGGTTTTGACATATTCATACAACCTTATAACCCCATCATCCCAAGTAAGATAGAGATAAAGAACAGAAACTTTGTATGTAAAGGGCCACATAGTAAAATGTTTCACACTTTGTGGGCCATAATATTTCATTTGCAACTACTCAGTTCTGCCTAATAGTTTAAAAGCACTCATAGACAACACATAAATAAGTGGGCATGGCTGTGTTCCAGGAAAACTTGATTCACCAAAACAGGCAGCCAGCTTGCAGGCCATAGTTTGCCAATGCCGTGTACAGAACATTCTCATCACCCCCAGAAATTCTTCATGGTCAAATCTTCATCCTCAGCCCCAG
The DNA here is from genome assembly GCF_025265405.1 of Mesoplodon densirostris. Lineage (NCBI taxonomy): Eukaryota > Metazoa > Chordata > Mammalia > Artiodactyla > Ziphiidae > Mesoplodon > Mesoplodon densirostris. The sequence goes on from NC_082670.1 coordinate 86,346,076, forward strand.
TCAAGTACTAATCTGCTTCCTAGCACTTTAGATCTAGTTTGTGTCTTTTTTTTTTTTTTTTTTTTTTTTTTTTTGCGGCACGCGGGCCTCCCACTGCCGTGGCCTCTCCCGCCGCGGAGCAAGGCTCTGGACGCGCAGGCCCAGTGGCCATGGCTCACGGGCCCAGCCGCTCCATGGCATGTGGGATCCTCACGGACCGGGGCACGAACCCGTGTCCCCTGCACTGGCAGGCGGACTCCCAACCACCGTGCCACCAGGGAAGCCCTAGTTTGTGTGTTTTAAATAATTTATAATAAATGAATGTGTACTGTTTAGGGCCTGGCTGCTTTTACTCAGCTTAATGTTTTTGAAGTCCATCCATGTTGTTGCACATATCAGTAGTTCATTCCTTTTTGTTGTTGAGTGGTATTCAACTGAATAAATAGACCACAGTTTGTCCTATAGAAAGATGTTTGAGTTGTCAGCTTTTGGCTGTTATAAACAAAGCAACTGTGACCATTCTTATGTGAGTCTTTGTGTGAATGTTTGTTTTAACTTCTTTGGGGCACACACCTAGATAGATGGGCCATGTGGTATGTATTTAACTTTTTGAGATACTGCCAAACCCTTTGGTAAAGTAATTGTACCATAATACACCTCTACCAACTGTTGTGTGTAGAGTTCTAGTTGCTCCATGTCCTTGCCAACACCTGGTATTGTTAGTCTTCTTACTTTTTTACTTTTCCGTTCCAGTATGCCTTTTTTTTTTTCTTTTGGTCTTGCTATACTGGCTCGACCTCCAATAAAATGTTAAGTAGATGTGCAAGAGTGGACGTCGTTGCCATTTTCCCAGCCTCATGGGGAAAGCATGCAGTCTTTTGTCATTAAGTATGGTGTCATCTGTATGCTTCTTATAGATGTTCTTTATGGATTAGAAAAGTTTCCTACTATTCCTGGTTTGTCTATAATAATATGTGTCTCTCATTTTTTCAAATACTTTCCCTGCCTCTATTGAAATTGTCATATGGTTTTTCTTCTGTTAAAATCAAATTTTATTGATTTTAGGATGATGAATGAACCTTGTATTCCTAGGATAAACCTCACTTACTCATGTTGTATTATCATTTCTATATATTTCTGCATTCAACCTACTAATATTTTGTTAAGAATTTTTACATCTGTGTTCATTAGGAATACTGATCTGTAGATTTCTCTTGGAATATCTTTATTTGGATTTGGTATCAGGGTGATGCAGGCCTCATAAAATATGTTAGGAAATAGTCTTTTTTTTTTTTTTTCTGAAAGGGTTTGTGTAAGATTGGTATTAATTCTTCCTTATTGTTCAGGAATAAGGAAGAATTCTAATTCTCTAGAATTAGAGACCAGAATTAGAATTCTCTAATTCTAATTCTCCTTAGAGATCACCAGTAAAACCATCTGGGCCTAGGTTTTCTTTGTGAGAAGGCTTTTGATAAATTCAATATATTTTACAAATATAGGACTGTCAAGGTGTTCTCTTTAGCTTGTGTCAATTTTATAAAGTACTTTTCCAAACAATTTTTCCATTTCATCCAAGTTGTTTGTCTGTCTTATCCTTTTAATGTGATGATCCCTCTGTCATCTCCAGTATTGATAATTTGTGTCTTTTCTTGGTCAGTATAGCTAGAGGTTTGTGAATTTATTGATCTATTCAAAGAAACAATTTTTAAATAATTGATTTTGTGTATTTTTGGTCTGTTTTATATTTCATGTATTTCTGCTTTTATCTTTGTCATTTCCTTTTTCCTACTATCTTGGGTTTACTTTGCTGTTCTCTTTCCAGCTTCTTAAGTTGGAAGCTTAGATCACTGGTTTGTAGATCTTTTTTTCCCCTCATATAAGCATTTAAATTTATCAATTTCCCCCAAGCACCAAATTAGCCATATCTCCCAAACTCTGATATGTTGTGTTTTCATTTTCATTCCTTTCATAATATTTTCTGAAGTGCCCCTTCGCTTAGGATATAAAAAGCCACAAGGAGAAAAAAGCCAGATAACATATAAAATCATAGGTCTTTTTCTTGAGCCCATTAGAGCTGAGATTGCAAGGCAGCCAGGCAATTACATGGGGTCACAAGAAGAGACTGAATGGACACACAGACTGTTTGACCTTTTGTAGACAAAGAAGAAGTGACAGCCAAAAGAGTGGGTAAGAAGGACATCACTGAAATCTTAACACATTCTTAAAGGCTCAGTGTTGTCTATCATGAGAGTTTAGGATTCTTGGAAGACTCAGGTACCAGGAGAATCTGCACCCATTCATGAGCTCTTTCCATGTTACTCCACCAGGTACTTATAAGAAGAATTTGGAGGCAGGGCAGGAGACCCGAGAGGGTCCCCCCTCAGAGTTTAAGGGTGGAACGGGAGTGCCCAGAAAAGCCCATCTGTGCTCTGGGCCCTGAATGAGCACAAGGTGTTGATCAGATGTCACTGGCACAAAGCTGACCCACATCTCAGAACCTTCACTGGGATGCAACAGAAGTTACCTGCGAGGGGAGGAGCAGGTAACCCTCCCCCTCCCCCGCATTCTCAGTACCAGGCAAAGGTTGGCTGTTGCTAGTGGAGGAAGATGGAAATCCGACCTCAGTCTTGTGATTGTGCTCAGAAAGTGCCATCTGCCACGAGGAGGGGGCCACAAAATAAAACTGAAGTATCGCATTTCTTGAACTTGTTACTAGGAAAATGACCGATTCTGTGTGGGATGACTATGGACTTCTGGCTGACTGTGATTCGGGGGCTTGTTACAGTCCGTTTTTACCTGGCACACTTACTCAGCTTGAGGTTACTGCCCAGGGTTCATGTCGCCATGTTAGTGTTTCCTCTGAGAATTACCTGGTGACAGACATCCTTTGTTAATTTTATGTTTGAGATGTATTATTGTTGTATGTTCTTAGAGGTACATATTTAGGATATCAATATTTTATCATGTATTGATACATTATAAATATATGCCTAGTTGTATCAGTTGGTTTTTACTTTTCTATAAGACGTATGTTCCATATGGAAGTTTTACATTTTTATGTAGACAGATGTGTCATTTCCTCCTCCATCTTTGTTTTTTTCTTTGCTTTTATGAAAAGGCCTGTACTGATTTTTCTTCCTTGAGGTATAATTTGCATATTTTGAACTCTACAGATCTTAAGTGTACAGCTTGATGTGTTGCATTTTTGTACATATCCCCATAATCACCACCCAGGTCAAGATACAGAACTTTTTCATCCCCCCAGAGGCTCTCTGGGGCCCCTTCCCATTTCATGTTCACACCCCCATCCCCAGGAGTTAACCACTGTTTTGACTTCCATCATAGATGCTTTAATCTGTTCTTGGCTTTCAAATAATAGAATTACACGCTATGTGTTCTTTTTGTTACAGCCTTCTTTCACTCTGAGATTCAGCTATGTTATATGTGTAGTGGTTCTTTTTTAAAATTGTTTTATAGATTCCATTGTATGAATATGGCACAATTTGTATATCGGTTCTCCTGTTGATAGATGTTTGGGTTGTTGGTAGTTTTCGGCTCTTATGGATAAAGTTGTTATGAACACTCTTGTACATGATTTTTTGTGAGTTTAGGTACTCATTCTTCCTCTTTTTTTTTTTTTTTTTTTGGCCGCATCATGTGGCATGTGGGATCTTAGTTCCCTGACCAGGGATCGAACCTGCGCCCCCTGAAGTGGAGGCATGGAGTCTTAACCACTGGACTGCCAGGGAAGTCCCTAGGTACTCATTCTTGAGTGTATACATAGGGGTAGAAATGCTGTGTCATAGGGTAAGATGGATACAGTTATCCCTTGTTATCTGTGGGCTTTGGTCCCAGGACGCCTCCCTAAGCATACCAAAATCTGTGGATGCTCTAGTGTCTTATGTAAAATGGTGCAGTATTTGCATATAACGTAGCACATCCTCCCATATATTTTATTTATTTATTGAGGTATAGTTGATGTACAATATTATGTAAGTTTCAGGTATATCTCTCACATACTTTAAATCATCTCTAGATTATTTATAATACCTAATACCATGTAAATGCTATGTAAATAGTTGCCAGCAAATTTAAGGTTGGGTTCAGAACTTTCTGGAACATTTCCCCCCCAAACAGTTTTTTTTTTTTTTTGCGGTACGCGGGCCTCTCACTGTTGTGGCCTCTCCTGTTGCGGAGCACAGGCTCCGGATGCGTAGGCTCAGCGGCCATGGCTCACGGGCCCAGCCGCTCCACGGTATGTAGGATCTTCCTGGACCGGGGCACGAACCTGTGTCCCCTGCATCGGCAGGCGGACTCTCAACCACTGCACCACCAAGGAAGCCCCCCCCAAACAGTTTTGATCCTTGGGTGATTGAATCCACACATACAGAGGGCTGACTGTATTTAATAGATACTGCCAAACTCTCATCCAAAGTGATTGAACAAATTGGCACGCCCTGCAAAAAAAGCATGTACTCATTGGTTTTCTCTTATTGAAGAGATCCTTTTTGTTTTAAATATTTTTAGCAAAAATTCTGTTTTAGTTTGTCTTCCAACTATAACACCCATTGTGAGAAATATTATTTTGTATAATTGAGTGACTTAACACAGCTCTATGCAGTATGACAGGAGGTCAAGCCGTAGTCCGCCTGACATATCCCAGTATTCCCAAAATATTGTTGTTTAGGGAAAGCAGTTATTCTTTTTCCAGGTCAGTACATCATTCCTTTAACAACTTCATTTCAGCTTTTGTAAATTCTTTTTTGTTTTTCATTTGTTAGTTCACTTTATTATTCATTCAACAAATATTTATTGAGTAGTATGTGCCAAACACTCTTCCAAATGCTTGGGATACACATTATTTACACAGTGGACAAAATTAAGTTTCTTCACCCACTGTGCCTAGTTGGCAGCCTGCCTCAGTACAGTGGGGTGAAATATTTTGCTAAGTGGTGTTCCTGCTATCAGTTTTGCACAATATAACCCAATGTCCACAGAACAGAAAAAGGGAGTTTTAAAAGTCAAATTTAAAACATATTAGTCCTTTGCCACCTTCATGTAAATTCTTTAGACGGTGTAGAGGATGTAAAATTTTGTTGTGGTTTTATTTAACTGTCCTGGAATAAAGGGATTTTTTGTGTATCTTACTTAGTTCATTGTATTCAAATGAAAAACCAAAAAAAGAAAAAAGGTTTACCCTTTCTTTAAGGATATGGGAGAGTAGTGGTTTATTGTCTCTAAGGTCTTCTTTTACATGGAAGTCTGGAAATCACATCCTTAATATATTTGGAACCTGCAAGCCTATTTGAGTCTCCTACTGACTCCCTGTAAAGAAAGCCATTCCTATCTATGCTCACATCACTTGTGCTTAGCTTGATGAGTGAAATGGTGTGATTGGAGAGAATTGTTTAGCAAATGACATTGCCACAGGGAAAGGGCTTTGGTGGTTATCATTTGTGGAACAGTTGAAGTGCTTAGAATGTCTTCCAAATCCAGTATCGTAAAGAGCATAGGATTCCCCAAAGATGGGATCACTCTCTCTGTTAGTTACTCGCTTAGGTGGTTTTTCACACTGGCTTAGACTCTATAAATAGTTTAGCCCTGCCGGAGGGATCAACCTTGTCTCTCATTTTGCTCAGTGGCTTCTGTGTTTTTACCTCTGTATTTATGAAGATCTTCATGAAGACACAGAGACAAAGGAGAATTTCTTATTTCTCACTCTTGGGCATGCTGGCATTGGCCACCTGTCAGGTGAGGTGGCAAGAATAGTGAGAAGGAGCAGCTCTGGCACCTCTCACAGTGCGTCCACGCGCGCCTGGCCTGTGCCACAGATGCTGTGCCCTGGATTCCTGACCACAGATCCAAACTTTCCCTGTCCTCTTCTGTTTTCAGTTGCCTTGGTTTCTGGCAAGGAGTCCCACTACAGAGAGAAGGCTCGTGTGGTCTTTTAACTTACCCACAGACCCGTAGAGCCTAACCCCGTGTGAAGTGGGACTCCACTGGGATGGCTCCAAAGGCACAAGGGGCGCGGCTCTTTAGCGGGGCTGTGGTAAGAAATGCCCACCAGGAGAGAGAGGAGCAGCTGGCTGTTCTTTCCTGTAGCTCTCCAAACCACTGCATGCATGTGGTTTCCGTCTAGCAGGCGGTGGATTTAAATGCAATACCTACTATGTTCCAGCCTCCACGTTAGCACATTCCACACACAGGAGCTTGTTGAATCATAACATACAGGTATTTCTATGAGCATCTATTGAGGTTGAAGAGGTTTCATAATAAAACAAAATGAGATTAAACCCCTCAGGCAAGCCAGTCACTTGAGAATACTGTTCCAATCTTCCTTTCACCTAGGAATTTGATAGTATCTTGAAGGCAGAATGGTTTGAATGCTCAAAGATCTGTACACGGCTTTCTTCTTTCCTAGGCTTTAGCTCTCTGGTTCTCATACCTTAGTGTGCATGCGGCATTCTACAAGGTTGGTTATGTAAAAGCAGGTCTCCTAAACTTACAGGAAGTTTTGGACTGTCTTGTTTCCTTCCTTCCTTTGCCGTGTGTACCACTACTCGGCTTAATAGTTGGCTTTCTTCCTGCACCTCCCTCTCATTTGGATTTCTCTCTCTTTATGCTCGAGGGTGGTCTTAACCCCATGCCTTGCCTTTAGTCTCCTTTGATGTTTCCACAATTCCAATATGAGCATTTCTGTCAGAACACTTATACAGTTCTAGTTTGTGGGAGACTGAGGCATATATTCAACAAAAAAGAAAACTAGAATAAAAGAAAGTAATTCTAAGCAAAGGTGAGGTGATGAACCCTACGCTGTTTGTATATCAAGAGTCAAGTCCAGCTACATGAGGTGTCACAGATCGATGGATGGATGGGTAGATGGTTAGTTCATTGATTCATTTGCAGTACACTCAATCTTTCATATGCACAAGGCGCTGTGCGTTGGACAGTGTTTATTAACAAGGCGAGTATTGCCCCTGCTCTTTGCTCTTGCTTTGCTTACGGTCAAGTAGGTGAAACAGACACTAATTTGAATATAATGAGTGTTTCAAAGGAGAAGCGCGCATACTGTGGAACTGTCCCAGTTGGGGCACCTGATCTAATCTGGGATCAGTTACTGGTATTTTCCTGGAGGTGGTGCCGTTGGGTCTGAGGTCCATGGTATGAATAGTAATTGGATGAAAAGGCGTTCGGCGAAGACTGAACAGTCTAAACGGGGGGATCACGTATGAAGGCTCTCAGTGGGTGAGGCCAGTGTGGCTTAGAGCGCGGAGCAGGGTCAGGTGGCTTAAAATGAGCCAGTTCATGCAGAGCCTTGAAGGCCATGGAATGGTCTTTTATTTTATCCTAAAAATAATAGATCTTTGAAAGCTTTATGTGGAAGGTGACCACTTTTGTTTTGTTCGTTGATCTGCTGTTCTAATGCTGCCTCTGGTTCCTCTCAGGAATTGTTTGTGGTGTGGGAATGAGAAGAGGTAGGAGGGAGATGAGTCAGGCTGTTGCATTTGTTCAGGTGAAAGGTAATGTTAGCTTGGATTAGGGGTGCAATGGAGAGAAATAGGTTGAAGAGATATCCAGGAGAGCAGATTGACATATTAGGATTGGCTAATAGCTTGTGAAGACAAAGGAGGTGCCAAGAATAACCGCCAGGTGTCTGGCACGGTCATCTGGTTGTATAGTGTCCGTGTTGACCGACGTAGGGACCCCAGGAGAAGGATGGGCTTGGAGGTTGGGACGTTAAACTATGAGATAGATGTGGACATACTGAGTTTGAGTTGCCTGTGAGATGGTCAAGTGGAGATGCTGAGTGGGCAGTTGGACGTATGGATCAGGAGTTAGAGAAGCTGTCTGGGCTAGAGAGAGACATTCTGATGGATTTTTAAAGAAAACGTCTGTTTGGGTTGGCCAGCAGCTTTGCGAGCCCTGTAATTGTTAATGGAATGTCCAATATTGCAAAAATTTGCAGACGCCACAGATTATGGTAATAAAACCTTTTCTCCTTTTTTTTTTTTTTTTTTTTTAGTAAGATATCTTGCATGACAGTAGTAGTGAGGGAAAGTGGAAAGATAAAAACCTTAAAATAAGGTCACCTGTAGAGCCGTCTGTAGGGAAGCTACCATTATTTGCTATCTCCTGCCAGCCAAACATGATGCCCAGCTCTTTATATCTCTCGTCCTTCCAGGAAGTGCCTCTCTTTTGTGGATTAAATACTGAGGCTTAGGCTTATGTTGAGTAACTTCACAGGTTCATTTGGCAGATCTGGATTTTAGCAAGAATCTCTTTGGCTCCATAGTTTTTGCTCTTTCTAAGTAACCCTGTTGCAATCCAGAAAACAGTTAAACTAAAATAATAATCTACAGTCAATTTAACTCTGGGGTACAAGGGGCAGACAGGGTAGTCAAGAGGTGTCCTACTGAAACAGAGGACATTCCAGGTATCTGTGGAATCACGGGTGCTTCAAAAAATGATTTTAAAACCTTGGAACCTTGGCATTCTAAAACTTTAATGTTGTAAAGGACTTGTGAGACCTTGATGTCTAGTAGTCTTACTCTATAGACAAGGAAACAAAGACCTCAAGGTCACAGATCCTGCTAATGGGAAAGACAGACTGTAGCCCAGGCTTCAAGCTCCTGGTCCCTCCTTTCACCAGTGTCCACTACTGATCTCATCTTTGACTTCTCGGTCAGCACTCACGTTCAGTACCAAAGCCCCATCCACTGCTCTTCTGTAAGGCCTTTTACCCCTATTGCTGTCTCCACTTCTTACTCTTTCTAGCCTAGTTCAGTCTCCCACCCGCTTCACTTCCACACTGTTGCAGTGACCTCCTAACTGGTCTTTTCCTAAAGCACCCCTGTTCCTAAGTCCCTTTCCAGCTCACACATTGAATTCTCCCCAGAGCCTACTGTTTGATGTCAAAACTCTTCAGACTGTTCTTCATGGTGCCCTTCGGCTGGGCCCCAGCCTACACATGCCCCATCTGTATATGCCCCTAGTCCTTATCCCCTACCTGCCAGCTAACCTACATGAGTTACTGCTCCTCGAGGGCTTTTCCTTATCTGTGCTTTTCTAGTTTGTTCCTCTGCCAGAAGATCCCACTCCCCACCTTCACCTTTCAAAACACTCTCCATTTTTCACAGCCCGGCCTGCATCTTCCATCAGCTGGTACAGTCAGTTGCCCCTGCCTGAGGTCTCCTCTTAACAGTTAGAGTTTTGTGCCCCTGCTCATCTTCACTTCCACATGGGGCCTTGAATCTTGTAGGAAGTCTATAAATGTTCCCCTCTGATGAATGCTGTGTCATTCTTTTTTCTTCACAGTTGCATTTTCTTAAGAGGATGTTACATTTGTTTCAGTCATTTGGATTTTAAGACTATAAGTATCTTCGGATGTCTGGTAACTTTTCCAGTATGCACAAGTGTTGACCTTGCCTTTTGTGTCTGGTTTCTGGTTTCCACATCACTTTTGACACTGTTCCCAGGTCCTGAGGGTTGGGATCCTAGGTGATAGTAGCGGGGGTCACAGGGCTTGGTGGAATCAGTGGGCCTGATTTGAAAACTGAAATCAAATCTTTGAGAATTTATTGTTTTGAGGATTGGGTCTTTCTTTAGTTCTACTTAAGTTATTTTGTAGAGACCATTACTTCAAGTGTTGTTATTACCTGTAATTTATTGAAAAGTACTTCTAAATATAGCACAATATGTGTGTACCTGTACAAGTTAACTCTCATCGCACTGTAAGATGGTTAACTTATTAAATATATGACAATAATAGTTTGCATTTGAAGGACCCTGATCAGGAGTCCACATTACAGAAGTAGCTGTGGCAAGGACTTTGGATATTACCATCTAAACCTGTACTGGAGGATTGGTTAACAAAAAGAACCCTTGCTGGTTCTGTGTCTCACCACTTAAAGGAGGGTTCTGTCGCCTGAAGGTAACAATGGACATTGTTGCTCTCACCTTGTACTTATTGAGAGTGGAAACTTTACCAAGCTTACAAATTAGGTTGTTCAACCTTTTTTTTTTTTAATCACTGATTGCTAATAAGTGTCTATTTTCAAATTCCATTTAAGGTGTCTTTTCATTGTAAATATCACCTGCTAAAGAGGTTGTTGGGAAGGAGACCTATAGCCCAGACCCCTGCCTACTTCACCTTTGTTGGCCCTACCTGTATTTAAAATAAACAAACAAACAAATTTGGTCACACTGGCTTGGTCAGATCACAGGAATAGATAGACAAATGGTGAGTAAGGTCACCACCGATAAGGCTCTCTGCCTTTCTCACACCTTCCCTTAAACACACACACACACACACACACACACACTCTCTCTCTCTCTCTCTCTCTCTTTCTCTTTCAGTGTAATTCTTTACACTGAAAAAATCAACTATAAAAAGATTCCACTGAATATTTGCCTTATTTTAGAAAATAAAACTGGCAAATTCTTGGATAGTTCTGCAGATTCAGCACAGCTTTGTAGCTTATACAAGTAGAAAATGGTATTTCATCCTGCCTACATTAAGTGTCTTAGAGTCTTATACACATATATACAGGTACACTTATACACATATGTACTTACACATATACAAACATATATACTAAAGACGTAATTATTTATGTAAGAATAATAGTATTGATTTACATCCCCCCCCCCAAGCGATGTATACTGCCCCCCCATCTCCTTTCCCCTTTTCTGGGAAATTTTTTGTAAAGTTACTTGTTTGTGAATTCTTTCTTATTTTTTAGACCAAAACTGAAATGCAGTTACTAGACAAATCTTCAGTGTCATCTGTCCAAATTTCTTGTGTTTCTAGTATACAGGTAACAATTGAAAAACATGGAGGCAAAACCAGTTCTCATCTTTGTTATTAAACTAGTACCTGAAATAGGCTGGTAATCCTTCCTGTGGTCCAAAATCATCCGACTCTTCCTACCAAGGGGCACTACTGAACTGGTACTCAGAGAAGAAACTTCTTAGAAAGAGTTGATTCCACCATTTTGTGGTGTTGGAGGTCTGGGAGGGGGCCCAAAACTTTAACCTCCATCTTATTGTTTTCTCAGCTTTGGAAGTTGAGAAAGGTCAACTTTTAAGAAAGGGAATCAGTCACCCTTTACCTATATGCTGTTGACCTTTCTAGCTGTGCTCCATTCGGCTCAGTTGCTTCAGTGATCATTTATGAAGTACCCACAATGGACTAGGCCCTGGAATGGTCATGGGAAATGGAGCCAGTGACTTTATTCAGTAGAGTAACATCTCTTTTATTTAGTTCTTAGAAGAAAAAATACCATTAGAATGGAGCCTCCTTGAGGTCAAAGACCTTGTTTTAATTATCCTTGTATCCCCGGGGTTTAGCTTAGCAATGGATGCTTAATGGGCCTTCATTAGATGTTCATAGTGTTCATGGAGATAGAATTAAACTAAGACTTCTTGAACTTTCATATTGTTGTTTTTTTTTTAAATTAATTAATTAATTTTTTGGCTGTGTTGGGTCCTCATTTCTGTGCGAGGGCTCTCTCTAGTTGCGGCAAGTAGGGGCCACTCTTCATCACGGTGCACGGGCCTCTCACTATTGCGGCCTCTCTTGTTGCAGAGCACAGGCTCCAGACGTGCAGGCTCAGTAGTTGTGGCTCATGGGCCCAGTTGCTCCATGGCATGTGGGATCTTCCCAGACCAGGGCTTGAACCCGTGTCCCCTGCATTGGCAGGCAGATTCTCAACCACTGCACCACCAAGGAAGCCCCATATTGTTTTACTTAAAAGTTTTTCCATAAAAAACTTATACTTTTTAAAAGTCTCTTAGTTTTTTTTTTTTTTTTTGCGGTATGCGGGCCTCTCACTGTTGTGGCCTCTCCCGTTGCGGAGCACAGGCTCCGGATGCGCAGGCTCAGCGGCCATGGCTCACGGGCCCAGCCGCTCCGCGGCATATGGGATCCTCCCGGACCGGGGCACGAACCCGTATCCCCTGCATCGGCAGGCGGACTCTCAACCACTGCGCCACCAGGGAGGCCCTCTTAGTTTTTTTTTTTGTTTTTGTTTTTAGTTCATTCTGTCCTGACCATTCTTTCCATTCATTTCTTTCTCATTTAATTTATTGATGGCAAGGCAAGTAATGGTTTAGTCATCAAGAAAGTAAAGGTATTGGGCCTCCCTGGTGGCGCAAGTGGTTGAGAGTCCGCCTGCCGATGCAGGGGATACGGGTTCGTGCCCCGGTCTGGGAGGATCCCATATGCCGCGGAGCGGCTGGGCCCGTGAGCCATGGCCGCTGAGCCTGCGCGTCCGGAGCCTGTGCTCCGCAACGGGGGAGGCCACAATAGTGAGAGGCCCGCATACCGCAAAAAAAAAAAAAAAAAAAAAAAGAAAGTAAAGGTATTAACATGTAATAAAATCTTTTGTTGTGTCTAATTGAAAAAACACATAATAAAGGTAATATGCCTTGGATTTATATTAATAAATGTACTGTGCTTTATTAGGAATTTGAAATACTTAGTAAATATGCTATGAAAGTATGTTTTATTCTCGTAGTATTTGGTCATTCCTTGTCTCTTATTATTACATTTTAATTAGGAAGAAAAGTTTTCACAGATTCTTTTAATTATGTTGATCTTTTTTAGCATTGTGATGACGTTGCATTCTTTCAGTAATGGTATGGAAAGAGAATAAAAGTCCTATTAAGATGAAAATTCAAAGAATGACTTACTTCATAGCAAACGTTTTTCTTTATAGTTAGACTTCAACCCTTTTTCCTCTGAAGTTTTATTTAATGTGAAAACCTGTTTCTAAGAGGCGTTCCTTATGTGAATCAGTGTTAGAGCTTTGTGGTTTTAAACTCGGCACATGTGGTCTAATGCATTACCTACCAATAAGTAGGAGATCAGCTGTGGCTTATATATATTCCTGAACAGCTCACATGTTTTCAGATGATTCATTGTTATCCTGTGTCCTTTAATCATGGGACTCTAAAAGGTTTGCCATCTGACACACTTATGTTTCCTATTTAACAAAACTTCCATTCATCTAAAGCTGATGAAGTCATCTTCTACATTACAGAATTTTTACCTTAAAGAAAACTCAGTGTTCAAGAAATAGCTTAGGTGTCTTTATAAGAGTATTATACATTGTTTAATCAATAAAATTTTGTGTCAATGAAACACCATTATGTTTCTCCTTAACAAGGTATTCTTTTATAAGTATTTGCATTTATATTTTAATCTTAATTTCCCATTTGTTGTCTAAATGGCCCCGTTTAAAATGTTTTAAGAAAATATTAACATTTTCTTACTGTATTATGAGAAAAACATATCTTTAAGGAAAAATTACCCTATGAGCAGGTGATTTACAATATTGTTTTCTTTTGGCTAACCTTGTTAAAACCCAAAATATGTGCAGTTTTTTTAAAAGCTGCATTAGAATTAGTAATATATTATAACCTATTTTTAAGGTATACAAAGTGCTTCAAACAGTGCCTGGCACATAGTGACCACTAAAGGTTTGCTGTTATTACTCTTACCTTGATTTTGAAGATGGAAAAGATGGAAATGAAGGAAATTTTTTGATTCTTTCACTGAAATTCTGTCTTGTCAATGGTCATTATGATAAAATTGTTTCCTCTAAAATCCTCTGCAAAAGATTTTTCTTTCTTCATATTTAATTTCTGTGTATGCCATAATTTGTTTTTCCACACTTCCTCCTTTTGGGGTTCCTCTGTAGATTTTTTTAAACATGTCTTACTTAAGAACCTCTTCCTTTTCTTAAAACTCTACATCTGTAAACCAAATAATTTATAAAGCCCTTGAAATTTTATGTGTCTGAGTGGTACTAAATTTTTTTCCCCAGGAGCAAGCTGTATTGTATGCCAATTTAATAATGAAGAACACTGTAGTGAATTTGCTTTTAAAAAGTTCCCCCTTTTTCCCCATTTCCACTCCCCTCCCTTGTAAGAGTGAATGTGTTAGACAAAATTGAGATGAGTTTCCATTAGGGTTTTTCAAGGAATTTTTCATTATAAAGGAATTGTATGTTTATTACATTTTAAAATATAAGTAAGTTGAAAGAAGAAAACCACTAAAAGACAATTAGTTTTAATATTTTGTGGAAAATTGTTCCATTATTTTTTCCTTTGTTTTAACACTGATTTAGATGGTGATTGTAAGTCAGCTTCTATAATAAAGAGCTATGGCATTTATCCTTCTATTTTAGTATGTTTTTCTGAGATATGTTCATACATTTAAGAAGTATTTATTGAGGACCTGCTATATACCAGGTGCTGTTCAAGGGACTTTGATTCATTAAGATACCCCACCCCTACCCCATCTTTAACTTCCCTACTTTCTCCTAATCTTCCAGTTTGCTCCTGACTTTAGGAGTTTCCAGTAAGTTGGCCTGAAAAGGATGTGGTTTGTGAGAGGAAAAGAGCCATCAAAGATGACTCCAAGGTCCATCCAGTTGGCCTATACAACTGGACTTTTATAGTTACTTTAAAATGGGAGAAACCGTAGGTAGAGTAGGTTTGGGAGGAAGATCAGGAGTTGAGTTTGGACACGCTCGATTTAAAATGTCTATTAGGCATCCACATGCAAATGTTGAGTAGGCAGGTGTGAAATAATAGAAAATATATGTTTTGCTCACAGTCCCTGGTTTCTGGCATGGAGATCCTAAAACCCTTACATGTTTGTAAGTAGTAAGAACACTAAGAGCATCTTTTGTTCTAATATTTGGTCTTTGACCCCAGTTCACAAGAGCTTCTAAATCCCTTAGAATTTCTTGGGTGATAGGAGTGTCTTTTGTTTTAATGAGGCAACTCCTGATGGGCTCCTGGGTGAGGGTGGTCACTAGAGAGACCAAGCCGTGATTGAAAACTTGAAACTTTCCACCTCACACGCCATCCTCCAGGGAGTAGAGAGGGACTGGAGGCTTAAGCTAATGACCCGTCATGACTCTGTGATGTAATCTCCATAAAACCCAAAGCATGGGCTTTGGGGAGCTTCCAGGTTGAACACATGCATGTAGCCTGAGAGTGGTGCACCCCAGCTCCATGGGAACAGAAACTCAAGACTCCGGAGACCTCACTCTATGTATCTCTTCATCTGCCTGTTCATATGTCTGAACAGAAGTGTTTTTCTGAGGCCTGTGAGCTGTTCTAGCAAATGATTGAATCCGAGGCCTGGGGATGCCGGTAGGGTGGTTATGTGTCACGGAAACCTCCAGTTTGCAGCCAAGTTGGACAGAAGGTGTAAGTAATCTGAGGACCCACCTTTTTACTTGAGTTGGCATCTGAAGTGGAGGGCAGTCTTGTGGGGCTGACCCCTTAACGTGGGGTTTTCTGCTTTAACTACCTGGAGTTGAATCCAGTTGAATTACAGGCCACTCACCTGGTTTCACAGAGAATTGCTCGTGTGGGAATAAAACCTCACACATACGGCGTGAGAAGTGTCGTAACTGTGGTAGATATTTCTGTGACTTTGTTCTATTTCTGACACTTTTATTTTTTGCAACAGTTTTACGTGTACAGAATTATCGCCAAGATACTAGTGAGTTACCATATACCCTGTACAGCTTCCCGTTATTAATATCTTACATCAGTATGGTACATTGGTTGTGATGAATGAACTAATAGCGATACATTGTTGTTAACTAACATCTATCCTTGATTCAGGTTTCCTTAGTTTCTACCTAATTCCACGATATCACATTACGTTTAGTTTTCATGTCTCTGTAGGCTCTTCTAGGTTGTGTCAGTCTCTAAGACTTTGTTTTTGATGATCTTGACAGTTTTGAGGAGTTCTGGTCAACTCCTCTGGTCGTAGAATGCCTGTCTATTGGGATTTGTCTCATGCTTAGACTGATGTTAGGGTACATGCTACCTACTTGACTTATCCCTGTTAATGTTGACCTTGACCACCTGGCTGAGGTAGTGCTTGTCTACATACAGGGTTTCTCCACTGGGAAGTTACTCTGTCCTTTTCCCACACTGTCCTCCTTAGAAGGAAGTCACTGTGTGCAGCCCACACTTAAGGAGTAGGGACTTATGCTCCACCTTCTTGAGGGCAGGGCATCTACATGAATTATTTGGAGTTCTTCTGTACAGGTTTGTCTCTTCCCCCTAATTTAATCATTTATTCAGTCATTTATTAGTATGATTCCTGGAGGTTTATTTTATACTTTGGATTCCAATCCAATACTACTGTATTTATTTTACTGTTTGAATTGTTCTAGTTTGAACTATTGGGTACTCTTTCCCTTGGCTCCTCCGTCCCTCCGACATATCCTGTTCAATGTGAGTGTTGGGGCTTTGTTTTTGTTTTTTTGGTTTTGAGTATTTTCTTAATTTCTGGCGTTACAAGATGCTCATCATCCTGTAAATTTCCTGTCCTAGCAGTAGAATCCTGCCCTGGTTTTCCCTCCACTGCCAACCTTTTAAAATTTTTTTTCTCTTTCTCTGTTTTCTCTAAAACATTTTTTGAATGCTTGAAATGCGTTCACCGTTTGTGGTAGGCACTAGGGCTCCAGGGTGACACAGGATAAATTCCATACTACTTTTCCTGACATCTCAGACATCCTGTCCTGGTATATCTTTGTAATTTTTACCTTTTCTTTTTAAATTTTATAATGTTTTCTTCATGTATTCAAAACATACGTGTTTTACGCTTTATAAAAGATGGCTTACATGATACATATTTTTCTATGCTTTGTTTTTCTTTCTTTTAAAAAATAGCTAAAGAAGGCCCTTCATGTAAGCCATTAGAGTTCTGATTCATTCTTTTAAATGGCTGCTTACTGTTTTCTGGTAGGGGATTATTTTCCTGAATCCAACTCTTTCCCTGTTAATGGCATTCACATAGTTTGCTTCTAGGCATTAGTCACTATGAACAGTGTTGCAGTAAACATCCCTGAACAGAAATGCTTTATTTCTGTGGGATGAATTTTTCGGAGTGGGTTTGATGTATCTAAAGATATGTTTTTAAATAGTTGTTTCTATATTACAGTATTCTTTTAAAACTAGCAATTCACACATCCACAAGGAATGTCTGAGAGGACCCTTTCCCTTACATTCCTGTCTGCAGCAGGAACAGATCTTATCAATTTTGCAGATCTGGTTTATGTTCAGTGATACCTCCTTCGTAGTTCAGTTTGCATTTCTCTGAGTTTGTCGTCTTGTTTATTTGTTGGCTACACTGACCACTGGGAATTACTCTTCTGTGAATTTGCTTCTTTTTTGTCCTTTGCCATTTTTTCTCTGGGTGCTCATCTTGTCAGTTTGTAAGAGTTCTTTGTATTTGTGAATATTAAGCCTGTGTCCTCCATATTGGAAATATTTCCCCTAAATCTTTTGTCTGTTCTTTTGCATTTTCTGTTGTTTGCTATAGAAATTTAAAATGTTTTTTGTAGTAAATATGCCTGTCTTCTCATTTGTAGCTTCTGGGTTTAAGGTCTCTTAGATTTTTTTTTTTCCTCCTCAAGGTTTTTATCAAAACAAAAATTTTTAATTTAATTTTTATTTTATATTGTGATGTAGTGGATTTACAATGTTGTGTTAGTTTCAGGTGTACAGCGAAGTGGTTCAGTTTTATATATATATATATATAAACACCCCCCCACACACGCACATACACACCCATATCCATTCTTTTTCAGATTCTTTTCCCATATAGCTTATTACAGAATATTGAGTAGAGTTCCCTGTGCTATACAGTAGGTTCTTGTTGATTATTTTATATGTAGTAGTGTGTATATGTTTATTCCAACTTCCTAATTTCTCCCTCCCCCCGCCACCTTTCCCCTTTGGTAACCGTAAGTTTGTTTTCGAAGTCTGTGAGTCTGTTTCTGTTTTGTAAATAAGTTCATTTTTATCATCTTTTTAGATTCCACATATAAGTGATATCATATGATATTTGTCTTTCTCTATCTGACTTACTTCGCATAGTATGTTAATCTCTAGGTCCATCCATGTTGCTGCAAATGGCATTATTTCATTCTTTTTTATGGCTGAATAATATTCCATTGTATATATGTATCACATCTTCTTTATCCATTCCTCTGATGATGGACATCTAGGTTGTTTCCATGTCTTGGCTATTGTAAATAGTGCTGCAGTGAACATTGGGGTGCGTGTAGCTTTTTGAATTATGGTTTTCTCTGGATATATGCCCAGGAGTGGGATTGCTGGGTCATATGGTAGTTCTATTTTTTGTTTTTTTTTTGTTTTTTTTTTCATTTTCTTTATAGTTTCCTTTGCTGTGCAAAAGTTTTTAAGTTTAATTAGGTCCCATTTGTTTATTTTTGTTTTTATTTTCATTACTCTAGGAAATTGATATATTCAAAAAGATATTGCTGTGATTTATCTCAAAGAGTGTTCTGCCTATGTTTTCCTGTAAGAGTTTTATAGTATCCTGTCTTATATTTAGGTCTTTTATCCATTTGGAGTTTATTTTTGTGTATGGTGTTAGGGAGTGTTCGAATTTCATTCTTTTAAATGTTGCTGTCCAGTTTTCCCAGCACCACTTATTGAAGAGACTGTCTTTTCTCCATTGTATATTCTTGCCTCCTTTGTTGTAGATTGACCATAGGTGCATGTGTTTATTTCTGGGCTTTCTGTCCTGTTCCATTGATCTATATATTTTTTTGTGTGTGCCAGTTTTGTGTCTGAAGTTAGGGAACCTCATTCCTCAAGCTCCGTTTTTTTTGTTTTTTTTCCCCTCAGGATTGCTTTGGCTATTCTGGGTCTTTTGTATTTCCATGCAAATTTTTAAATTTTTTGTTCTAGTTCTGTGAAAAATACCATTGGTAATTTGATAGGGATTGCATTGCATCTGTAGATTGCCTTGGGTAATATAGTCATTTTGACAGTATTGATTCTTCCAATCCAAGAACATGGTATATCTTTCCATCTGTGTCATCTTTGATTTCTTTCATCAGTGTCTTATAGTTTTCAGAGTACAGGTCTTGTGCCTAAGGTGGGCTTATTCCTAGGTATTTTATTCTTTTTGATGTGATGGTAAATGGGATTGTTTCCTTAATTTCTCTTTCTGATCTTTTGTTGTTAGTTTATAGAAATGCAAGAGATTTCTTTATATTTTGTATCCTGCAACCTTACCAAATTCATTGATGAGCTCTAGTAGTTTTTTTTTTTTTTTTTTTTGTGGTATGCGGGCCTCCCACCGCTGTGGCCTCCCCCGTTGCGGAGCACAGGCTCCGGACGCGCAGGCTCAGCGGCCATGGCTCACGGGCCCAGCCGCTCCGCGGCATATGGGATCCTCCCAGACCGGGGCACGAACCCGTATCCCCTGCATCGGCAGGCGGACTCTCAACCACTTGCGCCACCAGGGAGGCCCGAGCTCTAGTAGTTTTTTAGCAGCATCTTTGGTCTAGTGTTTATATTCTGTACCTGGAGTAAGATGGGGTTCTGTTTTCTTCTAGTTGCCCATAGTGTATTATGCTAGCACCTTTCTCTACCTTTTCATAAATTAAATTCTCATATGTGTTGAAATTTATTACTTGGTTCACTATTCCGTTGTGTTAATAGTTTTATCTACTTTTAGACTAATAATGTATTTATTTGTTTAAAGTAGCTTTATAGTCTATTCTTATATCTGAACCTGAATTCTGCTTCCCCCTTGCTCTTCTTTTTCAAAATATTCTTGACTATGCATGTGTATATTTTCTTCTATATAAATGTTAAGATCAGTATACAATTTTTAAAGGATAGTTTTATAACTGAAAGAATATTAAATATATGTATTAAGCTTGGGAGAACTGACAAGAATACAGTATAATTTCTACATTTTTTTCAGACCTTGTTTGATGTCTTCTTATATAATTTCATAATTCTGTTCGTATATTATATGTCATATGCCCCTTTTTTGAATTTATCCTTAGGTATTTTCTAGTTTTTGTTACTGTTGTGAATGGAGGCCCCCTACCC
Source organism: Mesoplodon densirostris (assembly GCF_025265405.1). Lineage (NCBI taxonomy): Eukaryota > Metazoa > Chordata > Mammalia > Artiodactyla > Ziphiidae > Mesoplodon > Mesoplodon densirostris. Next base: position 86,365,969 of record NC_082670.1, read on the forward strand.
CCCTTTTCTTTTTAGGAGCTTATTGATAGAATAGTTTTAAAAGATACTGACTTTTTTTTTTTTTTTTTTTTTGCGGTATGCGGGCCTCTCACTGTTGTGGCCTCCCCCGTTGCGGAGCACAGGCTCCGGACGCGCAGGCTCCGGACGCGCAGGCTCAGCGGCCATGGCTCACGGGCCCAGCCGCTCCGCGGCATATGGGATCCTCCCAGACCGGGGCACGAACCCGTATCCCCTGCATCGGCAGGCGGACTCTCAACCACTTGCGCCACCAGGGAGGCCCAAGATACTGACTTTTTAATTTTCTCAGTTACCAGCCATATTACCCAGTTTTCTGATTAAACCTAGAACTGTTTTACTAGAAACTCTTGGGTTTCCTGTGGCATGTGAGTAAAAAGGTCTTTTTCCTTCTCCTTTCCTCCCCTCTTTTTCTTGTATTCCTACCAGTTATTGTATTTTCATGTCTTACTGTGTTCCCCATACCCATTAAGGAATGTTCACTAATACTGCTGACAGCAGGCATCCCTATCTAGTGTGTTTTTTATTCATTTAACTGCTAAGGTTTTGGTTGGGTATAGGTTTGTAAGATGTCTTCTTCATAAATCATGGCTTTTATCATTACTTAAGGACACTTAAAAAGATACCATTTAGTCATTTTAACCTTCTAAAACTAATTCCTGTGCCTATCCTTTTTTTTTTTTTTTTTTTTTTTTTTTTCCTTTTTGCGGTATGTGGGCCTCTCACTGTTGTGGCCTCTCCCGTTGCGGAGCACAGGCTCCGGATGCGCAGGCCCAGCGGCCATGGCTCACGGGCCCAGCCGCTCCGCGGCATATGGGATCCTCCCAGACCGGGGCACGAACCCGTATCCCCTGCATCGGCAGGCGGACTCTTAACCACTGCACCACCAGGGAGGCCCCTGTGCCTATCCTTTTATTTTAAGCATTTCTTTATCATTTTGTATTATTTTAAACAGAATATAACTTGGTGTTTTAATGGAATAATTTTCTTTCTTCACTTGTTGTATAAATAGTTTTTCTTTTAACTTGCTTTGTTTGTTATGTAGTTTAACTTGTGGTTTCTGTTTCTTTTTTAAATTTTAGCTGGTTTGATCAAGTTATTTTGCATTTGTTGTTGTTGTTTTTACTTTAAAAATTGCTACACATTTCCATCCCATTAATAATTACCTTTTCTGTACTCATCATTAGAAATACTTACTTACCATTATTTGAAAATGAGATGCTAGTGATTTCTCCCCACCAACTTGACTTTAATATGATTGGCTCATTTTTATACCTCCTCCATCCACCCCTCCTCAATAAGGTGAGAACTTGAGACTATTTCACTCTACTCCATACCTAGCTGAGATCTTTAGGATACTTTTACTCCTATTTTTAGTCCCTCTCTCACCTCCTAGATTTTCCTGAGATAGTTGAATACTTTCAGTTCAGTGCTTACTAGATATTGCTTTGCTGTATATTTGTGTCAAGAACTCTGATTTAGAATTTATTACATGCTGCTGAACAGTTAATAATTACTCATTTGGACTAAACTGTATATAAAACTATCATATTTCATAATTCTAAAAAGCAGCGTTGGTTTTTGTTTTTTGTTTGTTTTTGCATTTTAACATCTCTGAAATTAAGGTGTGCCTTATAATTGATGGTTTCCTAGAATTAGATTTACAGTTGTCCTTGGCAGCATTTGTCTTTCTTACGGTTAGTAGGTTCAGCGGAATTGATACAGATACATGAAACTGGATATAGGGAAAGGAAGCAAGTGCAAGTACAAAGTTTTTTCTTACCACTGCTCTCTCTGATGTCCTCCCCCAGAAGGTCTCTGTTCTAATCTGTTTGTTCTTTGTCAGAATTCTTTCACAGATATTTTCCTATATGAGGTTTGTGGGTGGTACATTTTCTGAGTATCCATCCATCTCTTTTACCTGCCAGGTGTAATGTTTGGGCATTACCATTTTTCCCTCAGTAGTCTGTTAGAGCTATTGCTGTAGCTTCCAACGTTGCATATGAGAAGTCTGATGCCTCTCTGAATTGTCTCCTCTGTAAGTTCTTGCTCCCTCCAAGCTTGTATATTCTTGTATATAAGCTTATATAGTTCAGGAATTTACAAGGTTATGCCTAGATCGGTGTCTAGAGTAAAGTGAGCTCTTTAAATCGACAGATTGAGGTCTTTCTTTGGTCCAAGAAAATTTTCTTCTGTTGTGTTCTGATATTGCCTCTCCTCTGTTGGTTCATCTTTCTTCTGCTAGAACTGCTGTTTATCACATTAAATCTGTCTTCCAAGTCTCTTATCTTTTCTACCATGATTTCTGTTTTGCCGCTTTGAGCTATTTTTTCCATTTGATCTTCCAGACCACAAATTTGGAGCTTTGCCACAGTCCGTTCTTTCCTTCAGTTAATATACTGTATTGTTTATTTGGAAAGTCTTGTTTTTCAATGCAGGAAGACTTCTCTCCGATGTGGTTAAATCTCCCTAAGTTCCTGTATTATTTTTCTGACCCCTATTGGTTTCTCTCACTTCAAACAACTATTTTTAGCCATGGGTTTGTTCCCTTTGTCTTGACTGATCACTGTCTCTTTGGATGCTCAACCTTCTTACATGTTGTCATATTTTCCTTGTCAGCTCATCAGGGTCTAGTTTTTGTCTTGGCCTCTAATGAAGCCGGGAGACATGCCCCCATGCCCCACCCCCGCCCTCACCCCCTCCCAAGGGCCATAAGTTCTCCATGGGCCAGGCTTTTTCTAGAAGCATTAATTTACAGTCCTTGTTCTAGGCTAGTTCCAAGACGCTAGTCCTTAGGCACTAGGCCCAGCTCCTAGAAACTAAAAAAACACATTTTTCAGTTCCCTCCTCTATACTCTGAGGAACCCAAGCCTTCAGTTTTGTTTAGCTGTTTGCAGGCTCCAGAACTATATCTGTTGCAGCAGATAAATTGAAAATGGAGTGGGGGTAGAGGAGGGTGTGAGTTCATGTCATTGTATTCCCAGGATCTTCTTTGAGCCTGGATTTTTAATTTTTTCATTCCCTTAATGGTTGTGGATATGTGCTTTTGCCTAGACTTACCAACAATGGGGAGAAAAGCATTAGGCATGGAAGTTGGAAGATCTGTGGGATAAATTATATCATAGTTCTCAGTTCTGCTTATTTCCCTGTAAGATTATGTTATGTTTCCCTACCTGTGGTTAAGTGATCTGCAGTGCCTCCCTGTCCCATAGTCAGGCTTGGCCTTAGGACTTGTTTTGGTCCATGAATGTGTGTGGAAATGACAGTGTTCTAGTTCTGAACAGAGCTTTAAGAGGCATAACAAGTTTCTATCAGCCCTGTAGCTTCTGCCTTTTGCCTTGAGAATGGCATGTCTCATAAGGTCTGTTCCTTCTGATTGGGTCTTGGAACGAGAAGACACGTGGAGCAAAAGCCACAGCCTGGGGACAGCCACAGCCACCCTGTAGCTGACATGTCATGTGAATGGGAAAAACAGTGTATTGTATGCCCCGGAGATTTGAGGGTTGTTTTGATACTGCAGCAAGGCTGACTGATAAAATCTGCTTTAATTTCTTGTTCCTTTTTTTATTAGCTAGTATGTTTTTTCCCATCTTAAAAAAAAACTGTATCAGATGCTAAAGTCTGTTCTCTCTCTCTCATCTCTCTCTCTCTCTCTTTTTTTTTTTGCCTGCGCTGGGTCTTCGTTGCTGTGCATGGGCTTTCTGTAGTTGTGGCGAGCGGGGGCTACTCTTCGTTGCGGTGTGCAGGCTTCTCATTGCAGTGGCTTCTCTTGTTGCGGAGCACGGGCTCTAGGCATGTGGCATGTGGGATCTTCCTGGACCAGGGATGGAACCCGTGTCTGCTGCATTGGCAGGCAGATTCTTAACCCCTGGATCACCAGTAAGTCCCTCTCCTAATCTCTTAGTTGGCTGATAAGCATAAACTAGTGTTGTAATTATGGTCAAACACTGATTACCTGTGGTAGAGTATTGACAAATTATGTAATAGTACTCAACCCATGTAACTGAACTTGAAGAACAGGTAACCAGTAAAGTGGGGGCAGTGTCTTCTGGCAGTTTATTACACTCACTTATCTAATGCCTTAAACTCTACTGGAAATGATTCTTCTGGAAGCATGGCTTTTCTTCAGTTGTACAAAGTAGATTATTTATAGTTCTCAACACCTGGGCTTTAATGCTGTTTTCTATTATCATAAATAAATAAGAGATAATTGGAGAAGCACTTATAGAGTGGCTTTCCAAAGCTTCTATTTCTTGGGATGTATAAGTTTGTGTGTGTGTGTGTGTGTGTGTGTGTGTGTATGTACCTGCATATTTCTCTCTTATTGACTTCACTAACAAATATAATGAATGGGATCTATTTTTATATTTTTTCCCTTCTGTATTTAATTGATATACACTTTTCTTTTTTCTTATCATTCAGCTCTCAAAGCACTGTTCTAGCGAATATTTTTAGATCAATAGTTCATGAGCGGAGAGAGTATTCATTGGACTATGAGCCAGAAAACCTGGGTTCTACCCTAATCCTGCCACCAGCCTTTTTCCCTGCCTTCTCTTCTTCCATTCCTTTGCCTTTCCTCCATTCACTCATGTAGTAAATAGTTACTGAGCACTGTTGGGCCAGGCAGTGGGAGATAATGAGAAGTAAGCAAGTAAGACACCTGTACCTTCCTGCCCTTATCAAGCCTACTGCCATCTTCTCTTCTGCTCTCCCAGCTCCTCTTCCTTCTGACCATACTGTAACTTTGTCAGCGCCCCACTTGTGATGAGGCTTCTGGTTGTCGTTTTATGTTAATGGGGCTGCTTTCAAATTTGCTTTTACTGCCACTGGATTCTTTTGGGGAGGTTGAGGGTGATGCTGGGAGAGGAAAGAAGGTAGGTGGGAGGGAGGGATGGAGGGAGCAAGTGAGCTACCTGCACAGCCTAACCACTATACAAATTTTTTATTTTTCATGATTTTTTTTTTTTTTTTTTTTAGCTGTACGCAGGCCTCTCACTGTCGTGGCCTCTCCCGTTGCGGAGCACAGGCTCCGGACGCGCAGGCTCAGTGGCCATGGCTCACGGGCCCAGCCGCTCCACAGGATGTGGGATCTTCCCAGACCGGGGCACGAACCCATGTCCCCTGCATTGGCAGGCGGACTCGCAACCAGTGCGCCACCAGGGAAGCCCCATGATTTTTTTTAAGTTGTAATTTTGCCTAAATACCCAAAGGATGTACCTATACAAATGTTTTGAATGTTAGGTGAGATGTTTATTGCTCTTGGCTAGTCTTTTAAATCGTATTTATCTAATTTTATTTTAACTTTTTAGAGTTTGGGAAGCCATCAGTTAGAACATCTTTATTACCAAAAACCAAATTGCTTCAGAAATGAGGAAAACCTGGATAAATAAACATGTGCCTTAGTTAACAAGGACAGTTGGTGATACAGTAGTCTACTCTGTATTGTAGAACTTCTTGAGGAATTGGTTACTCATTTTTCTTTGCTTTCTGAGTCACGAGCTAACTGGGCTGCTGGAACGGAAGGAGGGAGTGGTAGGTGGGAGAGACAGCTGAACTCTACTTGCTAAAGCCATTCTCAGCTGCAGAAAAACATCTTAAGAACAACCTGATTATATTTTGTAAGGGATTAAAGTTGCCTGCAAATGCTAACTGAGAACATCTGTTTCCTGACCCTGTGCCAGAGTCCTCACCTCTTGACAGGAATTCTGATTTTGAAATTCTGAGTCTCAGGCACCTCCTTCAATTACTCTTTGGCTGTTTCCTTAAAAGACTTAAATCAACACTGCCTAACATGTTGGAAGTGACTCTGAAGAACTGAAAATGAACTTCTTTGCTTTGTATACTCAAAAAGAAAATTCAGGTTTCATTAATAAGAATCGTCCCAATTGCTGAATGATTATCGTAAGAATTGTGGGGTGATCCATAGTTCATTAAAGAAGCCAGGAAAATAAATGGAAAGGGATCAGTGTATATGTGTATGTGTGTATATTTATATAAAGATAGATTTTATTTAACTTTCTTGAATTAAATGGAAAACTTTAAAAAGTATTTCTAATTTTATTTCTTAAGAATCCCAGCTAACAAAAATAGTTTTTTTTTTTTTTAAGATAGGGCACAACTTGTGTATACTTGTGACCTTATATTTATATTCTGTAAGTCAGACATATATTGGTAATTCTTGATACCATAATTCTACTGCATAAGTAATTGTTTACAGACCCCTGGAAGCAGGATTAAATCTTAATGCAAGTATTAAACATTTGCTCAGAGTCCGTTGATGTTGAATGATGTGTTAGAATTATTCACTAGATATGTGAAAGCCAATGTGATACTGTGATTTTTATTTTGATTGATCTGTTAAATGATACCTAAAGGAAGATAACTTTGGGCTCTGATATTCCTGAATATTAATACTGGGCATTTATAAGGATGATTATGCTGATGAAGGGTTAATGTTGGGCATTAGCCTTCCACGTTGTTATTAGGTATGTTTAGAAATTATGTATTTACTATCTGTATGATATATCTAGAATCTCCTACATATCAGAATGATTGATTAAACAAAAATAGTGTTTTATGAGGGATGAAATTGGACATCAACTATTAAGGGATAGTTAAATGTTATGAAATACTATGCAATGGTCAGAAATGACAGATCTATATTGATCAACATGGAAATATCTCACTAGACATTGTTTAGGGAAACTTTTAAATTTTGGAACTGTATGTATACTAACGTTTAATTGAAAGAAAAAAACAAAACTAAACCTAAGTATGTTGAGATAAATGAGAATATTTGAAGAGATTATAGTTGAAAAATTCCCTAATATGGGAAAGGAAATAGTTAATCAAGTCCAGGAGGCACAGAGAGTCCCATACAGAATAAATCCAAGGAGAAATACGCCAAGACACGTATTAATACATCCTAAACTGTTAGTGTCACTTAACTTTGGTTAACTTGAGATAGGAAGCCCGCTTCGACCTTTAGTTCTAGGCTTCTGTATATGAATTTTAATAATCGTGCTTTACTTGCACACTTTTTTTTTAACTTAAGAAAAATTTAAATCATATACAAGGTAAACGAATAGTATAACAACCCCCAAAGTGCTCATCACCAAGCTTTGACAGTTATTGGTATTCTGTCATTTTTATTCATCTATATCTCTACCCACTCTTCACTGTGATTACCACTGTATTTTTCATAGTATATTTGTAGATAACATTTGTCTGCGTTGACATGCACACATCATAGATGTACACTTTTGAAGAATGGATATGCTCATGTAATCCACACCCCTGATATAATATTGAATATTTCCATATCTCTAGAATGTTTTCTGATATCCCATCCCAGTTACTCTGCCCACTCAGGTTAGTTTTGCCTTTTCCTTGAACTTTCTATAAATAGAGTCTTGTAGTATAAATCCTTTTTGTGTCTGGCTTCTTTTACTTGATATGGTGTGTTTGAGAATCATCAGTGTTACAGCATGTATCAGTAGTTCTTTCCACTTTATTCCTAATATTCCATTGTATGAATATACCACAATTTGTATAGCTTTTCTTCTGTTGATGGACATTAACGATTGTGATTAAGGCTGCTTTGACATTCACGTACAAATCTTATTGTGGACATATATTGTCATTGCTCTTGAATAAGTACCTAGGAGTGGAATTTCTGGATCAAATAAAAACTTAGCAAACCCCTTTAGAAAGTGATTGTTCCATTTTAAGTTCCCATTGTCAAAATCTGAGAGTTCTGGTTGCTCCACACCCCTATGATTATTTGGTTTTGTCAGTCTTTTTTGTTTCAGCCAGTTTAGTGGTTGTATAATGGCATCTCAATGTGTGCTTTTTAAAAAATAGTTTTTAAATTGTGGTAAAATAGATATCACATGAAATTTGCTAGTTTAACCATTTTAGGTGTACACTGCAGTATAATTGACAATGTGGTGCAATCATCAGTACAGTCTACTCCCCAACTTTTTCATCATTGCAAACAGAAACTCTGTACTCATAAACCAATCACTCCCTACCCTCCTCTTTCCTGAGCCCCATAACTTTTAATCTAGTTTTTGTCTAAGTTTGCCTATTCTAGCTATTTCATGTAAATGGAATCATAGAATATTTGTCCTTTTGTATCTGGCTTTTTCACATAGCATGATGTTTTCAGGGTTCATCCATATTGTAGCATACATATATCAGAACTTCATTCCTTTTTATGACTGAATAATACTCCACTGTAGGGACAGACCACATTTTGTTTATCCATTTATTTATTTGTTGATGAACACTTGGGTTATTTGTGTTGTCAGTAATGCTGAAATGAAGATTGGTGTACAGGTATCTGTTTGAGTCCCTGGTTTTGGCCGTATACCTAAGAGTGGAATTGCCAAGTTGTATGTTTAACTTTGGGGGGAAACACCAGATTGTTTTCTCAGTGTGTTTTAATTAACACTTCCCTGATGACTAATGATGTTGAATATCTTTTTTGTGCTTACATTAGTGATTTGTGTAATTTTCTTTGTGAAGTGCTTGTTCAAGTCTTTTGTGCATTTTAAAAATTGGGTTATTTGTTTTTCTTTCTTTCTATGATTGAGTTTTGAAAGTCCTTTATTCTGAATAGAAGTCCTTTTTTCAGATATGTGTTTTGTGAATATTTTCTTTTAGTCTGTGGCTTGTCTTTTTAGTAACAATATCTTTAAAAAATTTTTAATTTAAAAATTTTGATAAAATATACATAATACATACCATTTTAACCATTTTGAAGTGTACAATTCAATTCAGTTAAATGTTTTTACATTGTTGTACAGTTGTCTTCAAAACACTTTTCATTTTGCGAACCTGAAACTCTTAAACTTGTGTAATAATCATTAAACAACAACTCCCCTTTCCCATCTTAACCCAGACCCCCCGCCCCCTGGCAGCCACCATTCTACTTTGTGTGCCTATGAATTTCACTATGCTAAATACCTCATATAAGTGGAATCCTTCAATATTTGTCTTTTTCTGACTGGCTTGTTTCACTTACCATAATGTCCTCCAGGTTCATCTGTTCTGTAACATGTCAGAATTACCTTCTTTTTTTTTTTTTTTTTTGCGGTATGTGGGCCTCTCACTGCTGTGGCCTCTCCCATTGCGGAGCACAGGCTCCGGACGCACAGGCTCAGCGGCCATGGCTCACGGGCCCAGCCGCTCCGTGGCATGTGGGATCTTCCCGGACCGGGGCACGAACCCGTGTCCCCTGCATCGGCAGGCAGACTCTCAACCACTGCGCCACCAGGGAAGCCCAGAATTACCTTCTTTTTAAGGCTGAATAGTATTTTGTTGTATGTATATCCCATATTTTGTGTATCCTTTCATCCATAAGTGGACACTTGGGTTGCTTCCACCTTTTGGCTATTCTGAATAATGCTACTACGAAAATAAATGTACAGATCTCTCTCTGAGACCTTGCTTTCAATTCTTTACTGTATATACCCAGAAGTAGAATTGCTGAATCACATGGTAATTCTATTTTTAATATTTTGAGGAACTGCCGTACTGTTTTCCAAGTGGCTACTCCATTTTACATTCTCACCAATACAGGACGGGGTTCCAGTTTCTCCACATCCTTGTCCATACTTGTTTCCTTCCTCCCTCCCTCCCTCCCTCCCTTCCTTCCTTCCTTCCTTTCCTCTTTCCCTCTCTCTTTGCCTCTCTTTCTCTTTCTTTCATAGTAGTTTCATAATGAGTGATATCTCATTTTGGTTTTGACTTGCATTTCCCTAATAATTAGTAATGTTGGGCATCTTTTCATGTGCGTGTTGGCTATTTGTATATCTTTTGGGGAGAAATGTCTATTCAGATCCTTTGCTCATTTGAAAAATAGGATTTTGTGTTACTGTTGAGTTGTAGAAGTTGTTTATGTATTCTGAATATTAACTCTTTATCAGATTGATGATTTGCAAATATTTTCTCCCATTCCATAGGTTGCCTTTTCAATCTGTTGATCTTGTCCTTTGATGCAAAGTTTGAAATTTTAATGTAGTCCCATTTGTCTAGTTTTGTTGCCTGTGGATTGGTGTGATATCCAATAAATCATTGCCGAATCTAATATCATGAAGGTTTTCCCCTCTTCTAAGAGTTTTATGGTTTTGGGTCTTACATTTAGATCTTTGATTCATTTGGAGTTAATTTTTTGTATATAGTGTAATGTAAGGGTCCAACTTGATTGCTTTGCATGTGAATATACATTTTCCTAACACTGCTAGTTGAAGGAATTGTCCTTTCCCCATTGAGTGGTCTTCGCACTCTTGTCAAAGATCATTTGAACATATATGCAAGGATTTATTTCTGGGCTCTTCATTCTGTTCCATTGTCTGTATGTCTGTGTTGGTGCCACTACCATCCTGTTTTACTTACTATTTCTTTGTAGAATTTTTGATACTCTCAGTGCTCCTGCCTCTGAGATCTAATCTTACTTGAGAATCAAACTGCTCACACTCATCTCCTTCCCTATTTTATTTTGATACTCTTGTGTCCATTTAGTGCTTTCTTTGGAAAGATGCTTTTGGAATTTTAGTATGGTTTATAAACCTGAGGAGTGAGTCACTTTAAATTTTTTCTACTTTCAGGTTACTTTGCTTTATTAGGTATACATTCTGCTCTCTTTGTACAGTGCATGTCAATGAATTATAGTTGTTAAATTTAAAAATCAATATTTATTATTAGAATGCTTTCCTGGTATGTCAGATGGCAGCAGACCAGATTTGAATGGGTCCCACCTTCTTCTTTTTTTTTTTCTTTTTTAAAGAATAGTAGTCACTTTGGGGCAAAATGTTTTCAGGTCTTCAAATTCACTTGTCCTTGGTTACCACTGGGCTTGGATGGAAAAAGGCACAAAGTATTTAACAGGAGAACTGGCTTTGTTATCTTTGCAGCACTAGAATGGAAAACCCGAAATCAAGCACAGAAATTCGGACACTGTCTTGCAACAGAAAGGAGACTCCCCTTTTCATTACTTGTAGGATCCATTGTGTTCTTTGCAGCTTATGATCAAGTCTTATTTTTTTAAAACGTATTGGTATTCTAATTTGATCTGTCCATTGAGCCATAGAATTCTAGAGCTAAATGATACCTTAGAAACCATATCTTCATATCCCTTCAGTTATATTATATATCACATTATTATTTGTTAAAGGACTGTAAGGTTATAGGCATTTATTTTAAGATCATAGGATTATAAGCATTGATTGGCTTCAAGGATAATCTAGTCCAAACACTTGGTAATAGGTAAAGCGTGCTCATAATGTAATTTCGCACCTTCTTTATTTCATTAGTAATGCCCAACACTTCCTTCGCCCGTTCACCACTCAGCTTTCACTTTCTCTACTTCACATGCACTCTCGTATGGAATTACTGCTATGTTTATTACTAGTGGAATCCATGTTGAATTTTAGCAGGTTTTTTCCCCTCTACATCTGCCTCTTTGTTGGTAGCTGAGTTTACTGTTGCTCACTTGTTAGGGCCCTGGGTCTTAACAACCTTATTCAAACAAAACATCTTAAATGGAGGCATTAAAAAGGTCACAACAGTGAGCCATTTTGTAACTTTTGGTGCAATAAAATGGGTATGTCGTGTTTTGGAATATAAGACCTCTGAGTGCAGCTATTCATTTCATTCATCTATAAAACATTTTAGAATAACAGCTTACATCTGTATGGGGTTTAAAATTCCACATTTTGAAGAAACATCACTGTTTTGAAACTCCAAACCAGACATGGGGAGGGAACGTGCCTTCTGACCGGCCCCTGTTCTGTAGCAGTTGGGAGGAGAATTTGTTTTAGCCGTGGAGCCATATTTGCTGGCAGTCCTACTGTCACAGGAGTGGAACACATGTTCATTATGTCTTCATATTGTAAACGACAAGGCATTCAGTAAGATTTTGACTTGAAGAATGTTTGAAACATTTTTACACATCAGGAGTTTGTCTTATGAGGAATATTTCATTACCAGAAGCCAGAAATATATTTAAGTATTCAAGCATTTACAGCACATTGAATTACGTGAGACTGTCAATTAATCTTGTTTTAGAGTGAAGTTGGGATTTACTGTTGGCTCACTTTTTAAAATAAATACCCAATAGAACAGTTTTGGCCATTTCAAATGTGTGATTTTAAAAATTACTTCTTTAAACTGAAGGAACAATTTAATGAATAACTTTTAATAGAGGAAAATGGGCAAAATGTCCATCTACAGGATTCAAAATCTGGTATTATTTATTAAGTACCAAAAAAGTGCCAATAACATACCATTCAGTTTTATGGGTTATTTTAATGAAGAAGTGAAGAAGGCTAACATTCAGTAAGTTATAATAAGTTATAAGTTACAGGCCTTATTACAGTAAGTTATAAGACCTTTTTTCATCTTACAAATGTGAAATATAAGCCCAGGACTAGACAGCTTCACAGGTGAATTCTATCAAACATTTAGAGATGAGCTAACACCTATTCTTTTCAAACTCTTCCAAAATATAGCAAAGGGAGGAACACTCCCAAACTCATTCTATGAGGCCACCATCACCCTGATACCAAAACCAGACAAAGATGTCACAAAAAAAGAAAACTGCAGGCCAGTATCAGTGATGAACATACATGCAAAAATCCTCAGCAAAATACTAGCAAACAGAATCCAACAACACATTAAAAGGTATAATTACACCGTGATCAAGTAGGATTTATCCCAGGAATGCAAGGATTCTTCAGTATATGCAAATCGATCAATGTGATACACCATATTAACAAATTGAAGTATAAAAACCATGTGATAATCTCAATAGATGCAGAAATAGCTTTTGACAAAATTCAGTACCCATTTATGATAAAAACTCTCCAGAAGGTAGGCATGGAGGGAATTTACCTCAACGTAATAAAGACCATATATGACAAACCCACAGCCAACATTGTTCTCAATGGTGAAAAACTGAAACCATTTCCATTAAGATCAGGAGCAAGACAAGGTTGCCCACTCTCACCACTATTATTCAACATAGTTTTGGAAGTTTTAGCCACAGCAATCAGAGAAGAAAAAGAAATAAACAGAATCCAAATCGGAAAAGAAGAAGTAAAACTGTCACTATTTGCAGGTGACATGATACTATACATAGAGAATCCTAAAGATGCTACCAGAAAACTACTAGAGCTAATCAACGACTTTGGTAAAGTAGCAGGATACGAAATTAATGCACAGAAATCTCTTGCATTCCTATACACTAACGATGAAAAATCTGAAAGAGAAATTAAGGAAACACTCCCATTTACCATTGTAACAAAAAGAATAAAATACCTGGGAATAAACCTACCTAGGGAGACAAAAGACCTGTATGCAGAAAACTATAAGACACTGATGAAAGAAATTAAAGACGACACAAACAGATGGAGAGATATACCACGTTCTTGGATTGGAAGAATCAACATTGTGAAAATGACTATACTGCTCAAAGCAATCTACAGATTCAATGTGATGCCTATCAAACTACCAATGGCGTTTTTCACAAAACTAGAACAAAAAATTGCACAATTTGTATGGAAACATGAAAGACCTTGAATAGCCAAAGCAATCTGGAGAAAGAAAAATGGAGCTGGAGGAATCAGGCTCCCTGACTTCAGACTATACTACAAAGCTACAGTAATCAAGACAGTATGGTACTGGCACAAAAACAGAAATATAGATCAATGGAACAGGATAGAAAGCCCAGAGAGAAACCCATGCACATATGGTCACCTTATCTTTGTTAAAGGAGGCAAGAATATACAATGGAGAAAAGACAGCCTCTTCAGTAAGTGGTGCTCGGAAAACTGGACAGCTACATGTAAAAGAATGAAACTAGAACACTCCCTAACACCATACATAAAAATAAACTCAAAATGGATTAAAGACTTAAATGTATGGCCAGACACTATAAAACTCTTAGAGGAAAACATAGGCAGAACACTCTGTGACATAAATCACAGCAAGATCCTTTTTGACCCACCTCCTAGAGAAATGGAAATAAAAACAGAAATAAACAAATGGGACCTAATGAAACTTAAAAGCTTCTGCACAGCAAAGGAAACCATAAACAAGACGAAAAGACAACCCTCAGAATGGGAGAAAATATTTGCAAACGAAGCAACCAACAAAGGATTAATCTCCAAAATAGACAGGCAGCTCATGCAGCTCAATATCAAAAAAACAACCCAATCCAAAAATGGGCAGAAGACCTAAATAGATATTTCTCAAAAGAAGATATACAGATTGCCAACAAACACATGAAAGGATGCTCAACACCACTAATCATTAGAGAAATGCAAATCAAAACTACAGTGAGATATCACCTCACACCGGTCAGAATGGCCATCATCAAAAAATCTACAAACAAAACATGCTGGAAAGGGTGTAGAGAAAAGGGAACCCTCTTGCACTGTTGGTGGGAATGTAAATTGATACAGCCACTATGGAAAACAGTATGGAGGTTCCTTAAAAAACTAAAAATAGAACTACCATATGACCCAGCAATCCCACTACTCAGCATATACCCTGAGAAAACCATAATTCAAAAAGAGTCACGCACCACAATGTTCATTGCAGCACTGTTTACAATAGCCAGGACATGGAAGCAACCTAAATGTCCATCAAGAGATGAATGGATAAAGAAGATGTGGCACATATATACAATGGAATATTACTCAACCATAAAAAGAAATGAAATTGAGTTATTTGTAGTGAGGTAGATAGACCTAGAGTCTGTCATACAGAGTGAAGTAAGTCTGAAAGAGAAAAAGAAATACTGTATGCTAACACATATATATGGAATCTAAAAAAAAAAAATCATGAAGAACCTAGGGGCAGGACAGGAATAAAGACGCAGATGTAGAGAATGGACTTAAGGACACCGGGAGGAGGAAGGGTAAGCTGGGATGAAGTGAGAGAGTGGCATTGACATATATACGCTACCAAATATAAAATAGCTAGTGGGAAGCAGCCGCATAGCACAGGGAGATCAGCTTGGTGCTTTGTGACCACCTAGAGGGGTGGGGTAGGGAGGGTGAGAGGGAGATGCAAGAAGGAGGGGATATGGGGATATAAGTATATGTATAGCTGATTCACTTTGTTATACAGCAGAAACTAACACAGCAATGTAAAGCATTTATACTCCAATAAAGATGTTAAAAAATGTGAAATATTTACATTCTTGTTAAAATGTGACATATTTACAGTTGGGAGGAGAGAGTACAAAGAAGAAAATTAGAGTCATCTCTAATCCCACTAACCCTTAGTCCTCTTTGGTATTTTATTACATATTATACTTTTCAAAAAATGGCGGTCCAGTGGTTAGGACTCATCACTTCCACTGCAGGGGTCCCAGGTTTGATCCCTGGTTGGGGAACTAAGATCCCACAAGCGTGCAGCGCAGCCAAAAAAAGAAATGAAATGGGTTTTGATAATTTAATTGAAAATACAACATTTTAGTGTCAGAATGGACAGTGTCAGATGCTTTCATGTTTTGGTGACAAAAAAGCTCAACTAAATTTGTCTCCTATTATGGAACTTTGATGTACAGGATGGGGTGCTTGCTTATTTATGAAGACAGAATTCCGTGAGATTTTTAGTTTGTCAACTTAAACTAGTTTATTGACATTGATTTTTTTTTTTTTTCCTCTCTCACTGCCATTTCCTGCCTGAATGGAAGGCAAATTTTTCTTTCTGTGACCACTGTCAAGCCCAGGGCCATCATTTCTTCCAGCAGAATAAGACAGATGATGCTAGACTCTTAATTTCTGATTAAATATAAATATTTTGGAAGTAATTTAGTGCTCTTAATTCATGGGAAGGTAAATACCCATTAATCCCTTCAACATTGTGGTCTCTGACACACACACACACACACACACACACACACTCACAAACTCACACACACACACACTCACATACCCCTCTGCATATTGTTATTGATCAAAGTCCACATTTACTTTTCACTTACAGCTGAACTGGATACAGAGCAACTATACTGGGGCCACGACCTGCTTAAGCAGCATCATCCCTTATGTAGGCCCAGTGGATAGTGTGTCGATATTACCTAGGCTAGTGGGTAGGGTCCCCTGGAGTTCAGGTATTTTTATTTTTGGAAATATGGAGGGTGGGGTTCTATTTTAGAATTTTAGAAAGTTTAATTAAAAGCACATAGATTATACTGGGGGTGAATTTATATGCAGGTAAATCCAATAAGATGTCTTTTAGGTAGAGTAGTAGTCAGACAGGGGCCTGTAGTCAGACTGTCTGGGCTTTTTACTTCCTGTGTGCTTAGGCAAGTTAAACAGTGTCTCTGAACCTCCATTTCTTGATCTGTAAAATGGGGATGGTAATAATACCCATCTTCCAGGGTTGTTGTGAGGATTCAGTGAAATAAGAACTATGAAGTGCTGATTGGCACAGTGCCTGGCCTGTGAAAAGTGCTTGGTAACAATTCCAGCTTATTGCTCTACAGCTAACTGTAAATCCTTAGTCGAAGTATGCTGATTGTCTTCACTGCTAGAGATGACTCTTCTCCCTGACCAAGCTTGAGACTAAATCAGGCTTTCAGGCCCAACTGTGCCCCTGTCTGTTTAGAGCCCTCACTCCTCCACACTGAGCAGCCGTTCCTTCCTTCCCACGCCCATGTTGTGTCCCCAGACCTTGCTTCTCAGCTTCCTCCTGCAAGTGGCTCGGTCTGCTTCCTCTTCTTTCTCTCCTCCCATCCAACTGCCTTGTCCCCTCTGTCCTTCCTCACTCCTCTCCCTCCCCTCTCCCTCTCCTTTCCTCCCCTCTCCCCTCCTCCCCGTCTCCGCTCTTCCCTTTCTCCTTTCCTCCCCTTCCCCTCCTTTCCTGCACTACCCCCTTCCTGTGCTCCCCCCTCCCCCACTCTCTCTCCCCCTCCCCGCTTCTCTTTTCATCCCTGACACGTGGCCCGCTGAGGAGCAGCAGACAGCTCAAACTCTTAAGCAGGAAAATGTCACATCTTTAAAGTCTTCGTTACCTGTGATGGAAGATACTTACTTTCTCATTTCTTTAAGCAGCCAGACACTCTTCCTATGGTGCTTCTCTTTCAGTTTCAAGTGGGCATCATTTTATGTCCCTTGGGCTCAGAAAATTAGTAGATTTTGCAGGCAGTTACCGTTTAACTCTTTTTCGAAAAACTATGCATCCTGTACTTATAAATTTGTTTAATGGTAGCTTTATTATGTACATAAAGTTAAAATGAAATAATGTTTCTAAATAATAATTATAGGTTCATATAGTCATGCTAAGCAAACTGATCTTTCCTGCCTAATTTGTTTGATTTTTTTTTTTTTTTCCTCTTCAGATTCCTTTCTCATTGGTCCAGTTTCCCCTGTGGGAGTCCTTAAAAGTAAGTGTTCCAATCTTCATATAAAATTTCTCTCTAATTATCTTATGATCATTAATACCCAGTAGTTTCGGTGTGGAATAGTAGAATATAATATTGAGTAGCGGTTTAAAAACTCAAAATTATTAGGAGTTGGAAATATTTTGTGAGTGGGATTTACATGCCAGTTCAGTGTTTTAAACTTGTTTAGGTGTCTGTGGTCTGGGAAGTATGCAGAGCAGGCATAACTGAAATCCTGAGATGTTTAGGAAAAACTTTACTCTCCTCTGTATTGTAACTCTTTTTCCACCCACTTGAATTTTATTTCACTTCACTGTGTGTCTGTGTGTGTGTGTCTGTGTGTGTGTGTGTGTGTGTGTGTAGAGGTTAAGGAATAACAGTGAGGGTAAATGGAAAAGGAAGGAAAGCAAGGCTCTGAATATTTGTAGGCCTAGAAGGCCAAGACCTTCCCGCCCACATCTAATGGTGGGTGGGAGTGGGGAGGGGCTTGGTTTCTGAAGGTCCCTTCTGTCTTTCCTGCTCACCAGGCCTAGGAACCCTCAGTGAGAAGGAGCAGAGTGTGGGGAGTTGTGAGTCAGCCTTGGACTCATATGTTTAAAAACAAACAATTAAATGAAAATTTGAAAGCCTTTGTTCAAAACATGCAGAGACATTGTATTTGTTTTTCATCTCCTGGTGCAATGATTTCAAAAATTGCGGCTCACGGTATGAATTATGTGGTGTTTGCCAGCATTTTAAAGACAACAAAAAAAGGGAAAATAATAGCATCTTATGAGGTAACGTTAAGTCCTGCTTTGTCAAACTTCAGTGTTGCGTGTACATATATACATGCATCTGTGTACTGGGTCGCAATGTGAAATGTATTTCTCACTGTGAATAATGATTAAAAGAATCTGAAAACCCTTGTTCAAATGAAAATGGTTTATAAATGACCAAACTGTAAAATGGCAAAGTACTTAGATAGGCATTTGATAACACAAAAAATAAAGGAATTACTCTCATAATTATATAGTATTAGTCATCATGGAGCGCTCAAAGAAAATGTCTTTGGAAGAATAACAGTTACTTGGACTCTGAAAAATACTCTGTTGAAGTTACATATAAGGATAATAAAATGAGACAAAACATTATTCATAAAAATAAACTCAGCAGTATTAAGTATTGAGAAATACTTCTTATAAATGATCTGATTTTAAGGAGTAGTACAGTTCATTTAATGCAAGTTTTGGGATCTTTCATAGTTGTTTTGTTTTTGTACTGTTTTCCGTGTGGCCCACGGTGAAAATGGATTTCTCTGGCAGTGTTTCTGGGCGTGATGTAACAGCTATCCAATGAGAAGGTCACATTCCATAAGCATAACACCTCTCTATTTTTGTGTATGACAAAAGACAATGGAGCAACAGCTGTCCAGCAAACAAGACTCACTTTATTAGCGTCTCAATAAGCAGCATTCACGTGGCTTTTGCACTGTATCTAACATACTTAAGCCCAGTTTCTGCACAGGAATGTTTTGAGGCCCAAAGAGGGAAAAAGCATGGGATTTGTTTCTTTGCAGTATTCAGGACATTTGCAGTATGCTAGCTAGGTAAGAAATGTCTAGGCTTCCCTGGTGGTGCAGTGGTTAAGAATCCGCCTGCCAATGCAGGGGACACGGGTTCAAGCCCTGGTTCGGGAAGATCCCACATGCCGCGGAGCAACTAAGCCTGTGCACCACAACTACTGAGCCTGCACTCTAGAGCCCTCGAGCCACAACTACTGAGCCAGTGTGCCACAACTACTGAGCCCACGTGCCTGGAGCCCGTGCTCCTCAACAAGAGAAGCCACTACAATGAGAAGCCCTCGCACCACAACGAAGAGTAGCCCCAGCTCGCCGCAACTAGAGAAAGCCCGCGCACAGCAACAAAGACCCAGTGCAGCCATAAATAAATAAATGAATGTATGTATGTCTAGAATTTTTCAGAGTAATCATAGTTAACAATGTTGAGCTTTAATACTTTGAGCCAATGTTAAGATGCCATAGGTTTTTTTTTGTGTGTCGGTTTTATTGAAGAATAATCTTCATACAGGAAAACTCCTTTTAAGTGTACATTTTTACAGGTTTTGACAAATATGACTACCACCCTAAACAAAATGTAATATCATCTCCCTTTTCCAGAATATCATATAAATAGAATCACACACTGTGTAGTATTTTGTTCCTGGCTTCTTTCAATTAATATGAAAGAAGAGATTCATTCCTGTTTTAGCCCATACCAGTAGTTTGCTCCTTTCTGGTGCTGAGTAGCATTTCATTGTGTACACATACTATAATTTGTTTAGCTAGTTACTAGTTGATACACGTTCGAGTTGTTGATGATTATGGATGAAGCTGCTACAAATATTTGCATGTGGATATTTGTATGGACATATGGTTTTGTTTCTCTTGGGTAAGTACCTAGGAATGGGATTGCTGGGTCATAGGGAAAATATAAGTTTAATTTATAAGAAACTGTCACGGTGTTTTCCAATGTGGCTGTCCCATTTTCCAGCAATGTGTGGGAGTTCCAGTTGCTCTGCATCCATGTCATTGTTTGTTATTATTAGATTAAATAAAACTTTACCCATTCTGGTAGTTTTGTACTGGTATCTCATTGTGGTTTTAATTTGCAGTTCTCTCAGGGCTAAATAATATTGAGCACCTTTTCGTATAATAGTTTTTTTTTTTTTTAATATCCAAATGTGAAACCACAGTGCTTTGTAAAAGTAGACAATTTTTGGCATGTCTTTTATTTTTGTATTTATGAGTTTATCCATTTACATTTGATCCTGCAACCATAGAGACACTGTATTATATGGAAGGGTTTCTCTATTATGTTTATGTGGAAATACTGCTAAGAAAAATTTTTCTCAGCAAGGACTTTGGCAGATTGTGTGCACATTGTGCTATAAGGAGTGGGCATCTGGAGGTAGGGGGTGGCCACTCTCATCTTAAACTTATTCTGCCTAAAATCGATGGTATCGCCTTCTAAACTCACTTCCTCCTGCTGTATCCCTGATTTCTGTTAATCATACTACTATTCTCCTGACCCCTTTGGTCTCAAGTCCCAGATTAAATCTGATCCTCTTTTTCTCTATCACTCACCAAGTTGTGTTCACTCTGACTTTTTGAAACCTGTGGCCTCTTTTTTTTTTTTTTTTTTTTATCGGATTCTTACTAACTTATGCCTGGACTTAGTTAACACTCATCTGTTCTACACATTGAATTTGTGTGATCTTCCTTAAACATCTCTTTGAAGTTCCCAGAAATGTATAACTTTCTAAAACTCTAAAGCATGAAGTTGTTGGCACTCAGGGATGTCCATACTGTGTCCTTAACTGTTTTTTCCCGCTCCCTTCCCCTTACACTTTTTTTTTTTTTTGCTTTTCCTCCTTTCCCTCCTTTCCTTCCTTTCCTTCCAACCAGAATAGCTTCCTTACTGCCCATTTTCTTTGGCTTCTTTCTGCAGTGGGCTTTCACGGATCAAATGCTATGCATCTTTTAAAGCCAGCTCAGTTTTTTTCTCGTGCTTGAAGTCTTCCAATCCAGACCCTGAAGGTTTACCCTTATAGCTAATATTTGTCTTTATAGCTGATTGGTATTTATTCGTGTACTGTATTGCGTTTAAAACATCTTAGAACTGAGCTTTAGCACATTCTGATAAGGCCTGAACCCCTTCTATTTATAGAAAAGTGACAGATGCAGTTAGTGTACATGTATTGCCTGCCTGCTGTGAGTTAGTCACTGTTTCATTTCACAGTAATTCAAAGATGAATAAGATGTAGCTGATGCCCTTGAGGAGTTTTTACTCTATCAGAGAAGCACATACCCACAGATAACTCCAAGGTAACATGTTTGTAATTGAAGACCACCCAAGGCACTGTGGGAGCCAGCCCCCATGACTCCCCAAATCATGTCATTTCACTACCTCATTTCTTATGTTTTCTTTTTTTTTTTAAATAGTACATATGCTTACAAAAAAGATTTAGATGAAAGAAGACTAAACACCATAAAGAGGAGGGGAAGTAAAAGGGGTAGATCATCATATCCAGAATCTCTGAGAAGATCATTTTCCTTTAAGATTTATATTGAGTTTGGAACTTTTCTAGTAGCCCAACAAGAAGAGAAACACGTTAGATTACATGGTTCTCTTATCTGACAAATAACCAAAGCTTATTATTTCATCTTGTCCCTTGGCTTTGAATACCCTGTGTATATGGCTGAGTTGCACGTTTAAAGCTCTGTCGTGGACCACTTGCTCTGCGTTACAGCCTCACATGACCAACTTCCTAGGTGACACCCGTACTCAGGGTGTCTCAGGGGAACCAGTTCAAAACAGAACACTTGGTTTTTATTTGCCTTCTCCCCAACCTGTTCCTTCCCAGGTGTCTCCTTCTCAGTAAGTAGAACACATGTCTATTGCTTGCTAAAGTAAACTTAAGAATGACTCCACAGTTCTCTCTTTCCCTCATCATCCAGCCCATCAGAACAGTCCACTCTTCTTCTTTTTTTTAAAATTTATTTTAATGTTATTATTTATTTTTGGCTGTGTTGGGTCTTTTTTGCTGCATGCGGGTTTTCTGTAGTTGTGGAGAGCTGGGGCTACTCTTCGTTACGGTGCGCGGACTTCTCATTGTGGGGGTTTCTCTTGCTGCGGAGCACGGGCTCTAGGCGTGCGGGCTTCAGTAGTTGTGGCTCGCGGGCTCTAGAGCACAGGCTCAGTAGTTGTGGTGCTCGGGCTTAGTTGCTCCGCAGCATGTGGGATCTTCCCGGACCAGGGCTCGAACCTGTGTCCCCTGCATTGGCAGGTGGATTCTTAACCACTGCGCCGCCAGGGAAGCCCCCAGAAGAGTCCACTGTTCTGATTGAAGCCTCTAACTCATCTCTTGCTTGAGTTGCCACGTTGGCCTCTCCAGTGGTCTCCCTGATTCCATTCTTGCTTCTCTAAAGTATCTTCTCTTCACAACAGCCAGAGTGATTTTTTAAAGAACTAAATCAGATCATACCACTCTCTACTAAAAGCCCTCAGTGACACCTCTTTGAAAGAAGAGTAAAATCAGAGTTTACACTGCGGTTGACAGGGTCCCGTGTCATCCGCCCCTCCTACCTCACCGACCTTATCCCACAGCACCCACCCACTACACTCCAGCCTCCCCATGTCCACGTCCTGCCCTGCAGCCTGGCTGGCCTCTCTCTGTTCTGTTTGGACTTGCCAGGCTGCTCCTTACCCGAGGGCCTTTAAGTTTGTTGTGCCCTCTGCCAGAAATATTCTTTATTCATTTATTCTACACATTGTCACTAAGTACCTACTATGTGCCTAGGGCCTGGGGAATATAGTGATCAACAGGGTTGACAAAAACCCCTCATCAAGCTTTTACTCTGGCTCTTTCCCTAGGCTTTTCTCACGTCCAAATCTTTCTCGTTCTTTAGTCTTAGATCATGTCACTTCAGAGAGGCATTCCCTGTCCACCCATCTTTAAAGTAGGACCTTCCCATCTTGCCTGCTCAGTAAACACAGCACCTGTTTATTTCCTTTGTAGCATTTAAATAATTAGTTTATTTAGTTATGCACTTATCGACACCCAAATACTTATAAAAATCACGTTGTGTGTTGAGCAGATATATGCCAGGCACTGTGCTGAGGAGTATATTATATTTTCCTTAGCATCTTATTCACATGACATACAGCTCAGAGAGACAGGTCCTGTTGTCATCCCCACTAAAACAGGGAAACCAGGGCTCAGAGAGATTGTCTTCCACCTGCCAAACTAAGTCCTCAGTTTTCTGTCCAGTACCCTTTTACTGTGTTAACATTGTTTTTATTACTACAGTCATGATCGTTAATAATCATAATATGTAGCATTTCTCAAAGTTACAGTGTGCCCAGCACTGTGATAATCACTTTCCATGGATTATCTCCTATTAACCTTCATGGCAATTCTTTGAGGTGGGTGCTCTTACCGTCTTCATTTTGCAGATGTGGAAACTGAAGAAGAGTTTGAGTGCCTTGCCCAGGACCTCAGGAACACTCAGTGTTAAGGGGTACATCCAGGATTTGAACCCAGACAGTCTGACTCCAGAGTTGATGTCCTTAATTATTTTACACATAACTTTGCACATAGCATACAGTATCTTTAAGAATGTCATTGCTGTTTCATATGTTCAAAAGTTGGTAAAAAGTTGAGATGGTTGTATTATATCTAATCAGCTTATTTCAGGCATTTCTGCAAATTGTGTTGATTCTTTAACTTGATGACATAAAACTTAAAAGCCCTGGCTACCATATTTCTTAGACCAGCCTCCCTTCCTCCCCTCCCCCAACCCATCCCCGGTTCTGCTGTACTTGGGCAAGGGTTAAACAGTGTTTGCTTCAGGAAGGAGTCAGCTCTGAGGGACCGACATGGGGGAGCACAGATAGTTTATGGGGATGAGTGGAGCCAGACCACATTTCCCACGTGTTTGTGTTTTAATTCCTTGTAGGACTTGGCTTTTTGGAGGAAGAAACTTTGTCTTCTGATCATTTATATTCTTTGTAGTTCTGACCTTTACACAGCAGGTGTTTATGACTCTTTACTAATTATTTGGAGGTTAGCATTCTTTCTTTTTCAAGGTCAAAGCAAAGTTGGGTAGCTGTATACATTAACCGTTTTATTTAAAAGTAGTTTCTTTTAGAAGTATGATCACAGCTCTAACATACAGATGTATTCTCACTGAGCCTTTGGCAAACAATACACGTATCTTGAAAGGATATGATAAAATTTGTTTGTTCTAGTGTCTGAATATATAGAGAGGTGTAGAGAATTATTAAGAATGCTGCCAGGTCTAGGTAGTTCTGCTTCTAGACCGCAAGGTGTTACAGAGTTGCAAAGCACTAACTAGAAGAAATGCAAACCTTAACCTCAGATGCAACGTTTGAAGCAAAGTGAAAATAAAGTCAGTTCGGTTATGTAAAATTTTCACATTATGCTGATGATTTTCCTAAATGAAATCATAGCTTTGTAACAGAAATCAGGGGCCAGTGGATTATCATTTCAGTTATAGGACAATGAATAAAATCAGTACATTTTAGAAGTCTTTTAAACAGCCAGTACTTTATAAAAACTATATTTTTATTCAAATTGAAGGGTAACTTCTTTATTGTTGTTGATTCTTATTTTTTAAATTAATTAATTAATTAATTTTTGGCTGCATTGGGTCTTCTTTGCTGCATGCTGGCTTTCTCTAGTTGTGGTGAGCGCGGGCTCCTCTTTGTTGCGGTGTGTGGGCTTCTCATTGTGGTGGCTTCTCTTGTTGAGGAGCACAGGCTCTAGGCGCGTGGGCTTCAGTAGTTGTGGCTTGTGGGCTCAGTAGTTGTGGCACACGGGCTTAGTTGCTCCGCGGCATGTGGAATCTTCCTGGACCAGGGCTTGAACCCATGTCCCCTGCATTGGCAGGCGGATTCTTAATCGCTGCGCCACCAGGGAAGTCCTGATTCTTATTTTAATAATAATTTAAGTGTCTTTTATCACTCCATCCACTCCATCCATTCTCCCATACCTTTAGTATATGAACAAAATGATAGTAATTTAGAAGGTGCTCATGCTCAGGGTCTCCACTGCACCATTTCATGACACTGGGACAATCTGGTATCTGCACAGACATGTTTGATCAGAACATAGATTCCTGTAAAGGCATATTAAAGATTGAGAAGGGAATGATAACAGAGTAAAAATGATTGTGTGATTTTTACTGCACTAAGTTTGTCCCCTAAATGAAATACAGCATGTCAAGATGGAAGAAAACTCCTAAAAATAAGAGCAAAATATTTTATGTCCAGATCATTAGCAAAGTCAGAGTCTGAGATGCTGATTAGGATTTTAGCAAAATGTCGTTATAATGAAGCAGACATCTTTTTTTAACAATTTAAAAAATATGAGAACTTTAGAATTCTTAAAGACAGATGGTTAAAAAGAGATGGCAAAGAAAACGAAGGAAGGAAGGATGTGTAGCAAAGCCTGACAGGATGGATGGAAAGGGTGTCACTTCTGAGGCTCTGGATCCTTGTCCCATCTCCTCCTTTGGACCGGTGTACTCAGCTGCCTGGTGTCCTGCTGTAGTTACAGTTGTGAAGCCAAAGCAGTAACGACACCTAATAATGTTCCTTGCAGGTTTCATTACTTTCAACCGAGTTAAGATTTAACCTTGCCTCATGGGTCCCACAGGCTAGAGGGTAGTGAGTTAGGGTCCTTTGTCAAAAAATGATAAAATGCACACCAGGATTCCTCCTTTGTCATCTTCTTTTGGGTGTTTCTCTTCTGTTTATGCAAGTTTGTGAGCAAAATGAGATAAATATGCTCATTCAGATACAGCATTCCTGTGATGAATCAAATTGACTTTTTTTGGCTAAGACAAAGTGTGAGAAAGGAATTTAACACACTTTAATCAGATTATCAAACAAATAGATATTAAAAAGCACTTTATTTATTTTATTTTTTTATATTTTTAACATCTTTATTGGAGTATAATTGCTTTACAATGATGTGTTTGTTTCTGCTTTATAACAAAGTGAATCAGTTATACATATACATATGTTCCTATATCTCTTCCCTCTTGCGTCTCCCTCCCTCCCACCCTCCCTATCCCACCCCTCTAGGTGGTCACAAAGCACCAAACTGATCTCCCTGTGCTATGTGGCTGCTTCCCACTAGCTATCTACCTTACGTTTGGTAGTGTATATATGTCCATGCCACTCTCTCACTTTGTCCCAGCTTACCCTTCCCCCTCCCCATATCCTCAAGTCCATTCTCTAGTAGGTCTGTGTCTTTATTCCCGTCTTGCCCCTAGGTTCTTCATGACCTTTTTTTTTTCTTAGATTCCATATATATGTGTTAGCATACAGTATTTCTTTTTCTTTTTCTGACTTACTTCACTCTGTATGACAGACTCTAGGTCCATCTACCTCACTACAAATAACTCAATTTCTTTTGTTTTTATGGCTGAGTAATATTCTCTTGTATATATGTGCCACATCTTCTTTATCCATTCATCTGTTGATGGACACTTAGGTTGCTTCCATGTCCTGGCTATTGTAAATAGAGCTGCAGTGAACATTTTGGTACATGACTCTTTTTGAATTCTGGTTTTCTCAGGGTATATGCCCAGTAGTGGGATTGCTGGGTCGTATAATAGTTCTATTTTTAGTTTTTTAAGGAACCTCCATACTGTTCTCCATAGTGGCTGTATCAATTTACATTCCCACCAACAGTGCAAGAGAGTTCCCTTTTCTCCACACCCTCTCCAGCATTTATTGTTTCTAGATTTTTTGATGATGGCCATTCTTACCGGTGTGAGATGATATCTCATTGTAGTTTTGATTTGCATTTCTCTAATGATTAATGATGTTGAGCATTCTTTCATGTGTTTGTTGGCAATCTGTATATCTTCTTTGGAGAAATGTCTATTTAGGTCTTCTGCCCATTTTTGGATTGGGTTGTTTGTTTTTTTGATATTGAGCTGCATGGGCTGCTTGTAAATTTTGGAGATTAATCCTTTGTCAGTTGCTTCATTTGCAGATATTTTCTCCCATTCTGAGGGTTGTCTTTTGGTCTTGTTTTTGGTTTCCTTTGCTGTGCAAAAGCTTTGAAGTTTCATTAGGTCCCATTTGTGCACTTTTAAAAAATGCCTAAAATGATGCCCAGTTCCTTTGGAGATATAAAACTGTGCTAGTATTTGATTTCAAGGGAGCCATGTACATATTCACACGTAACCTCCTTTAAAAAATGGGGAGGGCTTCCCTGGTGGCGCAGTGGTTGAGAGTCCGCCTGCTGATGCAGGGGACACGGGTTTGTGCCCCGGTCTGGGAAGATCCCACATGCTGCGGAGTGGCTGGGCCCGTGAGCCATGGCCGCTGAGCCTGGGCGTCCGGAGCCTGTGCTCTGCAACGGGAGAGGCCACATTGTTTCTGTTTGTCCTTTAGACCTGCTTCCTGGGTATTCACGAGTGTTTTTGGTGTCAGTTTAGTATGTCTGGTGTAAATATGCGATAGGATACTGTTTGTGCTGCTCTGGTTTCACTCTGTCATCCCTGGGTGATCCTGGCCCTCCTTCCAGCTGAACCTCAAACAAGCTTTGGAAGTGTCTCAGCCCAGCTCACTAGAAGGCCTTGTCCAGTTAAGTAAATGTTCATCTTTGAGCTGGAACCTGTTAGCCGTTCCTGGTTTATACGGTTCTTTCCTGAGCCACAAAGGACAATTTGGGATTATGATGTCTGGCCAGTTGATGTTTTCCTCCTTCTGTACACAAGGGTAAAATTATCCAACACTACTTACATTATAGGTATTCATATCGGTTCCAAATATTTGCCTGCATTCTTTGTATAAGGAATTGTGCAAGGCCCTGTGAGACTCCAGAGGTGAAGGTAATGAAGTCCCTCTCCTGTTGAATCAGGGGTCAGATGAGCGAGTTTTTGCAGGTTAATGAAAAGAAGTGAGTCCTTATTATACATATTTTTTGGTGCTTTTGAGGATAGTGACTTGTCAGTGTACCTGTTTCTGGATAAATGGAGCTTGTTAGTGTAAGTCCCCCAGTTCTTCCATTTGAACCATTTTTATAAAAATCTTTTTAAAAGATTGTTACATACTTAAACATAGCAAACCAAGTGTGTCTTTCCAGGCAGAAGTATTAAAAATAATTACACCTTTTCTTGTTGACTTAAAATTTGTATCACGAGCATCAGTTATAATAGTAACTGTCAGTTTAGATACCTTTTGCCCCTACCCAAACTAATAAAAGATCAAACCACAGATCCAGGAAGCTCAGACAGCCCTCCAATCAGAATAAATACCTCCCAAATAAAACCTAGCCACACATATCCAAAAATACTACTTTGTAATTGTAAAACCTAAATATTACTAAGCAAACTCAGCATTTGAGCCCATCTTACGTTTGCTCAAGAATAAATGAAATTTCTTATATTGGGTTGGCCAAAAAGTTCATTTGGGTTTTTCTGTACCATCTTAAGGAAAAATCAAAAAGAACTTTTTGGCCAACCCAATATTTACCAGCACAATCATTCATTAAAAAATTTCTTACGAACTCTTATTATTTTTACCACCCTAATGATCTAGAAGGTAAATATCTCAATATCCCAACCAACCAAATTACAGTTTAACCGAAAACAGGGTACAAATCAGCCACATCAAGTTGGTGCTATTTACAAATCTCAGAATAGTTTCAATCCAGCTGCCATTATAACCAAGATTAGCCTGTCTACTGTAAATAGTTAGGTGTACCCAGTTTTAATTAGTTCTGTTTAAGAGGAATCCATTTTAGCCCTTTAACCACTTGCGTATATTGCTCCAGCCATGGTAGGGCAGAAGTGAAAGGTTACTCGTGGTTCTCAATTGTATTCATTATTCTTTTCATTTTAAAACTTTGCTTTGGAAATCCTGTATTTATTTATTTATTTATTTTTTAAAACTTTTGGCTGCGTTGGGTCTTCATTGCGGCCTGTGGGCTTTCTCTAGTTGCAGTGAGCGGGGGCTACTCTTTGTTGCGGTGCGTGGGCTTCTCACTGCGGTGGTTTCTCTTGTTGAGGAGCATGGGCTCTAAGCATGCAGGCTTCAGTAGTTGTGGCATGTGGGCTCAGTAGTTGTGGCTCGTGGGCTCTAGAGCGCAGGCTCAGTAGTTGTGGCTCACGGGCTTAGTTGCTCTGCAGCATGCGGGATCTTCCTGGACCAGGGCTTGGACCCGTGTCCCCTGCATGGGCAGGTGGATTCTTAACCACTGCGCCACCAGGGAAGTCCTGGAAATCTCTCTTTTTTTTTTTTTCTGTGGTACACGGGCCTCTCACTGTAGTGGCCCCTCCGGTTGCGGAGCACAGGCTCCAGACGCACAGGCTCAGTGGCCATGGCTCACAGGCCCAGCCGCTCCGCAGCATGTGGGATCCTCCCGGACCAGGGCACGAACCTGTGTCCCCTGCATCGGCAGGTGGACTCTCAACCAGTGTGCCACCAGGGAAGCCCAGGTGGGTCTTTTAAAGTGACAAAGCCTTCTCTTCATGCTGTACTTGAAAGACACTTGGCTCAGGCTTGGACTCCCAGCCATTTCCTAGTATCAGGCCTGGTGTTTGCTCTCTGTCCTGTGAATGAATACTGGTGCTAATAGCTGTAACCCTGGCGGGGGTGTGTGTGGAGGAGCCTCGAAAGTACTTCATGCCTTCTTCCTCTGATGGCCCTTGAGCTCTGAGTGAAGAATCACTTGGGAAATTAGAACAATCTGATTGTTTTTGTAGTGCCACCACTAAGTATTCAGGATTCCTCATAATATCCTACTGGATAATAGAAATATCATTAATTGAAAAATAAAGCAGGCCTGATGTTTAAAATTCGCACACCTTTAAACAATGTGAATGGTGAAATTCAATTAAGATCTGTATCTTAGGAGTATTGTACCTATTTTCATTTCCTATTTTGATCAGTATACTTGGGTTATGTAAAATGTCAACAGTAGAGGAGGCTGGGTAAAGGGTGTATGGGACCTCTACTATTTTTGCACATTTTCTGTAAGTCTAAATGATTTCAAAATGAAATTTTCTAAATAAGCTACTAGAAATTGTTTCCAGTCATCCTATGTTAAGGAAACTTTACTCAAGAAAAACCGCAAAAGTGAAACTAAGAACATTTCTGACTGCTATTCTCGTTACTTGAAATGTCTCATTTACATGAGATACAAGCAAATGTGCATGGATTCACCTGAAAATTTCGTTTTTTATTTGAAAAGAAAATGGAAACAGGACTTGGAATAGCGATAAGTAAACACACACCAAGTAAAGTATGGCGCCTCCTTTTTTTAGTCTTAGAAGCTCTGTCACACCAGTTGAGACCCAACACTGTGGTTCTTCATGTTTGGGCCTCCTTTCTGCCCTCCCCCCCGCAGTCATTTACTTGCTTTTACAGGAATGATCATTAGACCTCTGTGGCAATGGAAATACTTATTTGGGTTGAGAAGTTACGGCAATTAAAAAATTTTTGGTGTTGAGACAGGGCCTTAAAAAAAAATCCTCCCTTCCAAGCCCACATGATTTATATACATTTATTGACATCAAAATATTTTCTTTAATAACTTGCATATTATATTGTAGCTTCCCTAGAAGTTGAGCTGTGTATCAAGGAAGCTTATAAATGTTGCTTATATACTATTCTGTCTACAAGGCACATGGCTTTGAGGGGACCGTAAAAATCAGCTTCAGTTCCCCCACTTTCGATCTGTGTGACCTCAGGCAAGTTACTTGACAACTCTTAGTACCACCCTACACCTGTGTGTCTGGATAGTAATACACACCTTTCAAAATAAAATGAGAAATGTGAAATCTTTTGCATAGTTTCTGGAACATGCTAGGTACTCAGCAAGTGGTAAGTAACACTGTCAATAGCAGTTCATTCATACTGTTGTCTAAACTACATTTTTATTCCATTTTCTAATCTACTCTTAAATTATTTAAAGCTCATAAACAATAATATTACACTTCCTGCGAGTAATCTTCCCTGTCTTTTTTTTGTTTGAACATGTTTATTGGAGTATAATTGCTTTACAATGGTGTGTTAGTTTCTGCTTTATAACAAAGTGAATCACCTATATATACATATACATATATCCCCACATCTCCTCCCTCTTGCGTCTCCCTCCCACCCTCCCTATCCCACCTCTCTAGGTGGTCACAAAGCACCAAGCTGATCTCCCTGTGCTATGTGGCTGCTTCCCACTAGCTATCTGTTTTACATTCGGTAGTGTGTATATGTCAATGCCTCTCTCTCACTTCATCCCAACTTACCCTTCTGCCTCCCCATGTCCTTAGGTCCATTCTCTACGTCTGTGTCGTTATTCCTGTCCTGCCTCTAGGTTCATCAGAACCTTTTTTTTTTTTTTAAGATTCCATATATATGTGTTAGCCTATGGTATTTGTTTTTCTCTTTCTGACTTATTTCACTCTGTATGACAGACTCTAGGTCCATCCATCTCACTACAAATAACTCAATTTCATTTCTTTTTGTGGCTGAGTAATATTCCATTGTATATATGTGCCACATCTTCTTTATCCACCCATCTATTGATGGACACTTAGGTTGCTTCCATGTCCTGGCTATTGTAAATAGAGCTGCAGTGAACATTGTGGTACATGACACTTTTTGAATTATGGTTTTCTCAGGATATATGCCCAGTAGTGGGATTGCTGGGTCGTATGATAGTTCTATTTTTAGTTTTTTAAGGAACCTCCATACTGTTCTCCATAGTGGCTGTATCAATGTACATTCCTACCAACAGTGCAAGAGAGTTCCCTTTTCTCCACACCCTCTCCAGCATTTATTGTTTGCAGATTTTTTGATGATGACCATTCTGACTGGTGTGAGGTGATACCTCATTGTAGTTTTGATTTGCATTTCTCTAATGATTAATGATGTTGAGCATCCTTTCACATGTTTGTTGGCAATCTGTATATCTTCTTTGGAGAAATGTCTATTTAGGTCTTCTGCCCATTTTTGGATTGGGTTGCTTGTTTTTTTGATATTGAGCTGCATGAGCTGCTCGTAAATTTTGGAGATTAATCCTTTGTCGGTTGCTTCATTTGCAAATATTTTCTCCCATTCTGAGGGTTGTCTTTTTGTCTTGTTTAAGGTTTCCTTTGCTTTGCAAAAGCTTTGAAGTTTCATTAGGTCCCATTTGTTTATTTTTGTTTTTATTTCCATTTCTCTAGGAGGTGGGTCAAAAAGGATCTTGCTGTGGTTTATGTCATAGAGTGTTCTGCCTGTGTTTTCCTCTAAGAGTTTTATAGTGTCTGGCCTTACATTTAGGTCTTCAATCCATTTGGAGTTTATTTTTGTGTATGGTGTTAGGGAGTGTTCTAATTTCATTCTTTTACATGTAGTTGTCCAGTTTTCCCAGCACCACTTATTGAAGAGGCAGTCTTTTCTCCACTGTATATTCTTGCCTCCTTTATCAAAGATATGTGTGTGGGTTTCTCTCTGGGCTTTCTGTTCTGTTCCATTGATCTATATTTCTGTTTTTGTGCCACAACCATACCGTCTTGATTACTGTAGCTTTGTAGTATAGTCTGAAGTCTGGGAGCCTGATTCCTCCAGCTCAGTTTTTCTTTCTCAAGATTGCTTTGGCTGTTTGGGGTCTTTTGTGTTTCCATACAAATTGTGCAATTTTTTGTTCTAGTTCTGTGAAGAATGCCATTGGTAGTTTGACAGGGATTGCATTGAATCTCTAGATTGCTTTGGGTAGTGTAGTCATTTTCACAATGTTGATTCTTACAGTCCAGGAACATGGTATATCTCTGCATCTGTTTGTATCATCTCTAATGTCTTTCATCAGTTTCTTATAGTTTTCTGCATACAGGTCTTTTGTCTCCTTAGGTAGTTTTATTCCTAGGTATTTTATTCTTTTTGTTTCAGTGGTAAATGGGAGTGTTTCCTTAATTTTTTCCTGTCTTTCCAGACAGTTTTTTGTTGATCACAATCCTCCAGTTCCTCCATATATGTGAACAAATATGTAATTTCAAAATATTTTCATAGGGCTTCCCTGGTGGCGCAGTGGTTGAGAGTCCGCCTGCCGATGCAGGGGACACGGGTTCGTGCCCCGATCCCGGAAGATCCCACATGCCGCGGAGCGGCTGGGCCCGCGAGCCATGGCCGCGGAGCCTGTGTGTCCGGAGCCTGTGCTCCGCAACGGGAGAGGCCACAGCAGTGAGAGGCCCGCGTACAGCAAAAAAAAAATATATATATATTTTCATAATTCATATACAGTACTTTTTACCAGCCAGGTTTCTTGTCATTATCCTTGTTGCTTAATGAATTTAAAGTTGCCCCCAAATGAATCATTTGTAAACAACACTCATCTTTTTAGCTTGGTCTCAGTATTCTTTTTCCAAAGTTCTGTATTCAGACAATTCATTATTAAAAAAAATTACAAACCCATATTATTTAAAGCAAGTTGTTTTGGACATTGACAGAGTTTGTTCATTCACTTGAATATTCTGATACCATTCTAGTAAAAGTTACCTGTATGCGGAATTGAAGTGTCTTATAAATACCTTCTGTCTGCTGTCAAAATACCTGTAACCTATAGATCTAAGTCCAAGTATGTATATACTCTGTACCTACCTGTTTAATCTTTGGCAAGTTACTTCTCTGATCCTCAACTTTCTTGTCTGTAAAATGAGGATAAGATAGCACATACCTTAGAAGATTGTGGTTAGGATTTCATGAGTTAATGTATGTAAAGTGTTGGGTACCTGGAGCATAGTAAGTTCTGTATAAGTGTTTATTGTGGTTGAGTAAGTTCTGTATAAGTGTTTATTGTGGTTGCTGTTATAATTGTTACTTCTCTTACGCTCTGTGTTTGCCATGGAAGTTTCTCACTTGAATCTAAATCTTTTGGTTATAGAGATTTTTTGTTTAAGATATTTATTAGTATCCTTTTGTAATACAAAATGATTTCCTTATATATATATATATATATTTTGTGTGTGTGTGTGGGTGGGGTACGTGGGCCTCTCACTGTTGTGGCCTCTCCCACTGTGGAGCACAGGCTCCGGACGCGCGGGCTCAGCGGCCATGGCTCACGGGCCTAGCCGCTCCACGGTACGTGGGACCCTCCCGGACTGGGGCACGAACCCGTGTCCCCTACATCAGCAGGCGGACTCTCAACCAGTGCGCCACCAGGGAAGCCCTCCTTATATGTTTTTAGGCTAAATTGTCCTGGCCAGGTGATATGCTTATCTTTGGAGATTCTATTTTTAAATTGTGTCTTCAGCCATCAGAGTCTGTTTTGATCCAGTGTTTTACTTCCCCTGGCAACCAATTTTTTTCCTTCCTAGATCACAACAGGCACCTCTGTGAAGCCTTCTTTGTCGCTGTCTGTTATAACCCTCTTCTGCCCTCACTGTACCCCCATCACATATTAGACCTGGGGACTGCTATCTTTTTTCCCTTGACTTTATACTGCCTGAATCCTAGTAGGTATTGAGTAAATGTTGAATTTATGAGTTACATAGTATCTTTGATTTTTTTCTCCTGTATGACATGTAGTACACATCTTATTATTCTTTATTACTGCTTGTAAACTCAGCACTATTTGTAGTATTTTAAGTTTGTTTGGAGTAAACTTTGGCTCTCTGGAACCTTTGAAGGTACCAGTAGAAACTGAAGATGACCTTCAGTCATTACCAGAATGACTATTTTATGTTTTGTATCCTTTTTCTAAAAAGTCAGCAAAGTAAATAATGGTGTTAAAATTGGCATTAGCCTGATAAAATACACATTTTGCCATCTTTGAAGTAAAAAGGTGCTGTTCTACTAATTTGCCTCTTATGCTGTCTTGAGTGCTTATAAGAGCTCTGGAGAAAAAAATGTTTTCTACACAGATATACTTGCAAACATTAGAGCATTGACTGAAGAAAATACCAGATCCTCTGCTTAATGCCAAGATTATCTTTAGAAAGCTGTTTGTGATAGAACTTTTGTGTAGCTCATCTACGTCCACAAGTAAGGTTACAAAAATCTTTTCGATAGCTGCACTCTTAGTCCAGTGATTTTAATAAATACACTTTCCAAGTAACTGTTCTCATTCGTTAGGTGGAAGGAAATGTTGGAGCCCTCAGACACCATACATTTTTATATATCTAACTTGTTAGGTAGTTTCCATAGTTAGGTGACTGACTTAAGAAAAGTTGACAAACAGGGCCCTACATGCCTTGGTTTGTTTACATGGCATCTTCTCCATTTCTGTAGCAACTCACTCAACCTTCCAGGTGTATTTTCGGTGGGGAAGTATTGAGAGTAGAAAATTAGTACTAGGTGTGCTGTTCTTCTTTCAGTTGTGGTATATTTGATCATCCATAAAAATGTCATGCCACCATCAGCAGGTCATTATATTATTCTAACCATTGTAATGAATATATTCAAGAGGTCTTATTTCTAATATTCTTCATCCTTACTGCAGTACCTGCCATTATGCTAGACATCCTACCCGGTGCAGTAAGGCAAGATAAATAGATAAAAGGCAGTAATCCAAACTGGAAAGCAAGAAGTAAAACTGTTTATTCACAGACAGATGATCACTGATATAGAAAATTTGATGGAATCTCCGAAGAAGCTACTAGAGCTGATAAATTTAGCAAGGTTGCAGAATACAAGATCAGTATGCAAAAGTCAATTGTATTTCTACATATTAAGTAATCAGAAACTGAAATTTAGAGAAAAAAAAGCAATACCATTTACAGTAGCACCAAAACATATGAAATACTTAGGGATAAAATTGACAATACAAGTGCAAGACCTATATACTGAAAACTGCAAAACATCGTTGAGAGAAAATAATGGAGCCCCAGGGCTTCCCTGGTGGCCTAGTGGTTAAGAATCCACCTGCCAATGCAGGGAACACAGGTTTGTGCCCTGGCCCGGGAAGATCCCACATGCTGCGGAGCGACTAAGCCCTTGCATCACAACTACTGAGCCTGAGCTCTAGAGTCCACAAGCCACAACTACTGAGCCCATGTGCCACAAGTACTGAAGCCTGCGTGCCTAAAGCCCATGCTCCACAACAAGAGAAGCCATGACAATGAGAAGCCCGTGCACCGCAACGAAGAGTAGCCCCCGCTTACCACAGCTAGAGAAAGCCCACGCACAGCAACAAAGACCCAACACAGCCATAAATGAATGAATGAAAATAATGGAGCCCCAAGTAAATGGAGGGATGCACCATGTTTGTGGATCAGAAAACTCTACCGTTAGCATCTCCGTTCTCTCCAAAGTGATCGATAGATTCATTGCAATTCAAATCAGAATCTCAGCAGGCCGGACTTCCCTGGTGGCGCAGTAGTTAAGAATCCGCCTGCCAATGCAGGGGACATGGGTTTGAGCCCTGGTCTAGGAAGATGCCACATGCCGCAGAGCAGCTAAGACCGTGAGCCACACCTACTGAACCTGAGCTCTAGGGCCCATGAGCCACAACTAGTGACCCTGCACGTCTAGAGCCTGTGCTCCACGACAAGAGAAGCCACCACAATGAATGCATGGTGCCACCATGCACCATGATGAAGAGTAGCCCCCAGTCACCCCACAACTAGAGGAAGCCCACGCGCAGCAACAAAGACCCAACGCAGCCAAAAATAAATATTAATTAATTAATTAATTTTAAAAATCTTAGCAGGCTGTTTTGTAGGAATTGATAAGCTGATTCTAAAATTCTTACGGAAGTGAAAAGACTCTAGACTAGTCTGAACGACTTTGACAAAGAAGGAAGTTGGAGAAGTAACACTACTTGAATGCAAGATTTATTATAGAGGTGTAGTAGTCAAAAAAGTATTGAATTGGTATCAAGATAGATCTGTAGATTAGAGCAAAATAGAGTCCAGAAATAAATCCACACATATATGGACAATTGATTATTGACAACAGTGTGAAGGCAGTTCATTGCAAAAAGGTTATTCCTTTCCAATTGCTGGAACAATTACATATCCATGTTTAAAAACAAAACAAAAGAACTTCAAACCTCGTAGCATACATAAAAATCAACTTAAAATGGAAGATCTAAATATCAAACTTAAAGACAAAATTTCCAGAAGAAAACATAGATGAAAAATCTTTGTGGTCTGAGTTAGGTAAAGATTTCTTAGATAAGTCACCAAATGCAAGATCTGTAAAAGGTTAATTTGGACATCAAAGTTAAATATTCTGTTCTTGGATAGACACTGTTAAGAGTATGAAGAGACAAGCCACAGATCAGGAGAAAAGAATTGCAGGTGACCTATAGCTAGAATATATAAAGAACTGTAAAACTCAATAATTACAAAAACAGACAACCCGATGAAAACGTGCAAAACTTTTGAACAGACACTTCACTAAAGAAAATATATTATGGATGGTAAAAAAGTACATGAAAAGGAGCTCAGCATCATTAGTCATTAGGGAAATACATATTAAAACCACAGTGAAATGCTACTGCATACCAATTAAAACGGTTAAATTTTTAAAATACAATACCAGGTGTGGGAAAGGATGTAAAGAAACTGGAACTGGTCTAAATGTAAAATACGACTACTTTCTAAAACAATTTGGTAGTTTCTTATAAAGTATACATCCATATACCTGCCATGTGGTCCAGCTATTTCACTTTTAGGTGTTTTCTCAAGAGAAATGAAGGCATGTGTCCATACGAAAACATGAATATAAATGTTCATAGCAGTTTTATTTGTAATAGCCAAAAACTGGAAAAATTCCAAATGTCTATCAATAGGCAAGTATATAAACAAATAATGATACAGTGGAATATTACTTAGCAGTTAAAAAGGGGGTGAACCATTGATATCCACACTAACATGAATGAATCATACAAAAATTCTGAAGGAAAGAATTCGAGTTAAAAAAATTAATGTATAGTTACATTTATATAAAATTGTAGAAAAGGCAAACGAATGTAGAGTGACCGATCAGATTGTTTAGGGGTTGGTAAGGAAGGGCAGGAAAGGGGGATGACAAAGGGACCTGAAACTCTTTTGGGGTGATGGATATGTTCACTGTCTTAATTATGGTGATGATTTCACATGTATGTCTATCAAAAGTTACCAAATGACATACTTTAAATACGTGTAGTTTATTGGATATCAGTTATACATCAATAAAGCTAAAAACAAAAATAAAGAGTGCAGGCTCTGCTGTTAGAAAGCCTGGGTAAAAGAAGGAAAATAACAGGACTCAACTCTCAGGGTTGTTGTGAGGACTGTGGGATTTGATGTATCGTCAGAGATTAGACCAGGGCCTGACTCAGTACTCTTCACCATTTGATATGACTGTATTTTATTTTCTACTAAATCATAAACTCTCAACAAGCAAGGCACCACGTCTCTGCCATCATTTTGCCTAGTTTGAAACTCAGCCTGAGTATTTATTTGTGTAATCCTCAACGTATTACAAAAACAGGGCAAAAAGCATTTTGACGAACTTTACGTGGTTCAGTAATAGAATTAGCATCCTTCAAACATGTACAGCATGGGTAAAGATTGAAAAAAGAACTGTGGAATTTGGTATACACTGCTCTGACCTAATTTGTGAATTATGGTATTTATATGTTTAGAATTATATGGGAAATATTTAAAATGTTACATTGTCTTAAAGATATATCTTTATTTTTATACGTGTATGTAAATGTGTATATATATGTGTGACTATCACACATATTCCCTGAAAATGGTTTCCTTTGGGCACTCTAACATAGCTGTCACCCTCGTTTCTTTGACTTATTTTAGAATGCAGTTAAGTCCTTGGGAAAATCACTTATGTCATCAGTGAGGAATGCCACCAAAATAGCTTCTCACTTAAGTTCCCATCCCCAGAGCTAACCCACGGGAGGTTCCGATAAATTCAAATATTTAATAACTTGTATTTTTCTTTCTCCTTAAACACAGGCCCTCTGGTCCTGGAGGCAGGATCATGTGGTGGATTCTTGGCAGTCAGCAGTCTGTGGAGCATTTGCAGGTGCAAAGGATTATATTATACTGGGAAAGACCAAAGAGGGGGAGAAAAATGTGAAAATATTAACTGTGTAAAAACAACATTCTTCAGAAATTCCAGATTGTTTGGAAGAAGAGAGTCCCACTAGTTGTTTGAGAAAAGAGAGTGTCTTAGGAAAAAAAAAAACTGCTAAAAAGGTGTCTGCCTGAAAGACAGCCAATTTGTTTTTGACAAATTTTTTCTTTTTATTAAAGCCTTCACTCAGGCCCTTGGATTATCTTAAAGATGATTTAGCAAGGCCTCTGTGGGAAGGGACTGGCTGTGGGTGCAGCTGTCTGCCTTGAGCACTTCTTGGGGGGGTTTAGGCGATTTTTGCAGAAGGCAGTGATTCACGGTCCATGTGACATGTTTGACAGCGCCGTAGATTAACTGGTGTCAGGAGAGCGGAGGCTGCTCCACAACTTACTGAAGGCTAAACTGCGCGGTGTAGAAAATATGGAGATCTAAACATCTGGGCATTTTCTAGACATTAAACAAAGAGCAGAGTGACACTATGCAATGTCTATCCATCACTTGGTCATATGCATTTTCCAGTGAGGTTTTAGTGAGATCTCAGAAACTGGAAAGAATTTAAAAAGTGAGAGGTGTAACAGTCTAAAAGAGAAATACATTTTGTTGCAAATAAAGGTGAGTGAGAATTATGGTTGAAATAAATCGAAATGGAAATTTGCCAGAAAATTGTAAACTGCTGGTTTTGATGTGAAGCCAGTAAACTGACAGATACGCGGGCTTAGGATACCAACCTTAGTAGGAAATAATTCGTTTCCAATTTGTTTAATGGTCGTTGGATGGGTTTTTAGTTGTAGTGATTAGGAAAACAGAAAACATACATTTTATAATTAATAATTGGACCCATCTGACTTATAGAATTGATAATCCAAAATAAGACTCTTGCCTCTAATATGAAGCCAGCTCAGATTGCTTATGACGGGTAATTGTTTCCACATGATCAATCCATAGTCATTAGCTGTGTTAAATGGGTACGTGGTCTTGATTCATTTGTCAGTGGTCAGGAGTCTACTCCCCAGTCCCTAAGAAATGTGCATTTCTGTGGACTCCCTTCTGGGTCCTGGGCACAAAGTGAGCATTCTGGAAGTTGAGTCATCCTGGATAAGGAAGGCCAGTTCTTAGAGTTAACATACTATAAAACGTCTGAGTGTTGAAACAAATATATGTATTCTCTGGTCCCTTCCCTTAAGTAGCTAATTCAAAGATTCACTTGCAAATATGCATTGTTCCTATTAAGGACATGTGCGTTCATTACAATTGTTTTTTCTGAATAATGCTGTGTAATAGGCACTAAGTACTTAGTTTAGTCAGGGGGTGGGAGCCGGGGAGAAACTTGGTATCAGACCCCCACTGTTTGGCGGGATCCTGTGGGCCAGGCTCTTTCCATTCCGGTGGCCCCCCTGAGGATGAGGAGTGCAGCAAGCCACACTGCCTTCCAGGGACAGTGGGGAAGCTGGGATGCCGGGCAGGGAAGGGATTCACCCAGAGCTTCAGGATCCAGTGCTGGCTGACCTGTCTGAATCATAGAGCTGTCAAACCTCTGTTCTATCCCCAACTAAGGAATGAGACTTTGGGGCCTTATTGAGCACCAGTTTCCTTACCTGTAATGCAGAAGCAACCCTCCCTCCGTTAAGGGGTTGTTGCTGGGATAGGTGCGATAATGTGTGTTAGAACTGCGTTTACAGAGTTTATTTCAATAAAAACAACCAGCACCCAGGAAATGAAAAGCTGTCATCATCACAGTAATTCATATTCTTAATTGCATAGAAAAAAATAACATATTAATAAAGTTACTATACATAATCATCACCTCTAGTAGGGTGTAGATTTAAAAACTACTCCAAGACAATTATCTTATTTTTTCAGCTGAGGTTCTGATAGGAATTTGCCCAAGGTCTGCAGAAAATCCATTGTCAGTACATCTACCTGTATTTAACAAAAGATAAAGTAAAATAAATAGATTTCTTGTTTATATCCCTTTTGTTTTGAAATTTTAGTTGGTACAAATGTTGATCCTGAGGAACAGGGTTACTCTTTTAAAACCCTTCTGAAAGAGAACGTAATTGGAAAATATTTCAGATTGTGAGAAAGCAACATTCTGTAAGAATTTGCTGCA
This sequence comes from Mesoplodon densirostris, assembly GCF_025265405.1. Taxonomy (NCBI): domain Eukaryota; kingdom Metazoa; phylum Chordata; class Mammalia; order Artiodactyla; family Ziphiidae; genus Mesoplodon; species Mesoplodon densirostris. The sequence continues at coordinate 86,407,076 of NC_082670.1, forward strand.
AGACTGTGCACTGCACAGTATAGAGAAATGACTAATGACTAGTCATCTTGGGCAGCCACTAAGATCTGACATGCTTACCGGCTGTACTTTCAGATGTTTTTGCCTTACATGGCCACAGAAGCAGTGATAAAACTTGCCCTATAAACCAGAAATCTGATTTCTCATCCCTGTGTGCTTTTCCAAGTTTAACCTGGTTAAATCATTGTAGACGAACCACTCTCTGGCCATCCTTGGCACTGTTTGGTGCCCATGCTTGCTTTATAAACCACTTGGCACAAATATCCAAAAATGTCCCTTGAGATTGGAGGTGTTGATGGCTCGTCATGCTCAGAAATTCCCTTGGCTTCTGGTCAGGGGTTAGATTGGGGATGGGGAAATGGACTTTTCCAACTTCCCTACTTCAAGTTAACTTCCAAACATAAAACCATCATTCAGTCTTAGTAATTATGACATCTGCTACTATAGGGATATCTGCTATTCTAATGTCCTTTGATTAGTTTCCTGTAATGAACACTTAACTTACATTCTCTAAGAGAGAAGGAGAGAGAGAGATCTCTCCTGCCATGGCTTGAAATTCTAGAATAGGGTGTGAGGATTGTTTGGGTAACAAATGACAGGGCTTGAAGCAGTCTTTAAAACACAAACGAAAACAGGTTTTTTGCCGTTGCTGTTGTTGAAGCCGTCCAAGTCTGGACGCTTGTTTGGAGCTGGTCGGTGGAGCTGCTTTTCCTGCTCCCGGCTCATCTGGGGAGGGGAGGCCCTGGGCGGACAGTGCGTGGCAGTGCCGCCCACTACTCCTCCCACCACATTCACAGCTGCTGTTGGAGGTGACAGCTCCATAACTCTCGTAGGAAGGCGGCCCCTTTTTTGTCTGGAGAAGGCGAAGAACCTGCATTTCTTCCCTGAGGACACGTGAGATGTAGTTTCGCTGTAAAAGTCTAGTTTCCCCTGAATCTGGTTCTTGAAAGCAGTTAGCCTAACATTCAGTGAAAACCCAACTCGAGTGGAACCCATGGAAAATTGTTTCACATGTGATTTGAGCACTAAAGTAGCCTGCAGTCGCTGTACCAAATAATTATTTCCTGTCTCATGTTAGCATGTTCCTTGTATTTATTACCAGCGGTTTACATTTCCCTTAAGTAAAATGCAGAAAATAACTACATTTTAACTGAAAATACAGCTCCCCTGCCCCCTCCCCATCATGACCAGTTATTCTATTACGTGATCTTCACAAGTCCTTCTTACAGCCTCATAAAAAACATTGTGAGGTCTGTGAATTAAAGCAGTCTTTGATATTTGAAGACATTTAAATCAACTTATTAATAACTTGCATAAAATAAAGTTTCCATCGTGGTAATAAAAGTAGGACCTATTTTAGCATGTGCGTTTTTGTCTAACTTTTCTTCTTATTACTTTCATGAAACAGAAATCACTGGGAGAATATTGGCAGGCATCTACAGTAAAGAAATGGTGAACTTTTGCTAATGGCCCAAATAAGTTCGATTTACAGTATCCAAATTTAGTAGAAAACAAATACTTTTCAATGCAGGTGACGTGTGGGAGCCTGAGTGGTCAGACAGGGGACAGATGATGTCCTTGTCAATTTTTAGTTGGTTCAGGTCAGTTTGTAACGATTTTCAAGTAGGAAAATCGTGTATGCACTTCTGGATTTTAACAACTGGATACATTTGGATTTGTCTTATTCATATATCAAAGTCATCGTGTAGTGAAACAGCATTACTTTTGGAGCCAAGGTACACATGACTTCTGAGTCCCACCTCCTTTATGGCAGAGTAAGTGGTTAAAAAAAAGTAAGAGTAGTATTTCAGGACTGGGTCCACAAAATTTTAAAATACTTGCAGTTTAGCAGGTCTCTGAATGTCAGACACCTTTTGAATTGGGAGGAAAGTGTTTCACGTATTCATAACTCAAAGGTGGCTAAAATAAAAGGGACTCCAGGATACATGTTTATGGTTTTTACTCGTTAGCCCTAAGATTAGTGTCATTCTGGGTACATCTCTCAAGAAGTCAGCATCATAATAAATTACCAAATGGAGGAGGTTCAGTTTAATGATCTTATTTCAGCATCATATTTTAGAAAGATATTGGGCAGAGATCAAATGACCTCCTTGTCCACACACCGCAAAACTTAGAGGGAGAGGTGTGCTATTTCTGAAGCATCCTTCACACATGTGTTCTGTTCAGCTCTTAGAAAACTGCCGATTTCACCCTGGCTCACGGAAGCTGAATCTTTAGAAAGCCCTCTTGGGCTCATTATTTCTATCTCCTTTGGGCCTTTTGGGGTTTAAAATATATCTTTGTATCACATTAAATAAAATAATGGTACCATATACTGTGATTTCTGTTAAAAAAGTAGTCTTCCAGTTCCTCGGTCTGTAGCTATGGACCCGTTTAAAATATGTGGATTTAAAAAAAAGTCAGTTTGGCAGTCATGGCATTTAAATAAAGAGGACAGGAGAGAAAAATTAGGAAAGGAGCAGTCAGGAAGAATGCAGGCTTGAATCAAAACGGACTCTAACAATATATGGAAGCGAGTTTAGAAATCTTGTTACTCTAACTGGCCTGTTGATCAGAAGCCTGCAAATACAGAAACGTTTATACTCTTAACCATAAGAAACCAGCCACTTATATGAAAAATCCCCACACTGATACCTGTGTCTTTTTGCCAGTTTTGCCTCAGAGCAGAAACCACAGGAGCATTTTGGAGTCAGATTAGAGAAGATGGGCCCATGGAAGGCATGGACCCCCCTGAGACTCATGGGGCACAGCATGCCTCTCCGAGTGGGGGTCTGACCATGACACACCCCCATGTACACACACAGGTTTGTCTGCTGCTTCGCAAAAGAGCAAGCTACATTGTGGGGCCTTGTTTTTTTACTTGCAGGTATAAAACATCCCGTCACCTCTTCTATATGCGGTCAGACATCACTACAAAGCAGGGGAGTGTGTGGGTAAAGATTTTGCATGTGTGCTTCCTATTCTTGAATCAATCAGGTGGATGTAACGACAAAGAAGTATTTCTGGCAGAGTTATGAGGAATTAATTACAAAATAAAAATGAGAAAATACCGTGTAATGCAGTAAACAGGACCTCACTTGTGTGTTGGGTATTTTTATATGCACAGGTGGATTTGCAGCTGCAGTCACCACGCCTCTGGACGTGGCAAAAACCAGAATCATGTTGGCAAAGGTAAGTAGTAAAATAATGTAATGTAGACACAACAGATGCTTGTATCTATTAGCACTTGGGGCTTACATGTATATAAAGTGAACAAAAGTGGCATAACGCCTATAGTTAGCAGCCTTTTGCTGCCTGTTGAACCACTAACAAAACTGCCTTTGGAGAAAGCAATATCCACAGGAATCGCTGTGACTGATGTCTGGGTAGCCTTTTACCTTTTTGCAGTCATTTTCACCTGTATTATGTGAACAGGGAGGGCTGGTAGGGCCTCTGCCTGGTGATATGATTTTTCACAGAATCTCTGTTTTTATTGGTGACAGACCCGAGGCTCAGAGTGTTGGCCTGCTTCATGCCATGCAGCAAGTATGAGCCTCTGAACCTGTAAGAGTGAAGGCTTATTAAGCCTTCACCAGAAGAATTAGGACATTTTTCAGAATTGTTAAAAAAGGTCGTTAAGTAAAATTGTTTTTAAAAATGCTGGACCGAGACTTCAGGGAAAGGCATACATATACCTGGACCAAAACAATAAAAACTAAAAAGTCATACCCTTGTGGAAACGTGGAACAGATAAGGGCAGAATTGTAGTATGTAGCTTGATAGGGCAAAGCCTGTTTTAAATTGAACACAGCATTCTTGATTAAGTGTGTTCATTAGCCACTTAGATAAGTTTCATAATCATTACCATTCATACTGATTATTCCCCATCCTCAGATGAGTTAATACTGCTTTCAGTATCTTTCCTGTTCAATAGTAGTATGTGAATTATCTGGGTTAAGCTCTGCTCATAGGCTTATAGTGAGAGAAGGAACCTAGACAAGCTACTTCTGGTGGGAAATGGGCCAACTCAGTGCTTGCTTGTGGGCTCAAGTGTGAGGGCTTCTCGTCTAGTGAGATCCAGAGGTCCTGATTCCTGGGAGACCCCCCAGTCTATCTGGAACTGTGTCCTACAGGATGGTGGTAGGGAGCCGTGCATCTGAGGGTATCTAGAGCCCGCTGTAAGTTGGTTGGGGAGTTCCGTGAGGTGATGGCTTCTCTTTTGTCTTTCCACCCAGGCCGGCTCCAGCCCTGCAAGTGGGAACGTCCTCTCTGCTTTGCATGGTGTCTGGCGGACTCGGGGGCTGTCGGGGTAAGGCTGGGAAGGGAGGCCCCGCCGCCGTCGCCGTCCACCCTCCTTCTCCTTTAGCCCAACATCGGGAGAACACCCACCCTTCCTTTTGCTTGCCCTGGTTGGGGTATCATTTACTTTTATCGTACAAAACGTTACGTCTGATGTTGCTTACGTGAGATGATATTGCACAGGCGGGTTGACGCAGTGTCGTAGTGGGTGATCCCCATCTCAGTGTTAGATGGCATCCACCTCTGTGGCCTGTGCCAGGTTCTGGATTGCAGCACTGAGAAAGCCGGCGTCCAGTTGTGTAAGGCAGGACGCAAGTGACGAGGAAAGCATTGTTGGAAGAAAGCATTTGTGGTTTGGGGCACTTTTAACTCTTAATAGTTCTCACTTTTTACATAGCATAGTGCCTGACACCTCCCTTGCAGCTCACTGCTCTGCATCACCCGCGAAGGTCTCTTCAAAGTGCTATTTCAGCATTGCTTTTACAACTTGTAAACCTGTCTAAAGGTTGGGATCTGTAACAGGTAGATGAGATCACGATTCTCTCTGGAATCATCTACCAGGGATTTTGCTGAGAGAGCAAAGCAGCAGCCTCCTGGAGGGGAAGGTTGAAGGGAGCCCAGTGACGGGGCAGGTGTGAAACAGCACAGCCACGGCGGTGCCAGCTCCTCGTCCCGGTGCTGGTGTCGATCATTGATTTGACTCTAGTTTCGTGTCCATTTGGCAGGTTTTATTGCAGCTCGTTGACAGTCTGGGGAACATGGGGCAGGTTGGTCAGGCTGCAGGCAAGGGTGTTTTGCAGGAGTTAACAAGCCCCATCCTCTATTCAAAACAGGTAATTACGTTGGATGGCTTCGATAAATGTGCCAGCTCTCAATGGCTGCTGCTTGCCTGAAGGACAGGGGATTTGGAGACAGGGGCTGGGTTTACCAGAAAGGAGTAACTGAGCCTTGGAGGGCAGGGTGGTAGCTTGTATGTCCTGAGTCAGTGATTTATGGCTAATAGATTATAAATAAGTAGGAATCTGGTTGCTCATAGCTGAGGCACTTTGATTTTGACACAGGATCCTCCTTGCACAGTGAAATGGTGTGAGGAAAAAAGAAAAAAGGAGCTCTGAAGTAGCAGGGAAAAGGTTCTTAGGGCTTCAAATAGTGACTGGGCCACACAGAGGTACTGCATGCAGTAGCTGTTTTAGGTCATAGAGTCAGACTGCTAAATTTCACTCTTACTTGTTTCGATATAGTTCTTATTAGAGTCTGTGGCAACTGTTGGTCACAGCTAGCCCTTGACTTTAGCCCTGTGGAGTCTGTGTGGAGCTGCAGCCTGTCCGCCTTTCTCAAAAAAGTGGTGATACTCGGGGATGGCATAGTCGGCAGGACCGTGGCCCCAAAAACTTGTGGACAAGGAATTTCCTTGAGTAGATGATTGAAACTAAACCTTCCCTGTCCCAGTGTTGGTGTTACTGGGTGTTATCTAACCAGGCAGTGCCAGAATTACAGGCAGAGGAAGGGTGTCATCAACATGCTGAGGGCCTATTCCTGTCCCCGCTGTCAGCCCTGAAAAGGTAACCTGGATTTTTGCCCATCTTCCAGAAGCTTCTAAAGTCTTGGGCTCTCATTAGTATGCCCAGTGTGGTCCTTAGCAGAGTATTTCAGGCAGCTAATGACAGTGTTCATTAGCTTCTTGTTAATGTGATAAAAGACAACAAGTAATTGGACCAGAGAACCGTAACGAGAAGCAAACAAACAAAACCTCCCGCGAACGTGCGCAGCTCTTCCGAGCAGTGGTCCTAGGCTTCCCCAGCCGCCTTCTCTGTCAGTTTTCTGTGCGGAGCCCCTGTGGGTTCCTGGTGGCCCGGAAACACCCCTGCCGGGTTTAACAGAGGATTCAAGCCGCCTCCCCACCTGCAACGGGCTGGTGCTGAGCTCTCGGCGTAAATTAAAGTGGTGACACTTGGGTCTCTCCGTGTTGGTTCACACGGGGAGTGACCACGTTCTGGCACCGATTTGGAAGATGTGCCCTCAGGCAACCTGGTTTCTCTGAAATAAAAATACCGCACGCTCACCGAGCCCAACAGCCTGAAAGCAGGTGGGAAGCCTGTTTATCCAGCGTTGCTCCTTCCTCCCTTTCTTTGGCTCATCACCTGGCCTTTTTTTCCTCTCCTGTGCCCTTTATGTCCTCACCGCTGCTGCCCCGTGTCCCTCCAAGTGGTGCCCGGCCCTCTGCTGAGCGCCTGACGTTTGTCATCTCGTCCCCGATGCAGCCCTGCTCTGTTCCAGTCTTCGCGTCTGCGTTTGGTTGGGGCCCTCACTGTACAAATTACTCCAACGATGTTAACAGACAGTTGTCATCTAGTGAAGCCATCAACTGCTTCCATCTGCTCCTCGCGTGGAGCGGCTGAGCTCATTCGCAGCGGGGAGAGGAAGGAGACACTGGCTGTAGAAACAAGGCAGGGAGGGAGAGTTGTGTGGCCAGCGTGGTTTCCACAGCTCAGCCCCTGCTGACCCCCACTTCCAGCACTTCTCTTTGTAGGATGGGGGCAGGGAGATGAATCTCTTTTCCGGGCCAGAAGGACACAGTGGCCTCAAAGCAGTAACTTAGGGGCCACCTCATGCAAAAACAATTTGCATGATGCTGGGCTGAACGACTTTTTTCCTTCCAAGTGTATTTTGGTCTTCTATAGAATTTTCACGTAGACAAGAGAAGGAGGTTCTCGTTTCGTGTAGTATTTTACTTGACGATTTAAATCCTCAGTTAGCTAACTAAACCGTGGGCCCGCTAGAACCACTCTTGAGTCCGTTTTCCTCAGAAGTGCTGAGGGCTACATACCGGGCGGTCAGGCTGGCCTCTCCCGGCCATCACACAGAAAGGAGGCGGCCGGGCGGCTGTGAACTAGGCCACGGGGGTTCCTTCCCGTCCCTTTTTGCCACGCCTCCCTTTAGCTGAGCATGGAGGTCCCCCAGACTTTCAAGGCTACACAGGCTACTGCTGGCATAACCTCCACATTTTCAGCTTTCGTCCCTGGATCCGACCCTAAGTCTTTTTAGTGGTCAATCCACTAGTTCTGATTTTGTAATTTTGTTCTCTGCTTACACAAGTAATACTCTTGGTAAAAAAGGTTCAATTGCTACAGAAACACAGGCAAGGGAAGTCTCCTATACCCCTTGCTCCCCAGAGAAAGTTGAGGATGCATCTCGGCTGTGTTTGTCCAACATGCAGTCACATTATACATACAGCTTTGGGACTTGACTTCTTTTAGAACCTATTTTGTATACGTTCCGTGTTGGTCCCTATGGACGGCCTTATTCAGCGGCACAGCTGTAGCAGCATCTCTGTAACCAGGGAGCAGATTCTTTGCAGTTTTTCTCTTATCAGCACCACCACAATGACCATCTTTGAACAAATACCTGTGCATCGCTCTGGGAGGGTTTTAAAGAATGACCACCCACTTTAGGTCCCCAGTAACATTGTTCTTTTACTTTGCATTTCTTTGCTTCTTCCAAAGTTGCAACTTTGATGGTAACTGGCTCTCTGTAGTGCTTGGGGACGGAACCTGTAATGAGGTGCTGCTCCCCTCCCAGCTGGAACCCACTCGCCTTTCTTAGAGGGGAAATGGGGAATCCGTGGAGATTCGACTCCCTGCGCCGCATCACCTTTGTGGGTCCCTAAGGACAAAATGGGACGGAGTGAGTCCCTGGGAGGAGCGGCAGAGTCGTTGGGAAATCTTCCCCAACAGCCAGGGCCCGCCTCAGGCTTCCGGGGAGAGGGTGGGGGGTTGGTGCCCTCCAGCCTTCCCTGGGATTCAGCCCTTTGACTTCTCTATAAAAAAAAGTCGATTTCATCATCTCTTGAAAGCAAAAATGGTGTGACAGTCTTAACAGAACTGTCGTGGGGACAGAGTTACTGTGTCTTGACTAATTGCTGGACTTAACTGTGGGTGCTCACAAGTAAGCTGTTTGTATTCAGCCACCTTAGCCAACAAGCAGCTGGGCTCCAGCTTCAGCAAGTCTACTTGGGAATGTAATTTAGTGCCATTCTGAAAGGAAAGACAGACACATTCTAAGTGCTGTGTGGGGTTTAATGAGCGTGGTGTGTTGAGTGGAGCAAGCTGTGGGTGTTGGAATTTAACCTTTTTTACACACAGAAAATTAAAAAATCTTTCCTCCTCCCTTCTCCCCGCCCGCCGCCCCCCAGATTATTTGCAGGTGTCTTCCCTCGAATGGCAGCCATCAGTCTGGGAGGTTTCATCTTTCTTGGTGCTTATGACCAGACTCGCAGCTTTCTGTTGGAACTTGGCAGAGAGAGTCCATGAATCACAGACGGCCCCTGCTTTCAAGAAAGGGTCCTGCTGTGAGAACTGTTTCCCCTCCGGTGAGCAGCTGTTTGGCCATCTAAACAACAAAACGCGGCACTCAAGTCCAGTTCTGCTCAGATTACGACATGGAGAACGCATCTTCCGTGCTGCAGGCTGGCCAGGATGACGTCATCGGCCTGGTTCCCAGAGTTCAGAGAGAAAATGATGTCCACAGCGGTACTTTGAACAATTTTCTCAGAGTCTCTTAATAAACAAGTGTGGCAACGCTGAGTCCAGGCCCTTTCAGAGCCTTCGTTTGATCTGTATCTGATCTTTCATTTCCTGCCACCTGACAGTGGAATCAGCCAAAGGCAGAGATGCTTATGATTTTAAAAGAATGGCTAGAGTAAGTAAAGGAAGGAGACTCGGGAAGAAAGCTGGGGGTGTGGGAGGCTTCTCTCCCCTGGGTTAACTGTGACTGCATCGGCTTACAGCCTGGTGTAAAAAGAACGAACTACATACAGGTGCTCAGCCAGTATCCTTGCTGGGTAACCAGGCTGCTGGTCTTAATTACCCTCACATTTCACCTATAAAAACAATTGTATTCTTTTCCAGAGAAGTGTCCAGCGGCCCATGTGGTGTGTGAGAGAGAAACCAGTCGCAGCCCAATGACTAGGTGGGCCCAGCGGGCTTCGCGGCAGGAGGGCCGTCACTGACCGGGCTCCTCTCCACTTCAGACCCAAAGCAAAGGGCCGGGGCCGACTTTGGAAACGGGGTGGGTTCATCATTCCTAACTAATCACTAAGGTTTGTTGCTTGGAGTTTTAAGCTCAACATTAGAAATCAAAGAGATGAAGTGGGAAGGTCACCATTTTGGAGCTCGACTAATAAGCTCCAGGTGTCAGAAAAATTCAGAAAGCAATCTCAGGAATCTAGAGGTGTCACGTTTTCCCTGGAACAATGGGTATATATATATATACATACCATTCTGCTTTGACTAAAAACGTTTTTCCCTTTTCGGGGGTGGGGGTGTGTGGAGGGGGGAGGTACTTACTTCAGGCAGGATGACTCCCTTACAAAGGCAATCTCTGGAATTAATTAAACAGGATGCAGCAATGCTGGTTAATGGAGGTAGAAAAATAACCCCGCCACACACTTAACATTTTATAAATGAACCTTTATTAAAGACACTTCAATGCCATTTGTTAGACACTTCAATATTTTACATGTTGCTTTTCAATGTACATTGTACCAAAATTTCTATAAATAAATAACTTTGTACATAAAAGTAAGTAATACTTCCTCTTTCACATTGCCTCTCAGAAGCAGCAAATTCACATATTTTGTGGAAGTGAGAATCAGGTAACTGTTGAGAACAAAATTCTAACTGTGCTTACCTTGTGGAACAGTGATGACATCTGACAGTGAAATTTAACGTAGGTAAGTAACCATTCTGTCAGTACCTCCCTTCAGCTTTTTGGCCAAAGGAACTCTGCTTTCTGAGATTTTTAAGGACCTTGTTTCAATGTAATTTTTCCTGAAATACACATTGGCACTCACAAGATGGTTAGCAACAGGTCTCAAAAAAGTGCAAATATACCCAGAACCCAGGTCAAGGGCTAATCACTTAGAGTCCAAGCCCGGGTCCATCTGTGCGAGGGAAGGAAATGGACAGGCCTGCTCTGCACTGTCAGTAAAGACTTGCTAGCCCTGAAAAGGAGGGACTCGGTTTTTCCTCCCCCAAGGCCGATGTAATATTAATTATATCGGCAGAACTAAAACATGGCTATTGAAAAATCCACAGGTACCAACACCAGCAGCCTCTATCTATCTATCTTATTAAAAAGCGTCAAGTGACCATCAAAGGATACTGACAAGACCACATTCGCCTTTCACAGAAGGAAGAAGAAAGGCAGTGCTTAATTGTTTGAACCAATTGCTTGTGGTGGATTAACAACCTCTCTTCCATTCCACTTGTTTGTTAGAGAAGGAACTTAAACCTACGAGAAGTCCATCACTGCAGAGGAACATGACATCTGCCCCTCTGGGCTCTACGGGGAAGTCGCAGCAAGGCCATCCACATGAGCAATACTGACATGAAGGTACTTCCAATGCCAAAAGAGTCTCTGACGGTAAAGCACACGAGGGGGGGGTCTGCCCTCGCAAGTGCAATACCAAGCCAAGGACCTTCACTTCCCTCCCTCCCTCCCACCAAAAACTCCTGTGAACAAATGTGGTTTGTAGCTCCTAGGAGCTCCATCCATGCATTAAGGCACCAGAACTATCCCCCCCTCCAAAATTAAACAGCAACCTGGTATGAAAAATAATATTGTCAAAATTGTACAATTTTTTTTCTGTTAACCATGCACTAAAGATTAAAATAGCCTCTGTAAAAGATATATATAATATATATGCCATCTCTGCAAACTCTTATGTACAAGGGTATCAAATACTTTTCTGCCTTTTGTACACAATAGCCTCTTGCATTTCTGTGCTTCAGCTCCAAGTCCTTCAAACTGCTGACGCTCCACACGGAGGTGAAAACTATGTACAAATTAGTGATGCTTGAAGCCGCCAGGCTCCCTCACCCACCTCTCCTTCCTGTAGACATGGACGCCACAAGAGCCGAGGTAGACAAAGCCTAGCTTTTGGGTGCAAACAGCAGCGGCGCGCTCCGTCTCCCGGGCGGCTGTCCCGTTGCCGGTGTGGACTCAGAACTGGAGTCACAGGCTTGGGGGAGGTGTCCATTGGAAAGAAGCAAGTGCTGGCCTTCGCTGGGCACATCAGGAAAGCCCGAGGCAGCTTCTGTGAGCTCAGGCTTGCCCGGAGTTAATGCACACGAAGGCTGCAGGTCTAAGGGGTCCAGCTCACACAACCGTGCTATCGTCCAAGAGGAGGCCCCTAGAAGGAAGAGGCCACGCCACGTCAGCCCCCCTCCGGCCCGGCCGAGTCCGCGCTCCCCGCCCCCTGCTGCCGCCTCGGAAGACAGTGCCACGTTACCTTTCCCATCTAGAGGCGCCGCTGGCTTCTTCAAGGCTGCCAGCATTCTGTCATGGTTACTAGGGTAGAGGGACCCCCTGCAGCGGCTGCGGGACCCGTCAGCAGCCCCGCTGCTCCGCTGCTGTGGAGAGCGTGGGCGGTCACTTGGGCTGGGCTCCAGGCCGCTCAGGGTTCCTGGCTGTGCACTGTCTCTGGGCACAGGCTGAGGACAGAAGGCCTGCTCCTCGGAGTAACTGTGTGCATCACTGCTGCAGTCGCCGCACACCGCCGGGCCACCGTGCTCTGCGGACAGAGCCGGAGACGGATGAGCCCCATCGCCACGCAAGTCTCCGTCCCGCGCAGAGGACAGGCTGTTCAACTCTGCGGCCGTAAGGCCCGAGCCCTGCTTTGATCGACCCCCCTGCCAAGTCTGTTCACAGAAAAAGGACTTGGGCAAATACCAAGCCATTAATGAAGAACAGAGCCCTTCCACGTTGAAACGTTTCAGCTTAATTTCTTAATCAGAGCATGAAGTCATACACTCCGATCTCAGGGAACAAAAAAAAATCCCATTTGCCTGAGCACGCACCATACAGTGTCAGAAGTCTTCTGAACAATTAGAAATTTAGCCTCACAGCGGCCCTGGTGAAAAGGTACTCTGGTTGGGCCTTAACCCTTTATTTCAGTCACTTACAAATCTAGAAAACTCATGCTCAGGCTTATCACACCATAGTTTTAAGAGACATCCTATTCTGGAATTTAAAAAGAGCCACACCAGAGCTTCCTGTTTATATATTGAATGCCAGCTTCTAACACAGTCTGACATCAATTATGTCTCCCCCCACTTAATGAGTAGGTCAACCCAAATTTTGATTTCAAGAGCAGAATACTTTTCCTGACAAGAGCACCTCATACCCATCATCTTCTGTGGACCAGGTGTGCCATCGGCCTTCTCCACCGCTTTCCACTGCTCCTTCGTGTACCCGACGCAGAGCCTGGGCTGCCTGCACGTAATGCCATGAGCTTCCACCTCTGGAAAGAGGCCTGCATCGCTCGGACAAACACCTGCAACAGACTCCCACACAGTTAGAAACTCCAGGCTTAGTCAGCACTTCACAGGAAGCCGTGAGAACGGGCAAGGCCACCAGAACAGGGACATTTTTCATTCTAAGTGTTCTTTCCACTGCTGGGTTATTGGGCTAACCAAGAAGTCCAGCAAGGAACCTTTTCGAATACTGCCTTCCCAGCAGGCAGGCCTTCCAGCATTCAGAGCCATGATGGTGAGTTCTTGGCAAGGATAAACTTGCCCCTAACAAGGGCTGCTCGGCCTCCCCTACTCTTGTGGGCACTTTGTACTGAGAGACTGGAACAACAGACCTGGCCCCTTCCCCTGCACAACGAGTGGCTTGGTTTCGGTACCTGGCACATCCTTTGCTGCTCTTATTTCAGGCAGTCCTACCCTATCCGGACTCGGAGTCCCACCCTTTCCCACCCTATCCCAATACAGTGACTTCCTGGGGAACGGGGATTTTAACACCTTGCAGAACTTGCACAGGTCCAGTCCAAGAAAACCCAAGAGAGGGCTTGAGTCATCCAGCCTGCCAGGTCACCACATATGCTTGATGTGATACCAGGCAGCTGCCCCAGGCCAGAGCTGGCAGCAGCCCCGGGGGTCGCAGCTGCACCGAGGGCTGAGGCCTTACCGTTGCTCTCGATGTGCCCGTTGGCCTGGTGGCCACCCTCAGTCCTGACCATGGTTTCCTGTCGGTCAGAAAGGGTCCCCTGAGAAGAGAGGTAGCTCGGAACATCTGGTGGCACAATGGTTTCATCTGCAAGGAGACAGGACAGTCAAACACCCGGCGTCCCAGTCCTTCGAGGCGACAACCAAGGCAGACGCGGGAGACCCCAGCAGCCGCTGTCAAGGGGCACCTGTGGAGTCCGCGCCCTGCAGAAGCCCTCCCAGGACCTGCCCAGCCTGACTCTACATCCAGGTGTGAGAGGGTCCGAGTCCACACAAGATAAAGCACAGCGATGGGAAAGGAGACCGAACTAAGAGAAGAAGGGACCCGTGAGGTCACTGCAGCAGCCGTCTACCACGTGGCAGCAGAGCAAGTGCCAAGGACGCCTCAGGCAACTGCAGAGTTCCTAGTGTATTTGACAGCACTCCCATTACAATGTGCAATTCCTGAAAGACGACAGAATGGTCATTGAGACCAAAGCCTCAGCTGTCCCGGGTGACTCCACATTCCCAAAGGTTCTAGAGCAGTTCTGAACATACTGAGATTCTCAAAGAAGCCTCTGGCCCTGGCCTCCTTCACAAATGTCCCTGCTTTTCCCCTTCCCTGTGAGTCACCGCCGCCACAGCAGCTAACCTGTGTTAGTGACGCTGTACTCCTCACTCTTCTTCCTGGTCTGATAGATGATGCACACCCAGACCAGGGACGTCAGCACGATACTGCACACCACGGCGATGGTGAAGATGCCCACAGTGGTGCCGTCCTTCCTGCAGCCCGGAGTGGGCAGGACGCTTAGCTGGCTGTGAGCACGCTCGGTGCCCAGGGCATTGGACATCTCGCAGGTGTACCGGCCCGCATCTTCCACCACCACGTTCTGAACGACCAGCAGCTGGTTGCCGGGGGTGAAGTGGTGCCGTTCTGTGAGGATCAGGGGCCGGTCCCCCTTGAGCCAGGTGATGCGGGGTGGAGGGCTTCCAGTCGCTTTGCACTGGAGAGCCACCGTTTCTCCCACAGATGCCACGCGGTCCTCCAAGGGCACTGCCAAGGACGGGGTTTCTGCAAGAAGTCAGTGGAGGTCTTACAGTTATTCTGTGGGCCTCGGCTGCTATACCTCTGCCTTGTCTCCTGGACCAAGGAAAATCCAAGACATCAGTGAAATGCCATCTAAGATCTTTTAACAGAGTGGCAAGCTTTTCAGAAGATTTTCTACCAGAACGACTAAATCATTACTCTTCTGGGGATGAACTAACCTCTAGCCACAGAAGCCCCTATGGTTCCCAGATTGCCCTGTGACAGGCCCAAGTTTATCCTTGACCCAGACCGAATCCATCCTGCCCGATTAGAGGGCAGTTCTATAGGTAGAGTGTCTTATACCTAAGCCCTGTAAAGACTCTCCTAATTCACTGGCTATCTTATTTTTTTAAAGAGATGGAACCACTTGTTTAAGAAAATCTTAGAAGCCTAAAATTTTAAACAAAGAAACAGCCTACCACACTCACCTACTCTAGGCTTCACAGAACAGTTTGAGAGAACCTTGCCTCTAGGTACCTAGGCTAAGTAAGAAAATCTCTCCCTCTCACACATACACAGATGCATGTGCATGTGCGCGCACACACACACACACACACTCTCTCTCTCCCTCTCTCTCTCTCACACACACTCTCTTCTCTCTCAGTGTATCTATAGTCGAACCTAGGACCGTCAGGGTGGCGTTCGCTGAAATGGAGCCAGCCGAGTTCTGGGCAGTGCAGCTGTAAACCCCCATGTCATCTATCTTCACATCAGTGATGAAAAACACATCGTCGTCTGGCATGACGTGCATGCGTCGCTCACGAGCAGCAGGGAAATCTGTGCCTCCGTCCTTCTGCCAGGCAATCTGGGGGTTAGGGTGGCCACTGGCAGCACATTCCAGGCGGGCCATGGTGCCAGTCCGGATGGCGATGTCGTGGGGCATTTTGGTGAACGACGGCAACACTGCAGGACAGAAGCACACGGGGTCGAGATTTTAGAAAGTTGGAAGGCAAAGGCCAGGAGGATCTTCTGTCCAGCTGACCTTCCCCACCACTGCCAATGAGCTCACCAGGCTTCATGCCAGCACCTGCCCAGAACCCCTGCTGCCCCCTGTAGATCAGGAGCTGAGGTTTCCAAGGGCTGCCCGGCTTCTACCAGGAGGGGCAGGGGGGAGGGGCGGGGGGAGCAGTTCCATCCGTCTCTCTTGTGTCACGCCCAAGGCCGGCTCTCACCCCCTCAAATGTAAGGCTTTCCTGAAACATTTCCCTACTGTCTGTCATGTCGTGATCAGTCTGTACGGGGATATCCCATAAATGCCAGGGCCTGATACTTGCCTGCCTTAATCACCTGGAGAGAGCCTAGGAAACAAGAATATCTGCTCCTGCAAGATGCTAGGACAGAGAGAAGGTGACCTGCCTTCACCCTGGGGAAAGCAGGGGGATGGCTCTTCCCTCTTGAAGAAAACTCATTTAGGAGCAGGGGTACTGGACCCACATTCCTGTATACACATGAGCGCAAAGCATTCCACCAGCCTGCTTACCCCAAATATTCCCCGACACGGTGCTAAGCATCCAGCCAAATGTCGGGCATCACTACTGTACCCATCAAGATTGCTTTGGTGGGGACTCTTAACAGTTCCCTGAGCTTTTGAGAAACAATGAGGACTCCTTCAGAGTAAGCCAAGACAGCCAGTCAATGTGTGGTAAAAAAGGGGGGCATTTTTCGGGGGGTCTGTAAGGGCTGAGAGACCAGGGCAGTTCTGGCACGTTTCAACTGTGATAATCGAGAAGCTCGTGTTAGGTTACTGGCCAGGGCTTACCTGCTCAAGCTGTTTCTCCCTCTCGCCTGCCCGAAACTCACTGCCACAAACAGCCCTGAAGGAGCCATCTCAACAGGCTCTAAAGCTGGCTGCTGAGTAAAAATCCTTGTCGAACACCCACAGACCATTCTGCTGTCAGGCCGGCTGCCCTACCACTGTCAGACTTGGCCCTGCCCAGGCTGGCCCCAAGGCTGTGCCATCTCCTCAAAGGGCATCAGCTTCCCCAGCATCAGGGTATGCTTGCAATCTGGATACCAGACATCCTGGATTAAGGAGGAGAATAAATGGGGAAAAAAAAATGCAAGGTTTGGGGCTACACTGTCACTTGACACAATAACTGGATTAAAAAAAAAAAATCACCCAAAACGAAGAATGCACTGAGAATAACCCTACAATCTACAACACTTGGTTCTGGGCCCAAGCCAGGCAACAGTACGATACAATAATGTCCCGGTGAAGCTGGTGTGTCTCCTGTCTCAATCATTTCCACACAGGTGACAGAACAGTCACGAGTGTGGCTCTGCAGAAATCTTACACCCCAATGGAAAGACGGCACTTGCATACCATTCACAGTGAGCCTAGCCTTGTGCGAGTAGGTGGAGCCGAAGTGGTTGGTGATGACACACTGGTAGCGGCCCTCGTGCCCGAAGGTGACGCGGCGCAGGTGCAGGATGGTGGTGTACTCCATCACCTCCCCGTCCTGAGCGCGGACGTGGGCGAAGTTCTCCATATCGGCATTGGCCAGCACCTCGTTGTCCTTCTTCCAGGCGAACGTCATTGGGGAACTGCTGCTGCTGGCGGCCGAGCAAGTGAAGCGGACGTCCTTGCCCACCACGGCTGTGGTCGTCTCTGGCTGGGTGATAATCTGTGGCTTGGGTACGTCATCTGGGGTGAGAAGAGCCAACTGTAAGTAACTCAGACTTCTGGACACAGGGACCAGCTGCTGTTCACATGAAGGAGAAACTGAGTCAGACCCGAGCAGGGACCAGTCCTTTCGGGGTCCCTGTGCACCCTCAGCGCCACCAAACACTGTCAGGGACTTGCACCGTGGCTGTCTGACCGTATCCAATTACAGATCCATGAATGTGATCCCTGTATGGTCACACTCCTCGATTCAAACACATCCACCGGTACTCAGTTATCAAAGCAATCCGCAGTTTCCATGAGAAGACTACATACACGGCTTTACTCACTGTCACACAAGACTCACAGAGTCAACCATGACTCTGTGAGGCAAGGGCCTCACCCACAGACTTTACTCCAAAGGGAGTAGGGGATGAAGTACTTCCAGAACGTCAGAATAAAGACTTCTGAAAATCTGCACCTCCTATTAAAGCAGTGAAAATATAAGAAAAAAATGATCACAATCAACTTCTTCGGAATCTTAGAAACTAGCTAAAGGCTAGAACAACCCATGAAGTGTTAATTCAAGAAAACACCTGAATCTCAGGAAGAAAAGTGAGCTTTATGGCATTATAACCTACCCGAAGTCCCATCCCTCTCTCTCCAGCTCTACAGTAGCATTAAGACTCAGCAAGCCTAGCAACCAATGAGGGGGGGCAGGGTGAGCTGGGCACGCCCACAAAAGCTGCATCTTCGGGGCTTGCATTTATTTGACCTGATAAAGGGAAGCCCTATCCCGGGGGCATGTGGTAAAAATAATCAGCAGTCAGTGCTGAGGCCGAAGTATCAGTTGGAACCACTGACAGGCTGGCCAGGAAACTGCAAAGGAAATTGGGTGAATGAAATGTCATCAGCAGGCTCTGAAAAGGGCAACATGTTCCCGAGGACGGAGAAGGCCACCTGCATGTGCAGCGCTATGTATATGCCCAGGAAAGACCTCAGAGGGTCCAAATTTCTTCCCTGTGACCCTCATCGAGGATCAGTGCAAACAGGAAGTGATGGCACACCCCCAACACACAGCAGAGATGCTGGGCAAAGGACAGGAGGCCTGAAGTAATTTAAGGACACTGTCCAATCATTAGCTAACCACTAAGCCAACCACAGAGGAACTAAAGTGGCTGCACAGAACAGATTTTACAACATTTGTCCAGGAAAGTCACTAAACAAGTAAACTGTAACAATAAACAGAACAACAAACCCCAGGGGAAGACACAGGGAAGATCTGATTTCCAGAGTTGCTACACTATTTAAAACACTCATTTATCAACAAAGAAAAAATAGAAAAAAAACACAAAGCAGTCAACAGAAACTGTCCTTGAGGAAGTCCAGATCTTGTACCTACTAAAAAAAGACTTTAAATTGGCTTTATAAATATGTACACAGAACTAAAAGAAACCACGTCTAGAGGGAAGTAAGTAAATCCTTTCCCACCAAATAAAGAATATCAAGAAAGAGCTAGAAATTGTAAAAATGAACCCAATATACATTTGGAGTTTAAAAGTACAATAACTGAAATTCACGAAAGGAGCTCAACAGCTGAACTGAGCTGGCAGAAGAGTCAGGGAAATTGGGACAGGTCAAGTGAGGTTATCCAGTCTGAGAAAGAAAAAAGAATGAAGAAGGTGAGCAGAGCCACAGAGACCTGTGGGATACCATCAAGCATAACAACATACAAATAATGGGAGTCCAAGAAGGAGGAGAAAGAAAAAGGAACAGAAAGACTATCTGAAGAAATCATGGCCCCAAGCTTCCCAAGTTGGATGAAAAATCTACATCTATACATCCGAGTAGCTCAGTGAACACCAAATGGAATAAAGTCAAAGATCCACACCTAGAAGCTTCATAGTCAAACTGTGCGAAGACAAAGAATCTTGAAAGCAGCAAGAGCACAGCAACTCTTCACATGCAAGGGATCTTCAATAACATTAACAGCTGATGTCTCATCAGAAACCATGGAGGTGAGAAGGCAGTAGGAAGACATGTTCAAAGTACTGAAACAGAGACTGTTTAAATTCTGTATCCAGCAAAACGATCCTTCAAAAATGAAGGAGAAATTACAACATTCTCAGATTTAAAAACAAAAAACCGGAGAGAATTTACTGCTATCAGACCTGCCCTACAAGAAATACTAAAGGGAATCCTTCAGGCTGAAATGAAAAGACACGTCAGTAACTCCACATAAACAAAGAAAAAAACACCATTAAAGGAACTACATAGGTAAATACGTAAGGACTTTAGTTTGTGACTCTCTTCCTCTTCTTTGAGGAACTCTCTTCTGCTTCTCTTCTTTGAAAATATCAACAAAATTGAATAATATGTAGTTACAGTAGGGTAGGGAAAGGAGGAGAGAAAGGAGAGAAGACTCAAATACTAATCAAAGAAAGGACAATACTACCAACCTTACAGCAACAAACAAGAATACAGGGGAATACTATGAGTAACTGTACACCAACAAATTAGATAACCTCTCTGAAATGCACAAATTCTGAAAAAGACACAAACTGAAAGCTGACTCAAGAAGAAAAAGAAAATCTGCATAGATATAACAAGTAAAGACAATTTTAAAACTTCCCACAAAGAGAAGTCCAGAGCCAAATGGCCGGTGAAATTTACCAAACATCTAAAGAATTATCAGTAATCCTTCATAAATTCTTCCAAAAAAGAAAAAAAAATAGATGAGGGGTGAACATTTCCTAATTCCATTCTGTAAAGTATTACCTGATAACAAAACCAGAAAAAACAGAAAACTATAGACCTTTATGAGTAAACATGCAAGAATTCTCTACAGTCAGTAAAACCAAGAGCTGGTTCTTTGAAAGGGTAAACAAAATTGACAAACCTCTGGCCAGGCTCACCAAGAAAAGAGAGAGGACCCAAATAAACAAAATAAGAAATGATAAAGGAGAAATAACAACCCATACCACAGAAATACAGAAAACCGTAAGTAATACTATGAACAAATTCATATATGAATTTGGCATTTGTATATGCCAACAAATTTGACAGCCTAGAATAAATGGACAAGTTTCTAGAAACATACAGCCCACCAAAACGGAATCAAGAAGAAACAAATTTGACCAGATGGATCACTAGGAGTGAAGTAGAATCTATAAAAAAACAAAAAAAACCTCTCTACAAACAGAAGTCCAGGACTAGGATGGCTTCACAGGCAAATTCTACCAAACATACAAAGAAGAACTTATACCGATCCTTCTCAAACTCTTCTGAAAGACTGAAGAGGAGGGAACACTCCCAAAGACATTCTATGAAGCCACCATCACCCTTATACCAAAATCAGACAAAGACACTACCAAACAAGGAAAATTACAGGCCAAATCTTTGATGAACAGCGATGCAAAAATCCTCAACGAAATATTAGCAAACTGAATGCAACAACACATAAAAAAGATCATACACCACGACCAAGTTGGATTCATCCCAAGGTCACAAGGATGCTTCAACATATGCTAATCAATCCATGTGATATATCACATCAACAAAAGAAAAGACAAAAATCACATGATCATCTCGATAGATGCAGAAAAAGTGTCTGATAAAATTCAACATCCATTCATGATAAGAAATCTTACCAAAGTGGGTACAGAGGGAACACATGTCAACATAATAAAAGCTATTTATGACAAACCCACCACGGAGTATATAATACTCAACAGTAAAAAGCTGAAAGCCTTCCCACTAAAACCTGGAATAAGACAAGGACGCCCACTCTTACCACTTCTATTCAACATAGTGTTGGAAATCCTAGCCACAGCAATCAGACAATAAAAAGAAAAAGTATCCAAATCCAAAATGACGCAACCCAAAGGGCTTAACTTCCGAAATATACAAACAGCTCATACAGCTCAATATCAAAAAAACAACTCAATCAAAAAATGGGCAGAAGACCTAAACAGACATTTCTCCAAAGAAGACATACAGATGGCCACCAGGCACATGAAAAGATGCTCAACATCGCTAATTATTAAGAGAAATGCAAATCAAAACTACAATGAAGTACCAACTCATGCTGACTTGAATAAAAAAAGACCTTCTGTAAGCTAAAAAATAAAAATAAATACTTATTTGTTAATAAATTATAAGAAAAAAAATCTCAACAAACATACTAACAAACCAGGGCTTCCCTGGTGGCACAGTGGTTATGAATCTGCCTGCCAATGCAGGGGATACGGGTTTGAGCCCTGGTCCGGGAAGATCCCACATGCTGCGCAGCAACTAAGCCCATGCACAGCAACTACCGAGTCTGCGCACCACAACTACTGAGCTCAAGTGACACAACTACTGAAGCCCACACACCCACAGCCCATGCTCCACAACAGAGGAGGCACCGCAATAAGGAGTAGCCCCCACTCGCCACAACTAGAGAAAGCCCATGCAACAAGAAAACCCAATGCAGCCAAAAATAAAAATATAAATTTAAAAAAAAACAACAAAAAACTAACAAACCAAATCCCATAACATATAAAAAGATGTTATACCATGACCAAGTTGCATTTATCCCAGGAATGCAAAGTTGTTTTAACATCCAAAAATGTAATACACCATATCAGTAAAATAAAGGGAAAAAATCACGTGAATCAACAGATGCAGAAAAAGCATTTCACAAAATCCAACACAAAACACTCAACAGAGCTTCCCTGGTGGCGCAGTGGTTAAGAGTCCACCTGCCAATGCTGGGACACAGGTGCAAGCCCGGGTCTGGTAAGATCCCACATGCTGGGGAGCAACTAGGGCCGTGCGCCACAACTACTGAGCCTGCACTCTAGAGCCTGTGTGCCACAACTACTGAGCCTGTGTGCCACAACTACTGGAGCCCGTGCTCCGCAACAAGAGAAGCCACCGCAATGCGAAGCCCGTGCACTGCAACAAAGAGTAGCCCCTGCTCGCCACAACTAGAGAAAGCCCGCACACAGCAACGAAGACCCAGCGCAGCCAAAAATAAATAAATTTATTAAAAACAAAACGAAACACTCAAATTAGAAATAGAAGGGAAATTCATCAACTCAATAAAGGTCATCCATTGAAAACCCACAGCTAACATCATACTTAATGGTGAAAGACTGAATGCTTTTCCCCTAAAATCAGGAAAATGACAAGGATGTCTACCCTCATCCCTTCTATTCAACATTGTACTGGAGAACCTGGCCAGGCAGTTAGATAAGAAAAAGAAATAAAAAGCATTCAGATTGGAAAGGAAAAAAACTACCTTTTTGCAAATGACATTATCATCATATATAAAAAAAAATCCTAAGGAATTCACTGAAAAACTATTAGAACTAATAAATGATTTCAACATAGTTACAGGATACAAAATCAATACATTCAATCCCATCTCTATACACTAGCAATGAAAATTTTAAAATGAAATTAAGAACTCCATTTAAGTAGCACCATAAAGAAAAAACACCAACAGGAATAAATTTAGCAAAAGAAATGTGAGACCCATATAATGGAAGCTATAAAATTTCATTGAAAGAAAGTGAAAAAGAGCTACAAAAAGATGGAAAGACATCACATGTTCACAGATTGGGAAGACTTACTATTATGATGGCAATACTCCCCAAATTAATCAAGAGGTTCAATGCAATCCCTATTTCAAAATCCCAGTTGTCTTTATTGCATAAATGACAAGCTGACCCCAAAATTTATGGGGACATGGGAGGGAACTATAATAGTCAGAAGAGTCTTCAATAGAAGACCAAAATCGGAGGACTATGTATGAGCTAATAAAATTGTACAACTCTTAGAAGAAAACATAGGTGTAAATATTTGTGACCTTGTCTCTGGCAATAGTTTCTTAGATATGATATCAAAAGTACAAATGACAGAAGAAAAAGAAAAAAAAATTGGACTTAATCAGAATTTAAAACCTTTGTGCTTCAAATGTCAAGAAAATGAAAAAAGAAAAAAAACAGCCAAAGACTGGTAGAAAAAATTGGCAAACCTTATATCTGCTGAGGATCTAGTATGCATAATATATAAAGAACTCTTGTAACTCAACAATGAAAAGACAAATGACCAATTAAAACATGGGCAGAAGATTTGAGTAGCCATTTTTCCATGGCAGATATACATATAAGGCCACTAAGCATGTGAAAACATACTCAACATCATTAGGCATTAGGGAAATGCAAATCAAAACCCCAGTGAGATTCCACTTCACATCCACTAGCATAGGTAAAATTTAAAAGGCAGTACCAATTGTTGACAAGGATGGGGAGACATCAGACTCCTCATACATTGTTGAGCGGCATACGAAATGGTGCAGCCACTTTGGAAAACAGTTTGGCAGCTCCTTAAAAAGTTTAGCATGGAGTTACCATATGACCCAGCAATTCCATTCCTAGTATATAACCCAAGAGATTTCACACAAAAACTTGTATGGGGCCTCCCTGGTGGCGCAGTGGTTAAGAGTCCGCCTGCCGATGCAGGGGATACGGGTTCGTGCCCCGGTCTGGGAGGATCCCATATGCCGCGGAGCGGCTGGGCCTGTGAGCCATGGCCGCTGGGCCTGCGCATCCGGAGCCTGTGCTCCGCAACGGGAGAGGCCACAACAGTGAGAGGCCCGCCTACAGCAAAAAGGAAAAAAAAAAAAAAAAAAAAAAAAAAAAAAAAAAAAAACAAAACTTGTATGGCAATGTTCACAGCAGCATTATTTATAATAACCAGGAAGTAGAAACCACCTGCTGAATGGCTAAATAAATGTATACCCATACAATGGAATCTTTATTCAGCCACTTAAAAAAGTAATGAAGTACTAAAAATACATGATAAAAAAATTATACCAAGTGAAAAAGGCTAGTCACAAAAGACTATGTATTGTAGGATTCCGTTTATATGAAACATCCAGAATAGGTAAATCATAGAGACCTAATGTAGAGGAGTGGCTGCCAGGGGAGGAGACAGAGTGACTGCTAATGGTTTTGTGGTTTCTTTACTGGGTGATGAAAATGTTGTAAAATTAGATAGTAGTGAGGGTTACACAACTGTTCCATATTCTAAAAACCATTGACCTGTACACTTTAGAGGGGTGAACTTTATATGTAAATTATACTTCTCTTTTAAAAATCAGCTTTGTTTAAATATAATTTCCTTACAATACCATTCACCTATTTCAAGTGGACACTTTTCACGGTTTTTCGTATATTCACAAATATGTGTAACCATCATCACAGTCAACTTTAAGAACATTTTTCATCACCTCAGAAAGAACCTCTGTATCCTTAGCTATCATCTCCCTCCCTCCACCCCTCCCCAGCCCTAAGGAACCACTTATCTACTTCCTACCTTTACAGGTTTTCCTATTTTGGACATTTTATGAGAATGTAATCATATATAACATACAGTCTTTTGTGACTTGACTTCGTTCACTTACCCTTACATTTCAAAGTTCATCTATATTGTAAGACTGATTCCTTTTTATGACCCAATAGTAGTTCTCATTGTATGCCTATACCACATTTTATTTACCCATTCAGCAACCGATGGGTCATTTCCACTTTTTGGCCAGTATGAGTAATGCTGCTGTGAACATTCATGTACAAGTTTTGACGTGGACATACATTTTGTTTCTCTTGGGTATTTACCTAGGAGTGGAACTGGCGGCTGATATCGTAACTCTACGTTTAGCTGTTTGAGCCAATTCCAAACCGTTTTCCAAAGCAGCTATGCCATGTTGTATTCCCCTCCCCCAAAGCGTAGGAGGCTTCCTCACCAACACTTGTTGATATCTGACTTTTTGATTCTAGCTAGCCTAGTGGGCGTGAAGGGGTTATACTTCCATTTTATAATAAAGGAGTGGGAGATTCCCACAGAGCTTGCAACTTTGATCTCCTGCCAAGTGTTTTCAGGATTCCCATTAGTACTTGATGATTGTTTGGGTTGGAGCCTGAGTGAAAATGTGGAGGTGGCTCTGAGAAATATGTCAAAACTGCTGCATCTCAGAATATGCCAGGGCCACAGGCCGGAGGCTGGGGGCAGCGTGTCCCAAGTCCTGCCGTGGCTCATATCCAAAGGGAGAGATTATGCCCTGTGGCAGGAGACAGGACGGAGGGGCAGAAAGTGCAATTGCAGGGAGCTCTGTGACAACAAGAATGGTCAGGGACCAACGGATGGCACGGCTATTCCATCCTAGGCAATGGGGGGGCCGTGTGCACAGTGCCCATGAGAATGACAGTAAAGACAGCTGATGTGTCAGGGCTGCTACCACGATGATCGTGTCCTTAAGGCTTCCTGCTGGACTGGGTCAGGAGAAAGGAAAGCAAGCCTGCTCTCAGAAGTGATGGAGGTGCTAGTGAGTGGGCGTGCGGAAGGAGGACACCTGTATCTTGATGTCAGCAGGCACACTGGCTACTGCTGTGCCCAAAACGCAGGACAGAGAAGTGGACCACTGGGGTCCCCAGACCCTACGGGAGCCCCTGGTTGGGAATATCACACCCAAGGCTCAAGGCAGACCAGAGGGATGGAAGGCAGCAGGATGCACAGCTGCCCAGCGGGTCCAGTCAGGCCCGGGAATGCCGCCCTCGCTCCTGCTTAGAGCAGAAACCAGCAGCAACTCAAACTTCATCTCGTTCTTTGAACACGTCTTTCTGACCACGAGGCTGCATCCTGTCTCTTTGAGTGTGGTGTGTGGTGCCTGTGTGCACGCACGTGTGAGTGTATATGTGTGTGTGTCTCTGTGTTCAGATGCTCACCATCTTCTGTGCTCTCTGCAGCCAAACTTGGATCCCGACCACCCCTGGTCCAAAAGATGGCAAGACCTACATGCCAACCGTCAGGAGGAAAAAAGAATTTAAGGCTACCAGTGCCGTTTCCAGTGCTTTGGAGACACAGCAAGAGTGCAAGTCAACGTGAAGGAATTATTTTTACTACAGCAACTGTTCTCCTGAGACTCATTCTTCCTGTATTTAACCTTTCATTCTTGGGGTTGGAAAGAAACACACAGGAAAACCCCAGCCTCCTATGCTGAGTAAATTCACAGCTAAATCCGGGCACCAGCCCTGTCTTGAAACAACACAGCCATCTTCCTGTAACTGATTATTTGCCGTGTAACTGAAGCAGCTCGTGCTCGCTCCTGATTAAACGCATGCACTCCAAGAACCACATAATGAGGCCACGGCACCGTAAACACGTGTGGTTTCAGTGGGAAATAAATTGTATCCAGCAGCTGATGGCTAACCATGGGCTAGGGTTGACTTCGATCACAGGAATCACTCCCACAGTGAAGCCTCCTGGCCTCCTGACCCTTTGTGAAAAAAACAATCACAGAGACCGGCTTACCACACACGAAACCCTCTGGCGGCACGGCGAAGATGCTCTGGCCCTTCAGTGACTCTGGGTGGGCACAGGTGGCTGTCACGAAGCCCTGCAGCATCCTGCCCAGCAGCCACGGGGGCAGCCACTTCAGCTGGCAGTCGCACAGGAAGCTGTCGCTGCTGATGTGGCTGAAAGCAAGACAAAAGGGTCGTGTGAAGTGTGACCGCAAAGAAGGGGTGCTTGCCTCTGTGCCCGGAATGACCCATCGCCTCCGATCAGCTTCTGCCGTGAAAGTCAGCAAGCTTGAATGGGACATGCTCGCTCTTACGGTTCCTCTCCTGCGACCTAGAGCGGTAAGTACAGTCTACCTGGAGACTGTGAGAAAATGCAGCTTCTGGCTCAGTGGGTTATAGATTCTGCATCGCTAACAGGCCGCCAGGTGATGCTGACTCCGCTGGTCTAAGGGCCACCCTTCAAGTAGCAGCCACCTGGAGTTCACACGTGTTCCACGACAGCCACTGCGCTCATGTGACCCCAGGGATGCCGTCTCCTGGCCTGTGACCATCCCACAGACAGGAGTAGCACAGCCTCCTCTCTGCTTTTTCCCAACCCCCTGATAAGCCACTTGGAGTGTCCAAGCTCAATTTGAGACTCCGATCTAAAGTCCGAAACAAGCCCCAAGAAGGGCTCCTTTTTCTATATGGCTGCTTTTTATTTGGCAGAGCTGCATGTTTTCTTGCATCCCAATGTCAGCCTCGCGGGCGTGCTCCCCTCTTGTTTGTGTATTTGTCTCCACACCAGCGCTATTCAGGAGGCCGGCAGGATTCAGCTCCGCTCCCTAAATAGTGCCTGTGAGTTAATTGCCACTGCCCAGGGAGCATGAGAACGCACAACTTGGGTTTTGTGAGGCTCCAACCAAAACAGAGAATATTTTCTTTTTCATTTCTCAGCAACTGAGGATCAGCTTTTTCAACAGAGATCGGAATCGCCATCTCAGCGGACATTCCTTCCTGAGGAGTCACTCGAAGATAAGTCAGCTGAGGGGCTGAGCTGCCGTGTTCCTGGAAGACCTCGGGCTGTGAGCTCAAGAGCGGAGGTTAGCCCGGCACGAGGATGGACACAGGACTTATTACATGCGCCTCCCTGGAATAAACTGTCCCTGGTATGTGGTGACAAAAAAGGGGTAGCGGGATGCTCAGAAATCCCAAAAATGTCACATGGGCCAGTGGTAGAGCAGTGGCCTCCTCCCCCACCCCCACCACATTCCTCAGGCCCCTTTCTCGTTCTTTATTTCACTCTGATCTTCTAATGAGCAGGGAAACCATCAAACTAGTACACAGCAAGGCAGACTGAACCTGAAGGCAGAGAACCCAAGGCAGACGAAATCACAGAGAATCTGCTCTTTGCTCCTGTTCCTCACTGTTCCCAAATGAGCTGGGCATTTTAACCAAGTAAGTCTGGGAAGTGCTCATTCTAGACTGAAATAATTGAGCTCAAAGCCATTATAACTGGGGTGCTGCCCGTATTTTAGACCTTACAATCAGCCCTAGGTTTTGTATTTGATGGGTGGTAGGGCTGTGCTCAGCGATACGTGGAGAGAGGCTCTGTTGAGGAGTTCCTGTAGGTGGCGGACGGGCCCTCACAGCCGAGCGCGAAGAAATGGCTGAATCACACCAGCCTCTGGAGAGCTTCCCAGGGCAGGCTGTGTGTGGTGGTTGGGAAGGCTGCCGCCAGGCACAGGAGAACTCACGAGCCCAGGCGAAGAGTGGAAAGGGCCTCTCCCCGTCAGAAGCACCGACGGCTTCCCATCAAGGGACATCTGATGTGCCTGCCCCTTTCCGCAGGAAGGCCTGGGCACTACACACGGAAGTCTAGGGGAGGACACTGGCCAGCTCGGGGAGACTTTAGGCCCTTATGTCGGGGACAGGGACATATTTCATTTGAACCACAGGAACAAACTGGAGAAAACAAATCTGACGTTTATCCTTGATCAGAAATGTGTTTGGAAAGGGTTAAGCTTCACGTCATGCGTTCAGGGCATTTGCTGGCCGAGCTCCCTAGAGAATTTCCTGCCTCCTCTGCATGAAACCCTCCTCACACCGAGGGGTCCAGGCCTCAGAAGACGGCAGGTACTCGGGGTGGACAGAAGGCTGTCCTAAAGAATGAGTTAGGATGAACGGGAAGGAGGGAGAGAAATGGAGGCGCCCGGTGGGACACCGACCTCCCCTCCACACGCACACATCACCTCCGAGACCAAGCGTAGGCCAGACGGGGGATCGCTGGTGACCCCAAGGCTCTGCAGCTCCCCGCAGCCAACAGGCACGGCCATTCCGGGCCCCCGCCTGCAGCCATCCCGGCACTCCGCTGGCTTATATCGCACATTTTCATGATTCCAACACCAAATGTGTTTCTAATCATCGCTTGTGGAAATTTACCCAGAGGATGACTAAGTGCACAGCACAACCTGCCTTGATCCAATGGGGGAAGAAAATGACCAAGTGGGATTAACCGTTTCTCCCATCAGAGGACTGGGCCCATGGCCAGCCCCAGCTGGGTACATGCAGCGACTGATGGGAAGCCTAGGCAGGGGGCCAAGGCTGAGCCTCCAGAACCACACAGATGCATTTACGGGGGAGGGGATCCAAGCACCTGGAAGGGCCCAGTTAGTCCCAACTAGAAAACTGTCTCAGGAAACCTGAGTCTTTAGGAGGCCCAAAGGAAAATCTTCTCTCCCTGTCCTGCTGTCTTTCTCTCTCTTCCCTTTAACTGGATCTTTTTTACTTCCAACATGTTATTTGGAAAGTTTCAAAGACAGAAATGCTGGAGGAAAATGCACCGTGAACACTCACAGACTCACCACTTTGTAAAATCTGAATGTTTTGTGATACCTGCTTTATCACATATCTATCCATGTGTCCATCCTTCCACGAACTCCCGTTCTAAAATCAGGACCCTTATGAGAAAGGGCACCAACCTGACAGACTCGCATCTCGCAGGACACTGAACATCGTGAGGCCACGGCCCGTCCACCTCGCCTCCCCTCACTCACCCCAGGGAACGCCACCGGGGCCTCTTCCTGCTTCGGTTTCCAACTATGGGGACTGCACCCCCCTACTGCCCCATTCCTCCCCTCCCCACCGCCACCGAGGGTCCACCAGGATTGGCCGCAGGAACGAGGATGAGCTCAGGGTGCAAAGACGGCCATCGGCATGTCCGATTTTCTCAGCACTTGTAGGAACCCAAAGCTGCACCTTTAGGGAACTAAACATTATGGCTCAAACTCATTGGCTGTAGAATCGGATTCACGTACAGGAAGAAGAAATGAAACCTGGGTGTTGCTACCTGAGTACTTAGATGAGCTCCTCTGCCAGAGACTAGGACACAGGCAAGCTCTTCTAACCCTTGTCGCCCACGGGCCCACGTGGAAAGTCTGCAGCGGCATCACGGCCCACAAACACCAGGGGGACCCTGGGAACACACGCGTCTCCTCACTATCCCACGGAGAGCTCTGCCCTGCTCACAGCCCACCCAGATCTTTTAAGAAGCCCCTCTCAATACAGGCCCTTCATTGTAGGCACCCCTAAAAGATGAAGCACTTGTCCTTGACATAATGAAGGGGATGATTATCCATTTTACAGAAGAGTTTGTTTCACATCATCCAGAGCAGCGGTTAGTCAACGACAGCCTGCAGGCCCACTGCCTGTTTTTGTAAATAAGAATTTATTGGCACACGGCCACACCTATTCATTTATGTATTATTTATGGCTGGTTTCTGCTACAAGAGTCAAGTTGTCATGGCAGAGGCCCTGTGGCCCAAAAAGTTGAAAATATTTACTGTGGCCCTATAAGAAAAAGTATACTGACTCCTGATTCAGAATTAGCCCCCAGGGGGCATTTTTTTCAAAAAGACAATTGAACTTACAACTATAAACGATCACAACTATTATATAAAATAAAGCATAATGCAATTAAGGCACTTCTTACTCTGAAATCCTCTGCTCATGTTAACTGGGGCCACAGAATCCCCGGTACTTACAGCTCTTTAAGATTCTTCATCTTCACAAAGGCATCAAACTGGACAGATCTGATTGCATTCTCTCCAAGGTTCCTGAAAAAGAACATTCTTTACTTAGGCAAAGAACTCCAGGTGCCCTTCAAGTCAGCCACGTGTTTGAGCCACGACGCTCAGGGATTTTTCCTGACAGCCCAGGCTTCGCCAATGAACCACAGGCATTATCCAGACACCCGTGTCCTGTCCTAAGGCCACTGTAAGTGGCTATTATTGCACCTACATTGACACGTGGAATAACTCTGGAACGAGCCAGCCTTAAGGGTGGCATCAAAGCTAAGCCAAGGCCCACTCAGCAAGTCAACAGGCAAAACTTTCCCAAAAGAATTGTGGTTGCACTTGATTCAAAGACAAAATACCCTAAGAATCAAGTACTAGAGGAATCCGCCTCAGGTGGTGACACACGGACGTCTCAGGGCTGGCTCCGTCCTCTTCCTCCCAGGCTCTCGGAGGCGAACACACCAGGAAGAACCTCCCAGTTAAACCCAACATGTACTCAGCACTGCTGCGCTGCTTTAGCAGTATAAAGGGTCCTGGTGGAAGTGGAAGGGAGCCCAGGGCCTGAGCAGGCCCAGGCAATGGGGAGGCCAGGCAGGAGGACGGTATTTATCTGAACACGAGCAGCCATGTGTTCTGTAACCGTTTCTGGCATAGGCAAAACGAAGGCCAAAGTTGAAGCTGACTTAGAAGGAAGCAGCTGGCGTTTCCAAATAGCCTGTTTCTCGGTTTACAAAGATGCTTTTAAATTGCTCGCAGACTCCCCCAGCAGCCACGTTTGGCAGGCCTGTGGGTCAGGGAAGGTACTCACAGGTGCTCCAGACCTTCCAGCCCCGAGAACGCTCTCTTAGCCACGGACTTGATCTTGTTTCCCGACAGAGTTCTGCAGTTTCCAAACATCCAGAAACGGGGGTGGGGGTGGGGGGGTGTGGAGCAGGAGGGAGGAGGCGGGGGAGAGAGAACACACAATTAGGGTGGTGCTATCTGATAAGTCTGTCCACGGAGAGGCACGTGGAAATCTGACCCGTGCCGAGATTATGCATCTGAGGTATGCGGGCCCTCCCCCTTCTGAAATGAAATACTTTTATCTTTATTAGAATTTAACAGTGATGACAGGTAGGAATTGCATGCACTGTCTCGCCAAAAAGGCCCCTTGCAGTGTTAAGAGGAAATCACCTTGTCCAGCCCGGGCTCCCTCTCTCTAAGGACCACCCTGGGGGGAGTGTAGCCGTAGTCCCACAGGGGAGAGAGAACTCATCACTGCTCCAGCGATAGGAAGCAGTCAGGAGGAAAACTCTTGGAACTAAAAGCTACCACCCACTTCTGAAAACTGCCTTCTGGGGATAAAGGTCCCCGGAGGAGGCAAGAGGAGGACAGGACAGTGGGTATCTATGGAGATGGCCCCCCAGCTCCGGGGCACACGCTGGCAGCCAGGATGTGGCCACAGTGCGCTGCACCCCTGCCTGCGAGAAGGCCCCTCAGCTCTTCAGCAAGAGCCCGGGTTTTAAATGATGCCAACGGCCCAAGGTTATTAAATCCTAGATAGACCATCCTCAACGGTCAGCCCCCAAGGCTGTCTAATGCCTGTACCTGGACCACCTACCCATGAGAAGGGGGGTCTCGCTTCCAGAGAATTCCAATCGCAATCTCATAAGTGACTGTCAAGAGTTTTCTCAGAAACCCAAATGTGGCCCCTGCAGTACACATGGAAGAAATGGATGCTTCTGCCACGGGCTGTGTCATCCAAAGGGAAGTCTGTGTCTGGACTTGGGGTAGGGGTGGCACCCAGAGTGGCTGGACATTGGGAATGAAAAGCATCAAGGTTCCAGTTTTCCCTCCTCGTTATCAGATGCTCTGAGGAGAGCCCACCAAGGCGTTCCCTCTAACTGCTGCTGGCACAGGAAATTCTGCCAGCAAACACCTGAGGTAATGCTGACAAGTATGGGGCTCTTTGACTGTGGTGTCCACCGGGACTCTCCCAAGCATAGGTTAAGAAGGACATGCGCTGCTGGGAGCCAGCTCCTGGGAGGTCTCAGCACCGCAGGTGTGGGACAGGGACTCCTAGGCACCGAGGGCAGGTGGTCAGGAGAAAGCCTTAGAGAAAGGGAGGTTGGCTCAGCCCCTCACCAGGAGGGGGAATTCCTTGTCTAGAACC
This sequence comes from Mesoplodon densirostris, assembly GCF_025265405.1. Taxonomy (NCBI): domain Eukaryota; kingdom Metazoa; phylum Chordata; class Mammalia; order Artiodactyla; family Ziphiidae; genus Mesoplodon; species Mesoplodon densirostris. Next base: position 86,439,626 of record NC_082670.1, read on the forward strand.
CACTGAGAATCAGGGGAAAGATCTCGACTAAAGGCCAGATCTATCTTCAGACCTCTGTTAAGATGGGACCCACAAGGGAAAAGAGCAAGCACACAGCCGTCCCTGAAGAGGACAGAAAAGAAATGCGAGCCTTGAAGAAAACCAAAGATGGCAGGGCAGCCTGGCACTGCCTGCCACACGGGCCCCGGGCTTCCACCCAAGTGCCAAAGGCTCCTGGGGCCCGGGAGGCAAGGACCAGGAGGCTGCCTCCGGGAGATGGGATCACACACACAGAGGACCCAGCCCTCGCCAGGGGACTCGGGAGGCAGCTGGACCACAGGGCTGCCGCACCCCAAGTGTGTCAGGGTGGGTGAGCCCCCAGGTCCTCTGCTGATGTAGCCCCCCTGGCAACTCTGGGCTCAGCCCTCAGACAAAGCAGCTGTGTGCCCTGCCTCCGGAGGGTAAAGGAGCACGACAGCCAGAGACCCCTTTGCCGCCTTCTTCTCTGGGAGGCAGTCTGCATGGCTGTGAGAACAACCTCATCCTGAAAGCGGGTCCACAACTGCGCCACAGAGCGGGTCCAGCCAGCACCAGCCCGCAGGGCACCGAAGCCCGGCGCTAGTGAGAGCACTGCCAACCTCTCACTTAGATCCCCCAGGCCGAGCCACTGCGGGCTCCAGGTCCTAGTGAAAGGGACTGAACTGTTTAGTGAAGTCTTCCGAAAACGAGATCCAGGAAAAAAAGCTGTGCTTTATGTCATCCATTAAATATTAGTCACGTTGGCCTCTCCTACCACAAGGGCAGGCTGTTACTCCTAACGGCGACAACAGCAATAAAACAAACTCTCAAATGCTCGATTTTTCAGGGGCTCATCATCCTGTTGGTGGATTACAGTAGGTCCTCACATTCCCCAGCAGGCGTCTGCGGGTGGGGGCCGGGGCTCGGCTAGCAGACTGTGGCTCCAGTGAAAGGCCGCTGTGTGCGGACGGGAGAGCTGGGGCTGTGGGCCAGACGTGTCCCCGTGCCTCTGTGCCACGTGCCGGTGGGCAGCGGAGACGTGGCGCACCTGATGGGCGGCTCCCCGGAAGGCAGAGCCGGCCCCATGTCCCCCGCGCCAGCGACCTGGAGCAGACGGCGACCCTGGGGATCACCTATCACACCCTCTCCCCCATCCCCGCCAACCCAGCCAAGGGCCTTCCGGCTCTTGCCGCCTTCATCCCAGGAAGGTTGAGGGGCGGCGGCTACTGCTGTGTCACTCGGCCCCCTGCCCCCAGGAATGCCCTGGAGAGAGCTGGAGCCACGGGGCGGCACCTGCCTCCTCTTCGTGCGCAAGTGACCGAGCCCCCACCTCTGCGGCTGACCTGTGCTCCAGAAACCCTGCCTCCCCTCCTCACGGGCTATGAGCTCCGCGGGCCCCCCAGCAGGTGTTCCATAAGCATCCTGGAAGCAGGGGCGTCGGGTGGGTGAGTGTAGTAACGCCCTGCCAGGAAGCTGCGGACTGAGGAACCATCCCAAACGGCTGTGTTCAGCAGCTGGAAAAATGACGGGCAGGGCAGGCTTCACAGACGGAAGCCTTTTATGGCTCTGCTGCTCACTTGTTCCTTTCCTGGAAGACGTTTTAGTTTCGGGCTGGCCTCGGGGACGGCAGGGAGGACCCCAGGTCCTCAACTAAGGGAGTGCAGGCCAGCCAGCGTGTCCACCTTCCCTTCTGAGGGAGGTCTCTGACCTCCGCCTCTCAGCTGCTTCCACGGCCGAGCCTGCCAGCGGCTCTAGAGGGACAGCCCTCCTCCCGGCCGACGTGAGCCCCCCCCCATTTCTAATGGGTCCGACAGACTCACCACCAGGCCGCTCAAACGGGGCCTCTCGGTGGCATGGCCACGCCGCGGAGCGTCCGCGCATTGCTCTGGGGAGACCAAAGCAGCACGGGTTCCTCTCCGCTTCATTCAACAAACGTTGACTCAATGCCGTTAGCAGTTAGGAAGGCGGCTCCAGGCTGCACACAGGCTGGTTTATGTGGAACCACAAGCCCGGCGTCCCCAGGGCCAGGCATACCTCACGAGGCAGGAAGAGCCTCCGTGGCCCGCTCACAGTGCTATCTAGCTGGAGCTGTGCGCCCGGATCACAGGAGAGCACGGGCCTTCCTCTTCCCTTCTTCATGCGGAAGATTCCACACACCCGCAGAGGCAGACGGGAGGCTGTCGTGAGCCCCACGTGCAGGCCACACAACTACGACCATCACCTGATGGTGCCAGTCCTGTTTCATCTCTGCCCACTCCTCACTCCCAACCCGGGCTGGACCACTGGGAATATCTATCACATAGTTTTCTTTTTTTACCCAAGAAGAGGATTCTTTTTTTTTTTTTTTTTTAATCTTTTTCAACATAACCACAATACCATGCCACCTAAGTAAATGACTGCATATATTTAATCATATTAAGGAACTACTGTCATTGTCTGGATTTCCCCCAGTTGTGTGCATCTCTCCGTTTTTTTTGGAAAAGGATACAGGAGCCTCCAGGCCCAAGATCCTGATCAGTGGGGCTGGGTGGGAGGAGACTGGACACTGTATTTTACAGGTCACTGTTAACCCACTGCTTCCAAACACCCACGTCAAGCGGCTCAGTGCAAGCAAGGGTTACGGGCACTCATGCTGCCTTCATGGGACTTTACACAGGACTGTTACCCTAGTCCAGTGGGTCAAAGTAGGAGAACATGCTGGGGAACAGACAGCAGGCGATTAGGAAGGCGGCTCTAGGCTACGGACAGCAAACGGCTTTTGCAGAACCAGAAGCCCTAGTGCCTTCAAGGGTCGCTGCCCCCAGCTGGCAGGGAAGAGCCTCTTGGAAGCCATGACACCCAAGAACCGGCTCCAGGTTCCACCGCAGGGACAGGCCCCGCAGAGAAGGCTTGTGTTGAATGGCTGATCAGGCGCCCAGCACCCCGGCTCCACCATCCCTGCAGCTGCATCCCGAGCCTGGGGCTCCTCTGGTCAATGACAGGCGTCTGTCCCATCCCGTCGTGCTGTCCTGGCTCTTCCCAAGCCTGCTGGGGAAAGGGCCCAGGAGGTGGGGGAGAAAGGAGCATTTTTTTAGGGGAGAAAAAGAAGGCTGACAGGCATTTGTGACCCACTATCAGAATGCAGCAGCCTCAAGAAGAAAACGAATCCTCAGAGAGCCAAAACGGCTGACGCTTACAACTCCCAGACTATCAAAAGCGTGAAAAACCCCACTTTTCAAAACAAATTAGAAACGTTAACTCTACAGAAAGACCCTCCCACCACAGGCTTTCCCGGAGCCTCGCCCTCCAATGCTGCTTCCAAAATATTTACTTTACCCTTGTGCTCTGCTCGGCTCACCGTCACCACGACAGGCTGGGGGAGACGGAGCGGGGACCGTCTTCTGTCTTGTCCTCCTCCAAACCCTCCCCCCAGCAGCTAGTGAACAGTGATAACAGCTCCCACCCCCATGCCTATATGTTCCTTGGGAGGCCTCTGTAGAGAGTGCTGGGGAGATGCAGAAAGAGGGCAGACAAGGCGTCGGGACCACACAGGCGAGTCCCAGGCCTGCTGCCCACCGGCTGTGTGATCTTGGGCAAAATCCCTTCTCCTCCGTTTCCTCAACTGCAGCAGAAAGGATGCGTAACACAGCCTGGCCTCCTGAGATAGTCAGATGTGACACACACACACGCCTCGCAAATTCTAGGAGCTTAGAAAAACAAACCCCAAACACCGGAAACCTTGAATAAAAACAGCCACTGTATGGTAATGATTGTTTCCGTTTAAGATTATGATTGACAACAAAAAGACTGCCCCAAGACTCAAAACCATCAAGAGTTACTTGGCTTTCGACGTTTAGAATTTCTAGAAATTCAGTAAGAGGGCAAGACTCCTTTGAGCAAAGAACAACAAAAATGTTGGCTGTTTTCACATCGGTCAAGAACTGAACAGGAGAAAAAATCCAACGGGCCTCCAAACACCAGCTCTCTAGCCCCAAAGAAACCAACACCCAGGGCAGCGATGAGGTGGCGGGTCAGGGAGAAGGTGGGATGTCTTCTGCCCCCCATTCAGACTTTCCTTCCCAAACAAAAGATAAATGTGCCAACGCTCCCAGGGGTGGGCGCAGAACACAGGGTGTAGGGGCCCGTGGAGCCGTCTCCATGCACCAGCCCCACGGATCTTCCGATGCCCAGATACTCACAGCTTGCTGAGGCTGTCAAGCCCTGTGAAAGCACCACTGGTGTCCTCGATTGTCCCCGAAATCTCGTTGTGGTCCAGGTCCCTGGGGAGGAGACAGACAGAAAGCTCACCATTCAGTCTGTGGCAGGAAGAGAAACTCACACCCATTCTGCTACCTTGAAGCTCGAAACATCTCGGTGAGTTCTAGGTGCCCAAACGGAACATCCAGTTAAGATTAGAGGCGTGGGCTTCCCTAGTGGCGCAGTGGTTAAGAGTCCACCTGCCTATACAGGGGACATGGGTTCGAGCCCTGGTCTGGGAAGATCCCACATGCCGCGGAGCAACTAAGCCCGTGCACCGCAACTAGTGAGCCTGCGCTCTAGAGCCCGCAGCCACAACTACTGAGACCACGTGCCACAACTACTGAAGCCCGCGCGCCTAGAGCCCGTGCTCTGCAACGAGAGAAGCCACCACAATGAGAAGACCGCGCACTGCAACGAACAGTAGCCCCCGCTCGCCCCAACTAGAGAAAGTCCACATGCAGCAACGAAGACCCAATGCAGCCAAAAATAATTAATAAATAAATAAAACAATAAACAATAAATAAATAAATAAAACAAATTAAAAAAAAAGGATTAGGGGCGTGACCACTCAGGCACCCTGCCATGAGAACTGGCTTTCTCAGCCTCGCAAGAAAGCTGACATAGGCCTTGGACTGGCAGCTTCCCAGCTGCATGTGCTGCTCCCCAGTGGGCAAATGCCAGGCCCCAGGGGAAGGGGTGTAGACGGCACAGGGGAAAGCCTGCTTTGGATTCTGCCCCCAAAGAGCGGACTTCTGGCCACTGCTCTGAGAATGAGTCTGAAAGGTTCCCTAAGGTTCCCATCTGCTTCCACCCCAACCAGGGTCCCTTTCCTGGACTTGACCGAGAAACTGCAGAAGGCACACGGAGGAAAGGACAGGGAAGAGAGAAGCCCCGGCACAGGGCCCTCCCTAGTGGGTTTGGAGCCCAGAGCCCCTGTCCCCCCGCAGGGCCTGCACAGGTGCTGACTCCCAGCCAGGGACGACATCTGGGTGCTGAGTCAGACTGGTGACCCAGTTGCCAAGACCAGAGGACCAGGCCAACTTCTTGGCCCAGTCTCCGCCAACAATGCAAATCACAAGGCCAATGACTCAGCTTCCTCCCCCAGCTTCCAAGGGCAGGTCACCACAGTGGGCAACACACCCCACCTGGCGACCAGGCCCCCGTGCTGCCCTGGGTTGGCCCGTTCCAACTTTCCACGAGCTCCGCCACACCTTCCCCTCCTGAGCCCCAGCAGACGCGGGCCAGGACCAGAAAGGATGCTGCTCTCGGCTCCCGTGAGCACCAGTGGAGGGGAGCTTGGACCTTGGAGAGAAATGCTCATTCTGACCTCTGCTTTACAACCGGAAGCTCAGGGCCGAGATCCTGAGGCTGGAAGGGCCTCCTCCTTTCTTCAGGTTCCTCCCATTATCTTGGGCCTGAAACACCCAGGACCCGGGGCTGCTGCTCTGCGTGCCTGTCTCCCTGCTCCGAGCCCCGGCTGCCAAAGGTTTTTCTCATTTCTCTGGCCTCCTCAGTCTGAACGTCCGGCCTTGTCATTCAGCACTGCCATGGCTCCGAGGCTGACCTCGGCTTGAACAGCCTGGCGTCAGGGCTCTTTCTCACTCCTCCACGACGGCCTGGCATGAAAGCCTTCTCTGCTGGCTCTGCCAAGCACAAGTGCAAAGGCCTTCCTCCCCGTCATGCCGGAACAGGCCGCTCTTTCTGCAGGGGGCACAGCTGGGAGGGAGGCCTCAGACCCCACAGCCACTGCCTGTTGAAATGCAGATGCCGCTCCCACCCCACGCCCCCCTTTATGGCTGGTTGTTCTGTTGCCTGGGAGTTCTCGAAAGCCCAGAAAAGCCCAGAAAATTTTAAGTCCCAGCAAAGCACCCTGTAGCAACTCCTGCCAACTCCCTCTACCTCACAGGGAACTTCGAGGGAAATGACATGATCACCTCCATTGTGTTAAATGACCCTAAAAAGGCTCCGAGAGAGACACGGGATTCCCTCATCACCGCTTCTGGAAATGGGCGTCCTGGATGCAGGCTATATGCTGAAGAAGTTGAGATGCTAGCCCAAGACACGAGCCTCAGGACTGCCCTGGCTCAGATAAAAATACTCAGGACTGAAACAGGGAAGTCGCAGCGGGAAGGCTCAGGATGGAAAAGACGGCTTCAAGGCTGCTGATCTGGGGGCGGCAGCGCGCACCCTGGGGAACCTTTCCCACTGCCAGACTCCACCTCCCGCCAAGCGCACTGCAGGAACCAGTGCGTGGTGATGACAGTTGTTTTTGAGTCGTCATCACTCTAGGCACCACCCCAGGGGAATGAGGGACACTTTTCTGCTCAACGAGCTCTTTTTCGATTTACGACATGAAACTCTGAGAGTCTGGCACACATCACAGGTCAGCTTTGGATCTGATTCTGACTCGAGACCACCGAGAAGGGAATGCGGCGAAGCAGCTGGTCTGCTCTCCCACCAACCCCACAGGGAAAGACGTACAAGACGCGCAGGCTTTTGAGTCCCCGGAAGGCGCCTTCCGCGATGTGACTGATGGAATTGTGGCTGAGGCGTAGGATGCTCAGGCTACTCAGGTCAGCCAGGCTCTCCTCGTCCAGCCGGGTGAGATTATTGAAGGACAGAATCCTGAGGAAGGGGAGGGGAAAGCAAACATCACAATCAGGTTGCACGGCATCGCCCTCCCTCTCTTCTCCCGAACGTAGAGCCATGGTCGGCCAGTCACCTAGGTCCCAGTGGGAAGGGATACGCCCACAAGGATCCCGAGGGCAAAATGGTCTCACAGCTAGAAACCCACCAGGGCTTGATACCCATACATTTTGACTCCTGGAAGGAGGTCTGTAAACTGTGAGCACTACACAACACAGGGTCATACAACAAAGAACCACAAGGCCCAACCCCTGCATGCACTTGGGTGTCCATGGCTGGTCCTGATTCAGGCCATGACAGATCTCTCATGGCTGTGGCCTGAGACTCTGGACAGGACGCCAGCGGGTTCTCATAGTGAGCAAGGGGGCCGAACAGCCTCCCAACACCGGCCAGCAGAGGGCACCACCAGCCACTGCCTGGAACAAGCCTTCCTCACTGAACCGCAGGCCTCACCTGGGCAGCACCCGGGGGACCAGAGTCTCCCATCCGGGCTACCTTGCCCTCACCCGAGCCAGCCTCTTAGCATGATCCCCCTACCGTGAGCAGGTGAGGAACACACCCCCAATCACACACCTTCCCTGAGCATCGGAATCAATCTTTCTTTCCTCCCAGCACAGTCCCTGCATCTCTGACATAGCCCTGAGTTGGCTACTTAGCATATTAGTCATCTATCCTCAAAAAATGGAATCTCTGGGCTGGGGCAGGAGGAAGGAAAATAAATTCGGAGATTAGCTAAAGTTTTTAAAGGTAGCAGGGAGTGACAGTTTTTCTCTCCTGGAAAAATAAGTCATGGTGCCCGTCAGTTGCAGAGACCTGGCAGGAGATCAACATTACATCCTCACCTGCAATTAAAGAATTTATTTTAAAGGAGGGGCGGGACACACACGTGGAAAGCAACTCTAAATCTGGCTCCAAGGTTACCTGGGTGTCGGGCAAAATGCTAGGCTGGTCAGGGGACACTCCCGTGACCTTCTCTGCCCCTTTGGAAGGGCACAGAAGGCAGCCGGAGGGGGCACAGGGAGTGTGCCCCTCATCGCTGCCTCAGCACCAGGGCGCACACACCCTCTGCAATTCAGAGCCTGTGCAAGTACAGGGCCTCCGGGGGCAGAGAAGACCTCTCCCGCTTCCCTGTGGCTCCCAGGCTTGGACAGCGGAAAACCATGGGTCCTGGGAGTCCCTAGCGGGGTCAGGGCCTGAGGGAAGAGTCTTTCAGAAGCCATCCCATTCCACGTGAGAATACCGTGCAGGTGCACTGCCTGGAAGGGTCAGGAAGCTAAACCCAAAGGGTTAACACACACACACACACAGAATCCAAGGAAAGCCAGCCACAGGAAAGAGGTGGGACTATTGATTTTTGCATTAGGTAATGATGGACTCACTGAAATATAAACTCCAGGTCAGAGTGGGGTGGGGGGGGAAGGGAGGGTGGGGGAAGGAGGAGGGGGGCTGGCGGAGGGGAAGAACATGGACAAATGATAAAAACACTCGCTGCAAGACTCAGCACCAGGTTTAAACATCCCCTTAAGTTTGCCTGCTGAGGGCAAGAGACAGACCAGAAAGACAGGCTTGGCACTTGTAATCATTCACTTCAGTGGGTGAGTCTTTTCCTACAGTCAAGCCTAGAAAAAAGAAAACCCACCCAAACTCTCTTAAAAAAAAAATAAAGAAACATACTGGACTACAGCAGAATTGAACAACCTTGAACATATTAAATTGAGATGAAAACCATGTTGAGGAGGTATTTTTTTTCCTCCAAAAACCCCATCTTCTAGACATGGGGTTAAAACAAAGGGACATGACTGTGCCCACCAAGCCCCAGGAAATGCTGCTTTCATGATCAACGACCCACCAGGACACGGCAGGATAGCCCAGGCCCCGCCCCCAGGAGAGAGCCTGTCACTGCGGATGTCAGGGACCCTCGGTACCAGCTCAGGGGATCTGAGTCCCAGCCTGGAGCCCCGTGGGGGAAATCTCTTTACGTGAGGTACAAGCACACATTCCCGTCAGCACGGGAGCCTCGCTACCAGGCCAAGGGACCCAAAGCTGGGGAGGGGAAGGAGCCAGGGGCCTGGGCCACTTGTCAGGGGAAGGATGACAGAAACCACATGCCCGTAGAAATTCACCCACCGTCAGTGTGTCGCCGTCTCTCGGGTTCACTGTCCTTTCTGTGTTGGAGCCCCAGTACAGGCACACCTCGTTTTAGTGAGCTTTTCTATATTGCGCTTTGCAGATATTGCATTTTTTTTAAACAAATTGAAGGTTTTGGCAACCCTGTGTAGTCAGATGATGGATAGCATTTTCTAGCAATGACGTATTTTTTAATTAAGATCTGTACATCATTTTTTAAGACATAATGCTGCTACACACTTAACAGTCTACAGTACAGCATAAAGATACTTTTCTATGCACTGGGAAGCCAGAAAGTGTGTCTTGCTTTACTGAGGTGGTCTGGAACCGAACATGCAGTACCGCTGAGGCCTGCCCGGAGCCCCTCTCATGAGAGAAGCACGTATTATGTTGTATAGCCGTTCATAGACAGAGGCTCTCAGAACAGCCACCCTTTGACAGCAGCCCCTGCTAATGTGAAGTGGGGCCAACAGTAGAGATGAGCTGGGAGTCAGGGCCCAGTGACTGCGACCCGTGGGGCCTCGGGGTCCCGTTCCGGGCCTGCCTGCTGGGGGCTCTTTCCTCCCTCCGCAACAGGCCCCCGAACCCCCAAGCCCACCGTGCCGTGGGATGCATGGCCTAGAGCTCCCTGGGCTCTGGAGGAGTCACTTCCAGGCCTTGTCCACAAAGCACCTGCAGAGCCAGGAGGGAACACTCACAGCTCGTGCAGCTTCTGGCAGAAGCTCCAGCCATCGCGGTGGATCCGGGAGATGGAGTTGTTGCCAAGGTGGAGCTGGTGCAGGGCCGTGAGGCCGTACAGTGAGCCGCTGTTCACCTCCGCCAGGCTGTTGTACTCCAGGTGCCTGCAATGATGGCCGCATGCGTGGGGTGAGCGTGGACCCCTGGGGGCTCACGCACCCACCCACCCCATGGTGAAGGAGCGGCTCCCTGGCATCACCCAGGATCCGACAGTACTGCTGGAGAGATTGGTAAGGGGGGGTATGTGCACCTACATGTGTGTGTGCGTGTGTGTGCACACCTGTCGGGGGGCAGGAGAAGACAGGCGAAGCAACGCAGATGGCGGTGAGGACCCAGGCCGACTGAGAGAGCTTGAGGCCAAGGGGAAGCTCCTAGAAGCAACCTTATTAGCCGAGTACAAGTGAACCAGCACACACATGGGCAGAGGAGCTCCAAGCAGAAGGCAAAGCCCACTCCAGGAAGAGAAAGAAGAGAGATGAGGAGGAAGCTCTCATCATTATCCCCATCTTGCAGATGAGGAGACTGAGGCTGGGAGAAGCTAGGTAACCTGCCTAACACTCATTCCCAGCTCAGCCAGTAGTGAGGGGCCAGAATTCAAACCCGGGCCTCGCTAACCAAGCCTGGGCTCTGGACCACTGCGCCAAGAAACACGGTTTGAGCTCTGGGGTCCAACTACTGGGATTTAATTCTCAATTTTGCCACCTGGCTGGTTGAAGGAGACTGAACAACCATAAAGTGGAGATACCCAAGAAGTATCAACTCCATAGGGCTGTGCTGAGAAGGAAGAGAACGCAGGTCAGCGACTCAGCATCGTGCTGAGAACTGAGCTCCTGCTAAATTAAGTAGGGACGTTACTACCATCCTGCTTCTCGACGCCGCACAGCCCGGCCACAGACAACTCCACTCCATAGGACTGGCCTCTTGAACAGAAGCTACTACTTCAAATGCTGCTCCACGTTCAGTATTATAAGGGCTTCAGGCAACCAAGCTTCACTTTTATCCGTCGTCCTTTTCCTGCCTCTGCTCAAAAGGCTAGCCCTTAATTTATAAATAACCTCTAAGGCAACTCTTTGTTCACCCCCCAATTGGTATGAATTTGTTCACCGTAAAACCCAAATGTCATGTGCTAAGGACTCCATGTTCTTCTGAGAATTCTGACTCCTGGCCCTCCCAGCTCAGGACCACCTGGGTTCCAAAGTCCAAAATGACAGTTTTAAGAATGTCAAGGAAAAGCGTGCTCGAATATGTAAAAACAGGCAGAGCCACACAAAGGTGAGCAATGAAGAGAGGGAGAAGCAAAACAGCAGTGCTAAGGATGCCATTTTACAAAGTGTGTGTGTGTGACAGTGTGCATATTGAGAGATGCTCCTGATAATGAGGACAGCTCAGAGGGTTGATGGAACTGGACCTGGAGTTTTTGTTTTTTGTATCAGTTGCGAGAGCTGGGGGAAGATGGCGGAAGAGTAAGACGCGGAAATCACCTTCCTCCCCACAGATACATCAGAAATTCATTTACACGTGTTTTTTGTATCAGTTGCAAAGATAACATAAAAGGCATAAACGGAGTGATGTAACTTGTAGAGACTGGAAGGGCATGGGGGTGTCCTGAGCAAGTTAAATCATTGACCATAAAGCAAGAAGTCTCACGGTGACACATCAAGATAGTGGTGTAAGTGTATTAACTTGGAAGTAACCACCAGCAAAACTACAAATAGAAAACCCCAAAAAGAGAATGATTGGAAGTGACTGCCTGCCTCATGGGGGCGGAACTGGGGGAAAGAGAGAATGGCAGCTGGGTTTGGTGGGGGGGCCAACAACTACTTTTCTTTACAATTTGATTTTGCTCAGCTACGAGTAAACGTTTCTTTTGATTAAAAATAAATAAATGTAAATGTTGAAAAACTGAAGCTTGGTAACTGCCTCGTCTGCCCTTCTCCGGATGCTCTTCCATCCCTCCACAGGCAGGCAAGCCCCGTCACTGTCCACATCTGGCTGGAGCGAGTGCTCCCTCGATAAAAGGGGAACATCTGCAGTGAGTGGCTTGATTAGTTCACAGAACATAAATAAATCTCTCAGGATGAACTATACATTTTTGGCCCACCTGCACATCAAGAAAGACGGTCAAACCCAAAGTGAGGAGAGAGGGAACTTCCTGTGGCATGCGGGAGACACGAGAGGATGTGGGAAGGGAGCCCACTGTCCGCCAAGGCGGCAGGGTGGGGGTCTAATAGGGAAGAACAAATCTGACTCAATGTTAGATGCTTCTTTTACTTTAACCTTCGCCTTCTATTGCTTTTGCTTCCAGTTAAGAAGCTTGCCTGTAGCATGAAATATACAGGGTAGCCCATTTTCAAGGCTCTGACCTTTAAAGGTGTTAACACTTTTCTATTCACATGGAGATAAAAAGTTGCAGATAAAGGTGTTAACACTTTTGTATTCACATAGAGATAAAATGTTGCAGAACAGCAACTAACATTTGTCTTGCTGGAGGTTTACAGGAACATCGGGACCTGACCTACACGGGTCAGTTGCAAGGACAAAGGATTCCTACACCGAGAAGTCTGCAACAACCAGCCACGCCCCTGCCTCACCTGGCCTTTAAAAATGCTTTGCTGAAACCCTCTGGGGAGTTCGGGGTTTTGGGGGCATGAGCCATCCATCTCCTTGCACGGCCCCGCAATAAACCTTTCTCTGCTCCAAACTCTGACGTTTTGGTATTGTTTGGCCTCACTGTGCGTCGGGCACGTGCACTTGTGCTGCGTTAACGAGGGGAGGGGAAACGGGGAGGGGAAACAGCCCCAGCAAAACAGCCCCTCTTCCAACCTCAGGAACCAACTCGCTTCACTGAATCCAATGAAACTCCCCCCAAGAGATTTTCTTAACCTGCAAGAAGAACACCCTGAGGTTTGGCGAAGTCCCCCAAGACACTGAGTGGCGCCCAGCTGAAGTCCCAAAGGGCAGGGGCTGGGTCCAGCCGAGGTCCTAAATGGTCCCTCAGCGTCTGCAAGAACCCCCGGCGCTGGGTCCGCACTCACAGCGCCTGCATCCTGGCCAGCCCCCAGAAGGCGCCGTCCGTCAGCCTGCTGATGTTGTTTCGCTGGAGCCTCAGCACCTCCAGACTGTCGAGCCCTTGGAACGTCAGGCCCTCGATGAGCCGAATCCGATTCCGATTGAGGTCCCTAAAGAGACAAAGCCAGCGGTTCAGAGCGTCCCCCACCCACGCCCCAGCCTACAACCATCACCACGCGGTCCCCAGAGACAATCCCGGGAAGCTGAGACGTACCACAGACGTGCACGCCCACGTGCATGCAGACGCTGACGGGCCATTGCTAACTGGTGAAAGGGGGGCCCAGAGCTCCCAGAAGCCAGTCCCACTGCACCCCCGAATGAGCGAGTGCTCCCATTTCTTCCCCAAGCACCCATGACTCTGCAGTGAGGAGAGGGTATGACTCAGGAGGTGAACGTCTTAGGTGAGCTGTCTCTTAACTCAGCAGCAGAAACCCACACCAGATGCCTCAACCCAGAAGAAATCTAACCAACGGGTATCAAACGGCAGCGACATTTCCCACCGAGGCACTATTCAGGTCTCTACTGATGGAGAGAAGTGACTGCCCTCAGGGGCGGGCATCTGGGCGCACTGCGAAGCGTACACGCGGGCTTCCAACCCCAGTGTGATGAACCCTCAGTGAATCAAAAGATCTCAGGAATCTGGGTGAACTGGCTCCATCAGTAATACTCAAGGAAGGGAGAACACAGCCTGACCAGAAAGCCCTTGGATTTTCCCCAATACTTCTGCAGTGTCTCATGACCCACATACGGCCCTGAGCATCCAGAGAGCTCCTCCAGCACCGGAGAGGGCGTGGCTGGGCCCCACCGCCCAGGTGTGTCCGAGCCGGGGGAGTGAGCAGGGTGGGGCACACCCCGTCTTGCCGCCAAACCTGGCCGTGAACACTTGTGTTGTTCTGCTTAAACCAAACATCGATTATCAGCTTGTTTTCCTGAGGTAACGCTCTTCTGATACAAAAAAAGGACACCGGCAAACAAAACAACCAGGGGACAAACAGTCCATCAGGTTCTGGTAAACAGAGGTTCTCTTGACCCTGGGCCATTCTAGGAGGGCACTCAGCCATGCTGGTCAAAAAAGTAAACAATTACACCCTTTGATTTTTTTTTTTTTTTTGCGGTATGCGGGCCTCTCACTGTTGTGGCCTCCCCCGTTGCGGAGCACAGGCTCCGGACGCGCAGGCTCCGGACGCGCAGGCTCAGCGGCCATGGCTCACGGGCCCAGCCGCTCCGCGGCATATGGGATCCTCCCAGACCGGGGCACGAACCCGTATCCCCTGCATCGGCAGGCGGACTCTCAACCACTTGCGCCACCAGGGAGGCCCCACCCTTTGATTTTTAAAAAAAATCAATTAACTACCTTATGAGATTAAGGAGATGAAGATGGTGGCCCATCTCCTGCTTCCTACCTCTGGCTACACTGACTTCCTCTCAAACTGCCCAAGCAGTGCCGGACTCTGTAATGTCCACAGTACAGATTATCTGGGTGCCTTAAAAAAACACAAAAATCTTGGAGATAAATAAGGAACCCCACGCCCACAGTCTAAGCATTAGCCAGGATCAGCTAGGCAGCAGGATTCCTCACTGCATTTTGGAAAGTGCCGGTGAGGTCAGGCATGTACATCCTCGGGGGATCTTTTCTCGGCAACCTGGGGCAGCCCGCAGGCACCAGATCCAGCTTCTAATTTGCGTTTATTAGGCTCTGCATCCACGGTAGTTGATGCACAGCCTGACCGAGGGGCAGTGGGGAAGGGGGTGCATTTGGATCGAGGTGCTGGGGGAAATGTGGCCTCCATGAAGTGTGGCTAAGTTTAATTACAGTGCAGGTCTCTGTACTCACAGTTGTGTCAACCGGGGTAACTTGAATGCTTTCACAGGAAGCTGGGTGATCCTGTTTTTGCTCAGCCGAAGCGTTAGCAGCGACCGTGACAGACCATCAAATGCTCCCGACTCCAGGGTGCTGATCCGGTTGCTCGCCAGGTTGCTGGAATGATTCATGAGAGAAAATGCGGTGCTCAGTAGGAGGCCTTCCTCATTCTGTTACAGACACCAGACCTGCCTGAGTTAGGAAAATGAGCTAAAACACACCCAGAAGGATGGGTTTCCAACGAGACATTTGTCGTCCCGAGGCTGCAAGGCCCACCTCTACTCCCAGACTCGGGTGTCAGGATCATCCTTGTCAGGCTCGACAGAAGCCTTGTTTGAGCCCAGAGCTCGCTCTGCTTGTGGCTGGAGGGGTTCACCCCAGGAGGGTGGGAGGGAAGTCAATTACCTCCACCCCAGCCATCCTCGCACCCGGGCTGGGCCGCTGCAGGAGTCCCTGCTCGCACCCACTACCCATGAGTTAGGGCTCAAGGTCGGTGAGAAGAGCCTTAGGCAGCAGAAAGTCCACTCTGAAGCAAGGTCAGAGTGGATGTCATAATTTGGAGAAACAGCCTTTAATTTTGAAGTGGGTCTCACTGTACGACGTGTAAATGCGCATAAACCAATTCATTTTAATAATTTTAAATGTGTCAGAGAAACATTCTAGTTAGAGAGATCTGAATGAGTGGTTACCAGTGGGGAGAGGGGAGGGGAGAGGGGCGAGACAGAGGTAGGGGATTAAGAGGTACAAACTACTGGGTATAAAATAAATAAGCTGCAAGGATATACTGTACATCACAGAATACACCCAATAGTTTATAACAACTATAAATGGACTATAATCTATAAAAATTCTGAATCACTAGGCTGTACACCTGAAACTTATATAATACTATAAAATCAACTGTATCTCAATGAAAAAAAATTTATTTAAGGGGTCTGCATGGAATCCCTTTAAAAAACAAGCAATAGTTGCATGGGATGTCCACCTACAGGATTACATGTGTAAGGGGCACCTCCCCTCAAAACACAATGCACTGGGCAGCTAAGGTCTGTGCATTCTGTTGTATGTAAATTACATCAACTAAGGGGAAAAAAGGAGAGAAAAGGGGGTAACAATTTGGTCTTTCCTATGAGAAGTTATCCCCAACACTTTTCCTTCTACCTTCCCTAGACCAATGGTGCTTTTTGTGGCTTAAGCAAAAAAGAAAGAGACCAGAGAGAATTTTCTACATTAGAGAACGGAATGGAAGAAGGCATTCTTCGTCTCTATCAGGCAGCGGCCCAGGACAGGGCACATGAGGATTCTGTGCAAACGGAGCTGGACTGTTTGTTCTTCACACTCCAGATTAAAGAAGAAGAGTCTGTGTGATGAAGATACACCGGCCAGCCTCTGCCAAAGTACAACATCCCCTGCTTTTAGTCAGAGAGAGAGAGAAGGTCACTGCAATTCAGTTTAGCAGCGGTGGTTTCTTTGTCCCAAACAAGTCAGTGCCAGGTGGCAGCCGGACACCTTTCAAAAGCCCTCACTGAGGGCTGAGCACTGCCACATCGGCTGAAGGATCAGCCAAGGCCTCCTTTTTCCAACTCTGGCACTTCGATGCAGCCTCAGAAAGAAACCGCTCCTCTCCTCGGGGATCTCAAAAACTCTGTGTGCCTGGACTTGGTCTCTGAACACATGGGTCACAACGACCCCTAAAACCAGCCTCACGAACAATCCTCCAAAGTACTCACTAATAATGCAGGGGATGGGGACTCACCCGTCACCTGAACGTGCCTTTTTCGCCTGAATTTTCAGTTTCTGCCCCAAAGCAACATTTTCCTACCAATAAGCGGTGGGTTAAATAGGCTTTGACTGTTTTTCTTCTGTCTGCCAACTGGCGGGGCATGACATGGGGCAGTAGGATGGGGAGAAGAGAGACCAACGGAGAGACGGAGAAGGTCAAGAGGACTCAGAGGATGCACGAGCACGGGCTGCTGGAGCCTCTATAGAGAGGTTTCGCTCCGATGCCACTCATCTAACTACCCCCAAACCTTTGTTCTAAGCTTTCGTGGGAGGCAGCCCAGTGAAGGAGAAAGGAAACAGGCTTTGCGGTCAACACAGCCACGTATTTCAGGCCTAGAGTCTGCTCTTAAATGGTCAGCCTGTTAGGCTACTTAACACCTCCCCGCCTCAGGCTTCCTCAGCCACCTCTATAGTCAGAATAACGCTGCTGGACTTGGAGATGCTCTATGAATGGGCTATCAGAGGACAACGGACCTGGGTCTCCTGCCCCCTGCCCTGCTGCGGGAAGACAAGGGAGGTGTGTGCCCATCCCACTGACTCAGCCGGGCCACGCTGGAGGAGAGGAGGGAACGTCCACCTGCGTCCAGACCTGGGGGCTGTCGGCAGACCCAAGGCACTTACAGCTCCTTTATGGGCAGCCCGTGTGGGAAGCAGGTGCTCCGGATCTCTGTGATGTTGTTGGAGCTTAGATCCAGCACTTCCAAGGAAACATAAGCCTTCAGCCGACTCCCCTCCACGCTGCGGATCCTATTGTGTTGCCTAAGACACACAGAGGAAGGTGAGTCCAGCATGTCATTTTGCAAAGATACTATTTTCCTTAATACTTCTTCCAGACATTTTTTTCCCTAGCTGCTTTGCAATTTCAGAAAATTACAAACGCTATGACACTCCCTTTTTTTTTTTTTTTATTATCTGGCTGCGTTGGGTCTCCGCTGCAGCACACTTAAATGACATCTCCCATCCTTCTTCCCATCAAGTTCTTACCCGCAGGCCAGGAGCTAGACAGAATGTCAAGTTCTTTGTCTGCGACAAGTTTGTCCGCCCAAGTTCTAAGCCTGGCTACTCTCCCCAAGGACAGGAACACAGGGGTGATATTTCGGACGTGTGGAGAAGAGCCTGGCACGATCAGCGCTCAGATCTTACTGGTACACCTTCCCACAAAGGATGTGCCCAGTGCAACAAGCCAGCTTCTGATGCGGCTCGCATCTAGAATCTTCAGAACCTAGTCCAACCCCATCACTTACAAGAATGCAGGCACCAGAGCCCAGAGTTCAGTTTAATCCAACTGAACGCATCATCACATACCTCACATTTTACCGACACCTGCCATGTACCAGGCAGGGCGACAGGCACAGGGTTCAAAAAAAAAAAAAAGAGAGATTGCAAAATCCTGACAACCTAACAAGGGACACAGGAACTCAGTGCTGGGTCTAACGGGAATCGAATCCCCTGCACCTCCAACTCCACACTCTTTTTTTTTTTTTTTTTTTTTGCAGTACGCGGACCTCTCACTGCTGTGGCCTTTCCCGCTGCGGAGCACAGGCTCCGGATGCACAGGCCCAGCGGACATGGCTCACGGGCCCAGCCGCCCCACGGCACGCAGGATCCTCCCAGACCGGGGCACGAACCTGTGTCCCCTGCATCGGCAGGCGGACTCCCAACCACTGCGCCACAAGGGAAGCCCCAACTCCACACTCTTGATAGCTCTGTTCCTCAGTTTCCTCATCTGGAAGATGGGGCCACACCCTTTACTTCAAGGATATGGATGATCCCACCTGAACCACACTGCTGTGTCTGGCAGATGTTCACATAAGTGTTCAGTGTTTATCTCCCTCCAAGACTTATTTGTCCTTTAACCCTCTTTCTAAAAAAAAATCCCGCAGTCTAACCCGCCAACCAGTATTTATGAATCAGGAGAAATTCGACAGACGCTAACCAAGGCTGGAGGGAGCAGGTGGCCCCCATGTGGGTTTCGCTCTGCCTGGCAGATTCAAACCATCGCGGCCCCGATCCCAATACTCAGATATTTCAGAATCTGTGGAGTGGTAGCGCTGGGCCTCTGGGCTCCAGCCTTTCACTTCGGCCAGTTTCTGAGTAAACAGTATCGGGGTCTCCAGCCAATCAAAGCATTCTTGAACACGATACAAGTGAGCCAGGCGTCGCTAACCAAGTGGCATCTCTCTTAAACAAACACTTGACCAAATCGTTTCCAACAGGCATAAACAAGGCCCTCTTTCCCAGACGCTCTGGGGCTTCTCGCCGACGACGCCTTTGTTTTCTTCCCCTCTCTCCCAGGCCCTGAACCCAAAAATCCATTTACAAGGGTACAGCTCCTTTACACACAGCAAAGTCACGCCAGAATGAGAGGCCCCTTTTCCCTCCATGCGCCCCACCCCCAAACTACTTCCTTTGAGTTCTTTATTAAGTTCTTAATAAAGACAGTCTCTTCAGTTTTCTGACTCCAAAAGAAAAAGAAAAAAAGAACAGAAAAGAAGACCTTTATTATGTAAAGTATGGGAAGAACAAGAAATAAAGGGAATCGAGCTGAGCCTCTTCCAGGAACTCTGAATGCAGTACCAGGGAGCCGGGAAAAGAAGGTCTGAGGAAAGAAGGAAGGGGCGCCGCTGGCCCCAAGTCACACAAAGAGCGACCGTACACAGTCCAAGGGACCACGGAACAGCTGCGAGGCCCCGACCACTTCTCCCACTGCCCCTCCACCCCGTCCTCTCCTCTGGCTCTTTCATCTTACACCTTCCTTCTTCTTTCTCGTCTGTGTATTTATTCACTGAATCAAACATGTTCTGGGCCCCTGCTCTGTGCCAGGCCCAGGCTGGAGGAAGGATGCTCTGATGAAGACGGGTCTCTTTCACACACTGGAAAGAGGTCCCTGTTGAGCAGAAGAGGCAGCCACGGAGATGAGAAACAACGGAGCGTGGGAGCCAGGACGGATGAGACCTGCCGGGAGGGAGGGCGGAGCTGGGGAGGATCCTGCCCGAAGAGGCTGCCGGGGCCAGCTCCAGAGGGTGGGATGTGCGTGCTGGCAGGAGACGGGCAGGGCAGAGGCAGGGGGACCACATCCGGCAAGCCCTCGCAGATGCCCTGAGGAGTAGGGCATCTATGTCCCAGGGGACCAGGTGAGAGGTGGCGGCAACAGAGAGACAGACACGAGAGAAGAAGAAGAGAGGGGTCCACAGGACCTGGAGACGACAGATGGGGGTGCAGAGAATGGTGATCCTAAATTTTCTAGTTCAGAAGTGCTAAGGTAACCAGGTGACTGGCTAGACCTTCCATCCTTGCCCTTGTGGCCTATTCTCAAGCCAGGAGCCGTAGAGATCCTGCCAGGACATCTCACAGAATGGGAGAAAACATCTGCAAATCACCTATCTGATGAGGAGTGAATATCTAGAATACACAGGAACTACAACTCAACAGCAACAACGTGAAAAACCCAAACGACTCAATCAAAAAACGTGCAAAGGACTTGAATAGACATTTCTTCAAAGAAGATAAATGGCGAATGAGCACGTGAAAAGATGCTCAACTTTACTAAGCGTTAGGGAAATGCAGTGAGATAGCACCTCACGCCCACAGCATGGCTACTATTTTTTTTTTTTTTTTTTTTTTTTTTTCGGTATGCGGGCCTCTCACTGTTGTGGCCTCCCCCGTTGCGGAGCACAGGCTCCGGACGCGCAGGCCCCGGACGCGCAGGCTCAGCGGCCATGGCCCACGGGCCCAGCCGCTCCGCGGCACATGGGATCCTCCCAGACCGGGGCACGAACCCGTATCCCCTGCATCGGCAGGCGGACTCTCAACCACTTGCGCCACCAGGGAGGCCCATGGCTACTATTAAAAAAAAAAAAAAAAAAAAAAACTCCGGAGTGGTACGTGGGGCAGAGGATGTGGAGGAACTGGAATCCTGGCGCAGCTGCTGAAGAAAATGGTGTCGTAGTTCTCCGAAAAGTTAGGCACAGAATCATCAGCGTGTGACCCAGCAATTCTACTTCTGGGAGTTCATCCAAAAGAAATGAAAGCAGATCTCAAAGAGTTATTTGTACACCCTTGTTCATAGCAGCATTATTCACAGTAGCCAAAAGGTGAAGCAACCCAATGGATGGATGGATGGATGGACGGACGGACAAACATGACAGAGATACACATACAAAGGACTATCATTCAGCCTTAGAAAGGAAGTTCTGACTCACGCTATTAACACGGATGAATCTTGAGGACACTGCGTTAAGTGAAAATACCCTATGACTCCACTTCCATGAGTACCTAGAGTAGTCAAATTCATTGAGAAAGAACGTAGAGCGGCAGTTGCCAGGGGCTGGGGGAGGGGGAGGGGGGAGTTGTTTAATAAGTTAGGAGTTTTCATTTTCCAAGATGGAGAAAGCTCTGGAAATTGATTACACAACACGAGTGTACTTAACACTACTGAACTGTATACTTAAAAAATGATTAAGATGGTAAATTTCATGTAATGTGTATTTTACTACAATTTAAAAACAAAACAAAGCAAAAATCAGCCAGTTCACAGGACTTGTTTGCCTACAACTCAAACGATGGCTTTCCCGTCTCACTCAGGACGAAGTCCTTACTTACGATGGCCTCCGAGGCCCACGGGATCTGCCGCACACTCGCCTCGCTGCTTCACTTCCTACTCTTCCGCCTTGGACTCTGCCCCACACACTGGCCCTCAGACACGGCAGGCAGACTGCTGACTCACGACCTTTGCACGTGCCTTTCCCATTGCTTGGAATGAATGCTCCTCCCCCAGAGATCCACAGGTCCCATGCCCTTACTTCCTTCCCATCTTTTTTCACAGGTCACCATCTCAATGAGGGGTCCCTGGCCACAGTCTCTAAAACGACAAGCCTCCCTCCCCCCACCATGTCTCCCTCCTCCACCCCACACCTTCCACTCTCTTGCCTGCTCTATTTCTCTCAGTATCTCTAATTATCATCTAATACATCCAGCATTTTGCTTATTTCTACCTTAACATCTTCTGTCCCACCAGGATGTGGCTCCATGAAGGCAGAGATGTTTGTTTGTTTTGACCACTACTGTGTCTCCAACCACTGAAATAGGGCGAGGCACATAGTAGGTCCTCAATAAATAACTGTTAAAGGAATCACAAAGAATACAGGTTGAATTCGGAAAGGCTGAGCCTAGACACAGATCTGGGACTCGTCTACATTTAATTAGAAGAAAACCCAAGCAAGCAGATGAGTTGAATCAGGAAACATGAAGAAAAGATTTGCCAACTGCCCTGTAGCAGCACTGCTCAGAGACACATGACCTAGCCCATAGTGGCTTCAGAGCTTCTTGGGGCTCAAAGGATGCACATCATCTTCTCTCCCCAGGTCTGGTCTCTCTGCTCTAGACTCTAGCCCAGCACCCTGATCAAACTCTTCCTGAATTCCTCCTATTCAGGAAAGCTGACCACGCAGCTCTATCTCCCTTCTCTCACTAGAGCAAGAATCACACCTTGTTAGATGTCTCTGTGGACCCTGGCAATTCCACCCAAGGCCATGAGTTCTTCATGGGCTGGAACATGGCATGGCATTGAAGAACATGCCAAGAACATGGCCCTGCCTGAGTTCAAATCCCCATTATACCACTTACAGGTGTGAACCGCCATAAAGATGGTGTGAAGTTCCCAGGCCCTGTGGGCTGATGTGACCTGACATGAAGCAGGTGCTCAATAAAATGAGTTGTTTTTATTAGCCATATCTGTATCCTCAGAGCGATGCTCAGGATCTAGTTTGCAGCAGCTGCTCTGGAAAAAGAAGGAATGAATGGTTCCTAGTCCTCCCCGACACTTCAGTGCAAACAGGCAGGTCTGACTCCTTCTTGGGAACAAAGGGCTGACTCAGAGCTCTCACTCTTAGCTTCATGCATGGAACGAGCCTCCTCCAGCTGGAGAGTGTCGAAAACCCCACCACTGAGAGCCTGGGCTATCTGGGGAGCTGTGCTTCACATTAAATCCCAGACTGAAGCTTCTGCAGGATTCAGGGGGCCTAGAGATCTGATGGGTCCCCAGCCAGCTGGAGTACATCCTCCTTCTCATTCTTGTAGCACGTGGGACTCGGGCCCACGCCCCTGACCCCAGCCCACCAAACCCTACCCCACCAGGGACATCCCCTCCGGACACCTGTCCATCAAGGTTCAAAGACCCAGTATTCAGGGAAGCCTCCCTCCTCCTCCTTGAGAGATGTCCCACTTTCATAAAACTCTCCATGTTTCAATGCCATGTGCAACACGAGCGGTTATGTCACTCCTTTAATGTACCTAACCGTCCAGTTTTCAAGGCCCCCGTTCATCTTTATAACCTCTGAATCCTTGTCCAAGTTCTTTTTAACAACAGCCAACCAATTACCGAACACACCTCTAGGTAGCAGGCCCTGGGTGAAGGCTCCGTGAAAAGACACAGCAATCTAATGAGGAAGGTACTATTATCATCTTTACAGCTGAAGACACTGGGGCTCAGGGCTCTGCTGGACTTCACCCGCGGTCACACAACTGGGACATGAAGAGGAGCCAGCGTGCAAGCCCAGGGGAGCGGGACTCGCCAGCCCATCCGAGAGGCCCTCCAGGCGGAATTTTAAGTGCACCACCCCAGATTCAATCCGTAAGCCTTCAGCAGAGCTTGGCTACATGTGAATGCTGGCTGGCTATTCCCGGGTCAGCTCACACTGGTCTGTGTCATTGGCTTCAGCCAAGCTGGCTTTTGTACCAGCCTCCCAGAGTCCTGAGCGAGCGACAAGTCTGCAGAGAGCTGTGGAGGGCCAAGCTGAGCAAATAAGGAGGATGAAGCTCCGGTTCACAGTGATGGATGCTCTGGACGGAAAGAAGAGAACAGTGCAGGACAAGCTGCAAAGGGCTGCCCTTAGGGTTACAAAAGAAGAGTGAGGAGAGGGCAGGGGAGAGGACAGTGTTAGAGGAACACTTCTAACTGGTCTCATCCAGGGAGCAGTCCAGCCCTTTCTCTGCCACCAAACAGAATCAGAACAACTCTGTGGTGACAGGGACTGGGGGGAGGGGTGGTGGCCAGATCACGCAGCCTGTGCCTCCACCCCGGGTTGGTGTACCCCTCAGGCTGTCCTCTGGGGTGTGGAAACTGTAATATGACAGAAGTCTATTAAACCAACACGTGTTAAAGCCTTCACAAATAAAATCCGGCTTCAAAGGCAGAGAGCGGGAAAGATAAGCTCTCTCCACTGGGCTACATTTTCAGAGTCGATGTTAAATTAGACAGTAAAACACACGGAGGCATTTGAAACCAACACTGAAAGCTTTTCATCATAAGTGATTGTTCCACTATGGTTCTGTACACTGGGGTTTACAAGGTAGTGCCGTTAGTGGTGGAAAAGATCTCGTGTCACAGATAACAGCCAGGAAGAAAGGGCGAGGGGATCAACGTAAGCAGCGTCAAGGTGGGTCAAGTGGATTACAGCTGGTTGCTGAAATTATGCACCTACTGTCTATACCAGGGGTCAGCAATGGATTCTATAATGGGCCAGATTTTAAATATTTTAGGCTCTGTGGGTCATTCGGCCTCTGTCATGACAACTCAACCCCGAAGGTGGGGTGTGCAAGTAGCCGCAGACAACATGTGAGCCGAGTGTGGCTGTACCCCAGTAAAACTTTCTTTACCATAGCAAGCTGTGAGCCAGATCTGGCCCCTGATCTACACCATAGAGCAACCGGTTTGGATTTCTGGGAGGCAGGGACCCAGATTCTGATTCTAGCTCTGATGCAGCTTTCCAACTGTGTGTAAATCACTCTTTCTGCATCTGGCTTAACCACCTGCAAAATGGGGCTAAACACCTCTCTGCAGCTGAGAGAACCCGCCCATGCTCCCTCCAAAGCCCAGGTCAGACATCACTAATCGCCACCTTTCCCACCCCTTCAGGAAGTGAAACGGAACCTAAGTTTACATCATTCTCATGCTCCTCAGAAGATGATCCAGGTTCCTGACCGGGGCCAGTGGAGGCAGGGTGGCAAACAGGGTGATCTTACAGAGAACAGACATTCACACTGTGTATCCTCTTTTTAGTTCTTCCAATGAGACAGAAAGAAACACTCCGAAGCTGGCCAACACACCAGTCCTAATATCTAAGCAGGCGTGCCCTCAGCTCTCCCGGACAAGTAGGGTGACTCACAGCAGTACACGTGGTCAGCTCCTGCAGTGTTGACTCTTACTAGATACACAGCAAGTTTTCCATCATGTTACCTCAACATCAAACTTTTAATAATCAGCAAAACTCAATTACAGCTCTTGCCTCATCGGCACCTCTGGCTAAGAAATAGTTTCACACAATCTAGCCCAGAAATGGGGGTAAAAATGTAATACACCTGCCACCACCCCCGTCCCTCCCCTCCCGCCGTTCCCCACAGTGACCCTGGCAGACGTGGTTAATCAAACTCCACACCCTGCAGCCTCGGAGCACCCAGAGCACTTCGCACCTGGCCCATCACTGTGCTGCCCTGGAATTCTTCCTATGGCTCTGCACCACCGCACCTAACCCCACCGCCCCACGCAGCAGGTGCTCCGAGGTCTGATCAAAAGGATCAGGATGAAGGCGTGTACACGGTATTAATGATTTAATAATCCGAGTAGCCCTGATGTTTACCTAAGAGGGTTCAACTGTATTATTGCGAGCGCTAAAAAACATTCATCATTTCAAGGACACAACAAGAAGACAGTGATTTCTCTTTTGTTGCAAAAACACAGCACTATCCAACAGACCATGTGGTCGGGGCAGGGGGACAGTTGTTCTGTTTGTTTGCAAATGATTTTACTGAAATATCACAGGCATACTAAGAAGGGCACAAATGATAAATGTAGAGCCCAATGCATTTTTACAAAATGTCTGCACCCGTGTAACCACATGACAGATACAGAACATTTCCAACATTCCAGCAGGCTCCCCCCCGTCACTTTCCTTGTCATCTATTCTTCCCCAGGGGAACCGTAACTTCTACCACCTATGATTAATTTTGTCTGTTGCTGTGCTTTATCTACCTGGAATCGTTCCATATATACTCTTCTGTATCTGGCTACTTTCACTCCACATATGAGACTCATCCATGTTGTTGCATTAGCAGGACTTAAGTCTTTTTCATCACTGCGTAGTATTTCTCTTGAGGGAACATAGGGCAATTTATTTTTCATTCTACTGCTGATGGACACTGAGTTACTTCCAGTTTGGGTTACTGCAAAAACCACAGCCATGCACAGGGACATGCCTTTTGCACATTATCTTTTTTTTTTTTTTTCTTTTTGTGGTATGCGGGCCTCTCACTGTTGTGGCCTCTCCCGTTGCGGAGCACAGGCTCCGGATGCGCAGGCCCAGCGGCCATGGCTCACGGGCCCAGCCGCTCCGCGGCACATGGGATCCTCCCAGACCGGGGCACGAACCCGCATCCCCTGCATCGGCAGGCGGACTCTCAACCACTGCGCCACCAGGGAGGCCCTGCACATTATCTTTTGGTGCATATTTGCCTGCATTTCGGGCAGGAATCGATGTCTAGGGTGGCGCTGGTACACAGTCACGGAGCCCACGTATGTGCACCCTCGGCAGACACCGGTAGATTCCTTTTAACCAAATCCTTCAGGGTTGAAATGCATCTGAAAAGTCATCTGATCCAAATGCCATATTTCATGCTGCCTCAGTCAACCGCATTCTCTGATGCCACCGCCCCCGTGTGTCCCTCCTTCCTGTACCATTCCCCCACAAACAGCATTAGGAATACAGCCTGGAACCACAGAGCATGAAAAAGCTCAATCGAATCCTGTCCAGGTGTCAAACAGAGTAATTGTGTTATCGGTGGGGGGCCTGAGAAGCACCAAACAAGGGAAAAACGAGAATTCATAATTCTAAGTCCCAAATTGGCAAGAAAACTGTGAATGTGCCCGTTATTGGGACCAATGCCCATAAGCATCTTGAAAATAAAGATAAGGAGATTTTAAAAACAACACATGAATCCAGAAGAGCTTTCCTAGGCCAACTTGAAGAAAAGTTTCTCTGCTCAGAATGACAGTTGAAAGCATCACCCTCTCACTAGGGCTGCTTTGCATTCGTCTTCTTAAAAATGAAAACCAAAACCATCTGTTCTATTGCATAAATCGATAATTTACCCTAAGAAACCAGTGCCTCGTGAGGATGGCCCAGCCTGGGTTATTTGCTGGACAGGAAATGAGACTCCGAATAAGCAGGTCTCCTTCTGCCTCTCGCTCACTCCCGCTCCCCACACCCGCTGCTGGTGAATCACCAGCTCCCTGGGGAATTTTGGCCCGATTCTCAGCCTGGCTGCAGATGACGTTCTGGATCTGTTTATTCAGGTGGAGATCGGACAAAAAACAAGAGTGGCCCAGTGGCGGGATAAACAGCCTCCGCCAGGCGGGGTCAGACCCTCCGAAGGCAGGACCGGGCTGTGTCAACCGACCTCCCGACCCGTTCACTTCCTTCGGGGTCACTTTCCCCTTGGGGTCTTCAACGGACCGTTCTGATGAACTCCATATGAAGAGGACCCGAGGTCCCCAAGGCGCCTTGATGCACCACATCCCGTTTGGTGCTCCCACCCACTGGCTTATACACATGGAGCTGGAAGTCCGAGATCTGGAATGCAGAAACTTAGGCACAGTCAAGAGTCAGCCACTATGATTCTGTGAAGTCAAGAGCGACCCGAGCCATGAAGGGCTGCAAATCATCAGGATCCAATCCAAACTACAAGCACAAGGCAAAAACGAGACCTCCTGAGGAAATGCACACTGCTGAACAAAAGAAGCTCATCAGAAGAGGCAACCTACTGCATGACTCCAAATACATGACCTCCTGGAAAAGGCAAAACTGTGGGGACAGCAGAAAGATCAGTGGTTAGCAGGGGTCTGGGAGGAGAAAGGAATGAAGAGGTGATGCACATGGGATTTTATTAGGGCAAGGAAACTATTCAGTGTGATACTGTAATGGTGAATAAGCATCACTGAACATTTGCAGAAGCTCAAAGAACGTACAACAAACACAGTGAACGCTGGAAAACTATAGGTCTGGTTAATAATCATGTCTCATTACTGACCTATCAATTGTAACAAAGCACCAGACTAATGCAAGATGTTAACAGTAGTGGAAACCAGAGGGGCATGTTGCAGGGTATAAGGGAAGTCTCTGTACTTTCTGCTCCATTTTCCTGTAAATCTAGAACTGCTCTACAAGTCTATTAATTGTAAACAGAACACAACAAAACCTCCTAAGGTATTAAGTAGTCCCAAGATCATTACATCATTAGAATGTAAGTTTAGTTGGTCTTCTTTACTGCTATATCCTTAGCACCATGAGTATAGAACCATGAGTATAACACAAAAGACATTCAATAAATATCTGTTTAAGACACACAGATTTAGAGAAGGAACTTAAGGCTACCGGGGGGAAGGGACAGTTCGGCCGTCTGGGATTGACACGTACACACGGCTATACTGAAAACAGATAACCAACAAGGACCTACTGTGTGGCACAAGGAACTCTGCTCAATAGTCTGTAAGAAATGGGAAAAGAATTTGAAAGAAAATGGATACATGTGTATGCATAACTGAATCACTCTGCTGTGACCTGAAACTAACACAACATTGTGAATCAACTATGCTCCAATATAAAGTAAAAATTAAAAAAAAAATCTGTTGAATAAACAAATGAATTACAACTTCAGTTCAGTCTCCTGTACTTGCCACCACATTCCTGAACAAAGGAATGTTATTCAGGAAAAACAAAAAAAGGCAAAATCAACCATTCAATTAAACAAAGCTTTTAAAGAGAAAAATGAGAGCTGTAATGTAGAATTAACTCTTTTAGGCAGGGAAGCTGACAGATATCCTTAGAAGAAAATGTCAAACACAATGGACTTTCAGGCTGATCGTGCATCTCCCAAGTTCAATGTGACCCGGAACACGGACATTCGTTGATCAGCCGGCGTTGGCAGAAGAGGTGGCTCTACTCACCACGCAGTGGCCACCAGTCCCCCCGTCACCCCACCCCCGGCAGCAGCGAGAGCAGATCGGCCCTAACCCAGGTCTCCATAGCCACACACGCTTCCCCACTCCTGCCTCAGCCACAGTGGAAAAGGAGGAGGAGAAATTCAACCAGGGGAGTTCCAACCCGACACGCTGACCCTAGGAAGCCCTTTGAGCCACGTCTGGACTGCACTCCCCAGGGAGAAGGGCCGTGCCACTTCACACTGGCAGGGACTTCTAAGGGCTGGCTGGGCGCTCAGCTGCGTGACCACGGGGAGGTAACCTGCCCTGCATGTGGGCAGGGCAGAGCGGCACCAAGTCGGGCCAGGAGATGTTAAGTCAGGAACAGCGAGCCACTCCATCTGCACTCCCATCCACAGAGGGGCATCCCGGGTCAGAAAAGCCTGGAGAGTTTCTCTCTCCTGGTCAAAGCTGACATGGCCACTCTCGGCTTTATCTTCCCTTAAATGAGTCAATCCAGCCCTTTTTTTCTTCTTTCCTCCCCTCGCCCTGGCAACCTGCTCCCTGAACACCCTACCGCGTAGGTGTGATCCTCTGCATCTCGGGGTGGGGTGGGGGGTGGGATGGGGGAGCCCAGCTGTCAGGCCGCGTCACCTGGAACCACACACCCTGGTACCAGCAGGGAGCCCATGGCTGAACTTGACTTGCCCGATTTCTCATTACAATTTTCAGGGCAGCTCTGCAGGGAAGGCCAGCAGCAAGCCTATCCAAGAGCTAGAGGCACAGACTCTCCCAGATTCGAGGGGACGAGCCACCATTCCCGGCAAAGAAAGGTGGGAAAGATGGAGAGATGGCAGCGATCCGGAACCAGGTGGTCAGAGCACCTGTTAAGGCCAGGCTCAACCAAGGGGTGTTCACACAGCCCCTCCTGGAGCACGTGAAGAAGCTACGATGGGTACTTCTCCTCTAACTGGTGGCTCTCCACCCCGAGGGTTAGGTGGGCAAGCCCCCGGCCGGGTGACGTGATCAAGCTGCCGGGCTGCACAGAGCAAACACCCCTCCCCAGGGTCCATAAATGCTGGCTGGCAGCTGGCGGGTTGGGGGAGCAAGGGGGTCACCCAGGGATCTAAGACTGACAGGGTGTGTCATTAGCTCCTCACAGACCTGGCGGTTTTACTTCTCACACTCACCACCCAGGACTTGAAAAAATGTAACCACCACACAGAAACAACACGGAGGCTCCACTCAACATCTGCAAAGGAAACCTAACCTCATTCCTCTTGGGGCCGGGCTCGCATTGCAGCCTCGGCCACCAAGCTGCCCAAAGGACTCAGGCGCTCAGGAGACTGTCCACACCACGTGCCAAAGCAAAAGGTGGGACGCGGAGCTGATATGCACTCTCTAAACCACACAGGCAGGAAAGGTAGGGAGAACTGTAACTCCTATAACTCGTAGCTCTGCGACAGAACAGGAGGACGCTGGAATTTCCTCCCTCTCTTTTGCCTATTCTTTTAATGTGCTTATCAATTACGTAAATGAATTAAATAGATATTTTATAAAGCTGTTAACTCGACCTTAGACACTGAACTTTGGGACCTGATCCTTAAGTGTACAAACACCTGGCCTGCCTGACAGCCCCGAGGCGGAGGGCCCTGGGGTGGGGCACAGCTGAGAGGCCCACCTAAGGAGCAGTGACCTTTCTTCAAAGGGTGCCAGCAGGGAGGAGCCCCAGGGCCACCACTCAGAGTTCCTCCCCTCGTTTATCAGGCATCCTTCGCCTAGCTAGGGATGACGCCAGTTCCAGAGTCTCCTCTGGAACCCCCCCGAGCCCCAGCATGCTCGGGCACAGAGCCTGCTCCAGGCCTGCTGTGAGTCCTGGGGGCCTCTGCAGCCTCCAGGGAACGGGTCCAATGCTAGCGTCGGCTGCACAGGGCAGCGGACCCTCCCAGGAAGCTGGCCCTTGCCGCTTGGCCACTGAGGATGCGCACACTTCTCGGGAGATGCACGAGCCGGATGAGGACTGACAAATCGAGCGTTTCATAGTTCATGCTTGCTAGGTACCAGGCTCCGGTTCAGCTCGTTTAACCCCCATGACGACCCGAGAGGCGGATACTGTTACCATTCCCACCTTACAGACGGGGGTGATGAGCTGGAGGAAGCTTAACCAGCAGGAAGCAGCACAGCTGGGGCTGCAGCCCAGGCACGAAGCCTCATCACACACTCCTGTGTGGAACAAAAGTGGGCAGAACCACCCCCGGGGAAGAGGGCTTCTCTGGACAGTACCCTGTGTCTCCCACCTCTTCTCAGCATCCACCAGGGCTGCCCCCCGATCCTGTGACCCGAAGGGAGGCAGGATCCGCCTGCAGATGCAGGAAGGGCACACATCCCGTCACCCCCCGCCCTTCCACACGCACACGTGGACCTCCTGGACCCTCGGCCCACAGCGCGTCAGTGCACAGTTGCTGCAGGGCCCAGCCAGACCTCTCGCTATTTATATTTAAGATGACGGGCGCGGGCCCCAAATAGCAGCGTCAGAGTGGCTCTTCTATCCTCAGGCAGTAAGTATGACAAGACTGAACCGGGCACTTCTCAGGGAGCAGAAGAAACTTGCTCACCCTGTGCTCCACACCACGCCACAGAGGCACCGCTCAGCCAGATTCAGAGAGGGTAAGACGCTGCTCTGGGGTCACCCAGCTAAACAGCACGCGAGCCCAGGGGCCCCCTGGCTCCCGGCTGCGCTCCTCTCTGGAGCGGCCTGTGGCTATGAGGACAGAGATGGGACTGGGGGTGCTGGGGCGCTCCCGAAACTGCCCCCCCAACCCCCGCCAGCCACTGCCAGCATGTTCCCCTGCTCGCCTGCCAGCTTCCCGGCAGCTCTGGAGCTCCAGCGTGGAGGAAGCTGTTTCAGCACTTGGCTGCAGCCTCCAAGCCAAGATCCTCCCCGCCTCTGGGGAGTGATACCACTGACATGCCTTTAAAATAAAACCAGGCCTGCTTCCTGCCCCATCTGGAAGACTTCTGATCTCCCGATCATAGGATTCAGGGTATCTCTTATCACGCAATTTCCCAAGCCTTCAGCATACGACCTGACTGCACTCTGGGAGGGTTAAGGGTGTGCATGGGCGGGTTTAAGGAGTCGGCCCTCTAACGCAGTCCTTCTTATCCACCCTGAGACGATAAGACCCGCGCGGCAACATCAAAGCGGCACAAAGCGGCGCCGACTCTTCTCCACCCCGGAACCACGCCATCCTCTCCTCTCGTCTTGCCTGTTCTGAGTTCCTGCAGGAGCCAACTCTTGCTCTGCTGCTTTCACGAAACAACAAGCTTCGATTTTCGCCTGTTTCAGGTTTTAAAATACGTATCGGCCGTCGCGGCCACCTCCTGGAGCTGCCGGGACCCTCCACCGCGCCGCCCCGCCCAGCTTGCCGCGCCATGCCGTCGGAAAAAACCTTCAAACAGCGCCAAACCTTTGTCATTTTGCAGGGCTTCCCTGGTGGTGCAGTGGTTGAGAATCCGCCTGCCAATGCGGGGGACACGGGTTCGAGCCCTGGTCCGGGAAGGTCCCACATGCTGCGGAGCGACTAAGCCCGTGCGCCACAACTACTGAGCCTGCGCGCCTAGAGCCCGTGCTTCGCAACAAGAGAAGCCCCCACTCGCCGCAACTAGAGGAAGACCGCGCACAGCAACGAAAACCCAACGCAGCTAAATAAGTAAATAAATAAATAAAAATAATGAAAATACGTATCATCATGAACCTCAATGTCAAACGTAAACTAATGACTTCTAGAAAAAAAACGTCGGAGAAATCTATGTTTCGGGCCAGATAGATCAGACCCTACGGGCACAATCCATAAATGGAAAAATTAACACATTGGACTTGCACCAAAATTAAAAACATTTGCTCCGGGAAAGATCCTATTAAGATGAAGACAAACTACAGACTGGGAGAAAATATTTTCAGACCACATATCCAACAAAGAACTAGTATCTATAATATATAAAAAACACTCAAAACTCAACGGGAAAAACACCCCAAACAATCTGGTTAGAAAATGGGCACAAGAGGGCTTCCCTGGTGGCGCAGTGGTTGAGAGTCCGCCTGCCGATGCGGGGGACACGGGTTCGTGCCCTGGTCCGGGAGGATCCCACATGCCGTGGAGCGGCTGGGCCCGTGAGCCATGGCTGCTGGGCCTGCGCGTCCGGAGCCTGTGCTCCGCAGTGGGAGAGGCCACAGCAGTGAGAGGCCCGTGTACTGCAAAAAAAAAAAAAAGAAAATGGGCACAAGATATGAACAGATATTACTCCAAAAAGAATATACATATGGCAAATAAGCACATGAAATGATGTACAACATCATTAGCCATTAGGGAAGTGCAAATTAAAACCACCAAGAAATATCAATACACACCTACCAAATGGCTAAAATAAAAAATACTGACAACACCAAATGCTGGCCATGATGCGGAGAACCAGACTGCTCATGCATTGCTGGCAGGAGTGTAAGACAGTACAGCCACTCTGGAAAACTATGGCACTTTCTTAAAAAATCTAAACATACAACTACCATACAATGCAGCAATTACCCCCTAGGGCATTTCTCCCAGAGAAACGGAAGTTTACATTCACACAAAAATGCTCACAGCAGCTTTATTCATATTAGCCCAAATCTGCAAACACCCCAGATGTCCCTCAAGAAGGGCATGGTTAAACAAAGTGTGGTCTCTTCATACCATGGATACTACTCAGCAGTAAAAAGGAATGAACTATTGATACACACAACAACCTCGATGCATCTCCAAGGAATTATACTGAATGAAAAAAAGCCAGTCCGCAAAGGTGAGATGCTGTATGAAGCCACTTATATAACATTCCTTAAATGAAAAATTATATATATGGAGAACACACTGGAGATTGCCAAGGGCGTGGCGGAAGGAAGGAAAAGGGTGTGGGTGTAAGAAGGCAACACAAGGGATCCTTGTGGGGATGGAAATATTCTTTACCTTGACTGTACTGACGTGAATATCCTGGTTGTATGAAATTTTGCAAGAGGTTGTCATCGGGGGAAACTGGGTTAAGGGTATACGAGGATCTTTCTACGTTACTTTTTTACAACAGCACGAGAATCCACCATGAGCTCAAAATAGAAAGATTAATTAAAACAACAAAAAACATAGCAAGACATTCACAGTGGAATAAGACAGAAGTGCTGGTGGAATGCACGGTGCAATCAGCCAGCCAACCTGCTACACCTCACTGGGTCTCCAGCAGAAATCTACGCAGTACGACTCAGTTCCAAGGGCCAAGCACCAAATACTGCTGTGCTTTGTGAAATTTCTGAAATCTAGGGATAGGCATGAACCGTTTAATTACTTTCTACCGATTAGGAAGGAATTGGGGGGGGGGGGTTGGACTCGGTGAGAAAAGTGTAGCTGATAAAGCTGACTGGAAGACCAGTGGCCACCAGGGGTGACGTATCAGGAGTTACTGCTGGGTTCTGTGTCCTGTAACTCAGCTGAACCCCAGCACTATGTGGCCAAGCAGGAGGGCCTCCTGGGCGTCTAGACTTAGATGGTGGTGGACAAAGGTCAGGCCTGTACTGCCAGACATGGGGTTCTCAAAACACCATCCCTGGAACACTAGCCTTGGGAGAAGTTCCATGAAAAGGCTCTGGAACAGCCACATATATTTCTCCCTTGTCAGCCCTGGCAGACTCCCAAAGTAGGTCCAAGAAAAGTACATTTTCATTCTGCTCGATTCTGCATATGCTAAACTTACATGACCACAAGACCCTCTTCTTCATGAAGCGATTGTTAGGGTCTCATAGAAGAGGGGTCCAGGTAGGCTCATTTTATGTGGGAGACACCACACTGCATCCCCCTCATTACTAAAGGCTCTACATATCCTGTAGCAAAGAAGGCTGCTTACCTTTAGCTCTGGGTTTTCTGAACTTCCTGACTACAGAGAAGTAGTCAGGATGGGCTGGATGCATAGAGGGATCTGCAGTGATTCTCCACCTTCACTTTGGAAAAAGCCTATTCCCCAATCTACCTGTTGGCCACTCACAGGTGAGCAGAGACCAGGAGACCCCTTCTCCTAACACACCCACGCCAGTTTAAGGACAGTTTCACATCTAAGCAAATCGAGGCTTGCAAAGCTGCTACTAGAAAGCAACAGGATAAGGATTCAAACCTGGACAATGGGACCCCGGGGCCCGCACACCTCCCCTAAGCTACACTGCCTTCCACGGGGTAGTTTCTACAACTGCTTTCCCTCCTATAACATCTGCCCAGATTTTCAATAAATCGGGGACAGCGAGTCCTCTCTCTTGGCTGAAAAGAGCCAGGCCCTCTAGGAAGCCACAACAGACCATTTCTGTTATTACTTGTCCCAAATGAGTCCCTTCACCTTGATGATAAATGTCTAAAACTATCCAGTATCTGCCCTATGCTTCACAGTGGCTCATCCTTCGACTAACCCATTCATTTAGTCCTTCGTTTATTTATTCAACCAAGCGTGTATGGGGTGCCTGTTAGGTGCAGCCGCTGTAAGAAAAAGGTAAACTTGACTGTAGTATGGTCGACCCCCCTTCCCCATCCCCCAATTCCCAAAAAACACACCCTGGAGACACAGAAAGACACAGATGTGACAGGCACACTAACAGATGGGGCCACGGTGTTGTGGAGGCGGCTGGGGGAGGGACAGCCATTCCAGACAGAGGTGACAACATGAACAAGGCCTGTAATCAGAGTCCCAGTCTGTGTGGGCTCCCATCACGAGCAGCTTGATGTAAAGCTCCAGGCCGGAAGTGGGGAGATGCCGGGAAGAAAGCGAACCAGGGGCCAACTCTGAAAGAGCCCAAGACTTTATTCCTTAGGTGACACGGAAGCCACAGGGCTCCTTCCTTCATTTCTTCACCAAATACTGACTGCGGGGCCACCACAAGGCAGGCACCCCACTGGGTGGTAGGTGTGGAGTGGCAGGCGATGAGGGTAGAGTTCTACAGGGCTTCCATGAGAGGGAGGATGGAGAGGAAGAGAAGGACCAAGGCCGGATGCCGCTGGAGCCAAGGCCGCGAGGACCCCTTCAGAAACAAGGTGTGGGTCTCAGGTTGGGCAGTGGCCAGGACGAGCTAGGATGCTAATTAAGCAGCTTCTCAACATGGGTGGCTCAGTGGGCCCACTAGACAGAACTCACAAGCATCTGAGCCTCTACCAGGAACCCATGAGAGACGTTCTCAACTAGAGATGGACGTTTGTTCCAGAGAACACACAGCCCAGGTGCCGCCCCAGGCCTGCAGAAGAGGAAGTGGCCGTGTGTATCCCTGACTCTGGTTAAGTGTGGCTGATATGGGACCAGGACCTTTCCTTACAGCTGAGGCAACAGAAACCCAAAGTGGAGAGGTGACTCGTGAAAGACCCTGTAGGGGTACGTCTGGCAGAGGCAGGGCTAGAAGCTGAGGGGGAGGCCAAGTTCACGGGGGGGATGGTTCCTCCCCGTTCCTCGGGCGCCAGCACCCACTTCGCTGGGAATGGCTTGCATTCTGAGTTCAAGAGGTAGGAAGCACTTCGTTGGGTGATGTCCTGACAAGAGAATGGTGTAGGGGGGCTTTCCTGCCAGCACAGAAGTCACCCTAACACCCTGCGTCCAGCTGGAGGTGAAGACAGACTGGACCAATATTCTCTGCTCAAATGCCCATAAAGGAGCAGCTGTATGAGAAGCAGGCAGGGTCCTCACCAATGTGCTTTCTCTTCCCCAAGGTGACCCATGGGACCACCCAGGCAGGGACAAGATGAACCTTGGCCTCAAGGTCTGATGGTACCCACAACGCACAGCAGCACTTTGCTTTCTTTGTTATTTTATTTTATTCATTTATTTTTGGCTGCGTTGGGTCTTCATTGCTGCATGCGGGCTTTCTCTAGTTGCGGCGAGCGGGGGCTACTCTTCGGTGCGGTGCGTGGGCTTCTCATTGTGGTGGCTTCTCTTGTTGTGGAGCACGGGCTCTAGGTGCGTGAACTTCAGTAGTTGCAGCTCGCGGGCTCAGCAGTTGTGACTCACGGGCTCTAGAGCGCAGGCTCAGTAGTTGTGGTGCACGGGCTTAGTTGCTCCATGGCATGTGGGATCTTCCCAGACCAGGGCTCGAACTCGTGTCCCCTATGGTGGCAGGCGGATTCTTAACCACTGCGCCACCAGGGAAGCCCAGCACTTTGCTTTCTGAATCCCTCTCTCCCTGGACAATTTACTGAGCCTCCCAGGAGCTACAACTGTTTTTCAGGGAACGGGGGAAAGTGAAGACAGGCGTGAGAACCACAGGCGTGTGGCTATTTGGAACCACATAATTGCTGGAGCATCCCCAAATCACGGCTCTTGTTAACACACACTAGAGAATGAGGGAGGCAGGCAGGGGCCGGCCTGGCCTATAAGGAGCCTCGGGTGGTGAAAGGGTTTATCACTGCTGTCGGCAAGGCCAGGAGGAGAGGGAACCCCTGGAATGACCAGTCCTCACATGGATTCCCCAAATCAAACAACAATTACGAGGCAGAAAAACTTCACTCTGCGTGCTGATAAACACTGTTTTTCCACATACAAAAAAGAACCACACATGATTTGGAGAAAACGTCACATTCCCAAAAAGTCCAAGGGAATTTTTCCCCTTAGTTCCAAAATTCTAATTACTCTTGGTGACTTGTCGAAGGGGCCTTGTCGAAGGGGCCAATTCCAAAACAACCCTCACAAAATACCAAGAGATAATTATCCAAAATGAATGTCAGCACTAGAATTTTGCTGTATTACAACACAGCTTTTGGGTGGGGTTAGAGGGAAAGCTTCACTTTCTATAGCTTATATTTACGTATTCTTTTTGTTTTTAAGAAGAGCAAAGCCTTACTTTCGGAATGATAAAGAAAAAGGTTTTTTAAAGATGTAAGTTTTGCCTATTGTTTTACTATAAAGAGGGGTTTCTTCCCCCACCATCATAATGCTTCTTCTCTGACTTACAGGCAGAATGCAAGTGAGAGATGGGTGGTCTGCCTTTCAGGGGAAGAAGATACCCCAGTTTAGGTGGCAAGTCCACAGTCAAGTTCTGTGATCACCAAACGAGGTGGTCATGCCTCACCAGGCCAAACACGCTGCCCCACACACGACGAAGCCAAAAGCATCTCTTAGTCATTTTGAATGGCTAACTTCACAGTATCGTCCCATTAAATCAGTGGTAAAAGGGGTAACTAAAACCTTTCATAGGGACGAAGCCAAAAGCATCTCTTAGTCATTTTGAATGGCTAACTTCACAGTATCGTCCCATTAAATCAGTGGTAAAAGGGGTAACTAAAACCTTTCATAGGGACCCCCCCCCCCCGAATCATAAGCGCTAAATTAAAGGTCAGCCTTAGTATTTATCTTTCCTCTACTTGGAGAGAAAAAGAAAGAAAGAAAAAAGAAGGTGTGAAAGTCAAGAAGGCCAGGGGAGCCTGAGTATTTTAAGTGACAGGTATCAGAGGGAAGGAGAGAAGGGGACAAAACCTTTCACTTGCATGTGCCCAGCTGTGGCTCATTAAAATTTCTGCCTGCGTGTTGAAAGGAACTGGTGAGCTTAAAAAAAACAAAAAACAAAAACACCAATGTCCCTCCTGCAACAGCCCCCCAGCCCCAAGGTTCTCCTTTAACCTGCCTTGGGATGCGGCCTGGGCTTCTAGGTTTGTTCAAGTTCCCCAGGTCCTTCTACTGTGCAGTCTTCTACTGTGAGCCACTGCTGAGATATTTGCAGAGTGCTTTGCTGCTTGCTGCACCTATTCCAGGTAGAGGAATGGGCGATGAGAAAAGAGGAGGGAAATCAACTCTCCTGGTGCACGCAACAGTTCCCATAGAGGGAATTAATACACGAGAAAGCTAAGCTAAATCACACACACACACATACATATACACATACACATACACAAGGATGGAGAGTATCTGTCTATCACAAGAGAGCGAGCCACACCACAACAGGTATCTGCAAGCAGAGTCCATTTTCAGGGGACGTGAAGAGCCTCTACCCCTGCCTCCGACACCAGGCCTCCCGGTTCAGGGTGGAGAATACCCACCAATGCCCCTTGGAACAAGGCAGCGAAAAGCAGGGCCAGCTCCATCCATGCCCAGAAGGCCCTTGATGGGTCAGGGATAAAACAGTGTCCAACCTGGGGCACTTTCAGTAGACACCAGACCCTGTACTGAGACACGCAGTATTTAGTGGATCCTCACAGCCAACACCACTGCACGAGCGGAGCCAGCTGAGGCCCCAGAGAACCAGCACAGGCGATGGAGGCAGGACTCACATCCAGATGCAATGGATCCAGAGCCTTCTCTTAACCACTGTGCAGAACTGCCCCCTCTCTATAAGGCCCTTATGATGTCGGACACACTGGAAGGTGAAGACATCCATGGGCACCTGCCCTCCCCCTGTATTACTTGGGGAAGGAGCCCCGGTCTTTACAAACTGATTCACAGCAGCCCGCCTCTCACAGCCCTCCCCACTGATGAAGAGCTTCTTTGCCCCCAAAGACCCTACAGCCACACAGCTGAGCAGAGACCAGCAGCCCCCAGAGAGGACACCCCGGGAGTGCCACCTGGCTGCATCCCACAGCCCTGCCATCCTTGGCAGCACACATTTCCCTCTTTTGGTTGAAGGGGTTGGGAAGAAAGAACTACAAATTGGCACCTTTATTTCAGCCGTTTGGGTTTGAAAGGCGTCCAGGAAGTGAGGAAACTGCGGAGGAATTCGCCTCGAAGTGATGTGTTGGAGGGCAGAGGGCCACTGTCTGAAGAGCTGCTGGTACAACTGAACAGGCCTGGGCGCTGCAGAGACCTGACCGCGAGGCGAGTCTTCCTCCCCGCACCCCTCTTACAAGACGGGCGACCAGAATCGGTCGGAATAACCCACCCGGGTGTGTTTGGGGGGTGAGGGGAGGGTCAGGCCCATCTTCAGGGCAGGAGGACTTCCCGTCACTCTGCATCAGTTAATGAAAATCACACTGAGGGCTGCTGCCCAACGTTCTGAGGCAGGCACACGACTGGAAGAGACGCCCACATGTGGGGTGCAGCCTCTCATCCACAGCAGAGCCTACTGGCCGCAGGCCCGAGGCGCACCCCTCTTCATACAATTTGATATGTCAGCACGTGAAGTGACAAGACGCTCCCAGGCCCCCAGACCACACATTTCCCTGTGTACAGTGAGCACACAAACCCCAGAGGTGCAGAGAAATGAGACCAACACTCACCTCTACCACTTCCTGTGTGACCTCAGAGAAGTGTCCTGCCCTCTCTGTGCCTCAGGCACGTCATCCGTAAAAAGTGCGTAACAACAGACCCTGTGCCTCCTAGGACTGCAGAGGCAATATAATGAGGTGAGGCCTGGGGAGGCACACAGAGCAATGCCTGACAACGACTGTGTACCACATACAGTGACCGTTGCCATTTTCCATCTCAAGAGGCTGAACCACGATGAGACTGCTGATGTTTTGACCATTTTTGAACTAGAAAATCTGGCCATTTCGCATGACTCGACTTAATTCACTGGGTAAACTAACCTGTCTCTAAAAACCCTTGCCTTTGAACAGGCAGGGGGAATCTAATATTCCCTCCGTACTGCCCAACAACGAAAGGCCTTATGAAAGGAAGGGCTGGCATAAATACAAACACATTTCTTCCACTTGGGCTGTAAAAGCTGAAAATGGCTCCCAGGTGTGAGCAGACACAATTGGCCTGGCCTTCTTTGCAAGGTCACCACGGGGGTCAAAGTCGAGCTGGCCATTTTCGGATTAGGTGCACACGCTGGCAAAGCTTCCCCCGGGGTAAGTGCATTACAGAAGCCACCTGCAGGAAGTGGGAGTGCAGGGGGAGGGGGAGGAAACGGCCTGGCTGGAAGGAGGCTGTGGATATGGGCGGGGGCCAGCTCCTTTCACACGGGAGATTGTGCAATGGACAAAGCAGCTCCGCTTCCCTCTCCCGCGCTGCCGGGTCACACGGCCCTGCCGTGCTTTCAGCACCCACTGCTGGAAGGAGGTACTGCCCTCCAAGACCATCCATGCTGCACCAGCATCCCCGTTCCCACTGGGTCTTGGACTCTATTTAAAACCTACATCAGAAAAAATGAGACAGAGAAGGGGAAGGATAAAACCAAACACACAACAAAGGCCAACTCTCAACGACAGACCCTAAGCTACCGAGTTCCCAAAAAAGGCAATGACCTCCATGACCAAGTTCCTATTCCACGGGTGCGCCCCTCCCTCAGCTCCCCAGACTCCACAGCTGGCGTTCCCTTCCCTTTCGCAGCAAATGGTTTGCAGATGGACCGCTCATCTGGCTGCCTTACCACCCCCAGTCTCAAAGAAAGGAAAAAAAAAAAAAGGAAAGAAAAGAGAGAAGGAAAATGACAAGTCAGGACTGTGTGTAATTTGGCAGGCTCGCTGCGGAGGCCTCAGCGGTTCCTTTCCCAGCGAAAGGCTCCCTGAGACTCGGGGCAAGAGGCAGTCCACACTACAGAAGTCCTGGGAAGCTTCCGGGACACAGAGCTGCTTTCTTTGTGTACTGGGTGTTTAACTTTCTATTTTGAGGCTCACTCATGGTGCCCAGAGTCTGATGAGCCTGCGGGTCTGAGAACCAGGGGTCCTGCTCTGCCTTCCAACAGAAGCTTCCTGGCCCTTCAGAGCAGCCTGCCTGTTGACAAAGGGGAAAATGGGGGTGCAAACTGGCCTTAAAAGGGAAGCAGCCATGTCCTATGAGCCCTTCTCCCAGCACTCCTCCAAGTGGCTGGCGTGTTGGCTGAGCACCTCACTGCCCCATCTTGCAGCGGGGAGAGAAAGAAGGTGTACACCTTACAGGTCACTTCGTCTGGGAACCCTCCCCGTCTTGCAACCCTCATCAGCGACGGCGGCCAGGAGCCCCTGAGACCTTCCCAGGCCCTGGCTGGTAGGACAACTGCCTGTTTACTCATCCTTCTCTGCAGCTAGACTGCGAGTCCCTTCAGGGCACGGACTCTGGCCCGTGGGGCACGTTTGTCTGTCCTGGGCTTCCCGTGGAGCACGCGCTGGCACACCTCCCTGTGGCCCTGCACGTGAGCCCTGGGCCCCCGTCTCAGCTTCCGCCGCCTTCCTTTCATTTCTGGAGCTCACTGACAACCAGAAGGACAGCCTCCCGGTGGCAGAAGGCCAGAAAATAGGAGGTGAGGATCGGGGTCACAGATGACTCGACGCAGGGTGGAGGACAGGTGTGGGCCCCGAGTTCTGATTCCCCCATCAGGGCAGACGAGCATGGCTGTGCTCACCTTCCAGATGCTTCGCCGGCAACAAAGCAGCACCGCCTGGAACAAAGGAGCACCTTTCAAGTCTCAGTCCAGGGTAAAGTTTTATCTGATAACAGTGACTGATAATCAGCAGAAAGGTAAGTGGTGCTAAAAGCGGCTCCCGGCAGGGAGGCACAGCTGTAAGCAGAGCTGCTGGTACCCGCACATCGAGATGGGTACAGATCTCCTGCCAGAAGAGGCTGCCTGCCTCCCAGGGACTCATGAAGGTCTGATGGGGAGACCTGCGTGATCGCCAGTCAACAGTCAATTAAGCAGAGACAAATTGATAACAGCCGTGGGTCTCAAACCAGCTGCCAGAGACAAAGCTGTGCTGCCCACGCTGGCTCCGTGTCCACTGCCCCCAGCACTTTGCTCAGAAATAAATACCTTAACCAGGGCTTGGAGCCCCACTGTCCCAAAGAAATGCCTGTGCCCATACCGGTGACACGGGGAATTTGTCTAAATAATTTACTGCCCTCCAAAAGCTCAGCAGCGTGGTTGCTAAGGACTCCACCCTGCCCCCCACCACATTACTACAGAAGCTCAGGTAGTGGTTCTCCAAGGGAGGGAGGTTCCCAGACCAGTAGCATCAGCATCCCCTAGGAACCTGTGAGCAAAGCAGATTCTTTAGTCACAACTCACCCAGACCTGCCGGATCAGAACCTGGGGCAGGGGCCCAGCCATCCTGTGGCCCAGCGAGCCTTCCAGGTGATTCTGGTAAATGGTCCAGTTTGAGAACCACACAGGTGATGGAGAGAGGGCATGATCTCCCAAGGGAACGGGTGTGACGTTTTACCCAGAGGAAAGAATCCATTCACACCCACAGAAATCTGGGCCAATGATGCAGAAAGTGAGCACGTCTCTGAAGACACAGAAGAGAGGAACCGAAGCCCCCGGTTTACATATATTTTCCTGTTGTGCTGTTTTCTGACTAGGACCCTGGCTTCCCTTTAGCATCTGGGATCTGAACCGGCTACAGGCTGCTCAGGGAACACGGAGATTCACACTTCACTTGGGGCCTTTTAAACACAGCT
The DNA here is from genome assembly GCF_025265405.1 of Mesoplodon densirostris. NCBI lineage: Eukaryota > Metazoa > Chordata > Mammalia > Artiodactyla > Ziphiidae > Mesoplodon > Mesoplodon densirostris. The sequence goes on from NC_082670.1 coordinate 86,482,402, forward strand.
TTGTTCACAGTTTCTCCCTAAAGCGTTTCAGTCACTACTGACTCCACGATCCTGATGAGAGTGTGTCCAAAGGCCTGCAGCGAATAAGATGTCAACGGCCCAGATGGGGTTTACTTTTACACCAATGCCCAAGCCGACTGGCCTTCCTTCACCAGCAAGACTAACCTGGGTTCTTACTGGAGGACGCCGCTCAGAAGCCCATTTCCACATTTTCTATTAAACTTGATTAAGTCCACTCTTAACCTGATGATTCGTGGATGGTCCAGCAAATTCCCCCACAGGAAGGACGGACAATCTTTACCTTGGGGAGAATTTCGACGTCCACCTCCCCTTGTACACACACACTTGTAGTCCCCATAGGTCCACCTTTGTATCAGGACATAAAGAGCTCGACCGTCCAAGGTTACCACTCAACTTTGTAACACACACACACACACACACACACACACACACACACACACACACACACACACACACACACACACACACACACACACACACACACACACACACACACACACACACACACACACTTTAACGCTAGGCGACTATTCATTACTCAGTGTAATTTCACCTGAAAATTAACAGCCTCAGCTCGGGTCCCGAAGCCCAGCCTAACTTTCTGAAGTTGAGTTCGGGGCCCCTTTCTCCCTGGCTGGGCCCTGGGGGAAATGGATTCCTCTCCCCAGTCCCGAGAGGCTGCCCAGATCCTCACTGCCTCCTGCTAAGGCTCACTCTTTAATTACGCTTTCATGTGAATTGATCTTCCCATTAATGAGCCTGTAGAGAAGATTGATCGGGCCCCTTTTTTCTAGAGGGTGTGCTAGGCACACGGAGAGTTAAATATTGCTATTGATTTTACTTCCCCAGCAGACCCAGCCCAGAAGAGCTCCCTCCATCCCTCCTGGCCTCGCCTCGTGCTCCCTCAGCAGCACCCACTTAACTGGCTCCCAGGGGGGTCACAGACGGGACAGCAGGTTTCATTCCTTCCAGGTTTTATTCTCCCTAAGTTACCAAAAAGCGATGTTAAATATGCCATCCCTTTGATTTCATCAGTTTTTCTTCAGCTAAGAGGTCACGGCAAAATACAGAACTATGTAGTTCAACCCGCCTCTGATGTTTTCATTTAAAATTTTCATATTCTAAGTCTTCCAGGTACTTTGCTAACAGGAGAGAAAGATACTTTCCTCAAAAGAAAAAAAAAAAAGATGAGTTTTCAAATTAGTGGTTGCCAGGAAGCTGGGAGGACGGGGATAGGAGAGGTGACGGCTTCAGGGGAAGGGGGTTTGTATTAGGGGTGATGACAGCGTTGAGGGGTGCACAACACTGAGGAGGTACTAAAGGCTTCTGACCATACACTTTAAATCCGTTAAAACAGTGTTTTACGTTATGTTAGTTTTCTCTCAATAAAAAAAATATAGTTTTCAGAAAAGTTTTTTTTTTCCCCTGAGATTCGACGTAAAAGGTATTTCGATGTGTTTTCTTTCCTTTTCTTTTTTTTTTTTTTTTTTTTTTTTGCGGTACGTGGGCCTCTCACTGTTGTGGCCTCTCGCGTTGAAGAGCAGAGGCTCCAGACGCGCAGGCTCAGGGGCCGTGGCTCACGGGCCCAGCCGCTCCGCGGCATGTGGGATCTTCCCGGACCGGGGCACGAACCCGTGTCCCCTGCATCGGCAGGTGGACTCTCAACCACTGCGCCACCAGAGAAGCCCTCCATGTGTTTTCAAATGCAACATAGAACCTAAGGATTTTAACAGCACAATGACAAAGTCACAGGTAATTGTGTGCAAGGAATCTTAGCCTAGATCTCCTACCTGATCAAGGCCACAGCTTGGGGGAGAGGGAGCGGCAAAGCATGGGTAGGGGACAGGTTCCAAAACACACCACCAACTGGAAAAGAAGTTACGTGGACAAAGCCAAGGGCCATATGGGAAACATGCTACAGCTAATACACCTGAGACAATGCTGCTGTGCTTTAAAACTAAAGTCGATTTTACAGCAAGCTTTTTACTCCTAGGAGTGAAAAAAAAAACGCAACCATTTCCAATGGAACCAATCTCCTCAGTGACACAAGTGCAGTAACACCATAGGAAAACTGGAAATTTTTCTTCCCCAGAAATGTCACTTATGCATCTTATGCATCACACAAAATTACTGTTGCTGTGGGAATTGTAACTTGAGTTTCCTGGACTTCGAATTAGAAAAAAAAATACCTCAAACGTGAAAATCTACCAGCAGATTCTGTCCCTGTTGAACAAAAGTCTGTTTCTTTTTCAGAGAACTATTTTATCAAATTTAGCTCCCTCGCTCCAACCCAATCCTATTAAAAGCTTTCCTCGAGTTTAATGCTTTTTGGTTATTAAGGACAAATGGCTTTGGCATTATCTGCAGAACGCGATGCAAATAAAAATCTGCTCTTTGACAAATACTTTAATTGAATTTGATTCCTTTAATCAGAAAGTATTAACCAACTGAAATTTTCCTGAAGGATTCCAGTTCCCAAAACTCTAGAAAACTCTGTTTTGAGGCCCTGAGAGTAAAGCCGGACTTGAAACAAACCCTTTTCCCACACAGCCCTCCCAAGTGTGACCTCAGCAAAGAAGGGCACTGGTGTCTGGGGGATCAGAACACTGTCTTGTGAGTGAGGAATGAGGGTTACTGACAAGGACACAGGAGACAGGAAACCAAACACAGAGATGAAGAGCCGACTTCTACAGTCAAACAGAATCCAGAGGCAGAAGTCCCTAATTACAGGTGTCTGAGCTGAAAACCACAAAGCTGCTACTTCTGAAAGACATAAGGCAGCGACAGTGGTTACAGGACAGGGGTATTTCTTTTGTGACATGACTGCCCCAACTCTCAGTTTCTGAGTCACAGAAGGAATATACAAGCTGCAAGTGTACTTTTACCACGTGTTTCAACCGCTTCATTCACCAGATGAGGAAAAAGCACCCCGTCCCACGTCACAACGTCATCAGAGACAGAGCTGGACACATGCCTGGTCCCCCCTGTTCCCTGACCCGCCTGCCCACAACCTCGTCCCCAGAAAGCTGTCCCAGCTCCTCTCGTTCAGACAGCCTCAGCCATCTGGTCCCTTTGCACATTCTGATTATTTTTCTCATCCTCCTCCTGCCCACAAAGGGGAGAATCTGGAGACTAAGGGCTACCAGTGTCAACGTTGATGAAGCTAACTGACCAACCACGTTTGCAGACATCATGTCAGGAACTTCCCACACATGATGGCATTGAATCTTTCCGAGGTCACTCTGGGCCCCAACGGCACGGGCACAGAAGGTACCTACTAAATGCTTGTTGAACACGTGACACCGTTGACCGCTATGGTTCTGAAAAGCCACAAACGCACCAGCAAAACATGCTCTTCAGAGCCTGGATGGTTGGAATCATCATGTGGATGGAGACGTGAGAAAATCATGTTCATTTGTTGCCCGCTCTGCTACTTTCTCCCCTGTCCTTTGCACGACCCACTTGGGAAATACAGGAAAGCATGAAGGAGGAGAACAAAATTATCTACAGTCCTGCTGCCCCAATGTCACCCTGCTAGCCTAACTGTGCAGGCGCTAGATCCAGGGGTCCAAGACTGGAGAACACAGGCCCCTCAGAGAGAAGGAAGGTAAAGACCCTTCAGTGTCTGTACTTTCAGAGAAATCACTGACCAAGTCAGATGCAGACCAGCTTCAGGCCAGAGGTAGTATCTGCCAATACGAACCTGCATTTTCCAAACTGAATCAAAACCAGGAGGGAGTCTTTTTTTTTTTTCTTTCCTACTTTACATATTTTAATGCTGTCTAATGGAATAGCAGGAACAAGGCCAACCAGCCCCACTGCTCCTGACACTTCGGCCAAGGAACAGAAATGTATTTTTAGTGAGCAGAGCAAGGCCTGATTCAGAGCACCACAGGCCCTCGGGGCGAGGACGGGTCACCTGCCACACTGCTGCATGCTGTGCAGGGGGGAAGAGAAAGGAGCAGTGAACGAGCATTTGTGTCCAGTTTTGGTTCACCTCTCGATTTTGCACCTTACAGGAACTCAGGCAGCCTTGGTTTCCTGTCTGGTAACACCAAGATGTCCTCTCCGGCCCTGGCTTCCCAACCAAGTGAAGAACAAGGGGAGGGAAAGCAGTGCTTCTCAAACTTGAATAAGTGGGCAGATGGCCAGGGGACCTTGCGAAGGCAGCTTCTGACTCAGCAGGGCTGGGATGACACTTGAGATTCTGCATTTCTAACGAGCTCAGTGCTGACAGGACACTGCTGGTCCAAGAACCGTCCTTTAAATAGCAAGGGGTTAAAAGCGTCTTCCGGTGCATTGCTCTATACACATCCCAGGGATTGACATGTCCCTGACTGGCCTCAGGTAAGGGTGACTCATTTAATTTAACTAGCAATGAGACACCTTCCAGGTGCCAGACCCCGCAGGCCAAATGGGTACAAAAAGAAAGTCAGATCCTTGACTGTCCATCTTGGGACAAAGAGCTACATCCTTCGCGCCACCATTTCACAGGTACAAAGAGTGACTCGCAGACCCCGTGGCCTTAAAGGTGAAATCATGCCAAGGCCCAAGGGGCCAGGTGACAACTAGCTACCAGCCAGCAGCCAGCTGCCATCTGTCAAACACCTACTCTGCTTGTGCAGGACGGTAGGAGCTTCATATACATCACACTCCCCTTGGACCTCGGGCTCACTGCCCCTATGTGTACAGCGGGCCAAGAACACATTTTGCAGATGATGAAAATGAGATTCAGAGGGGTGAATCTGTCTGTCCGGGACACAAGGCTGGGCCACGATTCTAACCCCCTGCTCCCCAACCCCACAGTGCCTTGAAAAGGGTTGAGCCCGAGACCATGTTTCACAAGGACAGGGCATCTCCGGAACGCAGGGCCTGTGGCCAGCAAAACCCGGAGATCTGAAAGCTGCACCAGCCATCAGAAGGATGACTCCTTCCCACCAGGTCCCTCTGCTTGGCTCAGGGTCGAGAAAAGATACCCACAGGTGAGCAGACCAGTTATAACACCAGCAAAATCAAAATCAAATAAAAACCAGTGGGGCTGGAGTGGGAACAGGAACTTACGTGTGAAGAGGGAGGCGCTCTGCCGGGGGAGCTGTCACTAAAATCTGGTCTAGAAAATTGTTGGACTCAGGACTGGTTTATCTGGAAAGACCTCTGGGTGAGTTTTAAACAAGCAAGCGCCTCCACCTGACTGCTGAAGAAGTGGGGTAACTCTCAGTTACCTCCCTTTCTTTCTCATTTAAGTCTCTTTATACCCTTTTTCATTTCCACTGTATTGTCTATAATAATCGACAGGCTGTATGTTGTCTAACACTTGACCGTGACAACGAATTCCTTACTTTTATATTGATTTCAGAAGGCCAGTGGTTTTTTGTTTTTTGGTTTTTTAAGCCATGAAAGTGAGTGGAGTCACATTCCCAAATTCATTACCACAAAGACGAGCCTACTGTCTTATCATGCACACAGCTTCTTTTAAGTCGGGTTTATTCACTCAAATTGCAGCTTAACCACTAGGACAAAGAAATTTAATTCTATGTACCCCTGGGCATTAAAAAGATAATTTCCCCCCAAATTAGAGATGAGGCAAAACTTCTGGGTTTTAATTCTACACACCCCAAAACAGCAAGCAAGGCATTTGTTATAATCATTAGAGCTACATGGAGAAAGGCCCGATTTTTTTTTCTTTTTTTTTACCAGTGAGCCCAGAAACACGAGTTGCCCTGCCACCAAATGTCAGCAAGATGATACCATGGCCTCCCCACACAGCCCAGGGTCCCCCAAATGGTACCACTTACAGAAAGAGAGAGAGGATACGGGATGAAGCAGCACCGAGCGACGGTATGGCTGTCAACTCATTGTTACTGAGGTACCTGTAATGACAGCAAGAAGAAATGAATCATTTAAATGAATAGTAAGAAATCACAGACATAAAAGGGAAATTAAAACAACAACAACAGGGCTGAGTGGGCCACGGGAAGACTGCTATGTTGTCATGCTGAATACAAGGCAAAGAATTTAAAAGCAAGTTGTTAACGGGAGAGAATTTATGCCAGGTCACAAAAACCAATTATTTACCACACCCAGAGTTTGTGAATAAACGCTCAGGAGATGTCTCCCGTCCTCTAGGAGCTTCCAATCTAGCTCAGAAATCAAGACTAACAGACAAGGAACTGCGAACGCAGGCCAAGGTGCATGATGCAGAACAACAGCGCCCTCAAGACCACCAGTGAGAGAGCTCCTTGTGGGCTGAAACAGTCAGAAAAGGATCTGGGGAGGAAAGACCACCCCCTCCTGGTTGTTTCGTGCACATCCCTGACACGGCTCTGCCCTCACCGAAGGGCAACACGCTCGGACCCAGCGCCAAAGACTCGCGCACTCCCGTGGGGTTCCTGGCGCTGGGCCACGTGGGCCAATTACTCCAGTGCCTCATCTGTACAACAGCAAAGGAGCTGGACTTGGAGATTCTCATCTATTTGAGATTCCAGCTTCTCTGAACTCTGATGAAGTCTCCAGACATGTTTCCCAGGAATATATCCATATAATGGATATATACACACACACTTTTGCACAAAGACAACTGGAAAATCCTCCTCAAGACCACAGATGCTTCCCAAGCTCCCTTCCCGCTCGAATATTCTAAATCTGTACTTCCATAGTTCATGACTCTTAACGGAAAGGAAAGCCCGAGAACCAGAACACAGCTCTCCTGGTCCGCCCCCACAGGCTCCGGAATCTGGCCTCCTTACATGGACATGTATTTCCAAATCCGAGAAGAGAATCCAAAGTCAGGCTTGCAAAGTGAGCGCAAAAATCCTTAAGAAAGCCAAAGCATAGTGCTCAGGCTTTTTGCCGGGTGACGGGCTGGAAAGAAACTGTATCTGGGATGCAGAATCAAGGATAAAGCTGGGTTATCTTATTCTCATTTTTGCAGAGAGTATGTCTTACACAGAGCATCTTGTTATGGTTTGAAGACAAGGCCACTGAAATGACAGCTGTATTCATACAAGTTTACAGCTAGTGTTTGCTTGAATAGAATAATCTGGTTGTCTGCCATCTTTTATAGAAATGAATAGGGTTAAAAAAAGGGAAAAGGCCTTGAATTATCCCATTTGCCTTCTTCAGTGCCAAAGCTAGTTAGAGATGAAGCTTGGCAATTACTGGGCTGAGGGACACAGAATGTCTGTTTCAATAGCTTCATGACTGAAGCATCTGGCAGAGAGAAAGCAGATCCGTATCATGCGGCAAATCCTTTCTCCACTTAAAGGGCCCTTGTTTGTGTGTTGAAGGAGACAATTAATTACTTTAACAGTCTCTTATCTGACTGCCCCCTAAATCAGATTGCTTCTCCTTCACCTTTTCTCTCTCCACCCCTGCTGCGATCCGTTTCCTATCTTGGTACAGGGATGCTGAAAACTCTCCATCAGTATGAATCTCCACTAATAAATCTTCACAGTACCATAAATGCACATATTACTAGAAAAGCGCCTCAGATCTTATCAGAGCAAGGGAAACTAAGGTCAGGGGCCTGTTGCCAAGAAGGCAGCTTGCTTAAGAACTCTTCAGTTCTTACAGATTTACTCTCCAACACAGATGTTGGGGGGGTCATAATAATAATAGCGGCAGCTAACTTACTGAGGGCTTATTATGTGCCAGGAACGACTCTAAGAGCCTTTCAGTATACTGACCCGTCTTTAGAGCCCTACAAGGCAGGCTCCATAAAGAATGTCATTGTACCAATAGGGAAACTGAATCACTAAGATGTTAAGTAATTTGAGCAAAGTCACCAGCAGTAAAAGGCAGTGGCCCTGTGTGTCTAGCCCCAAAGTTTAGGTTCTTAACCATTACCTCTGCTTATTTATAGTGACAGTAGCAACTCTACAGTATTATGTCACTGCATCGTTACAACTCTGAGGTTGGAACCAGGTACTAGTACTGTTCCCTACCTTACAGGTAAGTTCTCTAAATTTCAGTATAAGTCACCACCCCAGGGTGACACTGAGAGAGAGAGGCCTGGACAAGAGCCAAACAAAGTACAACTGCAAATCACAGGAGAGCCACAAGCGAAAAGGCCAGCAGGCAGAAAGCTCATAATTCCTGGGGTAACATGGTAACTGCACTGCAGTTGCTTAGGATTGGACTCGATTTTAAACCCAAAATGAACAGTATGGACTTTACTGCAGGGGAACTCTGGCTGAATGAGCTCAGTCTCAGGCCGCCCCTGATGCACATATGACAAACTGCTCCACCCAATTTCACAGAATAATAAATGAACAAGGAAAAGGGGCATCATCATAATATCTCATATCTTGACCAAAATGCTGGAAGCAGGGTGTGCAGGTGCCGTGGACCAGTGCTGAAGGTAAACAGGACATTTTAGGTCTGGATCAGCAGCCCGGAGTCAACAGGATGAGGCAGAAATCGCAGGCTCTGATCTCAGCAGGGCCGCTGGATTTATGAAAAGGTCAGATGGAGCTCAAAGGAGAAGATCTACAAGGCTAGCTTACTTCTGGGATCGTTTCTACTTAAAAAGAACCGCTAGTAAATCTAAGTCCGCTCCACCACTGCTGGCTCTCTCTGTTCACTCTGTCCCTTGTTGAAACCAGAACACTACCCTCAGAAGGCAACGGAGGACCAACGCACGCTGACACACGACCAACTTTTCAGACTGAAATAGAGACCGGGCAAAAATAGCACAGCCAGAGCTGGGCAGGGAAGGGCCCTTGGCAAGTTCAGCACAGTCTCCACACGTAAAGACACTGTCGGAATTTAGGATTGTGTTTGATGAAATCTTCTGAATATCTCGGGCTGTGCAATCCTCCCCCCCTTCGGACTCCCCCCACAAATTTGCTTCCATCCAAGGCCCTAAAAATCCTTCTAAATATCTGGCTTCTATAACTGAACCTTTTCCTGATGATTCAGGACCGAGAAGTGCTCCAGGAGCATCAGACCGTGAATTGTGGCCCAACCCTGCAGCTGGAAAAGGTGTGAAAAAGATGTGCGGGTCGGGGTGGGGGTCCCTCCCTGGGCAGACGTGGAGGTGGGCCTTTCCCAGCCTTCTGGGCCCCCTCAGCTCTCTCTGAAACTCCCATTTACATCCTCGACTTGGTTTATAGGAAGTTTTTACATTTTGCAAAAGACGCAAAATGTTAAAAAAGGATGTTTCTGAGGACTTTCATTACTATGACTGCCTCAATCGAATTAGGCATCAAGAAACAACGAAGGGCTTCCCCGGTGGCTCAGTGGTTGAGAATCCGCCTGCCGATGCAGGGGACACGGGTTTGTGCCCCGGTCCGGGAGGATCCCACATGCCGCGGAGCGGCTGGGCCCGTGAGCCATGGCCGCTGAGCCTGTGCGTCCAGAGCCTGTGCTCCGCATCGGGAGAGGCCACAACGGTGAGAGGCCCGTGTACTGCAAAAAAAAAAAAAAGAAAGAAAAGAAACAACGAAAAATCCACAGGTCATTCTGAGTTATAGCGCTTTCTGGTTTTTAAAAAATTTTTGGCCATATTTATTTATATACTGATAGCTGAGATAAGCACACAGTAAAATTTCAAACTGTTTCAAAAAAGAACACCAGGAATACATATTGAAATATACAGCTTCCTTGCCCCTCCAGGCCTCTGGTCGGCCTCCTCCAGCTGCCGGCTACTAGGGATGGACATGTGTTTTTCTTTCACGCAGCTGCTTGTGTGTTATACAGACTGTTCGGTACCAGTTTTCCCTTAGTAATAGATCTTGGAAATCTCCCTAATTCTTTTAACCAGCGGTGGACCGCTCCTCGGCTGGGATGAACGGTATGAATGAACCATAATTTATTTAGCCGATCTGCCAGTTCGTAGGCAGTTCGGTTGTTTCCAAACACAAAGGGAGCTGCCATTAATAACAGTCAAAGTTGGGCAGGGGGTTGGAACATCAGTTCGTTTTGTTTCTCAAGCAGGAGAAAGTCGTCAGTAGCAGGTAGGCTCACGCTATTTTGGACTCTGGGCCACTTAATCAATAACTGTTATTAGTGTTTTCAGCTACTTGAGAATAAGGCAGACTACATAACGACTTTGGCAAGACTTATGATATAGTGTGTATACCAGCTGGCCAGCTACAGTTACTTTAATATCATGATATAGGATACAGTTACTTGAAGTCAGCACTTATAAACAACAAGGGCCAACGCTTTTCTATGTGCCAGGCTCTGGGCTGAGGGCTTTATGTGCCACGTCTCACTGAATGACATGTCAACCCTTTAAGGAAGGCACTAAATCATCACCTCACCTTAAAAGAAGAAACTGAGGCCCAGTTATGGCACAGCAGAGCAGGGGTTATTAGGAGGGGATTATACAGCTCAGATTTTTACATCAGACAGACCCGGGTGCATTCAACCCCGAGCCTACCCCTACCAAGCGAATGGTCTTCGGCATGTCACTTAACCTCACGGTGCCTTAGCTTCCTTCTCCCCAGTATGTGCAAAGTACGAGCACCAACTTCATAGGATTTTGGCAGGATCTGGCTGAAATAATTAAATCTAACAGCCTAGGAGAGAGCCAGATATATAGTAAATGCTTAACAGGTGGTGGTAATTCATAGCCAAAAAGCAGTGCCTCACATGACACCCCCTTGGGATTTCGCCCCGCCCTTAAACACACCGCACACACGCACACACGGAGGGGGGAGAGCAGAAGCCTGGGACACCAGAGGGTGAACCATAAATACCCAGAGGCAGGGCACACTCAGCCTTCCTCGCCGCCTTCAGGAACATTTTAGGTCAACAGCCCTGGAAAGCACACGATAGCACCCACATGAAGCATTCCCGGGCCAGGCAGCAGTAACGTGATCCGAGCGCAGTGTTGAAAGAGGCCGGTATAAATAGCCCCTCTTATTAATAGCAGAGCCTCGCCGTCCAGGCCCGCTGGCTGGAAGCCCTCCCTGGTGGGCTTTCCTCGGAGCTGTGGGCAGTGAGGACCAGGTGGCCTGGCAGCAGGTGCACGAGCATCCTCACGTCCTCCGGGGGCCTCCGACGGCTCGCTTTCTCTCTCCCACTGGCCTGCGATGCTCTGTGGTTTCGGCCTCCAAAATAAAACCACTGCTAAACCACCGCCCGCTGCTTTGACAGCCTGTGGTTCCCCTTGTGCTGAGCTTTCCAGACTCGAGTGGCTGTGCAGGGTTTAGGAGGAACTGACAGCTCCCGGGAGACCCAGTTAATTTACAAGCAATTGTGTGTCAGCTGTGATTTTTTTCTTTTCTGCAGTATCCTTCTCCACCTCCCCACCCCCTGCACTCCTGACAGCCTCTTTCTGCCTCCGTCATGTATTAAAATTCCCTTCGGGAAAGGCTCTGATCCTTATCAGCGAGAAGTTCCACTGCTCTGTTCCCCCGGGGAATTTGTCTTGTCCATCCCACAGTGTGACACCAGGGACCAGAGGTGGTCATGGTGGTAAAGGGTTCAACCTATCGGCCCTCAAGGATTTGTTTCTTAACAAGGCGCCCAGCTCGGGGTGAGGGGTGTGCGCTGTGTGCTTCTGAGAGTAGCAGAAGAGAAGAGAAATAACACACAGGGAGCCCTCCCCATGGGCAAGGCTCTGGACATCAGCTCCAATGAATAATTATTATAATTCGATAACGTGTCATGATGCCCATGTTCCAGAAGAGGGAAAAGAGACACAGAGGTAAGTAACTTGTCCAGGGACACAGTCCCCATAAGGGGGCAGAACCAGAACTCAAACCCAGGTCTGCTTGCTACCAAATGTGCATTTTCCCCAGTACACCCTACTGCATCCATAAAGGGCCATCCCTGTCTTTACAACTCCCACACCCAGGAAGGCAGTGCTGCCACAGAGAGCTTGGGACAGGAGTTGGACTGAGGACTGCAGGCCCAGCTCTCCCATGTACCAGCTGTGCAACTGCAGCCAGGTTCCCAGGCCTCGACTCCTCCAACCGTCTCAAAAAGGTAGAATGACCGTAAGGCGTGGACAGCTTAGCACAGTGGCCAGCTACGTGTGTCAACATTCCTGAGTGCATCAGCGGGAGAAAGGAGAGAAGGCACACACAGCAGAGAGAGAGAGCACAGAGGAGTCGGTGAGGAGCCTCATCCTGTCCCTAAATTCAACAGGAGCTCAGGGGAGGGAGCAAAGCCAGGTTGGGAGGGGAGAAGGGAGGCTGGGCTTGCAGGGAGTGTGGGTTTGGACAAGGGGTCTGGAGGAGTAAGAGGAAATACCCAGTACCTAGAGAGAAAAGACTGGTGCAGGACGAGTGATACAGGAGATAAACACTGCACTTCCTGTCCTTTTAAAATCTTCGGTGGAAGGCTGTGGGTTAAGATGAGGGGTATGGGGATTTCGGGCAGTGCCGCTTCAGGGTTAAATGCACAGCTCTGGGAATCAAACAGATTTGAGTTCAGCTCTCAGCTTTACCAACTAGGCAACACTGCATGGGTTTATTTAACCTCTCCGAGCTTCCATTTCCTCCTTTGTAAAGTGGAGAAAATAACTGTAAATGAAAGAATTTAAATCAGATAGAACTGGTGTCAGGATGAAATGAGGCAGTCTTCCCCGAAGTGTGAGTGCGGTGCTGCTGTGATTACTGTGGCCGTTGGGATTCGGGAAATTTATTTTTAAGACTAACTAGCATCCCCAATGAAGGACAGGTGCAAGTCAGATGCTCTCTCAGTTCTAGATCTGGGTGGGGTTTACGTTCCAAAAAAGCACCAAGTAGAAGGGGGATTAAAAGCCGGAGGTCAAGGGAACCAAACCAAATGAAAATTGAAAGGCTGTCTGGGGAAGGAACAAATGGAAAAAGAAAACTAGAGAGAATAATGCAGAAAAGGCTCATGGGAGCATCTTCTGTGCCCCAAATTTATGGCAGGGCCAATGATTTTGGAACCATAACCTAACATGACCCCCAGGACCCTGCAGGACCCAGGCGCTGGCCACACACCCCAGCCCTCATGCACTCCTGGCACAATGGGCCTCGTCCTCTTCCTTCCTTGGGGGCCTGTATTTGCAGCCTGTCCTGTCCACATCATTCACATTTGCTTGATCTGACCATCACCATCCTGAGCACGCTGGCTCCGTTATCACCCCTCCAAAATCACAAAAGAAGAAAATCCTCCCGTGACCCTATCCTAGGCCCCCCTTAACGCTTACCACCAGTGAGTCCTACTGGTTTCCTTGTTACCCCTACGTGGTGCCCCATCTTAACGTGAGTTCTGTGAGAGGCGAGGTTTGTCTGCAGCGCCAGGACTGGGGGAGAAGCGGAGCAGCATTTAAGGGGCCGCCGAGAAACTCTGGAGCCAGGATAAAGAATATCTGAATGCAGTATTTTTTAAGTATCAAAGTGAACACAAAACAAAATTCATTAAGAACAGAGTATCTAAGTTTTCACGCCAAGATAGGATTGGCAACAGTGCCGTGTCAAGCCAGACTGGAGCCTGGGGCAAAGGAAAGGTCAGTAAAGCTCATCCTGACTTTACCGAAACTTCTTGTATTTTGTTGACCATGGGGTTTTTGGGGCATTCATTTTATGTTTTAAATACTGCATTAAGGTATCGTTTATCTCAAATGCTGAGTTTTCAGAGGCCCCTTAAATTCTGCACCTGAGGCGAATGCCTCATTTGCCAACCCTAATCCTAGCCCTGTATGTCTGTCTTATTCACTCCTGTGCTCCCAGCAGCAGAGCAGTGCCTGGCACATAGTAGATATTCAAGGAAATGTTAAATGAAAGCTTGAATAATGCCAGAAGAAACACCTCAATTTTTGTTTTGTCCAATTCTAAAAGAAACCACTAAGCTCTGAGACTCAACATGCAGAAGTTGAATATCATAACCACAAGCATTAAAGGCAGCCTGGATCAGGGGAAAGCACTGGGTTATGAAGCAAACCGGTTCCTTGATGGACTGCGTTTATCATCTTGGGTGACTGTGATGGGCTGAACTGTATTCCCTCAAGATTCATATGTTGAACTCCTAGCCCTCAGTACCTCAGAATGTGACTGCATTTGGAGAAAGGGTCTTGAAAGAGGTCATATGGATGGGTCCTAATCTAATATAGCTGGTGCCCTTTTAAGAAGAGGACATTTGGACACACACAAGAGGCATCAGGGAAGTGCGCGTATAAAGGAAAGGCAACATGAAGAGGTGGCAAGAAGGTGGCTTCAGTGGAAACCAACCCTGCCAAGACCTTGCTCTTGAACTTCCAGCCTCCAAAACTGTGAGAAAATAAGTTTCCGTTCTTGAAGTCACCCAGTCTGTGGTCTTTTTGGCAAACTAACATAATAACCCACTCCAAACTTCCCTGCCCTGACCACTGGTCTGTTGACCCTATGGGAAAATAATGATCCTGGACAAAGTATTTCCAAGGGCCCCTTCCAACTCTGATCTTCCTTTAACTTTGGAAGTTGAAACCTTTTTTAAACAGATATGGAAATCATAAGCGCCATCTTGGAGAATTTGGAGACGGCGGTAGGGAATGCAAGTATTTTACAAATTGCACCATCTGATTAAATTTCCTTTAGATAAATCATCAACAATGGAATCAAAGAATAATAAACAAGGACTTTTATCAGTTACATATAATAAGTAAAATATGTAAAGCACTTAATAATGTCTAAAAAATATCTAACAATAGAAGCACTGGGTGAATGATTTATGGAATATTCATGTGTAGCAGTTTTACACAAAAATTGAAATGGGATAGTAAAAACCTTTAAGTTTACATGACAAAGTTGTCAAAAATGTAAGGATAACTAAAAAAACAGACATAATACCACAATATAAACACAGCTTGATTCCAGAATTATAAGTGTAAAGGTGTATATTTTTCACTAAGTGTTCACAACGGTTAGGTCTGGGTGATAATTCTAGTGATTTTCATTTGTTTTTACAGTTTCCAAATTTTCTGCAGTGGGTATGCATGGCTTTTCTCTAAAGCCCCGTGGAACTAAAATCCTGATAACCCTAACATCCTTGTTAAAAGCAGAATTCTTTACATTAAAAAGAAGAAGAAAAAGAAGAGGAAGAGGAGGAAGAGGAGGAGGAGGAAGAGGAGGAGGAGAAGAAGAAAAGATTGAGGCCTGATTTAAAGGACACTGCAAGAGGCAGCAAGCCCAGAGTTCCAAAGGCAGTAATGTCTAGTTCTCTTTGGAGATGGGAAGAGAAAAGTCCACCTTACTATCTATTCCTCTATACCTTGGCTTCCTGGGAAACAGAAGGGGTGGGCTGGCGCAAATGTCCCTGCAAAGCAGGCTGCTCTAGCGCCCTGGGAACTGGGGCAAGTACCAGCCAGGTGTGTTAACCCAGCTGGTCCCCCAAGCTTCCCACAAGCCTATACTCCCACCATGGACTTGTAATTTCCAGTAACCTGCTGGACTGCCCAGGAAAAAGAGAGGGGCTTCAGTGAAGGAGCACTAAGTAAGGAGGACAGTTTGTCACTGACAGTCCCTAGCAGATGCTCCTTCGAACAAGTTCAGAATGCTGATCCAGGGAAGAGAGCGATGCTGCCATAAGAGAGAATCTTTCCAAGGAGCTCTCCATCCCCCCAGCCCCCAGAAGTTTGGGGAAAAGCACTCACACTTCTTGTAGATTCGGCAAGTCCTCAAAACCAGCAGGATCAATCTCAGAAAGTTTGCTGTAACTCAGGTTTCTGGTAAAAGGAGAACAAAAAACAAACAAAAAATTCAATCACTACCCTCAAATTCAGGAATCGTCTACCCATCCCTCCCCCCCAAAAAAAATCCCTCTCCCTGATAACTGCCCGTATCTCACGCCCTATTTTAAGTAATCTTATTGATAATGAGATTTACAGCTATACCTCGTCCCCACTTGGATCCATAAACAAGCCACTATGAAAATCTCAATTCACTTGAGGTTGGCTAAATCCAAATGGATTTCAATCAATACCACTTTGCCACTTCACGACTTTATAAAGAAATTCTGAGGGAAGCTAACCCTCCTACTTTACACTAGAGCATGCTGGTCCAAATGCTTTGTACCATATCAAGTCCAAGGCTATTCTAAATGGCATTTTTTAAAATTAATGTTTTACTAAGGCATCAAACACTATCAAGAAGTAGTAAAGGGAAAGAAGGGCTGGAGACTGATCCTTCTTTGGCTAAAAATCCCTAGTCCTCAACCAGGGATGACATCTGGCAAAGTCTGGAGACATTTCTGGTTGTCACGACTGCAGGGAAGGTGGAGGGGGTGCGCTACTGGCATCTGGTGGGTAGAGGACAAGGATGCTGCTAAACATCCTACGACGCACAGGACAGCCCTTAACAACAGATGATTATCCAGCCCTAAGTGTCAACGCTAACGTACAGAGGTTGAGAGACCTTGGTCTAAACAAGAACTTAAGATGAAAAATCGCTCAGATGTATACTCCAAGTTGAAAGGACTGTTTAAGAAGTGAGCAGGGCTTCCCTGGTGGCACAGTGGTTGAGAGTCCGCCTGCCGATGCAGGGGACACAGGTTCGTGCCCTGGTCCGGGAAGATCCCACATGCCGCGGAGCGGCTGGGCCCGTGAGCCATGGCCGCTGAGCCTGCGCGTCCGGAGCCTGTGCTCCGCAACGGGAGAGGCCACAACAGTGAGAGGCCCGCGTACCACAAAAAAAAAAAAAAAAAAGAAGTGAGCAATGTACAACCCTAATCATAAGGCTTATACGAACACAGCACCCCTACCATCAATGAGTAAATATTTCGAGTGATAAGCGCACAGGAGAGAGGAGCAGTGTCACGGGGAAACATCAGTGTGAACCAAAGCCTCACGTGCCAGCAGCCTCCTCAAGATGACAGCATCCATCACAATTATTCAGAACTACATCTCTCTCCCCTTCATCCCCGACCCCCTTCCTCAGAGGAAGACAAGGACCAAGTGGGGCAATGTCGGATCGGCTGAGCTTCTCAGATCACACCCTTAAACCCAGACCAGGTTAATCTTCCAGGAACAGAATCCACAGAGATGTGGACCACATGGGCCCTTACTTCTTTTTTTTTTTTTTTGCCGTACGTGGGCCTCTCACTGTTGTGGCCTCTCCCGTTGCGGAGCACAGGCTCCGGACGCGCAGGCTCAGCGGCCATGGCTCATGGGCCCAGCTGCTCCGCGGCGTGTGGGATCCTCCCGGACCGGGGCATGAACCCGCGTCCCCTGCATCGGCAGGCAGACTCTCAACCACTGCGCCACCAGGGCAGCCCTGGGCCCTTACTTCTTAACTGTGCACTGTGCCCTGCTCCCTGCCACTAAAATACACCTAGTCCTGTGTATGCCAAAGGGGCTGGCTGACATTTTTCATCTCAGTTATTAATTCCATTGCCGTTACTGACAATTAACAAGTACCGCGAATCATGAGTTTAGAGTCTGTCTCTTAAGGGGCCCAGCATCACATTAAGTGCCAACTTTCTTTGAAGCTTCCTCCAGAGACATTCCAATCAATACTAGGCCAGAGCTGACGGCCATTTCACTGTCAACTCAAGACATTCATCTAAATAAAAGTCAAACTACCCTTGAAATTAGTGGCACATCTGTGTTCAGGGCACAGCCCGAATTAAAAGCAATTTGTCCAAGGATTATGATACCATAAAAATTGAAGGTGGTAATTTTTAAACCACCTATTGAAGTCAAGTGTGAGCTTGTCTGCTCTTAGGAGTATTTACAATGGGATACTTAGAAACCAGCAGGTTAGACTTGGAACAGAAAATCCACAAATGGAGAGCGTTCTCTCACGTCACAAAGAGGACTGAAAAGACTGAAATTTTCTTCTCTGGTGAGCATATTATCATGACAAAGGCGGGTGGAAATCTTGTTTCTGGGTCTACAGATACTGTGAGTTTATAATGACTGTGACATTTATATCATCACAGGTAATGGGAGTTGTTGGGCTAAAGGAAGCATGAGGGAAAGACTCAGAAACCACAAAGCCAAGAGTAGGAAGGGCAAGCAAGTAATGCGGTGGTCACCTGCCAGGTGTGGAATGAGGTTGACACAGCAGTGGCCACACACCCGCCCTCCACCTACAGGGGGCATTTGCTCCTATTTCCAGAAACAAGGGTGGTATAGACCAGTCTCCTCCATTTCCAAGAGAGGCTCAATCTCTGAATTTTTATGTGAAATCTTTTCAATTCTTTGAGTACATATATAAATCTGCGGACCATATTTAGCCCGAGAACCACTGTTTTTCAAGCTCTGATCTAGGTTCAAAATGAATAACTTATTTCTGGCTTGTTATACATGGCCAGGGCTGGAGCTGGGGCTCACAGGATCCAGGACCCAAGCAATTCCTGGTGGCTCCGTTTTGAACGATCTGGAATGAAATCACTTCCCTCAATTCCCACCCCAGGAGGGTCCACATCCTTCAGCAACTCAGTATTAGAATAAAACCACTTTCAGACTTCCCTGGTGGCACAGAGGTTAAGAATCTGCCTGACAACGCAGGGGCACGGGTTCGAGCCCTGGTCCGGGAAGATCCCACATGCCACGGAGCAACTAAGCCCATGTGCCACAACTACTGAGCCTGCACTCTAGAGCCCATGAGCCACAACTACTGAGCCTGCATGCCAGAACTACTGAAGCCCGTGAGCCTAGAGCCCGTGCTCTGCAACAAAGAGAAGCCACTGTAATGAGAAGTCCGCGCACCGCAACAAAGAGTAGCCCTCGCTAGGCACAACTAGAGAAAGTCCGTGCTCAACAACAAAGACCCAACGCAGCCATAAACAAACAAACAAACAAACAAACAAATAAATAAAATGATAAAGAAAAAAAAGAATAAAACCACTTTAAAATCACAACACCCCTTGGTCCATCTTTCCCTTAAAAAGCACAATTTATTTAAATTTCAAAAATGCTACACAAATTCTGCTTTTTAGATAAGGCAGCTTGAGAAAGGGGGCTTCCATAAGCTAGTTTTATCAAGAAACCAGCCAGTAACAGGACTTAACATGGAGATTCTAGTAAGTAGCAACAAAGCTTTAGATACTTGTAAGTGGAAATTTAAGCACTCACTGGGTCTGCCTGGATGCGGTGACTTTTTGACTTTCAATGAACTAGAAAAGCCATATATCAACAACTGAGTGTCAGCAGACTGGCTCTAAGAGTAATTATCCTCTCGAGTGCCTATCAGCAACACAGACAGAAGACAGTGGCTGAGGCTCAGGTCCCTTGGAACAGCTCTGCTTCTGGACACAGAGCTGCCTAGCTTTTTAGTCTTGAGAAATAAATCCTGGTACAAGCTGTGGATCATCAACTGCTTTATCAGGAAATGGGGAAAATATTTATTCTCCCTGACAAATAAATACAATCTTAAGTAAAATCCTCAGACATTTTCTTGTTTGCTCATTTCTGGGAGGCACACTCCCAGCATAATTATTTTTTATTGTGGTAAAATATATGTAACACAAAATGTACCATCTTGACCATCTTTAAACGTACGGTTCGGGGGCATTAAGTATCTTCTCACTGTTGTGCAACCATCACCACCATCCATTCCTCACTAGAACTTTTTTTGCATCTTTTCCAACTGAAATGCAACACTCATGAAGCACTAACTTCCCATTCTCCCCTCCTCCCCGGGCTGGCCACCTCCACTCTACATGGTGTCTGTATGAATTTGACTTGGCTAGGTACTTCATATAAGTGGAGCCATACAGTATACGACCGTTTGTGTCTGGCTTATTTCACTCAGAACAATGCCCTCAAGGTGTGTCCACATTGTAGTATGTGTCAGAATTTCCTGTTCCTTTTTGTGGCTGAATAGCATTCCATTATTCCACTGCATGCAGATAACTATATATCTCACTCACGTTTTGTTTATCCCTTTAACAGCTGATGGACAGTTGGCTTGTTTCCATCTTTTGGCTATCGTGAATCATGCTGCTATGAACATTGGTGGGTTTTTTTTTCCCCCAGTATAATAAAGTTAAAAAACAAAAAACAAAAAACCTTTGACTGCCATGCTTCCTGACAACATTCATTCCTCAACGATTAAGGACATCCATCTACTCAGCCCAAGAACTGTGGAGAGAGGGGTATGAATTCTCATCTCAGGTCTGAAGAACAATCCAAGAGTTAATCAGCAAAAAACCTTTAACGAGGAGGCCTTTCTTTCAGGTGGCGGCTGATATGCACACCAGTCAAAAGCATCTCACTTATTTCTACAGACACGATCGCCCCTTACCAGGCCCGACATCTGAGTGTGTCTTCAGTAGAAGGTTTCAGATTCTCCTGTCAAAACAATTCATCTGTCAGCAGGACAGATGCTGTCAAAAGCATTTCTGCACCTTTCAGGAGCAAAGCAGAGGGGAAAGAAACCTCAGGGAATTTAGTTACTGCCAATTGCAGCTTTCATTAAACAGTTTGTCAGCCATTGTCATAACATACATTTCCTTGTTCTTGGCACAAAGGGTGCGCAGATCTTCGAACAATGGAGCCCGGCCGTAGATACCCTTTCTGCTAATGTGCTGAGAGATGACTGTCCGGCCCACCATTTGCCCAACACACAAGAGGCCTCTCGGCAGAGACCAGCTCAAGTTTTAGCCAGGTTTTATCTGCGGCTGAAAAGCAAAGGGTTCACCAGGGTTCAACAGTGCACGACAGTAATCTGCTTGCTGAGCCTTTTTCCTGGCAAGACCCCTTACCCTGATCCCACAGAATGAGAAGAGCTAGGTGTTCAAATAGCTGAGAAATCCCCACTGTTCTGTAAACCTGTGCTCTCCAATTCAGCAGCCACTAGCCGTGTGACTACTGACATTTATGCTTTAATTAAGATTACAGAAAATTAAGAATTCAGCGTCTCAGTAGCACTAGCCATTGTCCAAATGTCCAACCACCTGCGGCTAGCGGCTACTGTCTTGACTGCACAACGCAGGGAGAGGACATGTCCGTCATCCCTGAAATTTCTATTAATCTAAATCATGGAGTAATCAACAAATACGTCTGAATCATAAAGTAATCAACAAATATTTAAAGTGAAACAGCACGGAGGGAAGAAACTTGGACTTTAAAAATAAATTTGATGACTATAGCTTTATAGTACAGTCTCAAGTCAGGGGGCCTGATTCCTCCAGCTCCGTTTTTCTTTCTCAAGATTGCTTTGGCTATTTGGGATCTTTTGTGTTTCCATACAAATTGTAAAATTTTTGTTCTAATTCTGTGAAAAATTACAAAACAGGTATAGAGTTACAGATGTAGAAAACAAACTTATGATTACCGGGGTAAGGGGCGGGGGGATAAGTTGGGAGATTGGGATTGACATATACACATTACTATATATAAAATAGACAACTAATAAGGACCTACTGTAGAGCACAGGAAACTCTCAATACTCTGTAATGGCCTATATAGGAAAAGAATCTAAAAAAGAGTGAATATATGTATATGTATAACTGATTCACTTTGCTGTACACCTGAAACTAACGCACAACACTGTACATCAATTATACTACAACAAAAAAAAATTTTTAATAAAATAAAAAATAAATTTGAATTTCCCAATAATTCAAGAGCTTTGTTAAAAACGTGGTGGCGGAGCGGCACGGATCTCAGCCTACATGCTCTAGGCACACACAGTTCTTAACCAATTCCAACAGAGGAGAGAGCTTTGAAAACTCGATCCACAAGGAAGATGCTCTTATAAAAAAGAAATGCCCTCTGAACGTAACTCTATAGGCTCAATCAGTATTTACATAATCTGACCAGCATCTTCCTGGATTACAACCAGAACCACATACTACAAACTTGGCAAACGCCATTCAAAGCTGACAAACAATAATTCATTGATTCCTTGGAAGTTGAGGGATAAAAAGTTCCGTTTACTTCCGAGTAAGCTGTGGTGAGCAAACAACCCCAGCATCATTAGGCAACGTCATTAGCACTTCATCCTCAAAAACAGGCACTGCTCACAGACCCCTGACCGTACTGGCCGAACCTCTCACGGGGAAGGAAGGTGCAATGCATGGCTGTATTTTTCAACTTTAATAAGAATAATAATTCAAAGTGGAAGGAACTGGTCCCAAATCAGTGACAGGCATTCCCTGGGGAAGGAAGTTTTCCCATTCAGTTTGGTTTCCAGGCCCGTCTATTTCCCAGTACTCAGCCCTGTCTGGGCTCCTGAACGGTACAGGACTTTGCATGTTTTACCTTTCAGATGTTGGCTAAAGTGAAGAATACAGCCGGAAAGAAAAGTGTGAAGCAATCCAATGACCCAACTGCTGAGCACATGGGACACACAGGACTAGCCTGGGAACCTCTTCTTTCTTGGGAAACTGTGGGCTTCACCTGTACGACTCTACTTGACCTCACACTGTGCTGTTGGTCATCCATTAAAAAAGGAGTCACCAGCTTAGGTCTAACTGGGAACAAGTGATTGGTCCTTTCAAATTTCAAGGGGTGTGAATGAGGAAGAGCATGTGACTTGTTAAAGTTATTTAATCCCTTAAGCTTTTAAGGCTGTTTCTGCTGCATTTTTACCTTCTGAGGAATGACACATCAAGTTCCAATGAAATCACCACACTGTGTTCCCTAGGCCCACATTATAAGGTTTTACGAGAAGAGATTTCTTTTTAAATCTAGGATATCGGATGTCCTTATCTTTTTTTTTTTTTCTGTTGCAATGCTTTTCCCCCTCATTAACCAAAAGCCACAACTGAATGGCCTATTCATACACATTAAAGGCTTATACTGAGAATGATAAAACTGTATCTTAAACTGGAATCACTCCTCTGACATCGTCACCCAAGAATTCCCACTCAGAAGGTAGTTCTGTGCTTGTCTTTCTTCAGTAAGCTGATCAACCATATGTTGCCTAAACTGAGGCTTGGAAAAAGAAACACATTCAGCAAATAATCAAATGTAAAATCACTTGATAGCAACTCAATACGTACAGCTCACCTGGAGAGCTTGTGGTCACTGACATTGAACAAAGGCAGTAATGAGTCACAGTTATTCCGATTTTTGAAAATGTTACACAGATAATTCTCTATGCAAATGAGGCTTACAAGCAACTCAAAAGAAGAAATAATACACACTAGCCATTATACACACCCCAGAGTCAGTCACTCCTTAAAATCGGCTTTTGAAATTGGTGTGGGTCTCTGAATTCTGATGCTTAAGACATTATTTGAGAGAAGTCAGCGCGTGTGCCTCTGTAATCCCGCCAGTCTTAACTGTGCTTCTCTGCCTTAATATCTCACACATCTCACCTGGGCCTGTGGTTGATTTGAACGCAGGTTTAAGTCTTTGTCCTACAGCACCCAGCAGATGTCAAATTTGACAAATATTTATTGTGTTTGTCTACAATCTGTAATGCACTTAGGTTAAATTCTAATACAAATCAGGATAAGATCTAGTCCTTGACCTTAAGGAGTTTACAACCTACTGGTCAGATAAGTCTCTGGACCAAATAATTGCAGCCAAAGGCTCTGACAGGGCAAGCGTCTTGGGAATGATGGACCAGGAGTTGCAAACTGGCAGCTTTTGGGCCAAAGGTGGGTTGCAGGGAAATTTCTTTCTGAGTGAATAGTGTTTGGAGAAACCTAAAGTTTTTAGCGAATAATAAAAAGTTTCAGCTTCTCTTGAAATTACAGGCATACCTCAGAGATACTGTGGGTTCGGTTCCAGACCACCGCAATAAAGCGAATATCGCAATACAGCCAATTGGACGAATTTTCTGGTTTTCCAGTGCATACAAAATTATGTCTTTACACTATACTGTACTCCGTAAGTGTGCAACAGCACTACGTCTAAAAGAAGAATGTACATACCTTAATTATAAAATAATGCTGTTAGAAAAATGGCGCCAACAGACTTGCTCGATGCAGGGTTGCCACAAACCTTCGATTTGTAAACAATGCAATAAAGCGAAATGCAATAGAATGTGGGATGCCTGTCATCACGGGGCCAGCACGCTGACAGCACAATCAGCTACATTTATTTAGCAAGGACCCCGGCTGACCTCACCACTCCTACTGTCTCCCCCAGGACCTCTTCACTCATTTGCAGTATCTTGCTGGCCCTGCAAGCATCTGAGTTTGTCCTCCTGGTGTGGATACCACTGAGCCCAGGTGACGTTCAGAGCAGGGAAGACTAATTGCGATGAGGAAGGTTTATCAGAAAACGCAAGACCTTAGCTAAACCTGGAAGAACAGCGGAACAGCATGGTTTTTAAGGAAGTGTTTCAGGAAACAAGGCCAGAACAGTACAATAAGGCAAGGAAGGCATGAATCTTAAAATAAATAAATAAATAAAAAATAAAAGCCAAGTCAGGACCTCCTAGAAAGGAGAGGGGCAAGACAGGAATTGTTTTAGGGCAAAGTCGTGAAGAGTAGCCCCATGTTGTCAGATATACAACCTAGCAGGCAGTTAAGTCAAGGGTTATACAAACCTTAGCAAACCCCAGTGCCAGGTCCACCATGAATGTTAATCTACAGGGTCATTAAAGCTGATCCCCACAGGAACAGAATATCTCCTTGTTCATCTACTTCAAGTTTTGAGCCAAACACTCAAAAGGCCCACCACCACTGAAAGTAATCAGCCTTTGCTTTCCACAACAGCCCTTAAAACAGGAGACCTTCGGATCTGTTTTTCCTGCCCAAATCTTAGTTTGGCTAAAGAGAGACAAAGTAACTGGATATGATAAGGCTTTCTTATTTAAGCAGTCTCATGTTTGATTGTGGAGGATGTACGGGGGAGAAGCCCACAAATTTCCCACCACAGTCATTCATTAAATATAGTCTGTGTATCAAGGACCCTTAAAGATTAATTAACTTCATTAAGAAGAGGTACTCCAGCTGATACTGCTCCCGCAGCTCTGCAGTTTGGGGGGGGGGCGGGGAACCTTACAAACAAAGAGAACTTAGGCAGAGAATAGCTGCTGGCCACAGGCTGAGCCTCCCACACACCTGTCACAAAGAGACCGCCCCCCAGGATCACCCCAGCAGGGAAGAGGCACCTACAGCCATCATTTGGCTTTGCTATTAGAGAAGTGGCTTTGCAGAGACTTGGAAATGGGGAGGGGGAGGCGAGGGGACAGGAGTCTGGTCACCTACTCTCTACTTTATCACCTCTTAAGAGGGATCACCAATTCGCCCTTTCAGACAGTCCTTAAGCTCTCTAGGGCTTTCCAAAGTCATCAGCCCCTTGCCGGGCACCATCCCACACGCAGCTGAATCCTTCCCTCCTCAAGCCCAGCCACTGTGCACAGCAGAGGGTGGTGATGCCTCAGATGCAGGCGCTCCCACCCCTACCAATCTCTCCTGGTCCTAAGGCACTAGGGGCTCCAGTGAGAGAAGAGGGCTGATCAATCAGGACCCAAAGGGGACAGACGTGCGCCAAGAACGCGTGCTCACCTCCAGCGACACACTTAGAGGCTGGAGTGCCTTCAGTTAAAAAAAATGGAGGAGGATTTTCCTAAATGAAAACCACGCTCTACTGAGGCAGGAAATGGAGGCTCTTGCTTATGTTGTAGTTAAAACAAGTCGGGCAAAGGGGACAGGAAGTGAGGGACACATTAATCCAGTGGATAAATTTGGAATCCTTGGTTTGTCAAGTGCTTTGTAGAGTCCACCAGTGCCCCTCTGGTCACAGATTACTGTCTTCCTGTCCTAACACCCCCACCTGTACCCCTCTGTCACTACAAATATCCACTTTCAGGAGATTATTTTCCAATGGAACCAACCACTGCAAAATACAGGGTGTTTAGTAAAACCGTGATGGGGATTTGAAATTCATTAACTTTGGATTGACCTATGCAAGATGCAAACTACTAACACCTTAGGAACTGTTCTTTGATTGAATGCGTCCCGCAACAGAATTTAACTGTGTCAATGTTGGCAATAACCACCAACTGTAAGTGATACTGTGATCAATTTCCTTTTCCAACACGCTGAAATGCTTCTCCACTGAACACTGAGTGATTGCCCACACTTCATGCCCCCACCTAAGGGCCCTGAGAGGAATGTGACTGGCAGAGAGGGAAATAACTATTTTAACATGGCCCCATAAAAAGTACTCCTGGTCGCAAGAACAGGGTGGCCAGATTCTGAGCCTGTCTTGCTGGCAGAAGATACAACTGAGGATTTCACTGGGATAAAGGGATAAAGAAATTCTATATCAGTGACTCAAGATTCTTCAGAAATGAAACCTCCAATAATGGATTACTTCCCCTGAGTACAAGAGACACACACTGAAATATTAAGAACAAACAAACAAAAAACCCCTTCCCACCATCTGAGTCATTACATGCCATTCTAAACACTCTTGTCTAGATGTTTCCTAGAACCAGGAAAGGATTAAGGCATTCATTCTATGCTTTTTTAACCCTCATTTCTTAAAATTCACCCTCTAACATAATCCAATCAACAAAAAATAGTAGTACACAAACCTCACCTAACAGAAATGTAGGCCAAAAGATGAAAATTAAACTTTGCACATGTGATGATCAGAGTCTGTTGATGAACCATTTTTAAACGGTTGTTTTAAAAAAGTATTTAGAAGAGTGATTTTAGGCAAATATACTTTTGGGTTACAAAAGGTCAATATATGATTATTTGCCTAATCGTCCCCCTTAAAGGGGAGGAAGAAGGAAAATGAAAGACTTTTTTTTAAAGCAAATACATCTCTACAAGTAACAGTTTACCTTAGTTTTATCAGCATCTCTTTCTTTTCCCACTCCCACACAAAAAATTTTAAGGACCAAATGACATAAGTGGGCATAACTACCTTCCCAGAATAGAGCTGCTCATAAGGAAAACCCTTTCTGAAAAGGCAAAAGTTCCTAGGGGTGTGCTCTGGAATGCCCTATCAGCTTCCATTGGAATTTACATGCATCTTTTATTTTTCCAACTGAAATCACACCCAGCATTCACTAATGTCTCAGGCATCTCTCTGTGCCTGTGCAAAGCCCAAGCACCCACAATCTACAAAGCTAACATAAAAACCTAGGTTTACATGCATTTACCGCGATACTCTGCATTACAAGCAGATTAAGCGCAAGGTTCCCACAAGTGTCACGGAACATTCTCTTCTTGGTTTTCCATATCTTCTTCTAGGTTTCCAACAGTCAAATATTATCTTCTCGGTTTATCCTCCCATCTTTTCCCAGCTACCTCCCAACTTAAAAATGAAGATGACTCAAATACAGAGAACAGATTCCTGATACGAAGTCAGCCAAATTCAGAAACTGAATTGACCCACAATTTTTCGAGAACACATCCGCTGTATTACAGGGAGGCATGCAAGGGACTCGAGCTAAGTATTTTAAAGAAAACGCAGTTTGGAAAGGTCAGCCTCCTGTCTAACAGTGAAGGTGCTGACTTTATTAGCTAGCTTATCGACTTGGGATCTTGGTCCGTCAATTTTTCCACTGGGCTTTTTAAAGTTTATGCGTGTCATGAAATGCTCAGCTGAAGCCATAATTTTTCTTTCTATGATGCTCACACGTCACGAAAACACCATAAAATTAAAAGCCCATCCATGGGCTTCCCTGGTGGTGCAGTGGTTGAGAGTCCGCCTGCCGATGCAGGGGACACAGGTTCGTGCCCGGTCCGGGAGGATCCCACGTGCCGCGGAGCGGCTGGGCCCGTGAGCCATGGCCGCTGAGCCTGCGCGTCCGGAGCCTGTGCTCCATAGTGGGAGAGGCTACAACAGTGAGAGGTCCGCGTACCGCAAAAAAAAAAAAAAAAAAAAAAAAAGCCCATCCACATCATTGCCTGAGGCCATGGTGACTTCTCTGGTTTGGGTTGTTGAAATGGCCGAGTAGATGCTAAGTAAGTCAAGGTGGGACAGCCAGGTGGTAATTCACCACAGCTTTGGCACAGAGTGCTTTCTGCTGTTGCAATACAGGGCCTTCCTCTTCACTGAAATTACAGACACAAAGCATCAGATGACGCCTGTGACCTGCACCCTGGACATACTAAACTTTTAC
Organism: Mesoplodon densirostris; assembly: GCF_025265405.1. Taxonomy (NCBI): domain Eukaryota; kingdom Metazoa; phylum Chordata; class Mammalia; order Artiodactyla; family Ziphiidae; genus Mesoplodon; species Mesoplodon densirostris. The sequence continues at coordinate 86,510,313 of NC_082670.1, forward strand.
TATGTCGAATGGAAAACTGGTGGTGAAAATGACGGAGCTGCAATACACTTTTGTTGCTTCTTTTTTTAAATCATTCATCAAGACTTCTAAAAAGGATGCTTTCCCTCTTCCATGTGGTCCATCAACATCCAAGGCATCCTAACACCTACCTCCTCACAGCCACACCCTCCCCACCACCACCCTGCCTCTTGAGAGTTTGTAGTTCCAGGTCATTTACTCCCAAAGATGTGTCTTAAAGGTTGGATCCTAACAGTACATTCTGCTAAATTACACCTCAACCAAATAATGACCACTGGTACCTACAAGATGTGAGTCCGTTTTTAAAGTAAATCACTAGCAAAATCCATTAAAAGCTCCACCGAAAGTCATTCACAAGTAACTCCCGTTGGACTCCCAGTTACAGGCTGGAGAGACCTCAGAAACACCATGTGGACCTCTGTGAGTGCTAGGGAGACAAAAGCCATTCACTTCCCATCCCAGCAGGAAATCAAAGGCCATGGTCCTACCAAACCGAGACCTCCCTGACATCAGCTACAGAGAGGCAGCTGCCCTATGAAGAGCCAGCACTTCTTTGCCTACCACTTGTTACCTGTTGAACACACACACACACACACACACCCAGCTTCCACCATCGCTCCTTTTTTTTTTTTTTTTTTTTTTTTTTTTTTTGCGGTACGCGGGCCTCTCACTGTTGTGGCCTCTCCCCTTGCGGAGCACAGGCTCCGGACGCGCAGGCTCAGCGGCCATGGCTCACTGGGCCCAGCCGCCCTGCGGCATGTGGGATCTTCCTGGACCGGGGCACGAACCCGCATCCCCTGCATCGGCAGGCGGACTCTCAACCACTGCGCCACCAGGGAAGCCCACCATCGCTCCTTTTTAAAGATGATGTAATCCAATGCGAACTGGTCACAGTCTCTGCTCAGCTTGCCCTGGTCAACCGACTCCATCACTCTGGTGGGGAGAGGCTGACTTGCTCCCGCAGACTTCACGCTAACAAAACTGGCATCCAAAACCCTCTTCAGTTAGAAGCCAGTTGGGTTCTACGCACTGAGATACAGGGAATCAAAGTACAGTTTGGAGTGTGGCAGAGTTTGTGCAATTAAGGCGTTCAGTGATGAGACCCAATCTGTCCTCCAGGTCAGACTCTGCAGGCTGGCTTTCCTGTCTCCTCACTCCCTCCCACTGGAAGACTGTCACAGCAAATAAAAGGTGCTCCCATCCCAGATCGGGTCTGCACGGCCACACAAGCGTGACTCTGCAAAACCGTGCTGGCAACTCCGTTCACCTGTGGCAAACTCCAGCCCTGATCCATAAGCCGAGGCGGGTTTGGCTTCGGTGAGCCTTACCCTTGCCCGAGCACGGGGAGAAAACCACCCACACTCTCGGGCCCAGAGAGCTCCTGCAGAAAAGCACCTGCACAAACTCGCCGGGGTGGGTTAGAAGGTCACAAGTGCCTCAGAAAAGATCCTTTCTTCCCAGGGGCATGGGACAAATGGTAGGCCTGCCACACTGCTGGTGTCAATATTTATCTAAGGCCTAGGTATTCACCATGGTAGAAACCGGGCACTTTTTCAGTTCACTCATTCAGGTAATTTGCCACTACAAAACCCCCAAACAGAGATTCATTTACAGCTTGAATTTCTTTTCTTCCACTGCCATAGAGGAGGCTGGCGGCGGGGCCCACGGTCTATGTCAGCCATAATCCCAGCAGCTCGAGAATAAAGCGTTCAATGTGTTTCAGACCTGCCGATATCAAATGGCCTTGCCCCGGGGACAATAAAGAGACACGGAAGCGAAACAAAGCGCCTGCTTTCTCCCTCCCCATGGCATGCATGTTTTCTGCCCTGGAAATGAACAAAGCTTAGGCCTTGTAGTAAAGGAACTGAACCCCCCAGAACCACACCCGGGCATTTCTAGGTGTGACTTACACTGCAGGATTAATCCAGCAACCAATATCCAAAGGTACGTGCAGCTCAAAGGAAGCCATGTGCTATTTCAAGAGCCCTCTTTGCTCAGCTCAGATTCTCCCAGACTCCCTCCTTCTCACCCTTTAAGGAGTCTTTCTCCCTTAGCCTCCCCTTCCCCCCAGATAAAGGCCTATACACAGTCCCCCTTCCCAGGTAGAAGTCAGAAGAGAGAACTAGCCCATTAGTATCGAGGTTAGGAGGCCCTTAGGACCCCTGAAAATAGCTGTGCATCGTGGAAACCAGGTTCACAAATGGATTCCTCCAAGTCTCTCCCCACCACTCAAAGTCCTGAAGTCGCCTTCCCGCAAAGGACGCTGAGCTGTAGCTCACTCTGTTGGCTGTGCTGGCTTCTTCCAAGGAGACTCGCTGCCGTGGCCTTGTGGGGCAGGGCGACTTCAGGCTTTCACGCCAACGAAACTGAGGCACTGGAGAAAGATGGCTCTCTCTCCGGTGACAAATTAAAGAACCTGCCTCAAAGCCCTCTTGCAAAGCTGCTGGGGAGTGAAAAGACATCTCAAGCCAGCTTCCCATGATTCACTAAATCTACTTTTCTGATCCCATACACACGATGCTTCCCAGCCAGATGGGTATCCCTACCGACCCCCTCACTAGGATCTGCACACTCCATGCAGCTCAGTAAGGATCATCAGACTTCTATCTGCCAACAGGCCGCAAATCACTTCCGTTCCTTCCTGAGCAAAAGTGTGATGGCAAGTGATGAGCTATGACGCACGTGTGGTCTGTGAGGGGCCAACATTCCTACCTCTGCTTTAAATATGCCTGCTGAGTGAAAGCAGGCCAGCGCTGAGCACCAAATGGCAGCAGCTGAGGGTGTGGTCAGTTTCATTTTTTTTCTTACATAAAAATATACAGGACACTTAAGTGCCCAGTATTTCCTCACGCACACTGGGGTTAATAATTCACAACCAACTGACATTCATCAAGGATGAGAAAATTTAAAGGTGGTTTGTGCAAACACTCTTGTTCTTGCTCTTAACAGCGGGCTTATTTACCTGATGGCTTCTGTTGCCATTAGGGGGTAGGTAGCACTTCAAAAGCTTACGTGTGAAGGCAGATACACCACTACCTGGGTTGCTTAGCCACCGGCTCACATGTTACCCAAACCCCAGCAATTATTTTCCTCTTACACAGAGAAGTTAGACAACTCCAGCAAGGTGAAAATCCAGGACAGCAGAAGTCCTGGTTTCCTGATAAGACTCTACTGTAAGCATGCTCTCTCTCTCTCTCATTTCTAATCTGGGCCCTCCAGACGGACAATTCCCCCAAAATGTCAGTTCACGAAAGAGCAGGAGGTCGGGGGCATAACACTCATGCAAGAGGCAAGCTGCCTGGATCTCAGACCAGACTGGCACCCACCCAAAAAGGGGGGCCCGATTCCCTCTCCCCTCACACCTTACTCTTTCCACCTCTCTCTTTTTTTCTTTTTCTTTTTCTTTTTTTTTTTTTGCGGTAGGCGGGCCTCTCACTGTTGCGGCCCCTCCTGTTGCGGAGCACAGGCTCCGGACGCGCAGGGTCAGCGGCCATGGCTCATGGGCCCAGCCGCTCCGTGGCATGTGGGATCTTCCCGGACCGGGGCACGAACCCACGTCCCCTGCATCGGCAGGCGGACTCTCAACCACTGCGCCACCAGGGAAGCCCTTTCCACCTCTCTTGATCTCACTTAACTTCACTCTCTCTCTAAAATCACGTGCGTGTGTGTTGAGAATGGGCAGGGGGGCAGCCTTCTCCAGACCCTTATCTGAGGGTCTCCAACCTGCTGTGGGACAGGTCGGTTACCAGCGGTTGGCGGTGGTTGCTTTTCAACCCAGGGAAATAAACCTTGGGGGTCTGTGTTATCTGCAAAGCCATGAACTTGCTACAAACATGGGATCCACCGCCTGGGTTTATGAACCCACGATGGCTCGAAGGCCACATGGACGTCCACATAATCCTTGTTAAAGAGGTTACACATTAACCGCCACACATCTCAAGAGCCTATCGCCTCCACAATCTCTACACCTTTCATATCCCGCCTTTGAAAGGGCTTTCTGGAAGTTGCTACCACAGTGTTTGAAATAAATAAAACTGGATCTATATTTTGCTTTAGTTTTTAATACGCAGCTATTTCAGGGGGAGCAGCTGGCCCTTAAAAGGCATCTAGTTAACCCCCCCAGGGACAGAAAATAATAATAAACCCCAAATGGCAGACGTACAGGACGGCCAACCTGTGGTTATTTCAACACGTGTTTCAGGGACATGGGGAAACAGTGCCTGGGATAATACCGCATGGCAAAGGCCAGTGGTCATTCACACGTGGTTTGGAAATGAATGAACACACACAAGTTGATTAAGCACCAGGAATGGTGCTGGACTCCAGGACCACATGGCAATAAAGTGTTCTCTACCCTTAAGGAGTGTACAACCAGGAAGGGAAGGCGGATGCTGAGCGAGTAACCAGAGATGTGTACCAAAGGCCATCGTGGAACAAGACCTCGGCCACCCTCACCCGGGTGTCTGGGGAGATCTGTCTGAGGAACAGTTTAACCTGAGACCAGAACGATAATACAAGTCACGCAGAAAAGGCACAGGGATGAGAGCACAGGCAAAGGCCCTGAAGGGAGGAGAAGGCTCAGCTGGTGAAGGAAACACCCAGTCCTCTGTCACCTGAGCTCAGAAGGCACCTGGGATCAAGCGACGGCAGAGGAGGGAGGGCGGGAGACAGGGGAAGAGGCACCTGGTACCACAGGGACGTGAAGCTGAGCCTAAGAGAGCCCACCGTCCAGGGCAACGAGCCTCACACTTCACACTTGAAAGCCAAGTGCCCCGTAGAACTGCTTAAAATGCAGATTCCCAGGCCCTGGCACCACAGATTCAGACTCCAAGGTCAATGGAAGAGTCAGAAAATGCCTACTGGATCCCTGGAGGACTAACAGAAGGCCACCATGTCATTACCATTTCAATAACAATCAGCCCACTGGCCAGTCCACCTAAATCGGTGGATCGCCAAAGATGGGCTGTCAATGCTTTTCCCAAAGCGTACCTGTCGGCCTTCTCTCAAGTGCCACACGACCACCTGGGACCCCCACCTCTCTCCATTCCGCTCACCTAGAAGGGGACTAGGGAGTAAGAAATGAAAAACAAATAACAGGCCATCAGGTCCTCCAACCCAGGCCCAGGGTTCCCAGTGCCTGCAGAGGTGCAGTACTGACCCCCTGAGTAACCCCACCAGCCGCTCTCCCTCTGGCTTCTCGCTGTAAAGGAAACCGCTTGCAAAGCCTCGGCTTCCTTTCTCATTAAAAGCCACCAGGGCCACAGTTTTCAATTAGCTGTGTCAGCCTACCACCCCGAAGCTGCCCAAGTTCAACGTGTGGGCCCTCCCCCCAGCTTCCGGTCTGCACCAAGCACTTCACACCTCCCTATTGTAAACCTGTCCAGAGCAGTTACCCTGCCTGCATTTGGACAGCCTCAGGACCACATTTCTGTCTAATTTATAGCTGCGAAGCTCTGTCGGCAGAGGCAGCCTTGCCCTGGAGCAGGGGAACTGCAGAGAAGATGGTCAGACCTGGCTGTAAACGCACGTGCACAGCACATTTCCTTAGGTTACAGGAGGGCAAGTTCTCCCATTCTCCCAGGGGCCAACATGGCGTGATACGTAAGCTCCCCCAGAGAGTCTGAAATCTGGATTTGCTGCAGGCATAACTATTGTTCTGTTCTGCCACATTTCCTCCTTCGCCTGGGATTACAAACAGGGAGACAAGTCAAGCAAATAAACCAGGCAAGGGCTGCACGTTATATTTCTACCTAAAGATTTTAAAAGTCTTTAAAATCTTAAAAATAAAATTCTTCTCACCTAAGGAACATAAAACAGGGAGATTTCTCTATCTGGGGAATTCAATTCATCCAAAATTTTATGACCTGTCTCTTTTTAAAACATGCCCTGCTTACAACTCAACAAAAAGACATATTACACAGCTGAAAAAAAAAACGGCAAATAAAATGGATAAATATTTCCCCGAAGAAGATATACAAATGGCCAAGATGCACATGAAAAGATTCTCAGCATCACTAGTTATTAGGGAAATGCAAATCAAAACCACAAGGACATACCACTTCATACCCACCAGAATGGCTATAATTAAACAGACAAACCATAACAAGTATTGGTGAGGCTGAGAAGAAATGGGAACCTTTATTCGCTGCTGATGAAATTGCAAAAGGGGGTGTGCAGCTTCTGTGCAAAACAGCCTAGCAGCTTCTCAAACACAGAGTTACCATATGACCCAGCAATTCCAGTCCTAGGTATCTCCCCAAGACAAATGAAAACACACATTCATACAAGAAGTTGTACACCGATGTTCACAGCAGCATTATTCACATTAGCCAAAAAGTCCATCAACTTATGAACGGATAAACCCAGTGTGGTCTATCCATACAAGGGAATATTATTCAGCCATAAAAAGGAAAGAACTTCTGATCCATGCTACAACATGGAAGAACCCTGAAAACACTACGCTAAGTGAAAGAAGCCAGACACAAAAGGCCACTTATCATATGGTTCCATTTATATGAAATGTCCCGAATAGGCAAATCCAGAGGGACAGAAAGCAGATGTTGCCAGGGGTTGAGAAGAAGAAAGAGTGGGGAGGGGCTGCTAAGGGAACAGGGTTTTGTCCCTCGGTGATGAAGATGTGCTAGAATCAGTAGTGACGGTTGTACAACTCTGTGAATATACTAAAAACCCTGAATCACATAGTTTAAAAGGACGGCTTCTATGATATTTAAATTATATTTCAATGAATCTGTTATAAAAAACAAAACACAAAACCTTCTGCCTTAACAGGCTTTCAAAATTCCAGACTGAAAATGCCACCTAGCTACTTCTCTACCACACAAATGCAGAAACAACCTTTTCCTCTAAGTGCTAGGAGATAAATGAAGTGGGGTACAGGCAAAATATCCACATTTCAGATGGTAAAGGCATGGCACCCCCTCTAAAATCCCTTCCACCCAATCAACTCCTTCTTGCTTCCTAAACTATACTACACTCATGACAATAGCTCTGCCCATGACTCTGTCAGAAGTGGAAAACCTCAGCTGGAGTTTATCCCCCCACAGAAAACAAATTCTCAAGATTTCAAAAGAGCATTTTTTTCTTCTTTTTTTAGTAATTATTTAATAAGGCTGTGGAAAGCAGGGTTTTCCCGACGGCCAGCCATTCAAAAATGAAGAACAAGCCAGAGGCAGGAGGAAATGTCACCACAATGGGGAGAAAATAAATTAGCTAGATTAAGATCTAACTGATTAAGATCTGACCCCTTTCTGTGGTTCAGGCAGGCAGATTTTAGAAAAAGAGCATACTATTTCGGGAAAAGTCCTTCCAGAGGAAAAGTTGGGAGCGGGGGGTGGTGAGACTATACGTTTCAGTTTTATATTAAAAATTTGTTGACACTGATTGAAAACAGATGCAAATGGCCAACACCTCCACATCCCCTGCCCTCCCCACCTTCCCCCACAGGTGTGCTGGGTCCCTTCTGGTCAAGAACGTGTCCCCCCTAGACTGCAGGTACCACACCACAGCCCAGCCCTCGCCAGCAAACATGCAGTTAACTGGGAAGTCCAAAAGTCTAATGGGGCCAGGATGCCAACCAACATCAAAGAGATTCCAGTTGCTCCCCTTATGCAATAAACTTCTTTCACCCAACATCATTCACACTTTCAGAGTGCAAAGTTCACTCTGATATTGGTGGCTTTCTCACTTTGTAGCTTTTTTGGCAAGTGTCCCTTGGCCTGGTTGTTCATTAATATATAATCAGAACATTAAAAGCATTGTTTCGCCTTCTAGGGAGGCTGGGGCCAATTGAATAAAGCCGACATTGTCCCTGGGATGGAGGAACTACCTTGTAAGGCACAGACAATTCAAAGATGCCCAGGTCAAAGGGTACGTGTGTCCACACGCCCACACTCATACAGAGCTACGTATTTCACAAGATGTTTTTGATATTCCTGGCAAAGGGGTAAGATTAAAATGTTGATCTTACCACAGAAGTGAACCTGGCGTTTCTTTCCCTTTCAACACCAAATTACTCCTTACCTTTTAAACCTTTCCAGAAAGTCATGATATTTGTGGCAGGAAGAGAGATGAGCGAGAAGGGACGTCCCAAGGGCCATCAGGCAGTCTACAAGGACGCTGGGTAGGGCACTACTTTTACTTTTCAAATCAGACACACACCAGGACAACTCACTTTTGAGACCATGTTTACTTTGCCGAAAGCCACATTCTAAACACGGGCTCGTTTGTGGAAGGGAAGCTGCTTACAGTCCAACCTTGTTTATGCTCCAAGTAGGTTTGACAGAAAAACCACATCAATTTGTTTAAAAATAATTTCCATTTGCTGGAAGCTGTTCCTGAAGGGTTCTCCGCCACGCTAATCTGCTCTGATTCTTACCAGCTGGAGGTGCCAGGCATGCCGGCCACAGATGGGGTGGGGTGGGATGGGCATAGGCGGGCTCGCTCTGCAGGCAGGGTGGCAGGCTGGGGCGACTTCTGGGGACCCACAAAGCCACTGTGACATCCCCCTCTGGGACGCACAATCAACTCTGGTCTAAGAAGAACACATAGGCATTTCCTAGTTCAGAGGCAAAACTGCACTAGGAAATGCACACACCCACACAGAAGCACAGTTTTCTAGGCAATTACACCTGGGGTGGGGGGAGGCTTTTCATGCTCTCAGAAACACATCATCTCTAAGTATTAGGGATATGGATGTGTGTTCGAGCCCAAAGTTCACAGTTGAGGGCACTAAGAGAAATTATTTAGCTAACGGAGCCTGAGAAAAAGAAGGAAACTTAAAAAAAGCAAGTGTCCCTGGGTAACACCAGCAAAGATCCGCAGCCTCACCAACCGAAGAAACACAGATGAAAGCAATCCGATGCCATTTCCACGTATTAAACTGGTGTATGGTTAGAGAAAGATAGCAATCTCATGTTTGTGAAGGGAAAACGGGCAAAATTTCACATGTAAATCTTAAATCTGTGGCCTCTTAGGAACAGCAGTACCAAGTCTTAAGAATTTGCATATCCAGAGCAACTTAGATTTAACTCATCCTAAGGAAATAAGAGATGTATAAACATATATGCATAAGGATGTTTACCACAGTTTAAGAAAAAGCCTAAATACACAATATCAGGGAAGTCTAATTATGACTTAAACCATATTTATTTAAATGTTTAAAGTTGGAGAAAATATTCATGATACTGAGTCTTAAAAAAAAAAGCACACAGGGCTTCCCTGGTGGCGCAGTGGTTGAGAGTCCGCCTGCCAATGTAGGGGACGCGGGTTCGTGCCCCGGTCCAGGAGGATCCCACATGCCGCGGGGCGGCTGGGCCCGTGAGCCATGGCCACTGGGCCTGCGCGTCCAGAGCCTGTGCTCCGCAGCGTGAGAGGCCACAGCAGTGAGAGGCCCGCATACTGCGCAAGAAAAACAAAAAAACAAAACAAAAAAAAGCATACGTTCTGTTGTACATACACCTGAAACTAATATAATGTTACATGTCAATTATTTCTCGATTTAAAAATTTTTTAAAAGCAGAATTACAAGTGAATAGTAACCCTAATTTTGTTTAAAAAAATATAACTTGAAATACTACTCAACCACAGACATTATTGGAAATGTATACACCAAAGTGATATTTATCAATGGAGAATAAGATCAATTATTCTTTTTTCTTGTGTAGTTTCCTCTTTATGCACTATATGTGTCTACCATGTGTCACCAGAAAATTAAAAGTAAATAAAGTAAATTCATGGGGAATTCCCTGGTGGTCCAGTGGTTAGGATTCGGCGCTTTCACTGCTGAGGGCGCAGGTTAAATCCCTGGTCAGGGAACTAAGATCCCGCAAGCTGCGCAGCACAGCCCATCAATCAATCAGTCAATTAAATTAAATAAATGCATGGTAACTAGGCTAGCAGGTTAATGGCACAAAACCCCTTTAACATCAAGTCACCTTCCTCAGCTTACCGGGTCCAAAAGGGTCTTCCTACAGAGCCCAAGACCTTGACACCATTAAAATAAACATCTGAAGCACAGCACAACAGGCAGAACACAGCTTTTCCACTGCCTCCTGTTAGCATCTCTGGGGGACTGCCCACACCTGAGGACCAGGCAAAAAGGGGCCAGATTTAGAAATCTGTCTGCCCAAACTGCCTCCAGCCACTGGAAGCTTCTCTCTAAGTTTCTATTTTTTAAAATAAATTTATTTATTTATTTTTGGCTGCGTTGGGTCTTCGTTGCTGCGTGCGGTCTTTCTCTAGTTGCGGCGAATGGGGGCTTCTCTTGCTGCAGAGCATGGGCTCTAGGTGCGCAGGCTTCAGTAGTTGTGGTGCATGGGCTCAGTAGTTGTGGCGCACGGGCTGAGTTGCTCCGTGGCATGTGAGATCTTCCCGGACCAGGGGTCAAACCCATGTACCCTGCAATGGCAGGCGGATTCTTAACCACTGTGCCACCAGGGAAATCCCTAAGTTTCTACTTTGGACTGAACCACTGAGGACACAGTAACCTGCCCTTAGTGTGTGTATGTATATATGTATGTATGTATGTATTTACTTTTGGCTGCATTGGGTCTTCACTGCTGCCCATGGGCTTTCTCTAGTTGCAGCCAGTGGGGGCTACTCTTCGTTGCAGTGCGCAGGCTTCTGACTGCAGTGGCTTCTCCTGTAACGGAGCACAGCCTCTAAGCGCGTGGGCTTCGGTAGTTCCGGCACGCGGGCTCAGTAGTTGTGGTGCACAGGCTTAGTTGCTCCGCGGCATGTGGGATCTTCCTGGACCAGGGCTCGAACCCATGTCCCCCACATTGACAGGCGGATTCTTAACCACTGCGCCACCAGGAAAGCCGCTGCCCTTAGTGTTCTTATAACTCATCTGGTCGAGGAGAACAGCCTTTCTCTCTGCCAGCAAAGAGGGAGAAAAAAAATGACCCTGGCCTGGTCATCCTCTCTGTCAAAGTAGAGGTCTTAGCAAAGTAAAGGAGAGCCAGGCAACCTAAACCAGCTGCCTGGCCGGGGCTCAGCATAAACTGAGCACAATAACCACAGGGGAAGGGTGTCGAGACAGCCTCAGTCTAGGTAAGACGCAACCCTCCCCTGCAGTGTCGACTCTGCAAAAATGGACTCCAAACATTGGCTCCAGCAAGAGAGCAGAGAAGAGAACATGGAGGCAGGTGGAAAATGCACTGTGGGCTCCTTTGCCAAACACAACGCGGAGGCAGGTGCCGGGCCTGGTCCACCTGACACCAGAGACCCAGAAGGAAGGCAAGTCCCTTAAACTGAAAACGGGTTTCAGGAACAGTACTTGGATATGGGCTTTTAACAGCCACCTTCCCACAACAGAGGGACTAAAATGACAGTCAATTCTTCATATGGCAGGGAAGCTGCCTGTACTTGTCATCCCTCCACTTGGGTGCCATTTCTTTCTTCTTCCTTTCCATTCTTTTAAGTTCCTCAACACGAATATTTGGTGGAGGATGGAGGAAACTATCAAACTATCAGAGACAAGGTATAGAAATGACAGATAGCTGAGCCCCTGGAAGGGTTAAATTATCCCAGTTGTCTGGGAAGGGTATTTCTGTAAGACGTTCAGGACTACATATTGGGTTGGCTAAAAAAGTTCGTTCAGTTTTAAGTAAAAATAAAAGACACATTTTTCACTTTCACCGAGAACTTTACTCCACATGCTCATCGATTGAACAAACTTTTTGGCCACCCCCAAGAGAATGAATACCAACAGCTCCATCTGTATCAGTATCTGTCCTGAGCATTTAATGTGTCCCAGGCTTTATGCTAGATTACGGGAGCACCACAGTGGGTCTGAACCAAAGCCAGTGCCTGCTTCCAGGGCGTTGACACAGTCTAATGGGGGAGTGAGATATTAATCAAATCAGGACATGGAACTTCTGTATGAAGTACTGCAGGGTCCCCGAGGCAGGAATCTAACCCAGAGGGAAGGTCAGCAAAGGTCTCCAGGAGAAGAGACATTTAAGGGGGAATGAGCAGCAGTTTGCAAGGCAGAGAGGGAAGAATGCTCCTCCAGGCGGAGGGAACAGGATGTAAGGGACACGTGACACGTGCAGTATTCCAAGAGCCTGGAAAAAGTCCCAAGTGGTGGCCGGTGCACACGGAACTAGGTAGGAAGGATCGATGAAGCTGGAGAGGCAGGTGGACGGCCAGAGCAGTTAGGCAACGGGAGTCGTACGTTCCAATGTGTGACTCCTGCCAAGATCCCCGTGGCTGGAGGGGCTGGAGCAGAAGAGATGGGAGTAAAACGTTCTCTACCGCCCGTCAAGTCTGCACAACACAAAGATTATAAAAGAAAATGGAACATAAAATTGATCTAACAAATCACCTGCTTTCCAGCTTTGCTGTAGTCCTTTCTTAAAATGAAGTGGGGGGGGCGGGCAGTGGGTCACTGATGGCCACGGCCGTCTCCCAGGACCACATACAGCTCACAGGGCCGCAGAGCCCAAGGCACACCAAGGATCTCAGGCAGAGTACACACTCCATCAGCTGGCCTAACTGTTTATATGTTCTTGAGTTAAAAATACACCACTCAGGTCCGTGTTAACACCAGGGCCGTATGACCAAGGCTGTTTGTAAGCCGGTTACACAAGGCCAGCCTAGGACTCGCCCATCTTTTAAATGTGCCTCGATCTGCAAATTGTCTGCCGATACATCAGTGGGATTATAATAAAGCCACCAAATACACACGCATTTGAGAAAAACACTTTCCAAACCCAAGGATACTTTACTGTTTATAAATAGTTTACTTTTTTTGATCTCCGGGCATATAATATTCGCAGTTGCTCCAGAAACCAAAGAAACATGGAACAGGAACACAAACCACAGCCCCGCAGAAACAATAAACAACAGATGGCGAGACATACGCGCAGGCTGCCACCCCCTGCACCAAAGGGGCACACCAGAAATGGATGCTGACACACCAGCCTGCCAACGAAGACACGTGCTCTTCTAGATCATGCTCCAGACACCATTTACGGAGCATCGTCCATAGAACTAAGTGTTAGGTGCTTCAGGCCATCAAGGAGGTGAACGGCCAATCACAGCCCTCAAGGAATTCAGAAACTTGAAAGGGAGGCAAGAGAAACACAAGAAAGCAGACAACGCCAGTCTTACTGTATTCTTTCTAAATACCGTTATGTAGTGTCGGGTGTGGCAAGGTGCTAGATTCTGGGCAGGTTATTCAACCACTCTGGGCCTCATACATAACAAAGACATGAGGTATTTCACACAGTTAAGATGACAAGTAAATGAGTGCACGTCCATGTGTCCTGATGCAAAAACGCAAACTTACTGCTATGTGTTGGGCCCCCTTCTAACAATTATAAATTATTTCAATTTTGTCCTCATAACAAGTTTAGTGAGGTGGGCACTATGATTATCCTCATTTAACGTAAGAGGGAACTGAGTCAGAGGGAAGCTAAGTAAACTGCCCAAAGTCACCCAGGACGCTAGACACAAGCACCACCACTTCTACCACTCTGCCACCTAAAAGCATGGCTGCCTCATCTCCACCACCAACAACCCCATCATCACACATGTGACATGAAGGGGGCTCTGTAGAGGGCAGGAACACAGTATAATCTTCCCCAGTAGATCCTGAAATGCTGCACTGTTCTGGCCTCTTCATGGGTTAACACGGCTTAAACTCAAAAAGTTCAAGACAAATGCTAAAATAAATTCAGACTCTCATGTCACATTTGCCTTAACTAATGATTCTGATAAGTTGATGTTTATAAGACTTTTTTTAAATGTCATCTGTCTCAAAACAAAGGGAGGGGTCCCAGTAAATAAGTGTGGCCGTCATATTGCTTTCCAAATATGGACATGTCTATTTCAGGGATCACAAGCTCATGTCTAATCATTCTGCCAATTTCACCTCAGTGCTCATTTTTTAAAACTCTGACTAGAATTTTCCAACTACAATGTAACTTTAAGCTTTTGTGTTTCTTCTACATTTAAAAAGAATGCCATTTCCCAATATATAACTCCCAGATGTAGAATTCACAGATGATTCATCTCGCAGAACAAGTGTTCAGAGACATCAGCTCCAAATAGAGCAAAAACTTGGAATTCCCTTCTCCCTCAAAGTAAGAACTCGCCTAGATCTGCTCTGCTCAACAAAGTTTGTTTTCAATTATATTTCCAAATTCTTTTAACAATAACTGCATGGCGTCTGGCACCAACACATCTGATTCTTTGAAGTGGTTCTCAAGCAGAGAGTAGAAAATAAGGATAAAGGGTAAAGGAAGGGAGGCCCATCCATAATTTTTGTTTTAGGTCAAATATTCTCTGCAAAAGTGCTCTTCAACATATAAATTCAGACAAAACACAAGCTATGCATTCTCCCTGAAGGTCCGGGCTACAGGAAGTACCATGACTGAAGAAAGCTCCTGAATTTATCCCTTTACCCATCAGCTGACTCTTCATGGGAAAACAGATCTTCAGCACAAAGAAAATGGCCTTTTACTCCTTATATCTAAACTCCAAAAACCCTTTTGTTAAGTCCTCAGCACAGGTCAATTAGGAGTAGTCACACTTGGAGGGTAAATTACAGAACCCTTTTCAGACACAATGAAAACATGGGATCCTTTCTGCCCAGAAAAAAGGTGCACCAAGCCCCAAGAAGGAGAGCTATCGGGCAACAAACAAATAATTATCAAGGATTCCTGGGTACATGAAAGTGAACAATCCTGCTGCTTTCAAGTCTAAGTGGAGAGAAAGAGACAGGGATGTGTGAAAACTTACCTAACCAGAGAGACGCTTTCCTCTGGGAGAGGACAAGATACAAATAATAAATCCACCGGAACAAGGTCAAGCGAATAACAGAGAGAGTGTCTAATGTTGACAAAAGAAGCTTGTGGAAGAGTGGGAGGACTATTTGGCCTATTTTGATCTCAGAAAGCACATGGGCAAAGACCACCTTTAGGTCTTAAAGGGAGAATATTAAAAAAATGGAAGTCTAGTTCTTTGGATCATTTCCTTTAGTCCTAAAGTAGTCCCTAACTCTTGTTCAACTTCCTGTCAAGAAGTTCTAAACCACTAATTGTGCCTCCAACTTCACTGCATTTTAGCTGTAGCCCCAAACAAGGTTCCAGATTCCAAGAACTAGTTCTAAAGAAAAAAGAGAGAAAAATCCAAAGGTTCCACCTTACGAAAGTGTACATGACAAAGAATGAGCGGAAGGGAAAGTAAAGCCCAAGAGTTTCCATGGAAGGCACAAACAAACTCCATGTGGAAGAAAGGTGGATATTCAGGACACAGAAAATAAAAGCTCCCCGGCTCGGCACGACAAAGTCTTCTAAGGAGTCCAATTATGACAGGGATCACAATTTTCAAGACCAGTGTTTGACCAAGAGGGAACCAACAAAGACCCAGGCAGATGGGTCACTTGGTATGAACTTGACCAAAAAAAGAGTACGAGAAAGACTTCAAAATTGGAGAACTCAAGGCCCTGGACTGTACATATTAAGCTGTTGAGTTTCCACCTTGAAAGGCAACCTCAAAAGAGCTCCCTGGTAAAAGGGTTAAAAGCTACGCCGATACCCACCACGTTCCCTGCATGTTGTCAATGGCGAGCCAGCTCAGAGAGGACTGATGAAGTGGTGTGTAGTTGCCCTTCCTCAGGCGATTACTAGTGACTTGGCTCTAGGTGGCTCATCTACTCATTTCAGGCAGCTTATCAACACCACCTACAACGTCACTCGTCAGAACTACGCAGTGAAGGCCCACTTGAGAGAGATGCTGCCTGCAGTGGCCCTAAGAAAGGCAGAGATGAGTGACTCTTGAAAAAACAGGCCCTTAATTTATTTGCCTTTTGTGACCTAAGATCTTAAAAAGCTAAACTGAAGATCTAAAGTAGGTCTGCACCAGCTTCCATAGTTTTCTTCAGGCCAGAGGGAAAAAGAGGCAACGATCAAAGAAAGAAATACGGTGGAGTATTTGCCCCCTTCATTAACTCCCTCACTGAGAGTCCCCCAAGCACACCATGTTTCCCTTTGCTGCCCAGGGCATCCATCTGAGGATTCCACTCAGAAGCACCAAATATGCAAAGGGGACTTTTAAGTAAGTATCCTAGACACACGGATCAACTGACTGATTCTTACCATCCAATGAGTAGTCAGTTTATTCCTTCTTTGCTTCAATTCGGATAGACTCATATACCTGTATGTATGTAGAAGTCATACATCCCCTTTACAGAAAGGAAATTAACTGATCAGCTCAAGGTCACACTGCCAATCAGGGGCAGAGCTGGGACAAAACCCAAAGTCTCCTGATACCCAGCCATGGGCTCTTTTCCATCCATCCACATTCCTGCCTTCACAGCTTTAAGACAACTATTTTCTTCCCTTTTAGGTCAATAATTTTTATCCCTCTTTGGTCAAGAACCCCTTTAAGAAGCTTAACGAAAATGTGGGCTCATTTCTGCCCAGAAAGATACACTGAGCTCCAAAATTTCACATATAATAAAGTTCCCTAGACAGCCCCCCACAAAAAAAATAATATTTGAGTTCAGCAAGTCTTTATTTTAGGACAGTCTGGAATGTAATATAATTTAATCAATTCACAGTACTGTTTCAAATGAACTTGTGAAAGAATCCAAAAAGCTCCATAGAAGATTTTTTTCTTGGACAAAACACAACCATCGATGAGGCCAAACCACTGTGGCCAAGAGTCCCACACAGACACCAAATCTGAGAAAACATTCAAAGGAATTTGGGATGAGGCAGACCTCAAGAGCTATAAAACATTTCAGATCGCTTTCTGGATCTCCTCTCCTCCCAAGACGAAAGGAAACCCCATCCCATTTGAGCTGTAGCTTCTGCATCCATCACGTTGCTGGATCAACAACCAACTTCCTGGAAGCAACAAGCTCTTCTGGCTGTTTATAAGTTTTGCAAGCACTGGGAGCTTGTGTGCCAGAAACTCACACCAGCCCAGGTGGAGGGAGGAAATCACAGGAAAAAAAATGTTTTTAATTAAAAAAAAAATAAAATAAAATATAAGCAAGATGCATGTTGCTGGACCAAGGTATCACACTGCTGAAATCAGATGAAAGAATGAATTTCTCCTAATTTACAAAACAGAAATTAAACTCAGTCAGAATTTCTCAATTCTAAGTACCCCCCACCCTGCACCTCCTCCCCTGTTAAATCTTTCTTAAGCCCTTTGGACTGTGTTTCCGCTTTCCTAAACACAGTATCCACATAAGATGGTATCTAATCAAGTATGATATCAATTTAATTAAGCTTAATACAACCATGAGTTTAACCTGACCGTGTTGGACAGCGTTTAAAACCAACGAACACTACATAATCTACACAGAATTCGATTTTCAGAAATCGAATGGAAATCATTCCACAGACTTTGATAAAGTGAATGACTATGTAACTCCCATTTGGATTCCTAATTAAGCTGAAACCAGCATGAAATCTGTCCTAAAAGGCTCTCCTAACCAACAAAGTAACAGGCTGTGGAGAAATTAAACTATGACTTTGACAAAACAAAACCAAAGCATTCTGCAGCTACTTGAAGAAAAGCATTTTCAAATCTGTGTGAAGTTTAAATCAAGCACAGAGGGTTCCAAGACTGTAGTTCTTTGCTTTTGGGGGATTTTCTTCCAGGGTGCCTCTAACTCTATTTAAAGCAGCCTCAAGTAGCCACAGCTGGAGGGTCAGGCCTTACAAAGTAAACAATAGTTAACTCAATTCAGACTCATGATTTAACTACAACCAATGGCTAATTACCCCTCTATTAACCAACAATATCTGAAATATCACTTTTTAAATGACCCATTCGGAATTATGTTTGTTCACTAAAGGATTCTAATCAACAATTAATAGCATAGTAGAAACCGCCCAATTAAGAGCTACATAGGGAGAGATGAGAGTTCCTCAGAATTACACATTTCTGGCAAAGGACTCTAGCACAAAAGAACTTTCTAAGTACCCCCCACAAGAGAGAGAGAAAAACTGTATTCTGAGAACATATAAATTAAGAGTGTACACAGTATGCACTCAATAAACATTCTTTAAATGTATAGCTTACCACAATTCCCTTTGGAAAAAATAGACTCAAAATAAATGCTGATTTTTTCCCCTAAGGCTGTTCAAGTTCACATTTCTTTAAACCACCCCACAGTGAATGAAATGAAATTTAAACTTTCTCAAAAAATACTTATATCTTAATTTTTAAAAACCTATATACATTTACAGATGAAGTGATATGCTTGGATCTGTTTCCAAATGGAAGGGGACAAGTGTATTAAGGCATAGCCCAAACAAGAGGAGCCATTATCATCAAAAAGAACACAAATAAAAAAAGCTGGAGAGGATGTGGAGAAAAGGGAACCCTGGTACACTGTTGGTGGGAATGTAAATTGGTGCAGCCACTGTGGAAAACAGTATGTAGGCTCCTCAAAAAACTAAGAATAGAATTACCATACGAGCCAGCAACCCCACTCCTGGGTTTATATCCAAAAAAACAAAAAGACTAATTCAAAAAGATACATGCACCCCAATGTTCATAGCAGTACTACTTACAACTGCCAACATATGGAAACAACCTAAGTGCCCATCAATAGATGAATGGATAAAGAAGATGTGATACACACACACACACACACACACACACAATGGAACAACAAAAAAGAACGAAATTTGCCATTTGCAGCAACGTGGATGGACTTGGAGGGCATTATGCTCAGTGAAATAAGTCAGAGAGAGAAAGACAAATACTGTATGATATCACTTACATGTGGAACCTAAAAATACAAAAAACTAATGAACATAACAAAAAAGAAGCAGACTCAGAGAACGAACTAGCAGTTAGTTGGGGGGGGGCAACATAGGGGTGGGGGAATGAGAGGTACAAACTACTGGGTATAAGACAGGCTCAAGGATGTATTGTACAACTCAGGGATTATAGCCAATATTTCACAATAACTGTAAATGGAAAGTAACCTTTAAAAAATTTTATAAAAAAATTTTTTTAAAAAGGAGCCGTTGGGCCTCCCTGGTGGCGCAGTGGTTAAGAGTCCGCCTGCCGATGCAGGGGATACGGGTTCGTGCCCCGGTCTGGGAGGATCCCATATGCCGCGGAGCGGCTGGGCCCGTGAGCCATGGCCACTGGGCCTGCGCATCCGGAGCCTGTGCTCCGCAACGGGAGAGGCCACAACAGCGAGAGGCCCGCATACCGCAAAAAAAAAAAATAAAAAAAAAAAAAATAAAATAAAAAATAAAATAAATAAATAAATAAAAAAGGAGCCGTAAGCTGCTATTTGTTGAGGCTGGGGGATGGTACATAAATTTCATTACATTATTCTGTCCACTTGTGTAGATGCCTGTAAACTCCCTAATAAAAAGGTAAGAAAAAACACCCTATACCAACAGAAGTGACTTAGTTTTTTAAGTTCTTGGCTGCATATCTAATGTTCCATTAATTCAGAATTTTTTTTTTAAATCAGACTTTTCAGATCTTCCCCTCACTAGAAAGAGAAGCTGTGGGACTTCCCTGGTGGCGCAGTGGTTAATAATCCGCCTGCCAATGCAAGGGACACGGGTTCGAGCCCTGGTCTGGGAAGATCCCACATGTCGGGAGCAACAACTACTGAGCCCGTGCACCTACAGCCCATGCTCCGCAACAGAGAAGCCACTGAAATGAGAAGCCCGCACACCACAAAGAAGAGCAGCCCTGGCTTGCCACAACTAGAGAAAACCCAGGCGCAGCAAGAGAAGACCCAATGCAGCCAAAAATAAATAATGAGGGGTGAGATGAGGGGGAGGGGAGATGAGGGGAGGAGGGGAGGGGGAGGGGGGAGGAGGGGAGGGGGAGGGGGGAGGAGGGGAGGAGGGGAGGAGGGGAGGAGGGGGAGGAGGGGGAGGAGGGGGAGGGGGGGGAGGGGGGAGGAGGGGGAGGGGGAGGGGGAGGGGGAGGGGAGGGGAGGGGAGGGGAGGGGGAGGAGGGGGAGGGGAGGAGGGGGAGGAGGGGGGAGGGGAGGAGGGGGAGGGGGGAGGGGAGGGGGAGGGGAGGGGAGGGGGGAGGGGGAGGGGGAGGGGGAGGGGGGGAGGGGGAGGGGGGAGGGGGAGGGGAGGGGGAGGGGAGGGGGAGGGGAGGGGGAGGGGGAGGGGAGGGGTACTGCCAGTGAGTGAGTAGCTGTCACTCCCCAGGCAGAGCCCCGTGTGTCAATGTCTTTTCATCCAGCCCAAAGTGCCACTGCTGAGGGTACAAATGCTTTCAAACAAAGAGCAAGGCCACTACAAAATTTGGAACTAAAGTGAGATTATTATCCATTCTCCAGTTCTAAAGTGCTCATTTCTTCTCATTGTATCTAACAGGCTGTCATCAAGTAGGTAATCCAGAGAGAAAGAATTTATCAGTGCAATGTATGCCCTGGCCAGGATAAGCGCCACATTACTTGAATGGCAAATTATAAACTGGTGGAAGGAGCAAAGGACAGGAAGTGAGGAAGTGGAGGTGGGGGAGGGGGACACTTGCTAAATGCTGTATAAAGGAGTCTTAGAAGTCTTAGAAGATGAAGTTGTGTGATTTGTTTTTAATCAGCAGGAAAAAAAAACCTCCATTATCTTGTTTCTTATCATTTAGGCAACTCTACTGCAGGGCAGACCCTCACCCATTCCATTCATTTTCTTCCTAATAATAAGACAACTTGAGAAAAAAAATATTTGCAGATCATAAAAGATTAGAGACCTGGGCACCATAAAAGTTTAAAGAATAATCAATGCAAAGTGCTTAAAAAGAGACAGGCCATGCTTTCTTTAAACTCTCTGAATGCCACCTTTTGCCAAAATAAACTGAACAAGCAGTGATTGGAACCTGCATCCTGGTTCATAAGGAAACCAAGATGTATTAGGACTTGCAGAGATGAACGGATTGGTTGTTCACACAATGGGCTTTACCGGTTATGCTAGATTAAAGAGTAATAAAGACGCAAACAATCGTAGCCGTTCATGTGGGCAAGGCTGTGAATCATGGCCATTCACGGGGGAAGGGATGCAGGTACAGGTGCATGAGCAAAAGCAAACGGCTTTTCAGGTGGCATCCTTGCCAGATTCCTCAGATGACCCTGTGCTCACTGCCCGTGTCCCCTACAAAGTTACTGTACAATGGCAAACAAACCAAAACAAACGAAAAATGTCAGAGCTCTCCAGCTCTCTGCACACAACCCCACAATCATCTCCCCTCACACCTCCTCCCCCAAACATTTCCAAAGAGAAGTGGGTACAGCGCAGGATTCAGTCGGCCCCAGCCTGCAACCTAACCCTTGATTGGAAGAGCACATCTGCATGTTTCCAAGCAATTGACAGAGAATCTCATAGGGCTCAGTTTCAATGAAACCCTGGGAAATAATGGGATAAAATTATTAGTTTAAGGGCCTCTCACTTCCCGGCCTCCTTCCCATACCCCACCTCCCAGAAGGGTAATGTTCAGTAGACAGAAGTATTTGCACAACTGGAATACATTTATAAACCACCTCAATCATTTTTGCTAATTGCATAATTCATATAATTTTTTGCAACTGTTCATAGTTACCCCCCTGAATTTGTCTGAGCTTCCCAAGGGCACATAAAGTTTCACTCTTTACATACCACCAAAAACTTCACGGCAGAAGGCTGTTTGGGTTGTGAGCCCTGCCACCTGCTTACGCCAAAAGAGATCTTCATTATCAGAAAAGTAAACTTTTCCCAGGAAGCCTCTGTCACCAGGAACTCTGACTTGGAGAGACTTGCCATGAGAGGATGCAAAACGTGAGTTACTGGGGCCTTAGCCTGAGGTGACTGATTCACACTGGACTGGGCTGAATACATGTGTCACCTAACTTAGTCTTCACAGCAGCTTAAGACAAAATATTATGATCCCCTTTTTAGAAACAAAGGGAAGAGGTTCGCCACAAATCACACACACAGCTGTAGGGTGGTGGAGCCAGGAATGGACCCTAGAAATAATTTCCCATCTCTTCATCACTATTCCCTAGTGAATGGTGAGCACTGGGTGTGACCAGCAGGGATGAGGCATCCAAATAATTGAGTAAGAGTGAAGGAAAGCTTTGCCCTCACCGGCTCTTTTCCCCATCAATAACCCAACCCAAGACCCAGGGTACAACTGGGCATCAAATGCCCACCCAGAGGACAAAGAGAACACCTAAAGGCAGGACATGAAACGCACGAAACCCAGGGAAATAGGGAAGCAGCTTTTTAAAAAAAACAGAGCGACTTTTATAAGCAGACTGGGTTTATAGCTTGCGTTTCAGAAGATTATGCGTAAAGTACTTATATTGAAACCACACGTAAAGTATTAAATTATATAAACATACTAGTATAGAAATGCATAAAGCATAAAGCCTTTGGATAAGAAAAATTCATAAGCATGCCCCCACCAAAAAAAAAAAACCCCAAAAAAACCAAAACCAGGGTACAAATTGGCAACTTTCAATTAGACCACAGACAAATCACAATATTCATTTTTTCTGTAATCCTGATTTAACTATTAATTTTGCTTCAGGGCAACAATCGTCTATCAAGTTCTTCAGTAGAAAATTTCTCAGCCTTAGTCCTATAATTGGCCAATTATTACGTAAGTCTGGACTACTATTCTAAACCCTGCAGTTATACAGAAAAAATAACTCCAAGAGGGTTAACTATTGTGAAAATTTTAACCTCTGGTCTTCAAAGTCCTACTTCTTTCCATGAGGACATAAAAACAGATCTGAGTTTCTGACGGATTCCCACACTTTAATGTGAAACAAAAGCAGAAGACAGGGCTTCCCTGGTGGCGCAGTGGTTGAGAATCTGCCTGCCAATGCAGGGCACACGGGTTTGAGCCCTGATCTGGGAAGATCCCACATGCCGCGGAGCAACTGGACCCGTGAGCCACAACTGCTGAGCCTGCGCGTCTGGAGCCTGTGCTCCGCAACAAAAGAGGCCGCGATAGTGAGAGGTCCGCTCGCCGCAACGCAAGAAAGCCCTCGCACAGAAACGAAGACCCAACACAGCAAAAATAAATAAATAAATGTATCTAAAAGAAGTCAGGAGACACTTAAAAAAAAAAAAAAAAGCAGAAGACAACCACATTACTGACAGACACCATGAACTGAAGCCAGGAGGTAGATGGA
This sequence comes from Mesoplodon densirostris, assembly GCF_025265405.1. Lineage (NCBI taxonomy): Eukaryota > Metazoa > Chordata > Mammalia > Artiodactyla > Ziphiidae > Mesoplodon > Mesoplodon densirostris. Next base: position 86,533,480 of record NC_082670.1, read on the forward strand.
ATGGACCCACAGGTTCAATGCCATGCTTAAGTCATTAAAAAACACCACTAACGGTTCCTAAATTCGCCACCGGCCAGGCAACATTGGAGATTTTTATATACTTCCCCTCCTCTGCCTGGGAATTTTCCTCCCACCTCTCCTCCCTCCTGTCTCAAGACAATGCCTTCAGCCTTTGAAACTGCATCCACTGTAAACAGCTCTGAATATTAACACAGCCCGGAGCCCTGCTCTAGAAGACCCCCAGGGTTTCAAGTTGCAGTTGCTGAGGAGGGGGAAGGTCCCTAATGAGTTAATATCACCAAACTCATTCACAAGTCGTTGAAAATCAGACTTGCTCATGAAACTTGAAGTCTTTCAACTTATGGGGTAGGTCAGAGGAATCCCTTTCAGTTTTAAGCCAAGCGACCTTGGTACCACGAACATCCTTGATTGCTTATAGCGACTTTCAATTCTACGAATCCCTTTCCCAGATTTCCCTCTCTGGTGTCACTTTTAAAATAACCAATGGCTATTTTAAACAACCTCCTTCCCCGGATAACAGACCTTCCGGGCTACAGCAGGTGCACAGAACTGGGCCGGGGGCATTGTTAAGTCACACAAAACCCCAGTAGCTCTCTCGCATTCCTGTCCACTCTGAAAGAGAAGATGCTGAAAAGCCTTTGCACCAGGGAGACACCTCTGCAGAATGGGGGAGAGGCCCTTTCATTGTGAGCTTGGTGTTTGAGGGAGAGAAAGGTCAGCCAGAGGCCATCCCAACGTGCTCAGGGAAGGCTGCGTGGGGAACTCAGGCCAAGGCATTAACACGGCAGGGAGAGAAACTTGCGGCCCCTGGAGCAGGGCTGGCGGGCCCGCGCATCCGGACGTCCACTGGGAACCAGCTCTCATTACTCTGCACAGAATTGTCATCTTTCTGGAGATGAAGAATTACTGCCTACAATACATTCAAAAGTCCAAAGGTTGGGAAATCTGGTGACCCAGTGTAATTATGGAAAAGAAGAGCACGCTTCTTTTTAACGCAGTCCCTTGGAAAGGGGGGGCAAGAACAGCCCTGACGTACCCTAAAAGGCAAGAGGCACCCTGGGCCAACACAGTTCATTTTTGTATTGGGCCCTGGGGGTCTCCAGGCACTTCCTAATTTCACAGTCCTCAAAAATTAGATTTTATGGCCATAATTTCCTATCAGAGGGACTTAAATCCTGTCCCTTAAAAAGGCAACCAATTTCATTTCCCAGACTTCCCCTTACCTCAAAAAAAGTGTCAGAAAACTCTTAACAGATAAGTGCTCCATCATGCAGGGGAATTGAGGCCAGGCTTGTGACACTTGTTGCAAAGAAAAGGACTGTGAGCTCAGACTAAAGCTACCCAAAACTTTAAAAGCACTTGCACTTTTCAGATTTTCTCTCTGCCCACTACCCTGTGCTCGAAAGGGTCCCTATTCAGAAAAACCCTTTGCCCATCCCCACCAGTCGGAAGATGTTCATGGTCTGCTGAGTTCTTCTTAAGTGATACAGAGGCTCAAAGAGGAAAATGGGCAGAAGGGAAGACCTCAGGGTAATCCAGACAACAATCTACTTCTTTTAAAAAAAAAAACCATACACACACACACAAGAAGCTCAGCTTAGGTTCTGGAACAATTTGGTCATCTGCACTTTAAATCTAATTTGCATAAACAGGATGGAAAGTATTTTCCAAACCCTTAATTCACAACACCCTGAACACCTGGGCCTTCCAGCACAGCTGTAAAATTTGAAAGACAAAGGCCCTCTTTGCTTCCCAACTACAATGGCAACCACCACGGGGGCTGTGTTTATTTTCTAATGTAATCATAGGCACCACTTTGGTGCCCAAACCAACAGAGGTTCGATTAAGTCACCCAGGTTCGGTACTGCAAACACGAAGGGAGACAAAATACAAAGAGACCCAAATCAATACATTTGTCTTAATGTGACTCAGAATAACCAGACTTGGTGACCTTTAAGGGATGTCCTTGCTTCCGAATGCCATGTCATCTTCCTTCCACACTGAGAAGGAGAATCAGTTGTTCCTCCTCCAGGGCCTGCCTGCCTTCCTATCACAATCCCATTAAGTCATCATTGAGCTGCCAGACCCTGTAAGCAAGCAATACTGTGCTCAACTTCATGCCACAGACAAGAGTCTAAGGTAAATTGTGTTTAACGCGTCTTCAACAGCTTCTGAAGCCATGCTCTCCAAAACCATTTCAAAGAAAGAAAACATCTGAGTTCTAAGAAGTTCAACTTCTTCTAAGGTTCTGGGAAGTTGGAATAGGGAGTGGCAGTGCTGGGAGCTATTTATGAACGTGCTGGATGGACAAGGCCAATCGCACCGTAATGGGACGGCAAACTCAAGTAATGGCTCAACTACCACAACTATAAGTTATTATGTTGAATAAGTTATCCTCAGGCCCTGGGAATGAACATATTTTCCTTTCTCCCAGCGCCATTCCAGTTCTGCTATTCAAACTGCATTTACATCCACGATTAAAGAGTTTTACTTTCCTTATGCGGGGCTTAGGAGCAACTCCAAAATTAGATGCACTGTTTACAAAAGCAAAAAAAATAAAAAAAAATTCCATAAAGCCACAGGTCCCCTTCTATCTCAAACCCACAGCCTGAAATTTTTTGAACTAGCCGCAGTAAATCTAGTTCATGGGGTTATAAACTAGCTCAAAGCATTTTCTAGACACAATGGACTCAGAGGGTGTAAACGTGGTGAAACTATAAGATATTTTATTTTATTATAGACAGAGACTTTCTCCCCTAAAGTCTTACCGAATCATAGCCAGGAATATAAAAGATATAAATATCCTGATGCAAAATTTAGAATAAGACTAATGACTTAAATGGGGAAATCTGAAGTCTAGGGAAAAATAAAAACACATTTGCTTGCTTTTTCTTTAATCAGAAAAAAAAAAAACTTCACAAACATTTTTCAAAGGATACACATTCTGTACTGAATACCACATTGCCACATACAAACCAGAAGCCATACTACTCACATCTTAAAATCGAATCAGTTAACACCATCATCAGTATAATCAAGTCTAACTGAAGCTCAAAACAGCCAGTTTGGTATTTACTAATCATCAACTGTGTGAGGAAAAGAGAAAAGACTGCAATTTTAAAGGTATTTATGACTTGTGAAATGTCACTCCTTAGGCAGACAGAAAGCCCTCCAAACAACCAGTAGTTCTGCTCCAGAAATTAAAGGGCAAGGCAAAGTGGATCTTGTGGCCACAGGAAAGTGAAAACAGAGGACACCCTGTCCTCTCCAGGAAGCCGCCACTTCTGAACTAAGTGCCTTCCCCACGATGCCACTGACACCTGGCATTGGGAGTCAGTCTTCCAACAGGTGAACACCTAAGATGTTAGTCTGATTCCACCCACATGATTTAGCTTTTTAAAAAACTAAGAGCATGTAAAGGAAAACCCACAATACCCAAGACTACCACAACTAAATACAATACTACCTAATGACAACGCTGGGTTCTACCTCCCACTACCTTACACAGCCACCACCTGTGTTAAAACCCACACCGTGATCACTGGTTTTCCCTAAGGGGATTCCAAAGAAACAGCAGAATACTGAAGAGAAATCCTACACATAAGTCAACGGTCCAGTTTCAGAACTCTGTAGGGCTGATCACTGATCACCCATGTGCAACGTGGTCCAAGTTAAAGATCTGTGCCCAGCTCTCAAAGGTACAGGATCTTCACGTCAGAAAGGAATTAACTTTCCTTCTTTCCCTTCATGGCAACCAGATTCCCAGACCACATGTTCTTAGATCAAGCCACAGGTGTTGGTTAAAACCGGTGTCACCAGTTTTCTTTCTCTTTTTTGAACAGTGAATGTCCCGCCTGAGGTTACTACTGTGCCTCTTCTATGTTCTAGGAAAGATGTCCAATTATTCAACTGAAAAGCAGAACTATTCAACCTAGGCCTCTTCTGTAAGGTACTAACAGTTCCGCAGAGATGTTAATTACTGATAACTGGACAGCATTTTGACTCATGGACTAGATTTGTCAGAAATTTTGAAAGCCTATGACATTCTACCATGTTTACAGAAATCTAATGTGGTGGTGGTGTTGTTTTCCTGCCAAGCCTCCAGTAAGAAGTGTCCCACCAAGTCCGGATAAGCCCAAATCCGGACAGCACAGAAAAGAGCCTCTTGCGGGTAAAACACACTCTGCTTAAATCAACCCAGAGTCTGGCACCCTCTTCCAAAGTAGCACTACTCCAAAACTAATTTGCACCATTTATAGAGGAGAAATGCTAGAGGATGGGCCCCACTCCACTGGATCGTCAAGCCCAATGGGTCCCCTAGGGAACAGACAGGAAGGGTCTGGAACACAGTTCCCTAAAATGCCTACCAGGTGGAAAAGGACCAACTTCCAGCGGTCACAGATCTTCAGGAACTCTCAAAGCCCGATAACTCAGGGGGTCCTCCAGGGAAGGACTCAGAGGGTGTCCTTCTGCCCTGGGCCTGAGCCAAGTCAGGCCACTAAGGTCCCGGGGAGATGAGGAGGCGGCTACACACACTCTCACTAATAAATAATGTAAATGGAAGACTGGAGGCAAAAGTCATCTTCATTCATTACCCACTGGAAGGCCAAACAGCTCAGACAACAGAGAGTTGGGTTACAGAAGAGAAAAAAAGAAACACCCGGGGACCCCCAGACAGACTTCCTCACTCTTTCCCCTCCAGATGTTTCCCACTCTCCACCCACAGACATACACCCTCACCTCCTGACTCTTTACTCACATTCTCTTACCTCCAGAATCCCACCCACTCACCAACTCCCAGATGACCTTTAGGAGCCACGCTCACTCACCTCCAGACCCCCACGACACTTTCTTCTCCTCCAGAATCTCAAGACCCACACTCGCTCACCTTCATACCCCATGACCCACGGTCGATCACATCCTTCCCCCCACGAGGTACACTTTCCTCCTCCAGATCCCCAAGACCCACGCTCGCGCACATCCAGACCCTCACGAGACGCACGCTTTTCCCATCCCGACTTCTTCGCACGCACGCCCTCTCTCCTCCGGACCCCCAAGGACCACCACTACGATCCCACGCGAACAGTTTTCCAGCTCATTCAACTTCACATACAAGCAACTCAATCCGCACCCCTTTCCCGGGGTAACAGCCCTGCCGCCCCGTCCCCAAGTGACAGCGTCCCGGAGCGCGGGGAGGACGGAAAGGGCGGCACTCACAGGCTCCGTGTCCAGGCGGGCAGGTCCCTGGGCAGCGCCGCCAGCCCGCGCCCGCCGCAGTCCAGCGAATCCCCAGCGCAAGCGCAGGCGGCAGCGCAGGGCGCCCGCGGGCCGGCCGCGGCCGATGCGGGCTCCAGCCAAAGCAGCACCAGCAGCAGCAGCAGCAGCCAGTGGAGGAGAAGACAAGGCGACCGGCGCGGGGCCCCGAGCGCTCGCCGGACCGGCCGCGCCATCTTGTCTGGAGCGCGCAGCGAACTCCCGGCGCTGGGGCTGCGAGGTCCGGGGCGACCGCAGGCGCGGGCGGGCCAGCGGGGGCTCTGCTCAGCACTAGGCTCCGCGCCGGGACATGGCCGCCGGCACAAGTTCTCTCTGCGGCGGCGACTCCGGCGTTCAGCGGGCCCCCGGTGCACGAGCCGCTCCGCAGCGCCCGGAGGGGGCCGCGAACCCCGCGCCCATCCGGGCCGACCCGCCCGTGCCCGCTGCGAACCCCACGGATCCGGGCAAAGGGTGCTTGGCCGGCGCTCCTCGTTCTCCCGCCGCGCTCCTGGCCGGGTTTCGGAGGCCCCGTGCACGCCAAGTGCCGCCGCCGCTGCGAGGAAGGCGCTCAGGCTCGCAGCCGGAGCTCTGCGCCCGTGGGCATCTTCCTCGCCGCTACGAGCGTCCAGCTGCAGACTCCGGGCTGGACGGCGCGGCCAACCCCGCACTGCTCAAGGGCCCGGTGCGCCTCGCTGTCCCAGCGCCAAAGGCAGAGCGCGCGCACGCAGTTCCGGGCTCCGCACGGCTCCTCCGCTCTGCGAGAACCCCGCACACTTCGCAGCTGAACAATCAACCGCTAGCAGCTCGCCTCCCCGGGGCGCAGCCCCGGCCAATCCCCGAGGCCCCGCCCCCAGCCGCTAGCCCTCGCACACCCCCTGGGCTTCTTGCCCCGCGGCCTCCAGCCGGCCCACGTTGGAGGCTTTGCAACAGCGCCCCGCCCCGCCCCCCGCCTGCTGCTCATTGGCTGACGGGGTCCACGGCGGCCAGCTTGGACGCCCATTGGAGCTCTCGCCATGATCCCGCCCCTCCCGCCTCTCGGGCCACCCCGCCCCACTCTCTTTTCCCACCCAAGGTGTGAAGGGCGGGGGACTGGGAGGAGAAAGGGAGAGACGGCCTCCGGCTCTTAAAGGGGACGTGCTGACTGATGATGGAGAAGGGGGATGCGCACTGGAGAGAGGAAGAATAAAGGTATGCCCTCTGCGTTTAGTGAAGGAGAGAACGTTGGCAAGGAGGGTAACGCCCCCGCTTTGGAGTGGTCTGGAGCTTTGGAGCGGTCTGGCCTCAAAGTTTCTTCCCTCCTTCCCAGACTGCAAACAGGGCCAGCGATTGACAGCAAGTTTACACGCCCATTTTCCAGATGCCCACTGGGAGCAAAGATGCAGATTTAAAACGTCACTAATTTCCTACTGATGGGGGCATCTTTATTTTATTACGGGTGGCCGCCTTCCTCTTTCACAACCTGGAGCTCTTCTCGGCTCCTGACTTGTTCTTGACCTCTTAAATCCAGCAATATGTCCTTGATTACCAAAATGAATGTGTACTGCATGCAGAAACCGAATCTCAAATGTGCCCACAGTCCCACCCCCATCTCCGCCCTGGTGAATCGAAGGGTACTCCTGGAAACACTCCAGCCTTCGACAAAGGGGTTGCTTTGTTTGCTTAAATCAGAACGTTTTAAAGCCAGTTTTCAAGAAGCAGTACATCGAGTACTCCTCAGAGACAGAGTAAAAAGGAAACTAGTAATTGTTACAAAGCTACTAACTTAGGCTCCTACTGATCCGAACATAGTAACCAAGTGTTAGGACAGTGTACTGAAACAGTAAAGCAGGCGCTGCGCGGAAGTTAAAAGACGAGCACAGTAAGATATATAGCTGCTCCTATCCGCGTTTGGGTTTGCTGGTGTCTCATGCCCCTTCCCAAGAGTATGCAAGCAAGTCTCTAACATAACTGAACACATTGTCAGGAAAATTAAGCAAGCCATGTCTGTTGAAAAACATTTGTGCCAGCAAGTGAAATCTGACTTCTGTGTTACAGAAACGAAAGGGAGATGTTCCTCTGAAAGAAAAAAAAAAATTTTTTTAAGGGTTTGGTCCCATTTTGGACACATTCTAAGGGGTTGCTTTCATTGAGATGTTAAAATTTTCCTCAGTCATGAGAGCACCTCTTTTCTTTAACCAAAATTGGGTTTGGGCTTGGTAGTCAAGGGGTTGCTGGTTTCCTTTCTTTTTGTTCCCTCCTTCCCCTCTTTATCCCCCTCGCACTTCTGATTTATTATGCTGTCAACCACTGGTCCCTCATTTTTTCCTTCCTTCCTCCCTCCCTCCCTTCCTCCCTTCCTCCCTTCCCCCGCCCGCCACTTGATCTCAGTAGTAATGCCCAATGCAATGCTCAAATATGTGTGTAAATCAATCCAAATGTGATTCCCAAGAAACATTATCAGAAAAAGGCTGAGCCTGACCCATTCTACCTAGGGCTTTAACCAGCTTTTATGTTTCATTTGTGATCCACATTAAACATACACCTTCCACCTGGACAAGAAGCAAGATATCTCTGTTATAATGCCTTTTGGTAAAATAATTGTAATAAGAGGAAGAATGGGATTTAAATGACCCCAAGTTGGTGTAGTCCTCTATGTCAAGGTTTCTTAAATTTTTCAAGACCGAAGAACACAAAACAGTAATTTAATGCAGAATACCCACGAACATTTCTTTAAACGAAACTGTCAGACCTGCCTTGCCCCACCTCAGATGAAACAGCATTTGCAGCAGAAATAAAATGAGCTCATTGAACCCCTTGAGATGTTGACCTAAAATTATCTTTCAGCTTTGCTCCATCGTTGATATTGTAAAATGGAAATTTATTGTCAAATGTTTTTCCAAATGCTTGTGGGTGCACCTGTGAGATGCTTCCTTGGAGGATAGCAGTTGAGAATCAGCAAGGTAAAGATGTGCTCACAAATCCAAATCAGCCCCTGTGGTCTGGTTACCATGCAGCCAGAGAGAAGGATACCAAAACGCAGGAACACTTGCAGGGACTGGGCGCCTGAGCCTTGGCAGTTCCCCTTGTCTACAGCAGAGCATGAAGTCATGTCTGCTCCCCATACCATGTATGGAAGTTTGCCCATATACTAGCAACCTGCTTGTGACTGAAAGGAGAGTGTGGGCTTGGAGAGCTCAGGGGAGAATTCACCTGTGGCCACAACCTAAAATCACAAAGACCTGAATGACAACAAGGCAAGTTTCTAAGGGAGTCTCTGTCCCTGCTTATAAAAGAGCAAGTACTGGTCCATTCAGCACCAAGTGACAGTTGATTTGGGCATTCTGGGTCCTCATTTTCCTCCACTGCCATTTTCCCAATTTTAAAGAGTTACTTATTCCTTAAAGGGGTCATCCAGGGATTTTTCGGTTTTCCCATTCATTTTAATCTACCAGACACCAAACTCCAGGGGCCAGCATGGACTCAAATCCCCCTCAAAAATCACTGCAGGGCTCCCTCTTAAAAACAGAAGCTCTAGCAGTTAATCATCCTAAACCCACTGAAAGAGACAAACCCCAAATCTAAATAGCCTGAAATGACCAAGCAGGAGACAAGCAAATGACAAAATAACAAGAAGGCGGATTGATCACATGGACTTTTTTTTTAAACACAAATTCCAGGGGACCGAATCATGGTGGTTTATGACAGTTCTAGGTGGTGATATTTGGTGGTTTTAAAGAATGCTGAGATTCAGACATGCTTTCTGTGAGAAGAGAGTTTACACCACGTTCAGTACATTCAAAGAGCACCAGGGCCGTATTCAGAAGACCTGGATTCTAGCCAAGCCTTATTACCCATGAAACCTTTGCCCAGTTATTTCCTTTCTTTAAGCCTCAGTTTTCTCAAATGGAAAACAAGGAGAATGGTACTTCTGACCTGAGTACTAAGACAGTTAAGGAAGGATCCATTTTGATATAGGACCTGGGGGGCTTTATCAACTGTTTGGGGCTACATACATCGAAGGCTTATTTTTAAGGTATTATTGAATTTTAACTCTGAAAAAAATTGAGGGTCCAGGTACATACCATAGATGGGAAATCTTAGTAGGTGTTTTCAGCATAGAGGGTTTTTCCCCCCAGGCGTGCCACAAAGGGTTAATAATTACCTATAAAACCCCTGAAGACTTGCAGGGTGATGACAGCCCTGCTTTGAGCCTGTTTTGTATCTCTCTTCCAAGGAAAATAAAGCTGTGTACTCATTAACTCCTTCCTCGATGGGTAGACAAGGTAACAGACGAAGCTTATGAGTCCAGAGATGGACTATAAGAAGAGACAATTTGGAGATTTCTCTGTTCCCCATCCCAACATTTTCCCTTTGGTGGAGGTGGGGAGACGAATGCTTTACGGTGCAATCTCTGGCTACTGGAATATTGGTTACTGCCCAAACGGTGCCAGGCTGCAGTCACTGCATTTCCACAGCAAGAATGGCCAATGCCTGAAGCTCATCTGGGCCCCTGCCAGCGTCCCCTTCCATTCCTACAGAGCAGCATCAACCAGGGGCCCCAAACCACTAGAGTCTACCTTCTCACACAAAGTAGACCCTCATGCTTGTCCTTGCAATTTTAACTGGTTCACTGAAAGAATAAAGAAAAACTTTACGAAAGCTAGGAGCATTTCAAAATTCTGAGATTCTGAAGAGAAAATTCTGAGATTCTGCTGAAGGCAACCTCTTTGCTCCAATGATGAAGAGACAGGTAATTACATCATCACCAGAGGCTGTACCTCTCACTACCAATCTGCTGCCTTTCCAATTATCACTTGGAGCCACACGTGAAAGAGGAGGGGGGCGGGAAATCAAAGTTTATGCTTTACTACTAGCAACTCAGAAGCAACACCTCAGTGTATATAAAGAACAGCACATTTATCATAACTTATAATAATAATTTTCATGAAGTCATATACCTTATATCTTTCAAAGCAAGGTCACATCATAACAACAGCTGTCATCCACAGAGCACTTATTCTGTATCTGTCATTTGGCAGAGTGCTTTAGCTACTTTCTTCATTGAGGTAGAAGCTGAGAAAAATGCTCGAGGCCACACAAGCTAATAAGTAACAAGGCCAAGATTTCAAGCCGGCTCTGAGGACACCAAAGATCCGTTATGACATTTGAGCCTCATAAACTTTGAATATGACAGTTATTTTAAAAAATAAATATATTTATTTTTATTTTTGGTCGCGTTGGGTCTTTGTTGCTGCGGGTGGGCTTTTCTCTAGTTGCGGCGAGTAGGGGCCACGCCTTGTTGAGGTGCGCGGGCTTCTCATTGCGGTGGCTTCTCTTGTTGCGGAGCACGGGCTCTAGGCACGCGGGCTTCAGTAGTTGTGGCACTCGGGCTCAGAAGTTGTGGCTCGTGGGCTCTAGAGTGCAGGCTCAGTAGTTGTGGCACATAGGCTTAGTTGCTCCGCGGCATGTGGGATCTTCCCGGACCAGGGCTCGAACCCGTGTCCCCTGCATTGGCAGGCGGATTCTTAAACACTGCGCCACCAAGGAAGCCCTGACTATGATAGTTATTATTATTATTATTATTATTTGCGGTACGCGGGCCTCTCACTGTTGTGGCCTCTCCCGTTGCTCAGCACAGGCTCTGGACGCGCAGGCTCAGCGGCCATGGCTCACAGGCCCAGCCGCTCCGTGGCATGTGGGATCTTCCCGGACCAGGGCCCGAACCCGTGTCCCCTGCATCAGCAGGTGAACTCTCAATCACTGCGCCACCAGGGAAGCCTCAATGACAGTTATTATTGTTCCCACTTTACAGATGAGAAAGCTGAGGTTAAATGATGTGTCAAGGTCTCACAGGGTCAAGAATAAATGGAACCTTAAATCAAAGTTCCGTTTCAACCATCATCACACACGTTTTACATTCAGTAAATGTCTTAGGAGATGGGCCATGATGCTTGTTCCTCAAGGATCTTGTGAGAATGGACATAATTTCTTTCCTTTTCCATACTGGTGAATTGCTTTTCTGAACTTCCTCTCTGATTAATAAGCAAAAACTTTTGAAGATAAATATACTGGCCTTTTCCTCCACCATACATGGCAGGACTTGTATAATAATAAAAGTTAATCATTACTGAGCACTTACTATGCGTGAGGCATTATTTCACTTTATGGCTTAATTTCACTCAAGTCACATATGAATTCTAGGAGGCAGGCATCGGAAAGATCATTTTATAGATGAAGATCCCAAGACTCTAGTCAATCAACTAACCCAAGCCACATCCTCGTTAGTGGTTCAGGAGCTCAAAGCCTCTGCTAATTAACAGTTAACTCAGCAGAATCACAGTTAACCCACCACTCTCTTAGCACTCTCTATTGGAATTATTTTTTGTGTTTATCACTCCTTCTAGACTGGCAGCTCATTAAGTTCAGAGCCTGGGTCTTAGCCCAGTTTCAGGCACATGGTAGGCATACAGGCAACATTTTCTGCCTGACCTTTACCTGCTCTGTAAAGAAGGAAACGTATCATGCACCCCCTTGTCCCCCATCGTGTATAATCTTTCTCTTCAAATCCGTGCATCTACTCACCTAAAGCTTGTCAGAAACTTCAATCTCAGCTCCCATCCCAGACCCACTGGATCAGGATCTGCTTTTAAACAAGGTCCCCAGGGGATTCATTTGCACATTTAAGGATTAAAAAGCACCAGGTCACCTCATACATCCCCCGCCACACACCTCCGGTGACTGTCTTTCCCGTTGCTGCCACAAGGATAGACCATACTCTTCACACTTTATGCATTTTTATGTGCTTGTGTGTACATTTTCCATATTTTCACAAGCCCTTAGTAAAATAATTTCCAAAATGTAGGCAGGCATGTGGTAGGCATTATTGCCCCTCAACTGAAGACCATTCAAAACATCTGCTGCCCATGAGATTTTTGGTCAAATCCTCTCGTGCCGTTCAATTCTCTTTTTCTTTGAGATGCGTTCAGGCTAATAAGAAGCATTCAGAGAATTTTATGGCCTGTTATATTTGTTTCCAAAAGGACAGTTGGGTTTTTGACACATTTCAAATTTATCATAAATGTATAGCCAGACATATTATACGCTTTTCACTGTCATTCTTATCCATGAGCTACATTCTTTAGGTAATCATTTAAATATCCTTATTTCCCTGAGGGAGTTCTGATACTCTTCTTGGATTTAGATGCTGTAAATCACAGACAAGACCCCCTCACCAAAAAAACCACTGTTTTGTCTTATTTGAAGTGCATTAACTAAGATTCAGAGAAGGCAAGGATATTGCAAAAATGGCCACCAATAATTTCTCCCATCAAGACGTGGAGTAAATGTCCCCTCCCTCCTTGAATCTAGGATGGTCTTGTGACTTACTCTGACCAACAGAATGTGGTGGAAGTGACACCATGCCAGTTCTGACATGTGTGAGCACCACACGAGCAGAGATAAGCCATCCTCGCTGAACCTAGCCCAAGTTCCTGACCCACAAAAATGGGAACCAATAAAAACAGACCTTGTTTTAAACCACTGACTTTTGGGGTGCTGGGTTCTGCAGTCATAGGTATCTGAAACAACAAATGTGGCTAAGTGGAAGGGAAATAAAACGTGAGTAGATGGGAGGGAGGGGGGAATAAAGTCTAATCAAATAAACCTGTCATTAGGAGTGTCCAGAAAATTAGTGTTATTAGTTGACCTTCCCTGCATGTTTGTCAGGACCTTTGATTGAATGCAACACACCAACTGGCTGACTGCGGTTGAACAAAACTTCTTGGGTAATAAATATTCTGGCTCTTCAGCAGGCCACCAAACGAGCTCTCTTCCTCCCCACTTGGAAATTCGTACGAGAGAAATGCAGAGTATCTGCTTATTTATAAAAGATAGCTTCTCCCATGCGGCTGGCAGCAAAATAAAATAACTGAAAGGAGGAAATCCTGGGAGTCCTATTCTATTCTTCCTGAAAAAAATCAAATAAGGCTTAAAGGGTTTACCTTATTTTTCATAAGACACAAATGGATGAATCTCAAAAAATGGAGTCCCGGCCATAAAACTGTCGAGGTAGGGAGTTAGGGTGTGGGTGTTCAGTAGCGGTGAGGATGGTGGGGGGGGGGGGGTTGTAGCTCTTGGGCACAGACTAGCTTACCCCTCCCCGCCAGGTGGCTGTATGCTTACCTTTAAGGTCTGCAAGGCAGAGCTTACTGCTTCTTTGTGTTACCTTACACTGTTCTCCAGCTCTCCCTCCTTAAAGAGTCTTTACTGTGCATGACATCTGGGAGGGGCAGGGCTGTGCAGGGTGCAAAGCCCACTTAGCCAACTCCCTGCCACAACAAGCTGTGGTGCTGTGGACTACGAGATCCCCAGCAGCTAGAACAGTACCGGATAAACAGCAGGTGTTCAAGAAACAGTGCTGAATGAATAAATGACTCACTGACAGAATGCATGGTTTTCTGTACATGAACCTCATTTTCCCATAAAGACCATGAGCGGCTCACAGGGAGCAAACACAGAATCACAGACTGTTGGAAGACAAACGGACCTTCGTGACCGTCTAGTGCCGTGGGTCAGGATCCACCCCAGACCTGCTGGATCAGAAACTCTGGGGTGGGGTTCAGCATCCCATGTTTTAACAACAAGAGGTTTTCATATGTGATGAAGTTTGAGAACCACCCATCTGGTCTGAACTCCTCATTTTACAGACCCAGAGAAGGCATAAGATGGCCTCAAAGTCACACAGCTAGTTAGAGGCTGGAAGTAGATCTAGTGTGACCAACCATCTAGATTTGCCCAGAACCGAGGGGTTTCCCGGGGAACATGACTTCCAGCACTAATACAGGGAAAGTTCTAGGTGAATCAGGGCAAGTTGGTCACCTTACTAGAACCTTAGTTTTCAAGTTCACATCTAGAACATTTTGCCTGACATATAGCTAATTTACCTGAGTACCGACTATGTGCTAGCGAATGACTTGAGTGCTCTAAATGCATTAATTCACTTAATCCTCTCAAGAGTCCTATCAGGTGGGAACTATTACTATCTTCATTTTATAAAATATGGGCAAACCTTGGAGATGATACGGGTTCAGGTCCCAACCACCTCAGTAAAGCAAGTCATGTGAATTTTTGGCTTTCCAGTGCATATAAAAGTAATGTTTTAGGGCTTCCCTGGTGGCGCAGTGGTTGAGAGTCTGCCTGCCAATGCAGGGGACATGGGTTCGTGCCCCGGTCCAGGAGGATCCCACGTGCTGCGAAGCGGCTGGGCCTGTGAGCCATGGCCATTAAGCCTGCGCGTCTGGAGCCTGTGCTCCGCAACGGGAGAGGCCACAGCAGTGAGAGGCCCGCATACCGCAAAAAAAAAAAAAAAAAAAAAAAAAGTGATGTTTTAGAGAACAGACTTGTGGTTGCCAGAGGTGGGGGGGGGGATAGATTGGGAGTTTAGGATTAGCAGATGCAAACCATTATATACAGAATGGATAAACAACAAGGTACTACTATGTAGCACAGGGAACTATATTCAATATCCTGTAATAAACCATAGTGGAAAAGAAAAAAGAATGTTTATCTATACTGTAGTCTATTAAGTGTGTAATAGCCTTATGTCTAAAAAAACAATGGACATACCTTCAGTAAAAAATACTTTATTACTAAAAAACACTAACCATCATCTGGGCCTTCAGTGAGTCATAGTACTAACGTCAAAGATCACTGATCACAGAGCACTATAACAAATGTAATAGTCCTGGAAAAGTCTGAAATATGGAGAGAATTACCAAAATGTGACACAGAGACATGAAGCGAACAAATGCTATTGGAAAAATGGCACCAATAGACTTGCCTGACACAGGGTTGCCACAAACCTTCAATTTGTAAAAACCACAGTATCTGTGAAGTGCAATAAAGTGAAGTTCAATAAAACGAGGTCTGCCTGTAACACACTAAGGCACAGAAAGGGTAAGGAACTTGCCTAAGGTCACAGAGCCAGGAAATCAGACTCCAGAACTCAAGCGCTTACATCACTCTCATATACTTCCTTTTTATTACAGTGGATTCCCAGCTCCTCTTCCACCTTTTTCCTTTTAATCGCATCCCTCTGTTTGTCTTCATATCACTTTTCACAGTTAGCAATTATTTTCACAATTTGTCAGTCAGCCTCTCTAATAGTAGAAATGCAGCCTGAGAGAAGGGACCACCACTTGACCTTGCATGGTGCCTGGCACGGAGGGGGCTGAGGACAGATGTGTTGAATGAAGGTCATGGGCATGAAACATAGTAGGTTGACTGAATGACTGATCAAGGTGAGTTCCCGAAAGAAAGGGGGTCTAATATTAACTGAACACCCACCGTGTCTCAGCCACCAGCCCAGTAAAAAGGTGGGCCAAGCTTGATTTATTTGACCTGGTGTGTTTATTTTCAAGTTTTAAATATGACCTGCCTTTAGGGGTTAGGCATCTGCTGACTGTCTTAATTTATATTTCCTTCCTGCCCACCCTGACAGGCATTTTAGTTTGTCATTAGGATCCCAGGCTCTCTCTAACACAAATTCATTTATTCTTTACAACAAGCCTATGTAGTAGGTATTCCCATCTATACTTTACCAATATGAAACCTGAGGCTTGGACATTATAGGTAACCTGGCCAAGGTCACAAGCTCCTAAGGACTCATCTCAGGGCTCACCCTTCTCCCCACCTCCATCCCTCCACCCCACATCCCTCTTAGCCACTAGGGGCATCACAGGAACAAGAGGGCTATTGCGTTTCAGATAAAGCGTCCATTTTACAAGGATGAGGCTTCTATAAAAAGGAGTCTCCTCTTGCATTCCATACAGTCAACACAGATGCACCTCGGGCTCTTTTAGACTGTTCTTACCCATGACTGAGACACCCCCTCCCAGAGAACATGATGTTCTGGAAGCTAAGTGGAAGAAACAGTCAGCCATGTCAAATACTTTCAGAAGGTCATAGTGAGAACTACAAACTGACTGCTGGATTTAGCAAAACAGAATTCATCTGTCACCTTGGCAAGAGCCCTTTGGGTGGAGTAAGGGTAACAAAAGCATGATGAGAATGTTAAAGAGAGAACTGAAGGTAGAAACTGGGCACCATGAGGATAGAGAACAGTTCTGAGAATTTGTGCTCTAAAGGGGAACAGAATAATGGATGGTCGCTGAAGAGGGAAAGAGAATCAACAGATGAGAGGAATAACATGATATTTGCAATGATGGAAATATTGTTGTATAAAATGGGAAGAACAAATAATGTACTAAGGAAGGGGAGAAATGTGGAGATTTGAATTCAAGGATTCAGATATTTTTGAATAGGCAAGAGGGGACGGACTCTAGTGGAAAAATGGAGAGGTTGATCTTAGCTAGGACCACAGAGCCTTAAATAAGCTGGAAGGCAGATTATACGGCAAAGAAGCAAGTAGCTTTGTGGCTGCAAGTCTGCGGAGGCTTCTTTTCCTTCACGAAACAGGAGGCAAGATCACTGAGAAAGAGAATACAGGTGGAGGTGTTTGAAGTTCAGTGAGCCATGACAAGGCGTGAAAAAATCATCTACGAGAGTGGGAGTGAGGGATCACCAGGGAACAGAAATGTCCACTCGAGGTTAGAGGGCATGAATGAAAGTGGCTGCAGCTATAGGTGTCTCTTCAGTCCAATTCCTGTGCTCAGCTGTAGTCTGGTCCAGTACTGGACATCCCCAGGACTCAGGCTTTGCCGGAAGCTCGTTATGAAGGGTCAGGGGGACTTGAGACTCTATGCTAAAGAGTAATTATAACAAAAGGCCATGATGTGTAAGCCAGGCAGTAAGGGAAGTGAAGACAGAAAGGGGTGAGGGACCGTGAAAAGGGTGGTGTAGCATCAGTGGAATATGTCCCAGGCTTTGGAAGTCATTGAAGTCAGAGGGCTACAGGAAGTGAGCTGAGAAGCCTGATTGGGCTGGGGTTGCTCTAGTTGGCAAAGACTAGGCTGGAAATGAGCACGGGAGTCAGCAGCTGAGAGCGTGTGGAAGACGGAGGTCTAGCCCTCCAGACATGGTTGAATGTTGAATACAAGCAAAATCATTGGAGGTGATCTGATTTAAGGCCTGAGAGACCAAGATAATGGAAAGATCATTTATGATCTTTTATGAAAACGATTGTGACAATTACCAAGAATTACAATGGGAAGATTATTGAGAGAGTAACAGTGAACCGGGAGCTAACACTTTCAGGGATTGGTAGATGACTGCCACAAGGGGGGTGGGGGAGGATGGGAGAATCTAAAATCATGAGTTTCAGAGCTGTAGGGATTTGGGAGAGGAAGGAAGGAGAATGGTCTGCAAGTGGCAACTAGGATCAAGAAAAACATCTACCCCACCTCCTGGCCCAGCCACGTAAGTGTGAGAGTAAAACAAACAAACAAACAGGCATCAGCCATTAACTTTCCCTGGAATTAAGATAAACAGATATTTGGCTAGACAGTCATCAACACCAGAGGTCAACAGACTTTCCCAGTAAAGTGCCAGAGAGTAAATATTTTCAGCTTTGTGGGCCATAGAGTCTTTCTTGAAACTACCCTACTGGGCCATTGTAGCTCAAAAGTAGCTGTAGATGATACATAAATGAACAGGTATAACTACAGTCCAATAAAACTTTACTTGCAAAAACAGGCTGCAGGCCAGATTAGGCCTGCAGGTGGAAATCTGCTAACCTCTGACAAATACTGCTGAAAAAAGCCCAACTGGGGGAAGGTCTCATGAACAAAAACAGGACATGTTTATCGAAAGACCAAAGATTAAAAAGGATTTAAATTTAGGATCCTGGGTGTAAGCAGAGCGTCCATGTAGAGTTGTGAAGGTTGTACACTGCACAACCCCAGGGGGCGCTATTCACATAGACTTCCAGGTCAATGACTACCCTAGAAGCTGTGCAGGGCATAATCTGAACGGTCACATATGACAGTCCTAGTTGCAAGAATAGGAACTGCAAGGATTTTACCCTAACGAAATGGTTGAAAGGCTATCCCAGCTTGAGATGCTTTTGCCACTATTTCTAGAAAAACAATAACTAATTTTATTGAGCATCTGCTTTGCTTCAGGCACCACAATACGTGGGGATACATAAATATTAACCTCCAGCAGCCCTGTAAGGTATGTATTTTCCTCTTTTAACTTTGAGATTCAGAAAGGCTAAGCAATTTGCCCAAAGAACCCAGCTAGTAAATATCTAAACCAAGGTTTGCCTGACATCCAATTCCTTCTATACCTCTCGCCTTTCATATTGGTTACAAGGTTCGTTAAGGATGACCTAGTAAAGCATATATTAAAAATTTTTCTTCTGGAGACCTAATTAAAAATAATTATAGGGGGTTTCCCTGGTGGCACAGTGGTTGAGAATCTGCCTGCCAATGCACGGGACATGGTTTCGAGCCCTGGTCCGGGAAGATCCCACATGCCGCGGAGCAACTAGGCCCGTGAGCCCCAACTAGGCCCGTGAGCCCCAACTACTGAGCCTGCGCGTCTGGAGCCTGTACTCCGCAACAAGAGAGGCCGCCATAGTGAGAGGCCCGCGCACCGCGATGAAGAGTGGTCCCCACTTGCCGCAACGAGAGAAAGCCCTCACACAGAAACAAAGACCCAACACAGCAAAAATAAATAAGTAAATTCATAATTAGATGGTTAAAAAAAATAATAATAATTACATACCTTAAAAGACACTGAAAATATGGCAGGCATGCCAACAAGGAAGACAGTTCTTATTCTATCAATTTCTTTATGGATTTGGATTCTGTTCAGAAAAGCTCAGACTCAAAAGGTAATTACTGGCAATGTGCAAAACCCATCAACCCATAATTAACATATGACAATTATTCTAATTGCCTCAAACATTTCTATGTTTTTAGTTGTAGAGCAATTTGCCAATCTCATCATTAATTGGCAATTCATATTTGAAACATGTAAAAGACAATGGGTCTTTATTTCCTTTGAGGCAACTGAACACATTAATTGAATTTTTAAAATACGTTTTCTTCTTTTCTCAGACCCCCTTCAGATGGTTCTGATTGCAGTTTCTTCTGGCCAGAGTGTATTTTCTCTGGGTAACTTAATCTTACTTTAGCACTTTAATGCATTTTCTTACAATTCACTTAGATCAGATCCTTGTTTCTCTCTAGACACCCTGAGCAGGGCTCCTGTTGACTTCAAAGGGAAAAGAGTGGGTGCAGGGGAAACTAGGAATCTGGTTCCTGGTTCAAAAACCCTCCACACACTATAAAAACTCACTGGTGTCTTCCTGTGTGTTAAGGGCCAATTAATACATGTGAGTGAAGCCTTTGTATGAAACCACCCTGGCAAGTCATGAACTTGCTGGAAAGCCCAGCAGCTAGTGGAAAACAAAGTTTAGTGGACCCAGTTCCCATACAGACTCCCTATTTGCTCATGGGGAGGGAGGGAGAAGAAAAAGAATTGCCTCAAAAGGCAGAAAGGCAGTTATTGACCCCTCCATATTCTCTCTGTCTGTCTCTGTCTCTTTCCCTATCTCTATCTCTGTCTCTATCATCTCCATTCCTTCAACAAGCATTCATAGGCTACCTTGGGCCAAACACTAGGTAGCAAAGATACTCATCGCTCAAGTGTCAACCCCCTTCATCCGAACTTCATCAGTCACCTTCCTCCAGAATATTGGGGAAAGGGATGGTATGCCTTAACTCTGCAGCTCGGGCAGCCTGACACAGCTTCCGTGTTGCAGAATCTTCCCTCCCTCTGGGTGGCTTACTGTCCCTGGGAGCTCCTGGGCTTTAGCCCCATGTGTGTGTGTGGGGGGGATGCTGCTTCTCTGAGTGGGTGTTAGTGGGGGAGGGCGGAAGGAGTAAGATGCCTTTACCTTGTCCCTTACTGCCCTCCCGGCCTACACACACAAACCCACCATCACCACCACCGCCTGTATGAGGCTGTGAGAATTTAGTGATGGCTTAGAGGTATCTGATGGAAATAGGAAGACAAAACTTTTAATAATGTCAAACTCTTCATAGCTGTTTACATGACTGTTACATAGAGCAGGGGGAGGCACAGAAAGTTCACACCTTCACAGGGGCTTCTAGCCTGGCCTTGTTTTTCAGACTTCTGGGCACTCTCTTCCCAAGACCATCTCCTTCTCCAAATACACTCCTTTGCTCTTGCCCTTGTGTGGGGATGCTCAAATCTGACTGCATATTCCCTGGGGAGATCTACCTGGACCAGTTAAATCAGGAGCTCTGGATGTGGAGCTGGGCATCAGTACATAGTTTTTCTCTTCCCTGGTGACTTTAATGTGTAGCTAGGGTTGAGAGCCGCTACCCTCGGAGAGATCCTTTGCCTCCACCAGGCCAAGGGACAGGATGGGAGTCGGGGTACAGGTCCCAAAGCTTGAATTATTCAGTCTAGACCAGAGTTTGCAAATTGGAGGCCCACCCACAGGCTGGATCCGGCCAGCAGATGTGTTTTGTTTGGCCCACACGGGAGTTTAAAAAAAATGAAATTACTTGCCAACATTTATTACTGGGAATATATTGCAGAAAAATCTGGATATCTGGCTTCGTTTGGAAAATAGGATTCTCTGCCCATTCTCAGTCTGCATTCCTGTGTGACCACAATTGGCTGGCGAGGAGGAGCCACCAGGCCCTGAGGTGCAGCCTGTGCTCTCTGGTTCACTACAATCCTCACCACTCCCTAACGCCTCACTCGTTTACCTTCCTGGCCCCTGTGGCTCTGACTAATGGGGGAGGAAGCCCTGTCTCCCTTTGTAATACCTCCCCTGTGAAGTACAATACAAGGACCGTCATCCACAGGATAAGGGTGGCAATAAACCCACAGAGATTCCTGGATTCACAGAGAGTTAAGGAAGAGAACTCTTTTTCTATACCCGACTTAATCTGCACAGGCCCCCTGCCTACCATGGGGGAGTACTTAATATTATTTTCACAGAGCCGGGTTGGTTTGAGGCCCACCCCATCTCCTCCCTTTACCTTCACCTCCATTTCTTTGTTTAATCTCAGACTTGGGCTCCCATAGGAAAAAAAAAAAAAAAAATCACACCCCCGGACTGCCAACCCATTCAGTGATTATCAATGCTCTAGGCCAGGCCAGGTGGTCCCACACCTGTCTCCCTGGGGTGGTATTTTTTAATATGTGGCTCACACAGCTCATGGCAGATTCCTGGGCCCTACCCTAGACCCACTGAATTGAATCTCTGGGGGGCGGGGCCAGGTATACACATTTGCCAAGTGACATTTTTAACCGAGAAGAATTTTAGCACCAGCTCATGGCAGCACTTATTAAGTGCTTTCTTTGTACTATCTCATTTAATCTTCACAGAAATCCTTAAGCTGGGTAGTAATAGCCCTACTGTACCAATGAGGAGACTGCAGCACAGAGAAGTTAAGTAACCTGCTCGAGGTCACACGATCAGTAAATAGCGGAGCGGGGATTCTAATCTAGTTTCTAGTTGAAAAACCACTGCTTTGAGTTTTGAAAGGAGGCAGGAGGAAGATTCATGAGCTCTCAGACTAAGCAGGTCAAGGAGGATGGGGTAGAATTTTATCCATTTATGATTAGAAAGCATTGCCTTGCTTTCAGGAACTTGAAAGTGTTTGGGGTAGAGACTAGACAAAAGCATATTACTCATAACATACGGTAGCATATGGTTAGATGTCAAAAATACCCTGGGTCCATAGGATCTGGTCTCTGCCTCTCTGACATCATCTTTCCACCTTATCCAGCTTCCCTGCCATCTCCCGAGTCTGCACTGCAACTTAGCATGTGTGGGTCCCTCTGTCTGAATGTTCTTCTTTTAGATCAGGGTCAGCACGCTTTCTCCTTAACAGGCTAGATAGTAAATATTTTAGGCTTTGGGCACCATCAGTTCTCCGCTGTAACTATTCAAGTCTGTCACTGTAGCATGAAAGTGGCCACAGATGGTGTATAAGCAAGTGGACATGGCTTTGTTCTGATAGACCTGTATGGACTCTGAAATTTGAATTTCCTATGATTTTTATGTGTCACAAAATATTTTAAAAATTTGTTTAAAAAAGTTAAATTTGTCTTCAAACCATTTAAAAATGTAAAACCTATTCTTAGCTGGCAGGCTGCACAAAAGCTGCTATCAGGTAGGGTTTTTGTGACGGGCCATCTGCCCTCTGCCTTAGATCTTCTCATGGGACGTGCTTTCTTGTACCTCAAGCTCAACTCAGCTTCTCAGAGGCCTTTCCTGATGCCTCCAGCTCAAGTTGCCCCCTCCCTTCTCTGTTCATATCTCTCCCATCACCTTTTAAAATGACTCAGTAATGCTTAGTGCTATTTTAGGGTGTTCTTGTTCATACAGTATATAGCTCATTGTGGGTCTTCCTCTGCTAGAATACACGTTCCACGACAGCAGGGAGCTGCTCTGTGTTATTTGCTATCCCTTCACTGTCTAAACAGCTCCTACTGGCACTCAGACACTCAGAGATTGAGAACCTGGATAAACCACTAGACAAAACTCTCCAGTCGTACAACTCACAGCTCCTTTGGTCTCTTGCAAACCTTTGGCTATGCTGAGCTCAGGGGCTACAGAGATAAAATACCACCCAGCCACTCCACATAGGAGTGGTTAAGTCATAGAAAACAACAAAAACAAAAACAAAAAGCCAACAACTACTTGATTTCTCTTATCTAGAATAGAACAGAGTTTCCTAAATACCAAGGATGGCTACAATTGAATAATGCCCATAATTCTTGGAGCTAGGCACACTTCTTTTTCAGAGAGCAAAAATTTCATCTCGGGCTAAACTAAGGATTTCCACATTTCCTTATGAAAAGCTTAAACAACCAGGGCTCATGATTTTCTCTCATGTAAATAAATAAGACAGTAAGCAGCTCTTAAAATGCTGTGTCTCATCAGGGCGTGAAGGAAAGGGACTCCTTACAAGCTGGCCCCAGCACATACACAAGAGAACAAACTTGTGCTGTTAAGACTTTTATGACCAGGGCCACTGGGTCCCACGATCACAGGAGAAGGTACCCCTGACACCCTCAGGGTCAGCCAAGCAGCACGGATGGGCGAACACTGGGAGGTTCACCTGTTCGAGGGAAGTTTTCCTTAAGCCACAATCTTTCAATCTTAAGCAGCAATTTTTCCGTTCCACTGAGAGCCCATGGGAGGGGCCTCTATCCTCCCAATTGCCCACTGAAGTTGGATGAGAGTGGGTTTCAGCAACTCTGGGTGAGCGGCCCGGTGAATGCTAAACACGTGATGGTCACATTTCCCAGGTACCGTTGGTCCCCTTTGGACTTCACCACACTGGATTCTCAGGCTGATGGGAATTTGTTAAAGAGAAATCACTGCCATGGTTCTACCCTAGAGGCCTGAAGTTGAGGCTGAGCGCTGAATGCTGTGTCCTCTGAGCGTCTATTTCAAACAACAAAGTCCCAAAGGGCCCTGTGGGCATTAGGGCAAAGGCAGCAATGCCTAAATGCAGGATTCCAAAGTTAAGATCTGCTGTCTCCTATCAAACTCTTAGAGGAAAACCTAGGCAGAACACTCTATGACATAAATCACAGCAAGATCCTTTTTGACCCACCTCCTAGAGAAATGGAAATAAAAACAAAAATAAACAATGGGACCTAATGAAACTTAAAAGCTCTATGCACAGCAAAGGAAACCATAAACAAGACGAAAAGACAACCCTCAGAATGGGAGAAAATATTTGCAAATGAAGCAACTGACAAAGGATTAATCTCCAAAATTTACAAGCAGCTCAATATCAAAAAAACAAACAATGCAATCCAAAAATGGGCAGGAGACCTACATAGACATTTCTCCAAAGAAGGTATACAGATTGCCAACAAACACATGAAAGAATGCTCAACATCATTAATCATTAGAGAAATGCAAATCAAAACTACAGTGAGGGCTTCCCTGGTGGTGCAGTGGTTGAGAGTCCGCCTGCCGATGCAGGGGACACAGGTTTGTGCCCCGGTCCGGGAAGATCCCACATGCCGTGGAGCGGCTGGGCCCGTGAGCCATGGCCGCTGGGCCTGCGCGTCCGGAGCCTGTGCTCCGCAACGGGAGAGACCACAACAGTGAGAGGGCTGCGTACCGCAAAAAAAAAAAAACTACAATAAGATATCATCTCACACTGATCAGAATGGCCATCATCAAAAAAATCTACAAACAGTAAATGCTGGAGAGGGTGTGGAGAAAAGGGAACCCTCTTTGCACTGTTGGTGGGAATGTAAATTGATAACAGCCACTATGGAGAACAGTATGGAGGTTCCTTAAAAAACTAAAAATAGAACTACCATACGACCCAGCAATCCCACTACTGGGCATATACCCTGAGAAAACCATTAATTCACAAAGAGTCATGTACCAAAATGTTCATTGCAGCTTTATTTACAATAGCCAGGACATGGAAGCAACCTAAGTGTCCATTAACAGATGAATGGATACAGAAGATGTGGCACATATATACAATGGAATATTACTCAGCCATAAGAAGAAACAAAATTGAGTTATTTGTAGTGAGGTGGATGGACCTAGAGTCTGTCATACAGAGTGAAGTAAGTCAGAAAGAGAAAAACAAATACCATATCCTAACACATATATATGGAATCTAAGAAAAAAAAAAGGTCATGAAGAAGCTAGAGGCAAGACAGGAATAGACACAGACCTACTAGAGAATGGACTTGAGGATATGGGGAGGGGGAAGGGTAAGCTGGGACGAAGTGAGAGAGTGGGATGGACATATATACACTACCAACTGTAAAATTGATAGCTAGTGGGAAGCAGCCACATAGCACAGGGAGATCAGCTCGGTGCTTTGTGACCACCTAGAGGGGTGGGATAGGGAGGGTGGGAGACGCAAGAGGGAAGAGATATGGGAACATATGTATATGTATAACTGACTCACTTTGTCATAAAGCAGAAACTAACACACCATTGTAAAGCAATTATACTCCAATAAAGATGTTTAAAAAAGAAAAGAGATCTGCTGTCTCTTTGACAGTGAGCCCTGTAGCAGTAACTCAAAGCACTGACTATGTCTCATTCATCACATTAATTATAAGTCATTAAAATGATTCAGGATCACTTTCTTGTTCCTTAGGGTCTGGAGCTTTAATGGAGCTTCTATTGAGCATTTACTACATACAAGGCACTAGGCTGATGGATGAGGGAAGTGAGTGGGAGTGTAATACAAGGATGAAGACAGGAGGGTCCCCCAGGTTGGAGTTCCCACCTGAGCAAAAGGATGCATGTGTTGGATAATATAATTAGGTATTTAGATAATTAGAACTGGGAATTGAATGTAAGTTTCATCCTCAATGGAAAAAAATCAAGCTACTCTTGCTGGCTACCAATGGCTATTGTTAATTGAGTACATAATTTGTCTTACCTTATTTAATTCTCACAGGCAATCAATGAAGTCGGTTGTCTTTTTTGCCCCATTTAATAGATGAGGTCACCAAGGATCAGAGATATTAAAGAAACAGGTGCTAGTTCACACAGCTAGTAAATGTCTAAGCTGGGGATCAAACTGGGGTCTGTCTAAAGGCCATCTACCTGATCACTAAGCCCCTTCTGATACTGCCCTCCTGGGTTGGTCTAACCCTTAGGTACGGACAAAGGTCTTTACTCACTGTGATCTTCTTCCCTAACTCCACCCCGCAGTCTTACTTCCAAGAGGTGTGATTTTACCATTAGAGATTCATTCCTTTGGGAGGAAATCTAGGTCTCTTGGTAAATTGTAAATGCCCCCTCAGAGGAATTATCCTTTATGAACTGCTCAGTGTCATACTGATAAGGGAAGCATGGAAAGAATGGGTTGGGAGGTAGGCACAGTTTAGAGAGCAGCCTTCAGAGGAGTCCCTCATGAAGCTTGCAGTTTAGGGTTCCTGGTGCCTCTGGCCATAGGATAGGGGAGGGGAGTGTGAACAGAGATGAGCCTTTCCCTTCCCTGCACCGGGCTGCAGGCCACCACCAATACGTTCTCTTCTTCCTGGCACCCAGCTATGCTACATCTTCTTGCCTCCCTTAGAACAGGTGTGGTCTCACTAAGTTCAGGCCAATGAACTATGAGTAGAAATGAGTCTAAGATGGAAAAGCCTGGCTCCCTAAGCAAGCAAGTCAGTGCCTGAACCCTTGCACCCCTCCCCCTCCAATGAACTACGATATGAGTGAGGAATAAACCTGGTGTATTAAGCCACTAAACTTTGGGGACTGTTTGTCACAGCAGATAGTTTACCATACTACATGCCCTATGTGTTCCCTACCATCTTCCCCCTTTAACCTGTCAACCCTTAGCTTCCGTCCTCACGTGCCATGTGGAAATAAATGTCTATTTATTTAGAGTCATGTGTAACAAGGTGGACTGGGTTGGTCCCCCTTCCCCCACCCCTCCAAATTCACGTCTATCCCAGAACCTCAGAGTTTGATCTTCCTTGGAGACAGAGTCATTGCAGATGTAATTTGTTAAGATGAAGTCAGACTGAAGCAGGGTGGGCCCTTAATCCAATATGACTGGTGTCCTTACAAGATGAGAAAAGACACAGCGAGAGACACAGAGGAAGAATACCACCTAATGATGGGGACAGAGACTGGAGTGATGCGCGTACAGACCAAGGAGTGGCAAGGATTACCGGCAACACCAGAAGCTAAGAGAAGGCATGAAACAGATTCTGCCCTAGGCCCTTTGGCGAGAGCGTGGCCCTGCTGATACCTTGATTTAGGCCTTTTAGCCTCCAGAGATGTGAGAGAATACCTGTCTGTTGTTGTAAGCCACCAAGTTTGTGGTAATTGGTTATGGCAGCCCTAGGAAACTAACAGACAAGGGAGGCAGCCACCATCACTTGCATTTGTCAGAGACTCAAGGGCTCTTAGGAGAGGGGCAAATTTTTAGAGTGAGGGAAAGGGAAGGCTTTAGGTGTACCCTGGTGGGAGGCTGTTGGCACAGGAAAGGTGGGGGCAACTAACTAGAAGTGGGGCCGTTTATGTAGTTTGAAAGCATACTTGGCTTTCTCGGGTTACTCCTCAGCTGGGAGCGGGGGCAAAAAATAGAGATGTTGGCCGTCACTGACTGAGCCTTGACTGTCCTGGGCCCATGACTAAAGAGGTTGTGTTCTGGTTTCCTGAACTGGTCATGCAATTAGAGGCTGTCATTAGGCTTCCTAGTGTGGTTGCTGCAGACGTTGTAGGTGAGGATTCTACTGACACATCTGGTCTTGCCATTGTCCATTTACACATTCAGTCTCTAAGGTGAAACCCTTGAAGGCCAGCATCCTCTGAGAAGCCATCTCTGACCCACGCCAGAGCCCCTGGAGCATCTGCACTGATGTCCCTTATCCTCTTGTCTCCTGAATCTTTCATGGTTTTCTGCCTTCTTTCTCCTCCTCCTCCTTCTTTCTCTCTCTCCCTCTTCTTCCTTCTTCTTTTTCTTCATGCCTTTGTTTTTTTTCTTTATTCCCAGAAAGTTAGTTCTTTAGGGAAAGCACCCTCAGAAACCATAACAAAATAATAAAAATGATAATAATTGCTAACATTTGATGAATACTCTACTCACTAGGTGCCAGAAATGTACACCTTCCATTGAATCCTTTCAACAAGGCTGTGAGTTAGATATTATTAGCTCTGGTTTGCAGATGAGGGAAAAAGCTCAAAGCAATTAGGCAACTGGAGTGCTATTTTTCAAGCCTATGAAAAAGATCATTCTCCTTTTTATTCCTCACATTGCCTTCTAATAATTTTCTCTTTATAAAACTATAATTGCCATCTTATTATGATGATTATCTTATTACTGTTATTAAATGTATTTTCAAAATTTCTGCAAAACCTTTTCAGTGCACTTCTTACAAAAGAGAAAGGTCATATTTTGTCATGACATAATAACGGTTAAAATGGGAAGGGTTGCTGCTAAATGCATTTTGAAAGGAAAATTGTATATTTAAAAAAAGAATTGTAATTTCTAAAAGCTGATACAATGTAACCTCCGAGCAGAGAGCTGACAAAAAACAATTTTATGGCAAGCACTTGAGTTGGTCATTACAGATTTACATTTTGATTGAATCAGCAAAACAAACTATTAGGCAGCATTGAAAATCGATGTGAAATCGGTTTCTGTGTGACTTGCCCACTCACAAGTTGTAGTTTGACAGAAAGCAGGTGCTTCATAGGAATCCAATTAGAAAGATTGGTTCAATACAACCTAAAATTGATTACTCATAATTCACGGCACAAGTCTATAGTCATGTCCACAGTCTGCCCTCTAAAGAACGTGGTGATCTATTTTGCATATGGACATTTTCAAAATCTTTTGCATGGCTTTAAAAAAGGAATCCTAGCCACCTCCCCACCCCCCGCCAATCTTTTCTCACTCCATAGAATGTAAAATTAGGTGTGGTTACCTTTGGCAAGAAGAACTTGCTAAACCTATTTATTCATTAACAACAAAAATTGCTGAATACATGTTATGGGCCAAGATAGGTGTTAAACACCACGGCAGCCACTAAATGGACCACACTTCAAACTCACAGTCTTAGAGAAAAGATCAGGCACGGACCAAAGTACCTAGACAATGATTTGGGTGACTTCAAAGGTGTTCTCAAATTTTTTGACATTCCAGTCCATCCAGTGTGTGACTGCTTTGGGTGGTAAAGTAAGACACAAGTG
Source organism: Mesoplodon densirostris (assembly GCF_025265405.1). Lineage (NCBI taxonomy): Eukaryota > Metazoa > Chordata > Mammalia > Artiodactyla > Ziphiidae > Mesoplodon > Mesoplodon densirostris. Next base: position 86,562,392 of record NC_082670.1, read on the forward strand.
ATGCTCTGCCAGGTCTAGGCCGGCCTCTGTAGGGACTAGCAGCTTCCCTTTTGGTCTGTTGGATCCCTGGGCTTCCAGTAAACATTTTAACTACCCTGTGGCCTGTGAGGAAGCACAAGCTGGGCATGTGGAGAAGCTCTGGGGAGGGAAAGAGAGAGCAAGAGAAATACCTGAGTCAACTCAGCTGAGGTCCCAGAAATCATTGAACAAAGATATGCCATCCCTGCTAGGCCTTGACCAAATTTTTTTTTTTTTTTTTTTTTTTTTGCGGTTACGCGGGCTTCTCACTGCTGTGGCCTCTCCCGTTGTGGAGCACAGGCTCCGGACATGCAGGCTCAGTGGCCATGGGTCACGGGTCCAGCCGCTCCGTGGCATGTGGGATCTTCCCGGACCGGGGCACGAACCCATGTCCCCTGCATCGGCAGGTGGACTCTCAACCACTGCGCCACCAGGGAAGCCCACAAATTATAGTTTTAAGCCACTAAGTTTGGGCATAGTTTGTCATGTAGCAATAGATAAGCAGAAATGCTTAGCGTCAAGACAAAGGGATAAATGAAAACCATGAGAAATCAGAAGAAAGTTCTGTTTCTTGCCTTAACGATGGTGGGAGGAAAGGCTTCAAGAAAGTAGTGACATTTGAGTTGAGTTTGGAAAACTTGAGGATCAGAGAATTCAGAGATGAGAGGATAAGGACAGTCCAAGCAGAGAAAATAATGTGGGTAAAGTCATGTGGGTACAGAGGTGAGAAAGTGATGCATGTGGGGAAGCTGGAGTGTTTCATTTTGACAGAAGAAAATGGGCTGCAAGAGAGACTTGTTGGGATATGAAAAAAGAAAGTCTGGAATCAAATAAGACATCAGCAAAGGCCTTAATGCCAGGGTGAGGAGGTAGATTCATTGAAGTAGGCAAGGAGGAGCCATACACCACGGTGAATAGAGAACTGATGTGTTAACCCTGGGCCTTGGAGAAAGTTAATCCAGTGGGATGGGAGGTGGGAGTTAATGAAAGGTATGAAGGTCCAGCAGATGGAGAACTGAGGGTGCATCCTGACATCTCTTTGGGGTAGGGGTGGGGTACTAGAAGGTATGGACTAGCAGGAAAAGTAATGGCCTCCAGAAACATCCATGTACTAATACCTAGAATCTATGAATATGCTACCTTATGTGGTAAAAGGGACTTTGCAGATGTGATTCATGGCAAGGACGTTGAGATGGGAAGATTATCCTGGATTAACCAGATGGGCCCAATTTAATCACATGCATCTTTAAAATGGAGAGCCTTTCCCAGTTGTGGTCAGACAGAGACGTGACCATGGACGAAGGGTCAGAGAGATGGGACATGACAAGAACTTGACCGGCCATTGCTTTGCAGATTGAGGAAGAGGGTTATGAGCCAGGGTACGTAGCACCTTTAGAAGCTGGGAGGAGTCATCAGCTTGCAGTCAGCAAAAAAATCTGGAACCTTGGTCCTACAACTGCGAAGAACTGAATTTTGTCTACAAGCCAGAAGAGCAAGGAAACAAATCCTCCCCTACAACTTCCAGAAAGGAATGCAGCCCTGCTGACACTTTGTTTAGCCTCATGAGACTCAAGTCAGACTTCTAAATTCCAGAACTGTAAAATAATATATTTGTGTTGTTTAAGCTGCTAAGTTTGTGGCAATAGTAGAGAATGAGTACATATCTCAATGAATGAGTGATATTTATGGAGGACCAGGAGTTGACAGACCTCTCATAAGCTTCATCTTCACCCACCTAGGTGATCTTGAACAAGTTATCTAACCTCTCTGAGCTCTGGTTTCCTCTTCTGTTAAATGAGGGGACTGAGCAAGAACAGTTGCTCCAAACTCCATGACATGCTTGATAGAGAATGTTCTCATCTGCCAGGCATGGATGGGCAAAATCTCAATTGAAGGACGGTTCCAAGGTTCTAGAGACAACATCCTTTCCTCTCCCTGTCAAGAAATCATCTCAGAATATAAGTGACGTTCTGACAGGCATAACCTTATATTTACTCCAATCTACTGAGCTTAAAGGCAGGGCATGACATTTTATGTACATATGTTCTCATATTTTACAACAGGGCCCAGAATTTCTTTAATATAACACAAGACAAGAACTATATCATATTATAAATATCAGCAGTGAATTATTACTAGTAGAGTCACAGTACTAATCGTAGTAGGAACGCTGGATTAGATGTGGTCCACCCTCTTCCTAGCACTGACATGAAACAGTTTTAGAAAATGAACAGTGGCCTCAATTAGCTGAGGGTGAACCTCTTGCAGCTGACAAGGTGGGAGGATGGTGAAGGCGGATAAGGTGTTTTCTGAACTTTAAAATAAAAATCAGCCTCTCCGCTGCCCCCCTGCTCCCCGCCATCAGACCAAAGATCCTGAACACATCCTTAACATGGTAATACATGATTAGCCTTGTAATTATTTCATTAGAAAATGACACCCCAAATGCCATCCTAACTTTGTGGAGAGAGCAAGCGTCAAGGATCTCCTAGTGATTCTTAATGAATTTCCTACTGAATAAGAAAGAGCCATAAAGGGTAGCAAGAAGCCCAGCGATATCGACAACAGGCCAGACTGAGCTGCGGTCTACTATTTAATGACCCAGGGGCTGTTTCATGTTGTACAGCTGTGCCAGGAAAAGCTCTAAATCGGAACGTTTCAATATTTTCAAGGCAGCTCGATTTGAGTCGGGCATCCTGACACAAAGCACGTGAATTTCTAGAAAAAGAGATGGTAAGTTGTTGGAGGAGGGAAGCCCTTGTGTGGGAGTGGGGTAATAGGGTGGCCAAGGTTGTGGGTCCTGGGGTCAGACACCCCCGTGAATACATCCCATCTCTGCCACTTACTACGAGTCTGACGTTGGGTAAGTTATTTACCTCTCTCAACTTCAGTAGCCTCATCTGCAAAATGAGAATCACAGTGCTTTCTTCACGTTCTAAGTGTTTAGACTGATGCCTGGTGGGCAGTAAGGACTCAACGTCAGCTCTCACTTTCGTTAATAAGACCACAGATACCTCGAGGAAAAGCTGCCAAGTGGACTAGATCATTTCTTGCTATGCATTATATTAATGAAATTCCTTGTCTGCTTTGTAAAATATTAGGGTACTTCTACATGAAATTCCAAACCCTGTATCTACGCTCTTAATGACCTTTTTGGAATTCTCTGTAGTTTGGCTTTCGTGTCATTTCCATCTTCAAATTTTAATCTTTGGAATATTTGAATGGAGCAGACTTAAATTTTGAGGACAGGATTACACTGGGCGCTCCTGGCCCAGTTCTCAGAGCAAGGGATGTGTTAGTCGTCGGAAATCTGAGGTGTCCAGGTTAGAAGACCTCCCCCACCCATAACCCCGATTCCACAGTGACCTGAGGTAGAGAATGAAGAATACAGATAAATACACCAGAGAAAGTGCTTTTGTTTTCAGGCACATGACATTGGTAGTTCTAAGTTGATGACTGGGACACGAAATAATCAGAATAACACAAGGAATCTCTGGTAGAAGTGACTCAAAGTGATTGCCTTGTTTTCTGTTAGCACCAGTGAAACTTGAATGGTGCAGACAAAAAAAATGCAATTGGATGGGGAGTCAAGGGCAATGGGCTCTAATTGTTGCTTTGCCACAAATAGTTATGTGACCTTGGGCAAGTCACTCACTCTTTCTGGGCTTCATATTTCTCCTCTGTAAGATGAAGAAGTTGAACTAGATCAGTGCTTCCCATTCTGGGACACACAAAACACTGGTGGTATGCAACATGGTTTAGGTAATTTTGTCATGTATTTACTTTAATATTTACCTGGGAAATAGGCTACTTATATCAACCCCATGATTTCATGGATATTACTGCTTTAAAAAAGGCTAAAAATATTTAAGTTTAGAAAGAAGATGCAAAAATAGATGATAACATGTTATATTAGACACTGGTCTGATTTCCTAAGGTGTGTATCCCAGCTGATGACCTTGACTGTGTGCATTAATCATATTTTTTTCTACATTTTATGATGCTTTGACATCTTGGGGCCTCACAGAGCCAGGAAGGGTGGGACTGCCCCTACAGGGCTAGCAAATTCCTAGAGAGAGAGCAAACAACTTGCCTGAGGGCACACCTTTGATAAGCAAACAACAAATACTGAGTCCAAACTCCCCATTTGTTTCCTTTTGTTAGCCTCCTGTAGGCTGGGACACTATCCCCCACCCCACCCCGGCCCTAAATCACCCCAGGGCCAGGTACTGGACCAGTAGGGACGACCCCTATAGCCCAGAGTCCACTGAAATTATTCAAACTATCCAATCCTAAACCTGCTTGGCTTGCCTACCCTGACTTGCCCATTCCTTCTTGAGAAAACCACAAGCAAGGCTCTGGACCATCTTTTCCCCTCATTCTGCCTCCTGACCCACCCTGGTGCTTCCCTGTATAGCCCTGCATGGTGTGGTGCATCCCTTCTTTGGGAATTGTGAGCAATAAACTATCTTTTTAACGGCATTTTTCTCCTGATCTGTTGGCCTCACCATACCTGAATAAAAACATCCCAGTATGTTTGAAAACAAGATAAAAGGACACCTTTGGTTTACTCTAGTTTAGAAAAACTTTCACTTCATCACCCTGCATGCTGGCTCTTTCTCTGTCTTAAAAATTGTCCTGTTACAGAAAGTAAGTTGGTTGCCAGGGGTGGAGGGGAGGAGGGAATGGGGAATGACTGCTAATGGGTACTGGGATTCTTTTGGGTTGATGAATGTTGTGGAATTAGATAGCACTCATGGTTGCACAACTTTGAAAATGTACTAAAAAACAGTGAACTGTACACTTTAGCAGGGGTAATTTTATGGTACGTGAATTACAGCTCAATTAAAAAAAATTTTCCTCTTGACATTTCCTCTCCTCCTGTCCAACTCCTACTTGTCCTGCAAGATTCACTTTAGATGCCTTCTCCTCCCCCAAAGCTTTTATTGATCCATGCATTTCCTATAGTCACTGTAGTTCTTCCTGATGTGGTTTAAATACTGGTTTAAATAGGGGTACGGGGTTAAGAAAAAGAAACCCTTTGGGAGACCCGGCTCTGCTGTCCATGAAACTTGCCATTTAACACTTTCTTCCCTTCTCTTCCCTCTCGCCTTGATCTGAGCATTGATAGGCAAATCCTAGTTTGACTTCAGTAAAACAGAATCCCAAATGTGTGATTTTTTGCTGTGACTTTTCCCACAGTTTTCCCTGGAGCTTTTAAATTAAAAAAAGAGAGAGAGAGAGAGAGAGAGAAGGGACACTTTGTTTTACAGTTGGAGGCACTGCATTTCAGAGACTGGGGACAGATGAGTTTGGCAGTTAAGTGTGGTCCAAGTCTTATCTTTTCTATTAACTTATGCTGGAAAACGTGACTTTTTCTCATCAAAGCCTGTAACTTTGAGAAAAGTCTGAATCCACAAATGCCCACTCTGAAGGGCCATGATTTCATAAAATTTCAACAGATGTTGACTCTTTGAAAGATTAACTGAGAGCTTTGAGCTTTGCGAGCTGGTTTTGGCAGCCTGTTCCTTGGTTCCTGGGAAAGGGAAAACCAACCCTACTGCTTCTACTTATCTGTCCATATCTTGTCTATGCTAACTGTCAGTTATCTTTTTCTTTGAAAGGGTACAGTAACCCCATTCATGAAAGAAGTTCCTAGAAACAGTGATTATCTGTAATGGTGCATCTAAGATAAGACAGGACTCTCCCTAACCTCCTTTACTCCGGTAAAGAAAGCCCCAGCCAAACCTGGATCACCTTGAAGAACACCTGGTTAAGTGAAGGGAGGACTCTTTAGCAGTCAGACGGTGGGTGGAATTGAAGGAGTTAAGGAGTAGGCCAGGGTGTTCACTCTTCCTTTCATGCTAGGAAGATTCTAGTGCTTCTCAAACTGTAAAGGATACACAAATCACCTGGACACCTTGTTAAAATGCAGATTCCAGTTCAGCAAAACTGAGTGGAGCCTGAGATCCTGCATTTCTAACAAGCTTCCACTTGATGTTGACGCTGCTGGTCCAGAGACCACACTGAGTAACAAGGAATATCTCTGATTTCCTAAGCATCTTGAAAACCGAGATTCAAAAGAAGTTTCTGAGAGTTGAAACTCTGGGATTCTTTTTTGCTAGTCCTAGTTAAACTAACAGTGGCAATAATGAGTCCAATGACAACGATGACTGACACTGATGGAGAGCTTAGTACACACAGGGCAAGCCTAGCCTACCTGTAACTGTTACCATCTTAGAAAAGGACCACCTGGGGTTTGGAGACACCAAAGAAGTTGCCAGAGGTCACTTTGCTAGTAAGTTGCAGAGCAGTAGCTCACACACTATATGGCTTTACAGGTGGGCTCTTAAATTGACTGTCTGTCACCTTCCATTGTCTTATTTTAGGTTCAGTGAAGCGGAGCATGAAAAGCTTGACCTTGTTTTCAAAAAGGAGCATTTTCCTTGTGCTACAGGACTAAGCCACTGGTGCAAAGTTATCCATGAAATCAGACGGAAAGTACAGGCAGACATAGGCAAAAACTCAACCAATAATGGCTTGCAGGCTTAGGCTGCACTGATAGCAAAAAGTTTCACCCAGTGACTTACTTTCTACCCTGCAAAGCAGATACTAGATTAGGAGACTGTTGCCACCATATATGGGGCTTATTCAAAATTGGTGAAGACGTAAGAAAAATGTATCATATATTTTTACATCAAAATCATGTTATCCTCCTTGAACAGAAAAGAAAATGCTTGGAAAGGATACCAAAAGTATAATGGATAAAAGAAAACATTTCATAAATTGGACTTCATCAAAATTAAAAATGTATATACTTCAAAATATTTGCAAATGATGCAACCAACAAGGGCTTAATTTCCAAAATGTACAAACAGCTCATACAACTCAGTAACAAAAAAAAAACAACAACAATCCAATCGAAAATCAGGCAGAAGACCTAAATAAACATCTCTCCAAAGAAGAAATACAAATGGCCAACAGGCACATGAAAAGATGCTCAACGTCGCTAATTATTAGAGAAATGCAAATCAAAACTACAATGAGGTACCACATTACAGTGGTCAGAATGGCCATGATTAAAAAGTCTACAAATAATAAGTGTTGGAGCGGGTATGGAGAAAACGGAACTCATTTACACTTGGTGGGAATGTAAATTAGTGCAGTCACTTTGGAAAACAGTATAGAGGTTCCTCAAAAAACTAAAAATAGAGTTGCCATATGATCCAGCAATCCCACTCCTGGGCATATACCCAGACAAAACTGTAATTTGAAAAGATACATGCACCCCAATGTTCATAGTAGAACTATTTACTATAGCCAAGACATGGAAACAACCTAAATGTCCATTGACAGATGAGTGGATAAAGAAGATGTGGTACATATATACAATGGAATATTACTCAGCCATAAAAAGAATGAAATAATGACATTTGCAGCAACATGGATGGGTCTAGAGATTATCATACTAAGTGAAATAAGTCAGAAAGAGAAAGACAAATACCATATGATATCACTTATATGTGGAATATAAAATACGATACAAATGAACATATCTAAGAAACAGAAACATACCACATGCATAGAGAACAGACTTGTGGTTGCCAAGGGAGAGGCGAGCAGGTGAGGGAGTTTGGGATTAGCAGATGCAAACTATTATATATAGGATGGATAAACAATAAGGTCCTACTGTATAGCACAGGGAACTATATTCAATATTCTGGGATAAACTAGAATGGAAAAAATATGTATAACTGAATCACTTTGCTATAGAGCAGAAATTAACACAATATTATAAATCAACTATACTTTAGTAAAATATTTTTTAAAATATATATACTTCAAACAGCACCATTAAGAAAGTGAAAAGAGAGAGAAAATATTTGCAAATCATCTGTCTGATAAAGAACTTGAATTCTTACAACTCAGTAATAACCCAATTAAATAATGACCAAATGATGTGAATACACATTTCACCAAAGAAGATATATGGATGACAAGTGCATGAAAAAAAAATTAATATCATTAGGCATTAGAGAAATGCAAATTAAAACCACAATGAAATACCACTTCACACTCACTAGAGTGGCTGTAATAAAAAAGACACAATAACCAGCGTTGACAAGGACATGGAGAAATTCCCATGTATTGCAGGTGGGAATGTAAAGTGGCTCAATTACTTTGGAAAACAGTATCCTTTAATATCTTTTTAAAATAAAATGCATGTGTATTTCTATATGCTTGCAGTTGTTAATTTCTCTTCTCTTCCTTCTTTCTTTCCTGTACTATTTTTTTTTTTTTTTTTTTTTTTTTTGCGGTATGCGGGCCTCTCACTGTTGTGGCCTCCCCCGTTGCGGAGCACAGGCTCCGGACGCGCAGGCTCCGGACGCGCAGGCTCAGCGGCCATGGCTCACAGGCCCAGCCGCTCCGCGGCATATGGGATCCTCCCAGACCGGGGCACGAACCCGTATCCCCTGCATCGGCAGGCGGACTCTCAACCACTTGCGCCACCAGGGAGGCCCTCCTGTACTATTTTTATACAGAATGTGTTATGGTGGTTAACTTTGCAATCTAATCCAAAGGTTTCATGATACTGAGATGGAGTCCCCAAGAACCGGAGGAATGGTCATGATGCTGAAGTCCTGGATTTTGAGCTGGGCATGCAAGAGCTGAAGAGACTATGTGCTGTCTTCCTCTGGGAAGTGGATGAATATGTTTGTGGCTCTATGGGATTTGGTTGCACAATGTTAGCTGGAAATTAAAAAAGAAAGTGTGGCAAGGCATACTGGACAGCTAAAGGAGTAAGCCGAAGTAGACACTGTTATTTGTCCAGCTGCTGACTCTCTTTCTGTTTGGGAAAATCGCCAATTGTGCATGCTCCCTCTCCTACAGTGGAAGCCAGAGAGAGATGACAGATCATCCCTCTGGATGCCAGGGTGGGAACACATGAGCCAGGAGTAGCCACTCAGCTACATCTGCCCAGGGCTTTGGATTTTGACTGAGCATCACAACAGGGATATTAACGTTCCTTCATGGCAGCAGCATGTTCATGTCTTGAGGCCCTGGTACTGATGCTGCACGCTCTCGTTTTGCTCCCAGCATTCCCCTCGCTCCTCCTTTGCTTCTTCCAGGTCTCTCCTTGGTGTCATTTAGGGAAGAGGCCACCTCACCCGAAATAGCTCCCTCATCTGCCTGTCATTCTCTAACTCTATTCTTCTACATGGCACACATCACTACCTAAATTATGTATTTAGTTTTAATTGTTCATGTTTTCTATTAAAAATGTATTCTCGGGCTTCCCTGGTGGCGCAGTGGTTGAGAGTCCGCCTGCCGATGCAGGGGACACGGGTTCGTGCCCCGGTCCGGGAAGATCCCACGTGCCGCGGAGCGGCTGGGCCCGTGAGCCGTGGCCGCTGGGCCTGCGCGTCCGGAGCCTGTGCTCCGCAATGGGAGAGGCCACAACAGTGAGAAGATTGTGTACCGCAAAAAAAAAAAAAAAAAAAATTCTCCACAAGGATACAAACATTCTGCCTTGTTCCCTCACTTTATCTCCAGAGCTCAGAACAGTGCCTAGTACATGGAACTGCTCAATGCACTTCTGTTAAGTGAATAAATAAATGAAAATTAGTCCAGGGCCTGGCAGGCCAATAAAAACCTGTTAAGCTGCACTGAATTAGTATTAGTTCTCTATCAGGCTTACTTAGGGGGAAAATTGAGTCTTGAGTGAGTGACAGAAAGGTGAGGGCATGATTTTAGAGTTCACTCCCAGCTGTGACTTGATGTCTATGTCACGTTATGAAGCTATTTATTTGTGAAGTTATTATGTTATTATCTTATGAAGCATGAACATCTGGCTGCACAGACTTTAATTTAAAACGGCATCTGCCTGCAGGCCCCGACACAGTATCTGCCAACTTCCGCTCAAATACTTATGAAAACTAAGAAAAAGATAGAAACCAGGCCTGATAGAGGGTCAAATGCCGAATATCAGAGGAATTTTCACCAATCCTAAGTCAAATGGTACCGTATTAAGAAAACAACCCATGGTTCTATGAAAGCATGGAGCCTCCTTCCTCAAAAGAAAGTAAAAAGCACTTCCTTCACAAATAACTGACAAAGGTTAAAAGAGCAAAAGCCGGGCCTCCCTGGTGGCGCAGTGGTTAAGAGTCCGCCTGCCGATGCAGGGGATACGGGTTCGTGCCCCGGTCTGGGAGGATCCCATATGCCGCGGAGCGGCTGGGCCCGTGAGCCATGGCCGCTGGGCCTGCGCATCCGGAGCCTGTGCTCCGCAACGGGAGAGGCCACAACAGTGAGAGGCCCGCATACCGCAAAAAGAAAAAAAAAAAAAAAAAAGAGCAAAAGCCAAATACACACCTAAAAGGAATTAAAGAGAAAAGCTTGGAAATAAAAGGATGAGTAACATTTTCCATGAAAATGCAACAAAAAGATCACAGAGGTGGCACAATTACGTTTTGGCAATTTAGAATCTGAGACAAAAATCATTAATGAAACAAGAGGCAGTTTTGTACAGATAAAGTTACAATCCACAGCAAAGACAGAACAGTCAAAAACCTAAATGTATCATTTATCACAGATCCTGAAAAAAAGGTGAAATAGGTAGGAGGTAAGTGTGATTTTAAAACATTCTTCATACACTTTTACAAATCTGGTAGTTAGAAACTATAAACAGGGCTTCCCTGGTGGCGCAGTGGTTGAGAGTCCGCCTGCTGATGCAGGGGGTGCGGGTTCGTGCCCCGGTCCAGGAAGATCCCACGTGCCGCGGAGCGGCTGGGCCCGTAGCCATGGCCGCTGAGCCTGCGTGTCCGGAGCCTGTGCCCCGCAACGGGAGAGGTCACAATAGTGAGAGGCCCGCGTACCGCAAAAAAAAAACCAAAAAACTATAAATAGGTCGAGGAAGAGAATTTGAACAATAAAGTTAGTAAGAATCAATATGTATATTTGTATACAGAAATGATATCCTTCTCTTGGGCATCCGTTAATGTTTATAAAAATTGACTATGTATTGGCACATTGAGAAAACAACTTCCCCAATTGAAAATACAAAGGTCAAATATCCTCCACATAGTGCAATAAGATTAGAAATGAATAAGAAGGCTTCCCAGGTGGTGCAGTGGTTAAGAATCCACCTTACGCTGCAGGGGACATGGGTTTGAGCCCTGGTCTGGGAAGATACCACATGCAGCGGGGCAACTAAGTCCATGCGCCACAACTACTGAGCCTGCGCTCTAGAGCCCACGAGCCACAACTACTGAGCCTGTGCTCTAGAGCCCACGAGCCACAACTACTGAGCCTTTGCGCTGCAACTACTGAAGCCTGTGCACCTAGAGCCCATGCTCTGAACAAGAGAAGCCACCGCAATGAGAAGCCTGCACATGCAATGAATAGTAGCCCCCCATCGCCGCAACTAGAGAAAGCCCACGCAGCAACAAAGACCCAACACAGCCAAAAATAAATAAATAAAATAAATTTATAAAAAGAAAAAAATGAATAACAAAAGTATAAGAAGTCTTAGAAATAATAAAACTACTTTCCCTAAAATATATTGAGGTAAAGGAGAAATAAAGTGTATACTTAATGACAACTTGGAAATTAATGAAAAGAGATTATATTCAGAAAACCACCAAATCCAGACTCTGACCAAAATCATTGGCTTAAATGTTTTCATTATTAAATAAGAAAGAATAAAAATAAATGAGGTGAGCATTCAACACAAACCTTTATCAAAATGATTAAACATACACATTGAAAATAAAAGGAAAAAGAAAAAAATATCAGAGCAAAAATTAGTGGATCCGAAAAAGAATAACCATACAATTGATAAATAATTCTATGAGCTTAAAAAAAAACAGGTGAAATAGAGAAATCTCAGGAAATTTTCACCCAGAAAAAAAGAGAAATTTTAAATGGAGGCGAGTGAGGGAAAATCAGATACCCTTTTCTCTATTAGTATGTTTGAGGATTTCAAGGAAGAGAATGATTGGGACTTCCCTGGTGGTCCAGTGGGTAAGACTCTATGCTTCCAATGCAGGGAGCCCGGGTTTAATCCCTGGTCGGGCAACTAGATCCCACATGCATGCTGCAACTAAGAGTCTGCATGTTGCAACTAAAAGATCCCACATGCTGCAACTAAGACCCGGTGCAGCCAAAATAAATAAATAAAAATAAATAACTAAATAAACTTTAAAAAAAGAAATGTATGATTATCCGAGATAATATGAAACTAACAAATAATTGTGGAAGAAAATGGAATTATGTATCAAAAAATCATCTCTAAAGTAGCTTCTGAGGCCAAACAAGTGAGGTTTTCAAACCTTCAAAAATGAGATAATTCCTGTGTTTAATACATAAACTTTTTCAGAGTAAGATATGCTAGGGCTGCCATAATGAAATACTATAGACGGGGTGGCTTGAACAACAGAAATTAATTTTCTCACAGCTCTGGAGGCTGGAAGTCCAAGACCAAGGTGCTGGCAGGTTGGTTTGGGGGGAGGCCTTTCTCCTTAGCTTGCAGATGGCCCCCTTCTTGCTATGTCCTCATGTGGCCTTTTCTGTGTGTGCCACACTCCTGTTGTCTCTTCCTCTTAAAAGGACACCAGTCCTTTCAGATGAGAGCCATGCTCTTATGACTTCCTTTAGCGTTAATTATCTCCTTAAAGGCCCCATCTCCAAACAGTCACACTGTGGGTTAGAGATTCAACCTATGAATTTTTCTGGGTGGGGGGAAGGTGGCACAATTTAATCCATAACAGATATAAACTGTGAAAGAAGAAATATGAAGTTTAAAGGTACGTCTTGCAGAGTACCTACAGGTATGGTTATGTCATCAGTAGTTACAATAATAAATATTCTTTAGTACTTTGCAGTTTACAAAACTTGCTCATTTATACTATTTCTCAAGTCACTCAAGTATCAGGTCATCACTGAGGCTTCTCTGAATAGCACCTCCACGTAACACGTGCTATCATGTATGTGTAATAGTTCCTCCAGCCATTGCTCTCTAACTCGTTACCTGGCTTTATTTTTCTTTTTAGCACTTATCATCATTCGCTACATTTATTTAGCTAGTTAGCTATTGCTTGTCTCCCCCACTAGAAAAGGCTTCCTGAGAGCCTTTGTCTATTTTGTGCACTATTGTATCCCAGCACCTAAAACAATGCCTGGCACATAGTAGGTGATCAATAAATTCTTACATGAAAGAGGAAGTTATCATGTGATCAGCTCAATTAACCTTGTGTAGGTGTGTTAAACATGAGGATTCAGAAGCTCCTACAGTCATAGGAGAGGGCTTCTGATTTCCCATCCCATACTCTTTCTGGTATCAAAAATCATACTCTTGGGCTTCCCTGGTGGTGCAGTGATTGAGAGTCTGCCTGCTAATGCAGGGGACATGGGTTCGAGCCCTGGTCTGGGAGGATCACACATGGCGCAGAGCAACTGGGCCCGTAAGCCACAACTGCTGAGTCTGCGCTCCGCAACAAGAGAGGCCGCGATAGTGAGAGGCCCGTGCACTGCGAAGAAGACTGGCCCCCGCTCGCCGCAACCACAGAAAGCCCTCGCACAGAAACGAAGACGCAACACAGCAAAAATAAATAAATTAATTAATAAACTCCTACCCCCAACATCTTCTTTAAAAAAAAAAAATCATACTCTTCATGACTCGTTCTTATCTTAGATGATTAAATACGTTTTTTGAGGGGGGAAAGCTTCACTGTGATATAATTCATATACCATATACTTCATCCATTTAAAGTGTACAATTCAATCATTTTTAGTATATTCACAGAGTTGAGCAATCTTTACCACAATCAATTTTAGAACATTTTATCACCCTGAAAAGAAACCCCAATCAACATAGCCAATATGTTGATTAAACAGTAGTAACAGTGGATTAATACACAGCCATTAAAAATTACCTAGATCAGGGGCTTCCCTGGTGGCGCAGTGGTTGAGAGTCCGCCTGCTGATGCAGGGGACACGGGTTCGTGCCCCGGTCTGGGAGGATCCCACATGCCACGGAGCGGCTAGGCCCGTGAGCCATGGCCGCTGAGCCTGCGCGTTGGGAGCCTGTGTTCCGCAACGGGCGAGGCCACAACAGTGAGAGGCCCGCGTACCGCAAAAATAAAAAAATTAAAAAAATTACCTAGATCAGGAATTCTTAACTTTTTCTTGTTCCATGGACCCCTTTGGCAGTCTAGAGAAACCTAATGGATGGTCCCTTCTCAGAATAATGTTTTGAACTGTACAAAACAGAACCTGCAGGACTGCAAAGGAAACATTACATGGAAATAAAGTTATCAGAATATAACTTTTCTGGTAATAAGTCCGTAAATATGATTCTTCTTTTTAAAGGCGTAAAGTAAAAAGATCTCGTAGCAGATCTAATAGTTATAATTTTGAGGTAGTGGTAAACAAGATGTCTGTGACAAGCTCTAGACAAATCCACAGGTACTGCTAACATGACTGTGATTTGTTGCCTATGTCAATCATTGAGAGAAAGGTTAAGTTTCCATTAGAACTGGTGAAAATAAAGATGTAATCTTTTTTCCCCACCCAAATTCATAAACCCTCAGGTTTAAAACCCATGAGCTAGCTCATGGGTTCCCAAACTTTTTCTGTAAAGGGCTAAACAGTATTTTAAGCTCAGGGGCCACACTTTCTCAGCCAGTGCAGCAGGAAAGCAGTCATAGACGAGGTGTAAACAAGTGGGTTGGTCGTGTTCCAATAACAATTTATTTACCCAGACAGGCAGAGGACCTGATTTGGCTTCTGGGCCATAGTTTGCTGTCCCCAACCTAGAGTACTATTTTCTAACACAGAAAAATGTTCCTGAACTGCTAAATGAAAAAAAGCCAGTTATAAATAATTATGCAATGTCCCATTATGATAACAAAAGTATATTTTTGTGCATAGGTATATAAATGCACGAGTCTGCAAGGACCAACTAAAATCAACAATGATTATTTCCAGGTGATAGGAACATGAACAATCTTTATATTTTTCTATATTCTCTCTTTTTTTTTCAATCAGTGCAATAGTTTTTGTTTGTTTGTTTGTTTGTTTGTTTTTGGCCCCATCCTAAACCTCCTTTCAGGCAGAGCATCTTGGATCACCCTTCCCGCCCTGGGCCATCCTCTCTCCCTGAGCCTGACCCACTGCTCCTCCCTCAGGATGGCTTCCTCTGAGGTTCTGAGTCAGTCTGAAGCAGCGGCTGCCGTAGGGAGATTATAAGAAAGGAGAGGTTGGGCTTCCCTGGTGGCGCAGTGGTGGAGAGTCCGCCTGCCGATGCAGGGGACACAGGTTCGTGCCCTGGTCCGGGAAGATCCCACATGCCGCGGAGCGGCTGGGCCCGTGAGCCATGGCCGCTAAGCCTGTGCGTCCGGAGCCTGTGCTCTGCAATGGGAGAGGCCGCAACAGTGAGAGGCCCAAGTACCGGAAAAAAAAAAAAAAAAAAGGAGAGGTTGCCTTTTCCCTTTAGTCCCATTTTGCCCTTGATGCTTCCTCTCCCTCCTCTTGTATAGTTGCCCTGACTGGGAGCTGTTGGTGTGCAGTAGTTTTATAATCATAAAAATAAGAATTAAAATGTATCAGCTGGAGGCGTCTTTAAAGGTCCAAACTCAGATGGAGCAGAAATCCCTACAACCGCTTCTTGTGTCTACTTCCTTCGTGAGAAGAAACTCATCGGCATTTTAAAAATCTTTTGAGACAAGTGTAAGTACTGAATTCTATTTTATGCAGTTCAAGACACTGCCCTGAGAAGATCCATTAGGTTTCTCCAGACTGCCAAAGGGTCCATGGAACAAGAAAAAGTGAGTCCGTCTCCTGTAGGGTTCACCCCACAGATCCTGGTTAAAACCCTCTTAGAGTTAAACCATCCAAGCTTAGCCTCTCGCTGCAGCACTCGAAGGGTTAAAAGCAAAATCCACATAGAGAGTCCAGCACAGGACTGGCCACTGGAGATCCTCTGTAAATGTTCACTCCATCCTCCCTTCCATCTACAGGTCAATGTTATCAATATTGGTATTAGAGTCCAGTGGCTTCTCTGAGATCTGCTCACTTCCGGAATGGCTACCTTTGGTTCTTCTACCAGTTCCTCATTTGCATCAGACCCAAGACTCACCTCCGCTGCTCCTCTTAAGTCCTCTGCTTTATTCCTTGCTGGCAGGACCCTGATGGTGTCAGGTATCGACTTTGCTATGTGTTTCAGGAAGGTGATCCTTCTCCATCCCCAGGGAGGATAGAGTGCTGATTAGTATAAATCAGTGATTTTCCAACTGGGACCATTTTGCTGTGTAAGGGACATTTGCCAATTACTGAGAACATTTTTGATTATCAAGACAAGGAGGGTACTACTGGCATCTAGTGGGTAGAGGCCAGGGATGTGTCTAAACTTCGTATAATATGTAAGACAGCCCCCAGCAGTAAATCCTCTTGTCCAAAGTGTCATTAGCACCATGACTGAGAAATCTTGGTCTAAGCAAATCACAGCAATTCCATTTCCTTTATCAGGTGGTAAAACTGGCCTGTGAGCTCAAGAGGAGGCCTAGGAGAAAAGAACTTTTATCTCTGATATAAATATAATGCCTGAGAGAGCACTGCGCTTCCTTCTGGTCTCTGGACATTCTCAGGGAAAGATGTGATGATCGGAGTTGCAGTAGCTTTGTATCATTAATACAAAGAGGATGGTAGAGATAAGATGTGAGAAACACCTAGGTGCTCAGTGATCGCGGCGTCTTAGAAACAACCCTGAAACCTCAGTAATGGTCCTGACTTCTTACTGGTGAGATAATTTTATTTTAAAATTTACCCTTAGTTCTTTTTTTTTTTTTTTTTTTTTTTTTGCAGTACGTGGGCCTCTCACTGCTGCAGCCTCTCCCATTGCGGAGCACAGGCTCCGGACCCGCAGGCTCAGCAGCCATGGCTCACGGGCCCAGCCACTCGGCGGCATGTGGGATCTTCCCGGACCAGGGCGCGAACCTGTGTCCCCTGCATCAGCAGGCGGACTCTCAACCACTGCGCCACCTGGGAAGCCCTACCCTTAGTTCTTTTTCTGTTACCGGTAGCCTAACACACCCTAATGGATACATCACCCTATGTGGCCTTAAACCCCATCACCAGCCTTCCTGGTAGATAATTCTTTGCTCTGAAGAGAAGTCTGAAGATGAGATCATACCACATTTTCTGGGCAGCCTCTCTCCCTGTCTGCCCCTGACACCAGGACCCGGTGGGAAGAACACTTTAGCACTGCAGCCTTGGCCACCCTTCCTGGCAGCCTGCACACCGTATTCTGCAGGCTTTCTCTATTAGGCTGGATCCTGACTGAGGTGTTATAATTGGCAAGGGAGATGATACCTGTCACCACCAGAGAGAGTGTAAGAAATGGACAGCGGGCAGACACAAGGAACAGAAGGATGTGAAACTGTCGGCTGTCAATCACAGACATTCAGAATTTGAAATGTTAGCTGCAGAGTGAATATTCAGGGTCACCCTGACTCCTCCAGTCCCCCATTTTATAGCTATATAAGTGTAGACCTGAAAGAGTTTAGAGACCTACTCAAGGTCACAGAGCTTTGATAACAACAGAGCTGAGACCAGGAAGTCAACTGAGAGGACTGAGCCCCTAATGTGTCCACAGTGTTGTGCTCTGTGTCCTGGTCAACCCCTCCCCCCACTCCCCATGAAGTGTAAGTTAATTCCCAGGCTCTTCTGATAAAGATCTTGCACTGGAACAACAATAAAGGCAATGAGCTGAGCACCTACTATGTGCTAGCCACTTTGTATATTTATCTTGAACCTTCACCATCACCCTGAGCGGTGATGGTTTTTCCCATTTTGCAGATAATGCAGATTGAAACCTGGAGAGGTTGACCAGCTCGCCCGAGGCCACATAGTCAGATGTCCATATAAAGAAACCCATGTCAGATGCCAGAGCTCACCCTGATTCCACAACACCTACTGCCTCACCTCCTGAGCATCAAAGTCACCCACCCTCACTAATGACAGGAACAGACCTTAAGTGGGGGCATCTAAGGTAAAATTTTGTCTTCATAGTCTTTGCCAAATGGATGCTGCTTCTTGGCAGTGACTTTAAGAACAACTTAAGGAGACAGGTTGGGGGCTTCCCTGGTGGCGCAGTGGTTGAGAGTCTGCCTGCCGATGCAGGGGACACGGGTTCGTGCCCCGGTCCGGGAAGATCCCACATGCCGCGGAGCAGCTGGGCCCGTGAGCCATGGCTGCTGAGCCTGCGCTCCGCAGCAGGAGAGGCCACAACAGTGAGAGGCCCGCATACCGCAAAAAAAAAAAAAAAAAAAGAAGAGACAGGTTGGGGAAGATAGTTCAGATGGAATAAAAAACTGCCCCCTGCAGTTGAGGAGAAGGGGGGTTTGGGCAGGGTTGAGGGGGTGTGGTAGAGAGATGGAGATCTGGCTGGCTCCCAGGTAAGATCCCCTGAGGAGTCACCCCATTCTCCCCTCTGAGCTCCCCTCCAGCACGCTAACTATCAACTGCATGATGGTAAGAGCACAATAGCTATCGTTTCTTGTGTGGTTGCCAGTGTCAGGACTGTACTATTCATCCGAATAAGGATGAATAAACTACAACCAACTGAGCTTACAGAATTTCCTTTACTCCTCTCAAAACCTAGTGAGGTCGAGAACTTTCCCGTGACCTGGAGGCTCAGCAAGGTGAGAAGACCTTTGCTCAAGGACTTCCCTGGTGGTGCAGTGGTTAAGAATCCGCCTGCCAATGCAGGGGACATGGGTTCGAGCCCCGGTCCGGGAAGATCCCACATGACGCGGAGCAACTAAGCCCGTGCACCACGACTACTGAGTCTGCGCTCTAGAGGCCGTGAGCCACAGCTACTGAAGCCCGCACGTCTAGAGCCCGTGCTCTGCAACAAGAGAAGCCACCGCAATGAGAAGCCCGCACACCGCAACGAAGAGTAGCTCCCGCTCGCCACAACTAGAGAAAGCCCATGCACAGCAACAAAGACCCAATGCAGCCTAAATAAATAAACAAACAAACATGTTAAAAAAAAAAAAAAGACTTTTGCTCAAGGCAACACAGCTGAGCAGTCATTTCCGTCATGGCTCCGGGTCCCTCTCGTGTCCACCATCCCCACCTCATCCCCATCTGCCTGCTGCTGACTCTGTGCCTGTGCTCCAGCTGAGCCGCTGCCCAGAATGCCATCATCACGCCTCCTCTTCACAGTCATCCATCAAGGCTCAGATGAGATCCCCCATCCTGGGGGGAAACACATCTGTTACCACTTTATTCTACAGAACTTTTTCCCTCCTCTGATGCCTTAAAAAAAATTCTCTGAACTTTATTACGAACGTCTTATTACACATATCTTGATTTATTTAAGTCACTGCTTCACATTAAAAAATATACACATTATTTTTAAATACTTCTCAAAATAGCCCCCAGAAGGCCACCACTTGCTAGTTATGCAACTTTGTTCAATCACTCTCGGAGCCTCCATTTCCTCAGCCATCCAAATGGGGACAATCTTATCAAGCACTCGATGGCTTGCAGGGTTCTTGTGAGCCCTCAAATATTGTATAGGAAAATGTTTACTGTAATCCTCTAGACCAGGGACTGGGAAGCCAAATGCCTGCAGGAGTTAGGCATCTAATGTAAATGAGAGAAGAAGGCCAGAGTGAGGCAATAGGGATTGGTGGGGACTGTGGTACCTGGAAACCACATGTTTCATCTAAAGGGGACAGTCGTTATCCAGCTCCAGACAAGTGCTGCCATGTAGGAACAAGGAACTGGTGTTGCTGGAGCTTAATTTTTGAAGAGAAATCAGAAATATAAACATTTTATAACATTTCTTCATTTTTGAAACATTGTTTATGCCAAACAAAACCCGGAGTCTTCATTAAACAAGCCTCTCTAGTTAAGGTGGGCTCTTTGTATTCACAGTCCCTATAATTCTTGTTTAATGCAGACCATTGGAGATTTGACATAATCAGAATAACTAGGGTAGTGGAAATATAACTGGTGGCATGTAAAATTCCTTGCATCCTGGAGGAAACACAAGGGGGATTTAGAGTTGTGTCTAATAAGCTACATATTACACCGCAGCTCAAATTCACGATGGCAATGATGTGTAATATCATGGCCTAGATCCTTCAGAGGGGCCTGACTTTATTTTTTGAAAGATATTTTATTAGTGAGCAAAAAAATTGGTTAGTGTGGGGTTAGCAGATGGAATAACTTGAAGTAAGCCATCCAGTATTCCTGTCACTACAATCTAACCACCTTATTTTGTGTCAGAGAAAGGGGTAAAATGTATAATAGGATCATATACCCATCACTTGAATAATTTTGAACTACAAAATGTCCTTGTAGTTTTCACAACTGTTCTCCATTGTTTGAGGATGTTACCTACTAAACTGAAAACATTAATTTCATATCTACCACATTTACACCAGCAACAGTATAAAATACAAGCCTAAATTTGCAAAATCCATAATAATTTAGTGATGGAATTTTTAAATAACACTCAGTATATAAATGCAGATTTTATGTAAGTGTTGACAAAATCATTTTTCAGCTTGCAAAATGGGACTGCAATGTTACATTTTTCACTTCAGCAATTTTCTACATCGTTTTTGCTTTCTATAATGAATGTGAATGCCATCTTTTATGAATGCAACTTGCCTTTTTCATTACAGAAATTTTGTTTGATGTAATCAGTAAACTTTGGTATGATATGGAAAAAAAAAACAAAACAAAACCCAGAGTCTTTCCTATAGGAAGCCAATATACAACTCTGCTTTCTGTATGTGTGTATTGTTCCAAACTAGAACAGACATCTGGATTGGATGCCTGAGTTATTTTCTCTACAGTGTTTTTCTTCAATATGTGCTTTGTGAATCTATGTGGTTTTTTTTGTTTGTTTTGTTTGTTTCTCAATAAGGCTATATATAAAGTTTTTGTGGGCAGTTCAAATCTTCTGTATGAAGTACAATTCAAACCTGATTAATCTTGGTAAATGGTACTTGCTGGTTCGTCTAGCTGTATGGTTCTTAAATTTCAGCATGAGTCAGTGTTACTGGAGTTGCTTGTTTAAAATGTTGATTTGCCCCGGCAATTCCACTCCAAGTTATATACCCAACGGAAATGTGTACATATATTCATCAGAAGACATCTACTAGAATATTCACAGCAGCATTATTCATAATAGCTACAAATTGAAATCAATCCAATAGTCCATCATCAGTCTCAGAATAAATCTAAAAATTATGATAATATTCACAATAAAAAACCCTACAGCAATGAGAATGATTAAACTGCAGCTACATGCAGCAATGTGGATGAATCTCACAAATCATAATGTTGAGCATAAGAAGCCAGAAACCAAAAAGTATATGTTTCCACTTATATGTACAGAAATTGGCAAAACCTAATCTATGGGCTATAAGTCAAGATAATAGGAACTGCTGTAGAGAGGCAGTGACAAAGGGAACGAGGTGGAGGTGGAGGGAGCAATAAATTAAGAGTTTGGGATTAACAGATACACACTACTAGATATAAAATAGATAAACAACAAGGACCTACTGTGTAGCACAGGGTTAGCTTATCTTGTAATAACCTATAATGGAAAACAATCTGAAAAAGAATACACACACACACACACACACACACACATATATGTATGTATAACTGAGTCACTTTGCTGAACACCTGAAACTAACACAACATTTAAAATCAACTATACTTCAACAACAACATCAAAGAAGTTAAAAGAAAAAGGGAACAAGGCACTTTGGGGGTGCTGGCAATATTGCTGATTACAGGGGTGTGTGCAAATTCATTGAGCTGGATGTACACTTATTTGTATTTTTCTGTACATTATTAACACTGCAATGAAAAGTTAAAATGTTAATTCCAGGGCCCCACCCAGACCAACACAATCACTCCCCAGGCAGTACCAATGCGGGTCAGCAGAGGACTCCCCCTTCGAGAAAACCAGGGTACTTGAAGGAGCACACGTTTCTTCCCAGAGAGGGTTTCTATAAGCACTCTAGGCTAAGCCACCCAGCGCCTGCCTTTTCTGCTTTCTCTTATATATTCCCACATTTTACTAGAAGCAAAGAGTGACAAAATTAAGAGTCATTATGGGTACATACATATGGCACTTGAGGCAACAGAGAAGGAGACACCTCTGATAATGTGCCAGCTTATAAAATATGGCTAAATAAAATTAAATGTTTATGGGGTGACTAATGTGCCATATCCCCAGGGGAAAAAGTCAAGTGTTCACCGTTGCTGAATGTCAGCTGAATCCTGGTTTCCCTGGGGGAGGAGAGCTGGGTGGAGGCCAAAAGGATCTGGGGCTTTTTCCTGGAAGGAAAAAGGGGAGATTCTGAGACTGAGTAGGAATAGGGAATGACCAGCATCATGGATGTTTCGGGAGCTGTGCTTCCAGGCTTTGTTTTTGTCAGTGTGAGAAAGCTGAGGCTGAGAGACGTATTCAGGTGACAGATATTTACATTTTGTGCTCTAGCATTTAAGAATCCAGAAATCAATTGAATGTCAAAGGGAAACGAGGAATGAATCCTTTAATAAGCTACAGGAAGGCGAAGATGGTATCTATCAGCTTCATCTTTGAATCCCCAGCTCCTGGCACCATGCCGCGCACATGAGAACACTAAATAAATTCAGTCATTCAACACCTATTTATTGAATACCTAGTCTAGGTTACGTACCATTCTAAATAGTTGAGACAGGACAGAAGTCCCTTCCAATGCCTCCTGCCTCACTCAGAGTCTAAGCTGGAGTCCTCACAGTGAGTGAGTGACCACAAGCCTGACCTGGTGGCTAGTACCAGCTTATAATCTTAGATTTAACCTAAGTATGTCTAGGCCTGCAATTCTGTTTTATGCACCATCCTCAAACTTGAAATAAAATTGTTTTAAAAAGAGAAAGTTTCTTAAAATTACATGATTTTTAAATTAACTCACCATAAAAGACAATTCATTTGCATGACTTTGATCAGTTTTTCATTTAAAAAAATCTAAAATTTAGTTTAAAAGGAACTTCAAAAGAAAAGATTATCTAGGTACCATCCAAAGTCATCCTGTAGGTTCCCCACAGGGCCACAGGTACTACTTACGTGGAGAAACATTAGAAGGAGGACACCAGGGAGGGAGAGGAATACTTTAGGATCATGTCTCTTGCTGACACTTTTGTCTCAAGGCTGGGTCAAGTATGTAGCCTGTTGCTTGGGGCAGAGAGGGGGCAGATAAAGAGAGGGGCTGGTTCCTTCCAGAAAGCCTGAAAATAGACACATTGATGCCCAGCTCTGGAACGTTTATATAAGACAGGAAACCTCATCGTGCGCAGGACGACTTTTGCCTACGGAGACCTGGCAACCCATTAAAGTGGCTGTCAAGCTGTGGGGCTTGGAGTCTTCAAAAAAGAGCAGATCTGCAGAGTTTAAGATTTATGCCCCTTGGGCCTCCCTGGTGGCGCAGTGGTTAAGAGTCCGCCTGCCGATGCAGGGGATACGGGTTCGTGCCCCGGTCTGGGAGGATCCCATATGCCGCGGAGCGGCTGGGCCCGTGCGCCATGGCCGCTGGGCCTGCGCATCCGGAGCCTGTGCTCCGCAACGGGAGAGGCCACAACAGTGAGAGGCCCGCATACCAAAAAAAGAAAAAAAAAAAAAAAAAAGATTTATGCCCCAGGACTGTAGGCGCACCACTCCGAATACACAATTCACATAGGTTCTGGCTGACTTCTCCTGGGTCCTATTGCTTTTTCTCTGCCTTCTTGAGTTTAAGTATTACTCAGGTATTTGTAAAGAGGGAGCATAATACTTGGCTGAGATCCATCAGAGTTCAGTGCAATCAACTTGCACCAAGCCCTGAAATATTCTGGAATACTGATTTTGTTAAGTAAGTGAACAGGGGTGAGAGTGAACCAGACAGAATTACAACCAGCAGCAACTTTTTATCAAGCACCTACCTTACGCCAAGAGCCTTGTTAAAGACTTTTTACTGTTAGTTTATGCCCAGTGACTCTATAAAAGGGGGTCTCCTGAGCTCCACTTTAAGGGTGAGGGAATGTAGTAAGGTTAAGGAACTTGCCTGAGGTCCTGACATGCCTCAGTTCAAAGCCTCATTACGCTTCATAGGGCCTCATTATAGAATTTCAGACAACAGACAGGGTTGTTTTTTGTGGGGTTTTTTTTTGCGGTACGTGGGCCTCTCACTGCCGTAGCCTCTCCCATTGCGGAGCACAGGCTCCGGACGTGCAGGCTCAGTGGCCATGGCTCACGGGCCCAGCCGCTCCGCGGCATGTGGGATCTTCCCGGACTAGGGCACGAACCCGCGTCCCCTGCATCGGCAGGCGAACTTTCAACCACTGCGCCACCAGGGAAGCCCCAAATATACTCTTTTTAAGGAGGAAAATTACTTTCTAGAAGTTCCCCTACCTCCTTCCTGTCACATTTCATTGTCCAGAACCGTGTCACATTTCAACTCCTAGACTAGCATGTCTCAACCTCAGCCTTGTTGACATTTTGGCACAGATAATTCGCTTTGGTGGGGGGTTGTCCTGGGCATTGCAGGAGGTTCAGCAATATCCCTGACCTCTACCCACTAGATGCCAGTAGCATTCTCCCAGTTACAATAACCCAAAATGTGCCCTGACATTGCCAATGTCCTATGGGTGTGTGTGTGCGTCTTTAAAATTGCCTGGGTTGAGAACCACTGCCCTAGACCAATGACTGGCAGAGAGAAATGGACAGTCATGACTGGCTCAGACCAATCATGGCGCACCCCTTGAGGCTGGGTACACTGCTGCCTGAAAAGAGTTCTGTCTAAAGGAGGAAGGGTAATGGCTTTGGGTTTGGCCATCATTCCCCTTGTTGCTTTCCTGTCATTCAAAAAAAAGAAAAAAAATGCTTTTCTCTCTTCCCACATCCAAGAAAGCACTTCATAGGGCATATCAGGAAGAATCAAGTCACAGAAATGGGAGCCTCAGCGATATCTAATCTGCAGCTTTGGTGGCCACAGGAAAACAATCGGGAGTCAGGGTGGCCAGTCCTCTTTTTTTTTTTTTATCTTTTTGCGGTATGTGGGCCTCTCACTGTTGTGGCCTCTCCCGTTGCGGAGCACAGGCTCCGGACGCGCAGGCCCAGCGGCCATGGCTCACGGGCCCAGCCGCTCCGCGGCATATGGGATCCTCCCAGATCGGGGCACGAACCCGTATCCCCTGCATCGGCAGGCGGACTCTCAACCACTGCGCCACCAGGGAGGCCCCAGTCCTCTTTTTATTTAGAAAATCTACACCAAGCTGCCTCTCTTTGAAGACATTCCTTTCTTTTCTTCTTGCCCTTCCTCCCTTAAAAAAAAAAAAAAAAAAAGACAAACCTGTATCTGTCCAGGGATATTTGGTAAACAAGGACTTCTAGTGGAAAATTCCTATATTCGTTCCTCAGTTACATGCTTCGAACATTTAAAAATAGATGCTGGTTAAAGTATAATTGGCCATTTTATTCCTAATGTGAGGACAGTCATCCCATTGTAAATATGATTATTGGAGGGTGCAAGTTTTAAGAACAACAGCCAACATGTTTTGAGCATTTGCTATGTTCTGGGCACTCTGATAAATTGCAGGACGTGGATGAACGTGAAGTAGGCGTCAGGACTCCGTTTTACAGAGGAAGAGCCACAGAAGTTTCGTGACTTGCCTGATTTACACAGCCAGGAAGATGAGGCGCTAATCTCTGAACTCAGAGAACTTGAATCATCACCCCTTATTGTTTTAAAGGCACTTTCAGAAATTAAGATTATGTATCAAATCATTGCCAAAAAAAACAGTCAATTTTATGCCTAAACACATGTACACACACCAAACAAAAACCACATCAAACTTTTAAATTGGATGTTTGAAAACCATTGGTAAATTCTGTCAATTGGCTGCCCAAGGTCATTTCAATCTCACGCTACCTATTATTAAAGTTTCAGTCAGTCTTACGTGGAAGATGGATTCAGAACTTCCGGCTAGAAAACACTGCTTGCATTTAAAGGGTTACAAATGTGAGGTCTCTGGGTTTTAAGAACTGTTCTTCAGATCATGGTTTTCATCAAAGTCATATTCTACATTTTTGTAAACATGTTTAATAAGAAAAAGTTAAATAGCAAAAACAATATGAAAGATTGCTTTAAATTTGGAAACAGTGGAATGAATGTTATGTTTTAAAGGCGCTCACTTAGGAAAACACTCATTAAAAAGCCCACCCTGGGGAGACGCAAGAGGGAGGAGATATGGGGATACAGGTATATGTATAGCTGATTCACATTGCTATAAAGCAGAAACTAACACACCGTTGTAAAGCAATTATACTCCAATAAAGATGTTAAAAAAAAAAAAAAAAAGCCCACACTGTGTATCTTAGGGAAGGGAGATACTTTTTCAATGTTTTCTAATAAAACTTTTTTTTCACACTATCCTTTAGCAGTTAGAATGAAAGAGAATATTGAGAATTCTCAAATGGGAACTCAAGTTTTACTATTAAAGAGAAAACCCAGAGTCAATATGAAATTAGTTACATTAAGAGTTACAGACTCCAGTGAAGGCTGAAAACTAAATAAAAGAAAATTCTGTTAGTTTAATCTCCTTAAAGCCCTGTAGGCATAGAAACTTCAGGAATTGATTAATTTTCTTTTGCTCAGATACTTTATAATGATTCAGCAAAACAAAGTTATAAATACTTCAGCACTGAGTAACATTAAATTGGGAGCAGATTTGAACCTATCCCCCCAAGCCAGTTTGCCTCAGAAGAGTCAGCAATATCAGGATATGCTTCAGTGCAAAAGTTTATCCTGAATTAATTGGAGCAGAGAAAACAAAATCATATATATATGAGTTTACATATATAAACTTCTACTCCTCATCATGTGTTCAGTGCATTTTTCCCCTCTTTGCAATTAAAACAAATCTGATTCAAATATTTAATTTGAAAACAAAGTTAATCACATTTTGTAGAACTGAAAAAAAAAATAACCTTAGGGCGAGAGTATATGTATAGACAGTCGATTCTCATTATCTGAGGTAGTTTTGTTCTAGAAAGTCATAGCAAACACTGAATTAGTGAACAGCAAATCATCGTTCCTAGGGGAAATCCTCCCTGTGACTCTCTGGCCATAATATTTTTGTTAACTGGTCAACGCATAACCTTGTTTTATGTATTTCTGTTTAAAGACATCTTATTTAATATATATTGTGGATTCATAAAATTGAACTTGCAGCCAACAGCACTATAACTCATGTCTGAACGAAGCTTATCTAACACACATATTTTCTCTGTAAGGCACAACAGATAACACTTTAGCACTCTGCTTGGGGGCCTCTGTAAATAGCAAAACCACCAACGAAAAGCACAAAAATGTGAAAAGCGTGGTGCTAAATAGACTGTGAAAAGGACACTTGTTCCGAGGCTGAGAGCTGAAACAGGAAGTTTAGAGAGTCTCCTTCCTTGATCTCAGCTGGGATTGTGCCTGATGGCGACTCAAATTTTTCACTGCTCTGCATGTGTCTGGGAAGGATGGCAAGCGGGCTGCAAGTATTGGTTTTGGGTTTACAAACAAACTTTAGTGAGCGGGTGAACTTACAAATACAGAATGCGTGAATAATGAAGATTGAGTTTCTGCACAGATGTATACAACAAATCTGTTCTCTGAGTACTGCAGATAAATAAAGGGAAGCATTCTCTCTACGAGGCTTTTGTATAAAACCCTTGGGTTGGGAGCAGGTGGATTCTTAAGCATGGCAATGGTTATAAGCAAGGTTGTGGAAGATAAAGAAAAGGAGAGGCCAGGATGGATCACTGCCTAGGATATAGGGTCCTTAGCAACTTAAAACTACCATCCTGCCCATTTTTCAGGCACATCTAAGGCTTCCAAGTCAGAGAGCTACTTACTGGATGTGTGAACTTGGGCAGAGCATGGAGCTGCTCTGGACCTTAGTTTTCTCACTTGAAAAATGGGACTAATTCTGGAACACACCTCTCTGAGTTGTTGTGAGGATTAAAGGAGATAATTCATTTAACGACTTAAAGCACAAATCCTTGGGAAAACCAGACATGTACCAACTCCTGATGAGATGTGATAAGTGAAACACACAAGCCAGTTATGACATATTGTGGCCAAAAAAGGAAAATGCTGACCAAGCCTCAGAGCCAACCAAGGGAGAAAGAGGAACAAAGTCAACAGCTCCAGGCTTTGGATGCAATCAGATACATTCAGAAAATAGGACAGCTGAGTTTTTTGTTTGTTTGTTTGTTTTTCAGTAAGGGCATGAAAAAAAGAAAAGGAAGGGGAGGCTATTCTAGATTGCGAATTGGAAGGGGCGTAACAATCAAGGGCAGTACTTGGAGAAACCAACTGTAAAAGCCACTTTTGAGACAACTGGGGGACATTCGAATACCAACTGGCTAATTTAACAATATTAAATAATTATGGCTAATTTATTAAGTGTGATGATGGTATTGCAGTTTTGTAGGAAAATGTCCTTATATTTTAGAGATGCATGCAGAAGTGCTAAAATGTGAATGACATGTTCTGAATGACAGGGATTCGCTCTAAAATACTATGGGAAGAAAAAGAGAAAAGGACTGGGAAAAACTGCTGCTGTATTAGTTATGTGACTAAAATGAATCAATTCCTCCTGAGTGATTGCTGCCTAAAGTACTTTTGGAACTCAGGAGGGAGTTCAGCTCAATGATTCTACGTAGCTGTTATTACTTAGAATGAACATTTTTGTTTGAAAGAGAGAGAGGTAGAAATGCATAAGATACAGTTGGTAAGTAACAGCTCCCTCTGAAACCTCTTGAGATCTTTGAGTTATGAGTTCAAGACTCTTCACAACAACTTTCAGGATCTGTCATAAACTGAGACCTAAAAGCTAAGGAACAGTGGTCCAGGCAGAGGGAACAGCATGTGCAAAGGCTCTACAGGGCTCTTTGGCATGGGGTTGAAGCCTGGAGACTGGGCTCCAAATCTCTTGCAAAGTAGGTGGCAAACTGTTAAGGTTTGGAAGGCCCACCTCAAAGGTATCAGATGCTGTTCATTTTCTCTCTCTGCCATACACCTAAAAATATTGTTCTTAAAGAGACTCAGGTCTGGCAAAGTAACAGTAACCAACCCAGTCCACCCTATAGGGCACTTATGAGTATATATAAAGCTCTTCCTTCCAAGCATTTCTGCATTTTGATTTTGAGCCTACGAGGTAGACAAAGTGGGTATCACTATCCCCAATTTATAGAGCAGGAAACTAAGGTTCTGAAATACCAGGTGTCTTGACCTGAGTCACCAAGTTAATGAGTGGCTAAGCCAGGATGTGAAGCTGGGTCTCTGGCCACTAGATCATTCATAAAGGAATCAGTTCATGACAATACTCACTGACCTTGTATGATTTTGTTGTAGGTGAAAGCTGAGGTTGTAAGATGAGTTAGACCCAGTCCTGCCCCTCACAACCTTAGCCCTCGTAGTTCTCCGCATGTTTAGGCACAGGGTCTAGCACACAGCAGGAGATCACAGACCAGCAGAGTCCTGTGTCCTTCCATTGACCCTCTGCCTTTGCAAATGTTTGCTAGGTTCTGCCAGATGGGTCTGATATTACATTTTAATAGTGAAAACCACTGAGGTGATTTTCACTGACCTACTGGCATTTCATACTAACCCATTCTTAGAATTACACGCTTTAGGTAACATGTTTCAGGCCTCCTGTCTTGCCCTTTTCTAACCAGAATTGCACACAAATGCACATAGGGTTTAAAAAAAGGGCAAGTCTACATTTGCCCACTACCTCAGAGCTGTCCGTGGCTCCCCACTTTCTAAGGCAGAAGTGGCAACACGGTGGATTTACAGGCCAAATCCAGCCCTCAGGTTAAATCAGCCTCACTGACAGAGGAGTGGGGCCCTTCCCCATACTGGATCTTCACTCTGTTTTAAATTTGAATGAGTCACCGACACTTACAAATAGGGAGAGTGGTACAGGGATCTGGATCTTGCCTTCTCTTGAACAATGGGAAGATCCAGCAAGGCTAGTCCTGTATTCTCTCACAGTGACAACTGGCTAGAGTATTGCGTGGCCTCTTTAGGTGACTCAAGTGCACTCCTATTTGCCACAGTCCCCACCATTCCCTATTGCCCCTGGGCCACTGACTGATTCACATCACCTGCCTGGTCTTGGCATTCATGTACAAAACCTCAGGGCTAAAGGAACAAAGACTCTTTCTTTAGCCCTACATCCATAGCTCATGGCCTCCACCACCGGCCCCAACTCACTTCTCCTGCCTCATCTCCATCCCACTCTGAGCTTTATACTTTGACAATCAGGAGATGATTTGAGTTTCCAGAAAACAGCAAGCCTTTGCTTCCCTGGAATGCCCTTCACCCTTTGCTCAGTTCTGCAAAGCCATATTGAGCCTTCAAGTCCCAATTCAGATATCATCTCATCCAGGAGGCCTTTCCTGATGCTTATGGTTGAATAAGGATCTCTTTATGTTCCCCTAGTTGCTTGTGCCTCTTTAACTTATGATTTGAGATGATCTGCTTGTCCAGCTGTCTCCCCAGTTGGGAAGCTCCCTCACCTGGCCACACTCACTTTTGTATCCCAGCCCCTAGTGCAGGGCCAAGCACATTTACTGGTGGATGTCATAAGAAGTCAATCAATGGCTCTGAGCCCAAGTGTCTCCAGGGAGGAGGCCTTGGGGGTCCCAGACTAAGAAACTTTCTTTGAGTCCAAATCCCCTTCTGTAGCCTTTCCTTCCATTTCTCTCTGTGTCCATTCCAAGAGCCCCTGGCTGTAGAAATAAAAAATCACGGGTTTGGCTGTATTGAGTACTTTGGGCTTTAGATAGGAGATAACTTTTTAACAATCAAGTCCTTCTGACTTTTTGTCTTTGCACACCTGGCTGAGGTAAGGTGGGAGTGTAGGTCAGTCACTGGGTTGCCTTTTGGCCCTGCTGGGGGAGAGGCTGAGGAGATCACTCCCCAAGAAAGGTGCTCCTGGCAATTTGGGGGAGGGAAACACTTCAGAGATGCCAGCCAGAGGCCAGGATGGGTTAATAACTCTAATTGCTCACTGCAGCTATTAATAATCGCCAGTTATTTAGATATGAAGTAATTAATTCACCACTAGTTAGTGGAGGTATTTAGTGAGGAATTAAATACCTGCTTAAGGCCATCCTTAGAATAAAGGTGGGGAACGTGGTAGTCTAATTTAGAGACTGCTCTAGGAAACTCACCTGGATGATAGAATCTGCTGAGGATGTTATTTATTACTTAGCAGAACATCCTCAGGGGGCTCCAAGGGAGACACTGATAGATTCCTACTTATCAGGAAGATTAGAGTTTTTCCTGGACAATGTGAATTATGTAGCTGATCTTGTTTGAATTGCTGGAAAGTTCAGAGGCAAATTTGTGTCTTGCCTGTTTAAATCTTCATGGTATTCATTTTTGGAATAAACCTCATTCTTAGCTCCCTACTTTTATTTTTCTTTCTTTTGGTTTACCTATTTAAAATAATAATAATAATAATAATAATAATAATAAATATATATATATATAACTTTCCCACCCTGTTCTTCTACGAAACACAAGCATGATATTAGTAAAAATCATTCATAGTCATACTTGGAGAGAAACACCCTTATGTTCTAGCATATTCCCTCTCTCCTGTCCCCACAGTACACATATTTTACAAAATGAAATCATGCCATATATAGTGTTTTATAACTGTCACTCCCACTCATTACGTTATGCACATCTTGGATCTAGTAGATGTCCCATAATTTAGTCAACCAATATAGGATTGGTGAAGTTTAGGCTAGTTCTAAATTTCTCCATTCACAGAAAGAAATATTTGGATAATCACTCTTCTGGCTGAAACTTTACGCACATATTAACACTTCTTGCAATTAAAATTCTAGAAATTCTCATTGGCTTCTACTTTAGGTCATCTTGCTTTACTTTATGTATCCTGTTGATTACCCTTACTTTCTGGAACAAGCAGAGACATAATTAAAGAGAGAAAGTCAGACACGCCTATCCTCTAGTCCTCAGATTAGCAGAGGCTCAGCACAGCTATCCATCAGTCAACTGGAATTAGCACATGGCTTTTACATTCAGTTTTTCTCTGAGGACTCAACATAAAAAAAACAAGAGCTGTTCTCTGTCCTCCAGGGGTTTACATTCTACTAAGGGAACAGGTG
Organism: Mesoplodon densirostris; assembly: GCF_025265405.1. Classification (NCBI taxonomy): domain Eukaryota; kingdom Metazoa; phylum Chordata; class Mammalia; order Artiodactyla; family Ziphiidae; genus Mesoplodon; species Mesoplodon densirostris. The sequence continues at coordinate 86,594,661 of NC_082670.1, forward strand.
AGCAAGGAGATGTGCACCAAGTTACCAAATACAAGACTGGAGAAAATGTCCATCAACAGCAACGTAAGGTGGTATTGAAAGTGCCACCTTTGGTATGAAAAGTGCCAAAAGCAACAACTCGAGAAGGCTGGTGGGGGCGTTCGGCAGGTATTTACTGTACCAAGTGCTGTGTGCGAATACAACGCAGCTAAAGACACCAAGGAGCTCAAGATCTTTGAGGGGTGTGTGTGTGTGTGAACGGGTAACAGGGAAGGGGGTCCCAGTGCAGAACAATGAGGCAAGGGTACTCAGAGACACGCACAGGATCTTCCAGAAGCTTAGAGGCCAGCTTCTTAAAGGGGAAGAGGAGACCAAAGTAGCCTTCCAAGGGGGTAGCCTAAAGAACACAGAGAACGCCAGAAAAGAGGCACGAGTGTCTTAGTCACAAACAGACCTTTAGCAGAGAGGAGATGACTCAGACCTTTGATTGTGACCCACATTTAAGAAATTCACTTAAAATCTTAATCCAGTATAGACTTGTTTTTGTATCTAAGTGACATACAAGTCCGTGTATAAATTCTTTCTTTAAAACATGCAAACTACTCTTTTACTTTTTATTTTAATTCAGTAAAAGAGAGGAGGGTTGCCAGCCACTAAGTTGTTACGACCCATTGGAGTACACTGACCGTTATCGGCCTAAACTGCAAGTGGCCTTAGTGCTTGATAAAGAAAAATTAAATGGGGTAGTGGTTTAGACTCCAAGTCTCCAAAACAGATCAACCCGGTCAGGAAAAGGCTCTGTTAGTGTGAAAATGAAAGTGCAGTAGGTTTCCATTGTCTTGGAAAAGAGAGTAAAGAACGTGTTTTTTGTTCTTTTGAGAGGTTTACCAAAAGCTGCCTCACCCTTTGTCATGCAGACCTAGTGCCTGGGGAGAATTGACCAGTTCTGTGCAAATTGCTCCTCATCTCTTTTACAGAGATCTGGGCCTAAAATAGTTAACCTTCAGGAGATTTACACTAATGATTAGGTCTGACCCGAAGGGCTCAGAATCCACAGAGGTGGGCTGCTTTTGGCACAGGGTGTGGTTGATGAACTGAACTCCCCTGGGCTCAGTCGTCTTGGCACAGTGGGTGTGCGTTGGTGAAAAATGGCCATATGTGGGAATGTAAACGGAAAAAAGCTGTAATAAAGCCCCAGACGAGACTTCAATGCGCTTCAGCAGGTGCTTGGACCAGTCAGGACAACTCAGTAATTAACACGCACCCGCAGGTGCGGGACCAGTCTTCAACAGCGCCCCCGTGTGTTCGGGAGAAGCAATGGCAGAAAGTGATCAATGAATTTCTTTGCTTGTGGAAGAGGAGTAACTCCTTCCAGACTCAGTAAGATTCTGGGGTTCTTGGTCAGTTGTGCATGAGGGGAGATGTCTCAAAAGAATGCTATAGAACATCCTGCTATTAGGGAAAGATTAATTATAAAAAAAAGGATGTGACCGGATTTCAACTCTGAGTTTGGAGTCGCCGCAGTAGCCTGGGTGCATCTTACTGAGTCCATATTCTTAAGCACGCCACCAATGTTCTCCAAGTCTGGTCCCACGACCAGGGGCATCAGCATCATTGGGGAACTTGTTAAAAATTCAAATTCTCACCCCCTTACAGCCCCCCCAAGAACTATGAATCAGAAGCTCTGGGGGTGGGGCTGGGCAAAATCCTTATTTTACAAGCCCTCCAGGGGATTCTGATTCCACTAAAGCACAGGCTCCGGATGCGCAGGCTCCGCGGTCATGGCTCATGGGCCCAGCCGCTCCGCGGCATGTGGGATCCTCCTGGACCGGGGCACAAACCCATGTCCCCTGCATCGGCAGGCGGACTCTCAACCACTGGACCACCAGGGAAGCCCCCTTTCTCTTCTTTAATCCTTCTAATCCTGTGTCTGGGCTGGCTGCTGAAATTAAAACAATAGTTGAGACAAGTTCATTAAGAAGTTGGAAGAGAGCGCTAAGACTCTGCGGAAGAGCTGGGGCTTAGTTTGTTCCTGAGAGCTGGTAGAATTTGACCAGGCAGAGAACAGACAGGAGGATAATTTAGGCAGAGGAAGAGACGGGCCTTAGTAGAGGGAGGAAGGAACAAGGCATGCTACAGGTCAGGCAGGCAGCCAGTGTGGCTGCAGGGAAAGGTGAATCTTTCCCTGTAGATGGGCAGCAAGGCTGCAGAGGTAGTTTAGGGTCAGACTGAGGAGGGCCTGAAATCGAGGTTTAGATGCTAATGCCTTATCTGGTAGATAATAAGGAGGTGTGGGAAATTTTGAGCAAGGGAGTCCTAACATGGACATTATTTGGGGGAAAAAGAAAAGAAGTAACACAAATTTACTTTACTGTGTCAGTCACTGTGCTACAGTCTTCCATATATGCTCTCATTTTGTCCTCCCAACGATCCCAGGAAGCACTAGTGTAATCCTCACTTAACACAAGACACTGAAGCTTGGAGAAGGTCACATAGCTAGCTAGTGATGGACCTGGGCTCAAACTCAGGCAGCCCAGCTCCAGAACCCACGCGCTTTGAACTACATTTCTCAAACGTTTCTGGACTGAGCCTCAGAGTCAGAAATGTCAGTTACATCACGATCCAGGACATACATAACGAAGTGCTAGGAAACAATACTCAACTGTCGCATACTTTGATTTGTTTTTTCTATTCTATTTTCTTCTGTACTTGTCTGTTTTATTCTTTGAAGGTTTTTATTTATGGCTCACTAGTTACAGTTAAGTTATGATTTAGTAATGATTTCACATCCCACTAATGATTGGGTTCCAACCCAAGGTTTGAAAAACACCACATGAGAATATACTACTTTACAAAGAAAAAGCCAACAGATGGGAAATAGCAAGACTATAAAACAGAATAGATGGCATTTAAGCACGTAATTGTTGGGAGCAGGTGAAAAGTTTTATGGTCAGGCATGTGGGAGACAGAGAGAGGGAGAGGGAGAAATCTGAGGTACCCATTTTACAGAGGGGAAAACTGTGACTCAGAGAAGTTACGCATCTTGCCCAGCTCCATAATCAGTGAACCCGTCTCTCCCCAAGAGTGTCTGACTCCAGAGACTGTGCTCTTGACCACTAGCTGTGCTGGAACTTCTTCTCGTGACCTTCCTGATGAATACCACGTTCTCCTTAGTGTGGCCTTCTCCTGATTTGGAAGCTGACCGTAAATCTGGCTACTATGTCTGGTCAAATTCTTTTCTTCTTCGTGAACAAAAACTTTCCCAAGTGACGGGAACAGGCGTGTGTGTGGTAGTGGATCCAGGGTCCCCCGCTCTCAGTGGAGAGTAGGTTGGAGGTTAGGTTCCAGCCCCTTCTTATTCTGCCAAAGGCCAGGGACATCCCAGTTGGGGGGAGCATGAGGGTGAGTGCTGTTCTGTTCCATTTTAGGATGTGGATGTCCTGTTATCCTTTGTGCTCCAGCCACACTCTTGTCCCTTTGTTTTCTTTAAAATTTTATTATTTATTTATTTATTTAATTTTTTGGCTGCGCTGCCTGGCTTGCAGGATCTTAATTCCTGGACCTGGGATTGAATCCGTGCCCTCGGCAGTGAAGGCGCGAGTCCTAATCACGGGACCACCAGGGAATTCCCCTAAAAAAAAATTTTTTTTTTTTAAATTGAGGCATAGTTGATGCACAATATTATATAAGTTTCAGGTGTACAACATAGTGATTCACAATTTTTAAGGGTTAGAATCTGTTTATAGTTATTATAAAATATTGGCTATCTTCCCTGTGTTTTACAATGTATCTTGGTAGCTTATTTATTTTATACATGGTAGTTTGTACTTCTTAATCCTCTACCCCAATCTTGCCTCTCCCTCCTCCCCTCTCCCCCACTGGTAACCACTAGTTTGTTGTCTCTGTGAGTCCGTTTCTTTTTTCTTCTATTCACCAGTTTGTTTTATTTTTTAGATCCCACATCTAGGTGACAACGGTACAGTATTTGTCTTTATCTAATTTATTTCACGTAGCATAGTATTATCCAAGTCCATCCATGTTGTTGCAAATGGCAAAACTGCATATTCTCTTTTATGGCTGAGTGTCCCTTTGTCTTCTTGAATTTGCCAAGCTCCTTCCTTGTCCTCTTTCTCAGGTCTCAGCTGAGAATGTCCCTTCCTCAGAGTCACCTTTCCTGACCACCCCAGATAACTAGCTCTCTATCACTGCCCTCTGCTTAGTTCTGGCCATTTGTCACACACCCATTTGTGGGTTTACTTGACTGTCAGCCTCTCCAGTAGAATGTAAGCTCTATAAGGGCAGAGAACACACCAGTCTGCCTGATTCACGAACTCCTTGTGTTTAGCACCTGCCTGGCCCCAAACAGACTCTCAGTAAATATTCCTTGCACAATTGAACACATCGAGCTGGAGATCCTTCAAGATTCATGCCCATGGTGTGAACCTGGGTAAACTCTTCCCTCTCTGCATCTCAGTTATCTCATCTGCGAAATGGCCTCGAGGTGACCTCTAAGCTTCGTTCCAGCTCTGAAATTCCCCAGCTCTCTGATCTGACATTGGAAACGACTGCGCCCCTCCCTGTGCAGTTATTTTGCCTTTATCACCTAATTATTTCTTTAGAAAAGGGGGTGGGGCAGTGCTAGTAGAACCTTCATTCCTTTTTGAGCGTTGGGCAGTTTTCCAATTCTTGTAATTGCGTTAGAAACCCAGCAAACATAACCAAGTTATTGATTCTGGAGTTTCGGGTCTCCGCTGCTGAGACCAAACCCACAGGCTGGCAGCTCAGTGTTATTTTTTCTCGCTTTCTCTCTCTCTCTCTCTCTCTTTTTGTAATGTTGTGAGATCACAGGCCAGTCCCTGAATCAACAATTCTTTCAGGCTATAATAAAGTCGTATTTTTGAATTTTGCTTTTGACTTTAATTGCACCCAGGCATGAAACGAGAGAGTGAGGGTGCCGTTCCAGATGAGTGCACATTCAAAATCATTCAGACTCTACTTGGACGAGGAGAGGCAAATTAATAATGAGAACAAGCAGCCTTTGGAAATAGGCTGCCCCCCTCCTCCCTTTGTAAAATGGAATCGTTCTCCTAACAGTGTCAATGGAAAAAACACCAGAGCAAACACACTGCGGAAGGCGCTAGCACAATTGGCTCTTCTGGTCTATGCAGACCTCAATAAAGTGAAGTCTGAACTATGTACATAATAAAACCAGATAACTCAACAGTCATTCATTTATTCATCCTTTTTTTTTTTTTTTCAGCTGAGCCACGTGGCCTGTGGGATCTTAGTTCCCCGACCAGGGATTGAACCCGGGCCATGGCCGTGAAAGCGCCGAGTCCTAACCACTGGATCACTAGGGAAGTCCCACTTTTTTTCCTTTCTTTCTTTTTCTTTCTCTCTCTCCTTCTTTCTTTCTCTCTCTCTTTCTTTCTTCCTCCCTCCCTCCTTCCCTCCCTCCCTCCCTTCCTTCCATCCAACAAATGTTTGCTGAACTCATATCCTGTGCCAGATTTTGGACTGGGTAGGCGGATAAAACAGTGAATAAGACAAATACAATTTCCATCCTAATACAATAAATAGTACTCATGATAATAACTGTTATTCATACTTACTAGGTGCTTGACATAGTTTAAGTGTTTTTAATAAATTTTCTCATTTAGTCCTCACAATATCTTTAGGAAGCAGGCACCCTTGTGAGTCCTATCTTAGAGATGGGGAAACTGAAGCCCAGGGGGAATGATGTGAGTTGTTGAAGATCACGTGGCTGGAAAGGGAAGCACAAGGATGGCTGTGCTCTTACACAATGGAGTTTGGAGTCTAGCGGAGCAAGGAGGTGAGCAAGCGGGGGTTCTAACGTGGTTTGAGAAGTGATGAGCTAGGAGACAGAGAAAGGGCTGGCTGGAGAGGCTGGGAAGGGTTTGTGCGAGACGTGATGTCTAAGCTGAGCTCTGAAGAAGGAGAAAGAATAGGCAGGCACAGATTGCGGGGCATTTGGAAGAGGTGAAGATATTTCAGATGGGAGAGGGGTGGAGGGGTAGGACGGGAGAGGAATGGGAGATGGGTCTGGCAGGGTAGACAGGGGGCCGACCAAGAAGGGCCTGGGAACCCAGGCTAAGACCTCTGTGTCCCCGAGGCAGTGAGAAAGCCCTCAGGCAGCCCTGTCAGGTTCACCTCTTACAAAGTTCATGTCTAACTGCTCTGTGCCAAGAAAGGACCAGAGGGTTGGTGATAGAGAGACAAATTAGGCCCCGGGAGAGGTGACGGGGATCTGTCACGAGGCTGGGGGCAATGATGAAAAAGAGGAGTGTGTTGGTTTGAGAGGATTTCGGATGTAGAAATTGTAGGACTGGGTGATAATTCGAATCTCCATTCTTCAAATCAGGCAGGAGACTAAAGTGAACAACTTTGGTTGTCTGTGATAACTGATAAATCTCCACTTCACTTTGTGCTGTGCAGACGGGGTTACACATGAGAAAACGAGGGAACCCTCTACCCTGTGAGGTCACCTTTTCTCAAAGACTCAAAGTTGATAGGAAGAACAAATCTACATCCATGTTTCAGTCTTTGCTATTGATCATTACACCATTTTCAAACTCCTTCATAAGAATTCCTCAGCTAATTTATAATGAGGATCTAGTCTTTTTCTTTTCACTGGTGGTTGAAAGTGATTTAGTTCACCATGTTTTGCTTTTGCTTGGCTATCGAGAAGTTCAGGATGAATTTTTTATTTTTTTTTAAATTTTATTTTTGGCTGCGTTGGGTCTTTGTTGCTGTGTGTGCCGAGAGCAGGGCCTACTCTTCGTTGCGGCACGCGGGCTCTAGAGCGCAGGCTCAGTAGTTGTGGCGCACAGGCTTAGTTGCTCCGCGGCATGTGGGATCTTCCCGGACCAGGGCTTGAACCCATGTCCCCTGCATTGGCAGGCGGATTCTTAACCACTGCGCCACCAGGGAAGTCCCCAGGGTGAATTTTTACACTCATAATAAGTGTAGTAGCCTAGGGGCTTGAGCTATACATTTCGCCTTCTTTAAATTTAACTTCTATCCATTTCTACATGTGCTTTTTTTTTTTATTGGCATAAATACTTTTATAGGCCTCCAATACTGTTTGGAAGAAGTGGTGTATAAAATGATAAATACAAATTGCCCATCTGAGAGTGAGGTCACATGGTCTAGCTTCTAAACCAGCTTCATCCTCTCCTGTCACAGGTCCTGAGATTCCCCCTTTAGACTTAACTCCCTTGTGTTCGGGCATCTTCTTCATAAGACCCACAAGAAGCACGCATGTATTGTTTTGGACGGTAACTTGTCTGCACTTAATAGTAAGACAGATTAGCTTGTTGAATGTAATGTCACACTCAGCAGGGTGTAGGACTTGGAAGTGATAGGAAAGAGGACAAGGGAAATTTTGGTGGAGACCTGGAGGTTAGGGATATTTTGGAGGTTGGAGCTTTGTGAAGGCCAAGCAGTACCAGGATGGACCTGAGAGGGAGGCCGTGGAAGGAGTGTCCAGATCACCCCAAAGGAGGCCAAGAGTCACTGGCAGGAGAAATGGAGAGCCAGAAATCTGGTCACCCCGCCTGGTTTTCTGCCACTCTGTTGACACAGGCTGACCAAGCCACACTTTTGACCGACGTGAATGGCAAATCCAAAATACCATGATTAGGTGATTGCCCATGAGGAATGATGTATAGGAGGCTTGGAAAGAGATTCCACTTTCTCTGGTCTGATCTTTTATTACGTTTCCACTGTTGGTGGTTTATTCATTGCATCAAGTCACTGCCATCTCAGGAAGTCTCTGCTAAAATGTGAATACTCCCAGTGATGTCATGAAAGAAGGATAAGATCATAGAAACATAGACCTTTGGGCTGGAAGGGCTCTTGGAGAGAACTGATGGCAACCCTCGTGTATGTGATACACGAGGAAACTTAACCACAGGGAGGTTAGACCAATCAGACCAAAATCACCAAGCCAGTTAGTGACAAAACTTGGACTAGAATGCAGGTCTCTGGCCACTAGTAGAAGCTCTTTCTATATTAGAGGCTAGTTTACATCCAGTTCCTTTCTAAAGTAACAGCTAAATAAAAGGAAACTGGAGCTCCAGAGTGAGCAGGTTTTGATAGGAGGAGAGAGAAGAGAGACCAGTAGTAATTCTGTGGACTTATGGAGACCCGAACCATTTTTGTGAACCTGTGTTATGGTTGTGGAGAATTGTGCTTTGTCTATATCACATGATTCTGGTGGGACCGTCAGTCAAAGACCTTAAATCTGGCCAACCCCCTCCCCCTGAGGGCCCATCTGACTAAGTCTGGTCAATCATAGGTCACCATGCCCATTTTGTAGTCATTGGTCCAAGCAAGGGGTGGCTTCCAGGTCCAATCAGAGTCCCTCCATGAAATGGGATGGAGGGAAGTCTTACTTCCTCTGTAAAGACTATTTGGCCTGGAGCTGTAAGAGGCCATCTTTCTCATGTTATTTGAGAGAGCCTGCCTGGGTATGAAGCTCACTCACAAAAAAGCAGAGCCCAATACAAGAAAGAAAGAGCAAGAAAGAGAGGAAGTTAGGGAGAGGAGGAGAGAAGGAGGGAGAAACAGAGAGAGAGAGATGAAGAGAATGAGACAGAGAGTACGAGAGTACAAGAGCAAGCAAGCATCTGGAAGAAATAATTTGAGTATCTGGATCCAGCTATGCCTGAAGCCAGATGCACTTTAGGACTTTTCAGTTGGTGGGAGCCAATAAGTACCTTATATTTTTTCTGTTTAAACTCATTCAAGTTGAGGTTCTCTTCCTTCTAACTGTAAAGATCCTGTTTATAATAAACTTTTTATATAAATTATCCCACTTGATTCTCTCGGCTGCTCTGTGAGATAGGTATCATCATGGTCACCATTTTATGAATGTGAAAATTGAGGCTCAGTGATTGGCCTGAGGTTATAGAGCTTTATGAAAGCAGCCTGTGTTACTCTTTATAAGATCCTTTCTTTTTATCTGCTAAATCCTGGCTGTGCAAGGGTTTAGGCTGAGAGGCCTGGATGCCAGCTCTGTCCTTTTGTGGCCTGGTGAGGGGCTAGCCGTCCTCTGAGCTGGCTGTTCTTCCAAAGCTGGTGTGTTCACGCACCATTAGCAGCTAAGATAATGCTAAGTAGATAGGATAACTACCCTTGGCCATGAGAAGTGGGTTATTTGAATGGCTGAGTTGGGCACGCTCACCAGCAGTCAGGGGCAGGCATGTCTCCAGCCTTGTGTGGGTGGACACTGTGCCAGCCGCCCAGGCTGCCGTCACCTCCTCCAGGACCACAGCAGGCCTTGGTGGGAAGCTCCACCGCGAGCCATTCTCCTTTGAGGTCAGCACGTGGTGCTGCTGGGAGCCTGTGGTCAGCATGTGGTAACTCAAATAATACGCTCCACCGGGGTGAGAAAGCCACAACACAGCATGGAGGAAACAGTTCACCGGAACTTTCTACCTCATGTCTGCTGGGCAAGAGGGCCTTTGCGGCTGGGCTTTGAGCAATGCCTCTGAGTTCACCCATCTGTTCTCCCCAGAGAGTCCTGTTAAAAGACAGGTGGGGGACCTCCCTGGCGGGCCAGTGGTTCGGACTCGGCGCTTCCACTGCAGGGGGCCCGGGTTCGATCCCTGGTTGGGGAACTAAGATTCCGCATGCCGCTCAGCAGGGCCAAAAAAAAAAAAGACAGGTGGGTTGTAACACAGGAGAGCACCTCTAAACATCAGCTTAAAAGGCCTGACTCTCCCTGTCTGGATTATTTCCCCCAGCACTGGGGCTGGATGAGGACACACAGACACATCTTTCTACTTCTGGGGCGTCTCTCCAGCCCCTCAGAGAACACGCCAAGTTCTGCACCTCCCTAATGAAGACACCCAGCCGTGTGGGGTGTGACCGGATTGTTTTCTGGACCAGCTCCTTGGCTAATTCGGTGCGTCTGCCTCAGTTTTTCTCGCATGTTCCTGGGAGCCACGTGGTCCAGCACCACAGGAAGAAAAGTCTGCGAGTTACGGCTCCTCTGACTCGGGAGCACATTTCGCCTCTGATGTCTTTTTCCTGAATGCGTTTCAGCTTTACTCTTCTAATTCCTTCTCTCCCATCTGGTTTCTATCTGACCCAAGCAGATGTTTTTTCCATTTAAAATAGCACACGCACCTCTTTCTTCTTTACATGCCGTGTTTTCAGTTTTGAAACGCTTTTTCATCCGGACTGAAACACATGTTTTGCTTTGTTTTTTTCTTCTTTTCCTTCTTCTTCTTCTTCAAGAAAAGAAATGTACCTTTATTTTGATTTGGGTATGTGTCAATTCTTTCAGCAGACCCACAGAACAATTGCAATGAATGTCTCTCTCCCCTGGCTAGGATGCCCCTCCACACATCCCCGATCGGCGTGCTCTGTGCACGGACAAGCTTTAAGCCATGACTAATATCAGCAAAGCACAGTATATATAACATGGTCAGTCGTGTATCATAAATATTTATAAAGACCATAGGAGACTTGCTCATAATGCAGAGGGTTGTGCCCAGCAGGAGTTGAGCAGTACGTATTGGAGATTTTTGGAAAATGAAGAATAGATGACCTTTTCCCCAAATGACAAAATGCCTCTCCCCCCTCCTCCCTGCAACCCCGCCACCTCCTAGATTTTAAAGATGGATGGGAAAGTGAAGCCCTGGAATTTTCTTTGCTGATTGAAGAGTGAGGCGGAACACTTTGCCATCACCCATAGAAGAATTTATTCCCATTTTAAGTAATGTTTACACTATCCACCACACCATAGGGAAAAGAAGACAGTGAGAATTTGAAAAAGAGTGAGGCTCAATATTCAAGACAGTGGCCGATTAAACAAGAGGCAGGGGTAAAGCACTGGGATTAGGAGGACAACTGAATTCTGAGTCCACAGTTTGTAGGCGGTGTGAGCTCTTTGTGTCCCTAAATTTCCCTTCCTTCTCAGGGTCTTTGCACACGCTCTTCCCTGCATGTGTAACACTCTTCCTGCCTTTAGCATGGGGGTACCTTCAGGTCTCTGCTTCGATGTCACCTCCTCAAGAGGGTCCTTCCCTGACCACCCCTTCAATGCAGGCCTGCCATGTGCCTAGTTTGTCTTCATCATTACACGGAGCACCAGCTCTTGTTATGTCTTTGTTTCCTTGTTTTCTATCTGTTCGCAGGTCTTCATAATGCTAGGGGCTATGGTCCTCCCTTCTCATAAAAAAAAAAAAAAAAGACTTTTTTTTTTTGAGCAGCTTTAGGTTTACAGAAAAATTGAGTGTAAAGTACAGAGGGTTCTAATCTACCCCACCACACCCCCATCTCCCCCAGTCCCCCTATTATTACTTTTTTTCCCCTATTATTAATATCTTGCCTTAGGTGGTGCATTTGTTACAATCGATGAGCCAATGTTGATACATTATGATTAACTAAAATTCATAGTTTATGTGAGAGTTCGCTCTTGGTGCTGTACATTCTATGGGTCCACCATTATAGCATCATACAGAACAGATTCACTGCCCTAACAACCCCCTGATCTCCACCTACTCCTCCCTCCCTCCCTGGAACACTTGGCAACCAGTGATCTTTTTTCTGTCTCCATAGGTTTCCAGAATGTCATATACAGTTGACCCTTGAACAACGTGGGTTTGAACTGCACAGGTCCACTTATATGTGGATTTTTTTCCATAGTCAATACTAGAATACTACGTGATCCATGATTAGTTGACTGGTAGTGTGCATACGGAGGAACCCCGGATACAGAGGACTAGAAGGCTGACTTTAGGTTATACGTGGGTTTTCCACTGCATGGAGGGTCAGCACCCCTAACCCTTGCATTGCTCGAGTCAACTGTAGCTGAAATCATATAGTATGTGTAGCCTTTTCAGATTGGCTTCCTTCACTTAGCAATTTTTCCTCCCTGCCTCATTTGTAACCACTGTATTCCAGAGTCCTCGACTTAGGAAGTGCCCAGTGAATATTTCTGGAATGAATAAATGAATGAGCCTTAGGTTGTCCTGATTTGTAAAATGAGTCTACCTTATAAGGTTGTGAGGATTCATGAAGGTAACACATGGGAAGGACTTGCCGAGCTTATGACCCCTGGTGAGCCCTTGAGAGTGGTAGTTGCTATTCTGGGGGCATAATCTGGGTCTTGGTGATGCTGGTGTGTGGATGGGGAGTGTTCAGGGGCTGACAGTGTGTTTACGAAACTTGGGCTTTTTTCAGAGCTCTGGCAGGTAAAACCACAATTTCTATCAGCCTTTCTATCTCAGGATAGCCACTCCTAAATTTCTGGGGCCATTGGGAAATCTTGGGAAGCTGCTGATACGATGTCTCTGGTCATGGTTTTCAGAGCAAAATATTTCCACTATTTGCAATTATTCTGAGAGATGCTTCTTGCAAAATTATTCTGGGGCTCGGTATTTGAAATGTTCTTATTTCTTTTCTCTGACATGATCTTGAGTAACCCCAGCTTTTCTTGAAGAAAATCTTCATGTGGTGATCCCAGTTCTACTTCCTGTGGCGATGGAGTGGAAATTCTGATGGCTATCCCAGTGGGAACCTGATGAGACTGGCCTGATTGTAAAAGTGTGGCCTGCACGTGTAAAGTCTCTATATTCTGCAACTCTTCAATTGTCTGAAAATTCCAGATTGCTGAAACAACTTCTGAAATGTAAAATGTGAAAAGCATCTCATAAGAGCTCCTATCCTTATTTAAAATGCTTTTGGGAACTGGAACGTTTCTCTGGCTTTTTTAGGCCAAGATAGAAGTTGGCCTAAAACTTCGATTTCGATGTTTTATCTATCTAATGCCATCCATCTGGATGCTTGGGGATGGCCATGTGACTGTCACATGAGTGCTCTGGCATTTTCTGGAGTGCTTGAATCGTTGTTTTATAAAAATAAAATACAACTTTTGAGATATTTTAAATGTGTTGTGCTAAACAGAATTGGTTACACAATGTAAGCCTTTGTCATTTTAATTGGAGGAAAAAATCCTTCTTCTTACTCTGGTAAGAAGAAAGTGATATATCCAAATTAATAGGGTGAAAAATTTTCAAACAAATTTCCTTTAGGAAATCTTAAAATCTTTATAGGCTATTAGTTCTAATAATTAAAAATCCCAGTTGTAGGTTTTCAACTTTACACATAAATGGGATCTCTTCTTGGGACGCAACCTGCTTGAAGGTCAGATGAAACCCAAAGGTGAGAGAAGTTGGCTGTGGGTTAGAGCAGGGGTTGTCAAACACTATTGTTTGTAGGAATCATTTGGGTACTGGATGCTCATTAAAAATGCAGATGCCAGGGCTTCCCTGGTGGCGCAGTGGTTGAGAGTCCGCCTGCCGATGCAGGGGACACGGGTTCGTGCCCTGGTCCGGGAGGATCCCACATGCCGTGGAGTGGCTGGGCCCGTGAGCCATGGCCGCTGAGCCTGCGCGTCCGGAGCCTGTGCTCCGCAATGGGAGAGGCCAGAACAGTGAGAGGCCTGCGTATCGAAAAAAAAAAAAAAATGCAGATGCCACCCCCCACCAAGATTCTGACTTAACTGCCTGGGGTGTGAGATGAGGTCCAAAAGTTTTCATACATATGGATTCCAGAAATTTCCCAGATTAGTGTCGTTTGAACTAATATTTATGGAGCACTCTTTGAAGAGCGTTGCACACATTCACTTATTTAAACCTCACAGTAACCCTCAGAGGTGGGTACCTTTATTATCTTCATTTCACATGGGAGAAAACTGAGACAAAGGAGTTACACATCTCACCCAAGGTCACCCAGACTCAGTTGGCTAGAGCAGACCTGGGGTTCAAACTCTGGCAGTCTGGTGCCAGAGTCCAAGCGTTCAGCCACGTTGCTACACTGGCTCTTGTGGGTTATCGTTACTTCCTTACTTTGAATCTGCATGAAAGATTTTTTTTTTTCCACTTCTTGCCTAAATGAAAATTTGCATCTTTCTGTGACCTAGTTCAGCTATGTTGTATAGAGCGATCAGTTGATTCTATCAAGATGACCAGGCATATAGACATAAGAGCACTTGGAAAGAAGTGGACATATCTGTTAGGAATGGCTAATAATAAGTGTTGGTAAGGATGTGGAGAAACTGGAACCCTGGTACATTGCTGGTGGGAATGTAAAATGGTACAGCCACCATGGAAAACAGTTTGGCAATTCCTCAAAAAGTTAAATGTAGAATTGCCATATGATCCAGCAATTCCACTTCTAGGTATATACCCAAAAGAACAGAAAGCAGGGACTCGAGCACATTCTTGTATACCAACATTCACAGCAGCATTAGTCACAAGAGCTAAAAGGTAGGAATAACCCAAATGTCCATCAATGGATGAAGAAGTAAATGAAATGTGGTATATCCATACAATGGAATATCGTTCGGCCACAGAAAGGAACAGGAAATTCTGACAATGCTACAACACGGACGAACCTTGAAAACACATGCTAACTGAAATAAGCCAGACACAAGAGGATAGATATTGTATAATTCCACTTATATGAAGTACCTAGAATAGTGAAATTCATAGAGACAAAAAGTACAACAGAGGTTACCAGGAGCTTGGAGGGTGCAGGGAGAGGAGAACGGGGAGTTACTGTGTAATGCGGCAGTCTCCAACCTTTTTGGCACCAGGGACCGGTTTCATGGAAGACAAGTTTTCCACGGACGGGGGGCTGAGGGGGTGGCGTGGGATGGATCAGGCGGTGATGCGAGCAAAGGGGACAACAGATGAAGCTGGACTCGCTCACCCGCCGGTCACCTCCTGCTGTGCGGCCTGGGTCCTAACAGGCCGCAGACTGCTACGGGTCCTCGGCCCGGGGGCTGGGGACCCCTCGTGTAATAGGTACAGAGTTTCTGTGTGGGATGATAAAAAAATTCTGGAAACATAGATATTGGTGATGGTTGCACACACTGTTAATAAACTTAATGCTCTTGAATGTACTTATTGCTAGCGTACTTAATGCTATTAATGTACTTAATGCTACACTGACAAATCGTTAACATGATAAATTTTGTTATTTATATCTTACTGCAGAAAAAAAAAAAAGAAGGAAAGAAATGGAAAACAGAGACCATCAGCCAAATGAGAAGAGACACTGAGGCAATGGGCCTTTGGATTTGATTCAGATTCTTATCTCAGCTCTTGGCATTTTATCCAGATAATCATCCCCACTGTTATCCATTTCAATGTGTGCACAGACACAGATGGGATAACTTTATAGAGACACCACTGAAATCCATCAAATGTTTATCTTCCTGTATAGAATAAAAGTTATTAATGTTAAAAAACATTAAAACGATTTTAAAACACTAAACTTCTAACAAATCCTAAGCAATACAATCCATTAAGATGAAGAAAGTCCCTCTGATTCTTGGGGAGGGGTTTACCACAGTGTTGCTATGATTACTGTGGGTGTTGTAACGACCCATTCATAAATACAGGCAGCCCAGTTATTGGCTCATCCCAGGCACGTGTTATGGGAAACAGAAACGTGCAACCTTGACCTCCAAAAGGATGAACCCTTGCCAACTCAACTGAAAGAGCAACTTGTAGATTGTATCCAGTGAAGGGCTGTGGTTTGAGCAAAGACAAACGTTACATAAAGCAGAGTTTGTTGTTCAATCCTGCTGAGGATGAGTAAAGTTCACAAGAGCTCAGTTCAACATGTGTAACCAGATAGGACACCAAAGAATTAACTAACATGGACCAGGCAGCAGAACGTGACCGCACATAGGGACCACATTCATCACGAACCAGGGCGTTCGGGAGATGGACTTCATGACTCAGGAACGAAGGAGTGGGCTCTGCTTGATGAAGGGAACGATCGCACTTGAGAAAGAGCAGAATCATATCCTGGTAGGGTTACGGCGAGGCATGATAAAGCTTATGGTGAATTCTAGTAAGTACTTTAGAGCACACGGCAAATAAACTCACAATATCTCTATCCTCTATTCTAGGGGGCACTTGTAGTCTTCTTCAACAATTCAACTGAAGGAGCAATGTGCTAATCTGTGAGTCAGTTTATGACTTCTTTTTTTTAGATGTTGGGGGTAGGAGTTTATTACTTTATTTATTTATTTTGGCTGTGTTGGGTCTTCGTTTCTGTGCGAGGGCTTTCTGTAGTTGCGGCGAGCGGGGGCCACTCTTCATCGCGGTGCGCGGGCCTCTCACTATCGCGGCCTCTCTTGTTGCGGAGCACAGGCTCCAGACGCGCAGGCTCAGTAGTTGTGGCTCACGGGCCTAGCTGCTCCGCGGCATGTGGGATCCTCCCAGACCGGGGCACGAACCCGTGTCCCTGCATTAGCAGGCAGATTCTCAACCACTGCGCCCCCAGTGAAGCCCCAGTTTATGACTTCTTAATGCTAGTGTCCACATCTGGACAGCTAGCATCTGCCCATCAACAGCGTTGATAAGAACAGCTGATCTGAATAATTTAGGAAATCCTTCTCCTTTAAAAAAAAAACTATATAGGTGTGAATTACTTTATTTGGTTAACTAAATGGACAAAAGCTGTTATTTACTTTTGCTCTGTAGTTGTGCATACGGTTTTTCTGTTCAGGATACAGGGAGAGTGGACTAGTATTTCTCAAATCTCTCAAACTAGTCATATCTCTCTAACTACCACCGTAATCCAAGCCACCCTCAACTTCCACCTGGGCTGCTGCCGTAGTCTCCTAGTGGGTCTCCCTAAGGCCAAGTTTGCTTTCCTCAACCCAGTCTGTAGTCCCCAAACTGAGTGATCTTTTTAAAATGGAGATCTCCTCATTCCACTTCCCTGCTTAAAACCATCGAATAGCACCTCATTCCTTGTTCTTATAAAGCTTTAAACATTTTCTAGGTCCTGCTGAGTTTAGTCCCTCCCCGGCATTCTGGTGCCTGGTCTTGCCCTTGACCCTGTACCGCAGGGCCACCCTCCAGCCCCCAGCCTGCTAGCAACAGCTCCACCAGCCTCCTTTCCATTCTCTGAACTCACCTAACACTTACCAGCCCCAGAGCCTTTGCCAACGCCAGTCCCTCTTTCTGGAAGACCCTTGCAATCAGTTTTGAGTTGGCCAACTCTTATTTTACACTCCTATTGGTAAGTTACTTTCTCAGAGAGATCTTTCTGGGGCACCCATCGAAATGAGATACTTTGTGTATTCTCTTTCTCTCAGGTCCCTTTCTTCCCTAGCACTTATTATTGTTGGTAACTGTATTTTTTTTATCTGAGTGATTGTATAGGTAATGTCAGCAGTCTGCTGCACTATTAGCATAAAAGGGGCAATGTGTATCTTCTTTATTAATGCATCTTCAGAATCTGGCAGGTAGGTAGCCTGGTACCTAGGAGTTCCTCAATAAATACTTGTTGAATGAGGAATACTTAATCATAACAAGCTCACTGCGGTCAGAAAGAAGATGTAGGTGGAGACAGCTCATAAACAAACCCCATGCATTTTTTAGGACTCTGAGTTAGTTTTATTAGTGTCCAGATACCTTGTTAAATTCAAAAATCATGACACTGGGGGAGAAATCTGATTAATTATTTAACCTTCATTCATATTTAATACGGCTTTTCTAAACAGATAGGGAGCTCTGCCAGCCTTGTAAATAGGTTTACAAAATTTGTATGGTCGAAATGCATACAGACAAAGCAATCCCATCATTTCCCTCCTTCTCTGCTTTTATTATTCGTCAACTCATACTGACCAAATCAGGTCAGTACTTGGCAACAGGAGATGTGGAAAGGAACTGAGGACGGGGTGGGGGGTGGGGGGGCGGGTAACAATTGACATGGAATCCTTCAGAGCTCCCAGTGGACCCACATTCTTAGGAAAGTCAGTGCGATAAGTGTAGCGAGGAAAGACAGGAGATAAAAAATATCTTTTCTAACCATTGCTTAATGTTTTTAGATCCACCTTCAGCAGGGCAGCCAGAATTATTTTTAAAAATGACCCAGTTGATTCTTAAAGCTCTCCAAGAGACAGAAATGCCATGATCTCCACAGGGATGAGGTAAAGATTAAATGAGATAATACACGGAAAGGATTTAGCCAAGTGGTCTCCATCTAGTGCTCAATCACGCTGTTGGCGAGGATTATTACCATTCAGCAATGCTGGGAAAGCCTCTTTCAAATCTTAAGTCTTAGAACCTACACTGATTATCTTGGCTCTCTTGAGACCAAAAGTTTTTGTTAAATCAAACCTAGCCTCCTTGTCATTCAACTGTCTTTGATAACCTTTAATATTTTCTGTACTTTCCTTAAAATATGAAATTATAAAGTAAGAAGTAGCTACTTCATGTTGGCTATATCTAAGAGAGTTGGAGGGAATTGCAGGATCTGAGCAATTAGCCAAACAGCTAAGCCTAGATTTTTCTCCTCTTTTCTATCCTAATAGAATAGGTTTGGGTAATTGCATCAATTCTACACTTCATTTTGCATCTATCCCCAGAGTCTTAGCTGTGCAAAATGGGATGTCCTTTAATGATTTCCTCTGAATGGCTTTCCATGTGGGGAGGAAGAGGGCCCCTCTTGTTCAAATACAAAGGAACCATCCATCCACCAAGACCTTTCTTCTCTGCTAAGTATCTCTTGAATTTCAAAAGAGGGCTTGGAATTTCTCAGTCCTAATGTTAACCCGTAGCTCCAGAACTGCAATTTACTGTCTTTGTCCCTTTAAAACCAGAAAACACTACAGGCAATGAAATAGCAGTTCTTATTTTTCTTGGGTTCAAAACAAGACCAGATTCCAACCTGCTCATGCTTACCATTTCACAGCAACCAAGCGGTTTATGATAATCAGCTCAAGAATACACTTTCCTTCCAAACAAGGAGATGGCTACTAGCAGCAACAGCTGTATTTTGCTAGTCAGTCCTCATGGTAAAGATTTACAGTTTTCAATTCTGTCACTTGGTTTGCCAACTGTTCCTCTTCCTGGAGCTGCCCAGTTGTTTTTTTGAGGGGCCTTGAAGTGGTTTCCTAGCTATTTAAACTCCCCCTGAATGACAATGCGGCTTTAGAGCCGGACTGAAGAATGGAATTCCCTGTTTATATCCACAAGACTTCTCCACTCTCCCTCTTTTAAACATATGCAGAGTCACCGCAGAAACTGGAACCAGATTAAAAGAAATGCTGGCTTTTAAGGCCAGTTTGAAAAACGGTAAAGCTGGAAGCCGGCTCCGCGCTCTCGGCCTCTTCCCTTTCCGCGTTATGTGATTCATTTGCTCTAATCCATCACCGATTCATCATGCTCGTCCATCAGAACCTTCAAAGCCAAGCCCACAGCTGCTTTTGCCATTTATCAGTGGGAAATAAAAGAGAAAGGGGGGAAAGTAAGGAAAACACATCACCCCGTTCCAGGGCCTGGGATAATGGGTGTGAAAAAAGGGTGGAGGGTAAGCTTATCTAATGAAACCCAGAGGCTTGCAAGGATGTGAATTCTTGAACAAAGGATTATAACTGAAAGCAAGCCCAGCAGCCAGTCTGCCACCAAGTTTCGGGGAGAAAGCCTGACAGAAACAGAAGGTTTAGGGGGGAAACTAGAGGAATGTGCACCAAATGATACCCACACTCTGGAGGAATTTAAGACTCAAATATTTGTAGGAATTTGTTCTCTATGACTAGCCTCTCAGCTTGCTTTCAGCTGTGCAGTAGAACTGAGGCATTCGGCCTGGGAAGCAAACATTCGACCTTGAAGCCCTTCCTTGCAGACTGGAAAATGAAGGGTCAAGTAATTCACAGTTATCAATTTCATAAGATGTCTTGCAAATCACCTGCCACTGGAACACTGCTGATGAGTGTCTCAGTCTTGAATTGGTGATGCACCAAGGTTTGCTCTCAGGTTTGAGGATCAAAAAGCAGGGCTTTCTGACTCAGTGATTCCACTTCTAGAAGTATAGGCTATATATTTATAACCCATGGGAGGAGAGGTCCATCTCTTTGTGATAGCATAAGATAGAAACAGCCTCAATGTTCACCAATAATGGCATAAGATGTAGTTATGAAGAATGAGGAGGGTAAGGAAACCATGGGTATTCAAATCTACTCCTTATTGTGGGAATTCTCAGCAATAAAAAGGAACAAGGTTCTCAGATGTGCAACACGGACGAATCTCAAAAACAAAAGAGTATATACTGTATGGTTCCATTTATAGGAAATTCTAGACCAGGCAAAGGTATTTTATGGTAGAAAAACCAATAGTTTCTGAGGATATAAGAGTGGGAATTAACTGGGTGAAGGACATGAGAGAAGGGATGATATTAATATTCTATATCCTGATAAGAGTTTGGGTTTCACAAATGTATTCATTTATCAAAACTCAGGGAATATACACCTAAGGTTTGTGCATGTCTCAAACCTCAGAATATTTACTTAAGATTCTTGCATTTTATTATATGTATATTTTACATGAAAACTGTAAACAGATATTGAACTCTAGGTAATGATACACTTGCTGAAGTATTTAGGTGAAAGTGTATTAAGTCTTGGGACTTCCCTGGTGGCGCAGTGGTTAAGAATCCGCCTGCCAATGCAGGGCACACGGGTTCGATCCCTGGTCGGGGAAGATCCCACATGCCGCGGAGCAACTAAGCCCACGAGCCACAGCTACTGAAACCCATGCGCCCAGAGCCCGCGAGCCACAACTACTGGAGCCCGCGCACCTAGAGCCTGTGCTCCGCAACAAGAGAAGCCACCGCAGTGAGAAGCCCACACACTGCAACAAAGAGTAGCCCCCGCTCACCGCAACTAGAGAAAGCCCACGCGCAGCAATGAAGACCCAATGCAGCCAAAAATAAATTTTTAAAAAAAAGTGTATTGAAGCCTTCAATTTATCTTGAAATGCATCAAAAAGTAATGTGGTTTCATGGATGGATAGAAGGATGGCGAATGGGTGGATATTTGATAAAGCGAGCACAGTAAAATGGCAATGGGAAAACTGAGCTGGTGAGTGTTCACAGGTATTCACAGTAAACTTACTTAAACTTTGATCTGTTTTGAAAATGTTTAATAGGTGTTGGGGGAAAAAAGAATGAGGAAGCTTTTTATGTCCTGATAAGGGCTTATCTCCAGTTTTTTAAAAAATTTTTAAAATTGGGGTATAGTTGTTTTACAGTGTTGTGTTAGTTTCTACATTACAGTGAAGTGAATCAGCTGTATGTGTACATAGAGCCCCTCTTTTCTGGATTTCCTTCCCATTTAGGTCACCACAGAGCACTGAGTAGCGTTCCCTGTGCTATACAGCAGGTTCTCATTAGCTATCTATTTTATACTTATTGCTGTATATATGTCAATCCCAATGTCCCAATTCATCCCAGGTTTATTGTTAAGTGAAAAAGTAACAGTATTCATAGTATGCTACCAATTGTAGAAAAAAAAAAACAAACGCATATGAATGTTTGTTACTATGTGCAAATAGAGGAAGACATAGAAATGGAATACTAGAGAGGTAATAATCCTAGAAACACCTTAGAGGACGGGAGGTAGGGATGACAGGGCATATTTTAAAACGTAAAGTAAATCATTTTGTACCTTTGGATCTTGTATATGTAGACCTACTCAAAGAAAAAAACATGAAAAAGGATATACATCTGAGCTGTCTCAAATATCAAGGCTGACACTTGGAATTTATTTATTTTTTTAACATCTATTCATTCACTCGATATTCACCGATCTCTTGTGTGCCAGGCATTGTCCCAGACCCTGGGGAGGGTAAGGAACCAAAGCCAGAGGTTGTCCCTGCTCTCACGGAGCTTACTGACTCGTGGACCTAGTTAAAGGTCAGGTACATGTCCTAGGGTGACCTAACCTAGTCTGGGGTGGGGTGGGATGGACTGAGGATGGCAGTCTGGGCAGGGAGAACAGTTTGTGTGAAGGTTCTGTGATGGGAGGGAGCAAGGTAGTTCAAGTCCCCTAAAGAAGATCAGGATGGAGGATCCCAGAGAACACAGAGGGCTGAGGTAGAAGGCAAGGAGATACCAGTGGGGACCAAACATTCAGGATATTGATCTTTATCCTGTTATTTAACATCATAACTTACTTTCTGAACATGTTTTGTATGTCAAGATACATGTTTTTTTCTATCTGTAATTTTCTCCCCCCCACAAATTCTAAGAGGACGTCAGGGCAGAACTTGTTATAGCTCTTCCCAGGAGAAATGGAGCATCTCACTAAATCTCCTGGTGTCTCAGCCGCTCACATCACCTTGTTCCTTCCACCTCAGGACACACTGGCCTGACTTCCAAGGGCCAGAGCCTGCATTTCTTTGCCTGAGGGCTTTCTCTGGCTGCTGGAGTCCTCTGTGCCCCCGAGGCAGGCAGATGGCTCCCCTAGAGAGATAATGCCCTCAACCAGCAATTTGATGAGAATTGGGATATTTGTAGCCCAGCTTCTCCACTTTGGCTTTCACCATCCTTTCTCCCTTTCCTCAGTGGGAACTGGGGAGGGCTGGGTTTGATGAGTTCAGTTGCAGAATTTGGACTTTAGTTAAAATCCTAGGTCTTTTGACCTCATCTTTAGCCTCATCAGAGGAGCACACGGTTACTTGTCACATTTTCTTCTCAAGAACACAGCTGCTGTTTCTCTGATCTTTAATCTCACTAAATACAATCACAGAAGAGACAGTCCTTTAAAAATTGTCTTCCATTTTCTATCAAGATGGTCGACTCACACTTCTAGCGTATGGTCCCTTTATATTCTTCTAGGCACCAGCACAATATTGAAATTATCAAGAACCAGAGAAACAGATGCCAAGTAGTCTGAGTGGATCAAAAATATTGCTTTATGTGACTAATTATTTCTGAGGGACTTTTACCTTTAAGCCTTTAAACTAGAATACATGCTTGGTATAGCTAATTCTCCACATCCCGTCTTTCACACTCTTCATTTGTTACTTTTGAAAAAAGTCAGTGAAATTTTCTGCAGAGGTCAGATATGAAGAAATCTATGGCAGGGTGAAATTTTATAGTCTGGATGCTGCCTTTTTATTAAGGTGTCATTTCCTTTCCTTAAGAAGAATGAGGCTGTTTTAGGGTGGGTCTCAGTGAATGACTCAAACCCAAACCCTTTTAGTTTGGGAAGTCCAAGTACCAAGAAAATTTTCACGCTGGGATTACTTGTCCAGATGGTTTGAGCACAGTTTTCTTGGCATGCTTGCAAGAACACAGGAATTTTCAGGGGAAACCAGAGAACATAGTAGGGAGGAGAAGAGGTGGGGAGGATAAGCGTGGCTAAGAAGTTAGAAAAAAATTTGGATTCCACAAAATGGCACTGGCCAGCTGAACTGGAATCAGTCCTAGTTACATTTGGCAATGTTAGCCCTCTCCCTTCTCCAAGAGCACAGACTTCCCTTTGTCACAGTGGGAATTACCTGGCTCTCCTAACAGAGGAGGAAAGAACCAGAGGGAAATTCACAGTGCTGATGGAGGTGAGCATGGAGGTGCAGCACAGAACACTGCCACCAGGAAACCTGGGGTGAACTCCTGTATGCCTGCATAGGGCACTGAGCGAGGTAGAGAAGGAAGGCTGTGAAGGGAGATGTCATTTCAAAGAGCTGTGTTAGACCTGGAAACAACGTGGGTGAACAACTTTCTCTGATAGCCTCAGCAGCCACTGTTTAGAAACAGAACTAAGGTGGGGTGGTAGGAAGAACTCTGAGATGGCCCACCGGATTCCCCTGGTGGACACACACTATTTTCTGGTCATTCAATCAACCACTATTCTAAGCACTGATGTGAAAGAATTTCACAGATGTAATTAAGGTCCCAAATCAGCTGACTTTAAGATCGGGTGTTGGTCCAGCGGGACCTGACCTAGTCACATGAGTCCTTTAAAGACAGAGAGTGGCAGAGATGAGAGTCAGAGAGACCTGGAGAAAAGCAAACATCCACGTTTGTGAAATGCCCACGGGGGCCATAAGGCAAGGAGTGTGGGTGACCCGTAGGAGCTCAGGGTGGCTCCCAACTGACAGCTAGGACATCAGTCCTACAACCACAAGGAAATGAATTCTACCAACAACCGATGCGCTTTGAAGAGGGCCAAAGCCCCAAGATAAAACGTTAGCAAGTCTTGGCTAACGTCTTGATTTCAACCTGGTGAGATCCTCAACAGAGAATCTAGCCATGCTGTGCCCAGACATCTCACCTACAGAAACTGGGAGATAATAAACTTGTGG
Source organism: Mesoplodon densirostris (assembly GCF_025265405.1). NCBI lineage: Eukaryota > Metazoa > Chordata > Mammalia > Artiodactyla > Ziphiidae > Mesoplodon > Mesoplodon densirostris. The sequence continues at coordinate 86,618,789 of NC_082670.1, forward strand.
CAATTTGTGACTCAGCAACAGAACAGTAAGTCAGAAGACAATAGAGTCACAGTTGGACAGTCAGTGTGGCTTGGTGATGAAGAGGATGTGCTCTTTCTTCAAATGTCTCTGATCAAAATCCTGGCTCCACCACTTACCAGCTGTGTAATTTGGAACAAATTACCTAACCTCCCTAAATCTCACCGTCCTCATGTGTAAATCAAGATTAAAATAATGGTTAAGATCAAAAGAATGTTATGAAGATTAAATGAAATAATGTGTCAAGTTCTAAATATGATGCATGGCACATAATGAATGCTCAAAAAGCAAAATATCAGCAGCAGCAGCAGCCATGATTTGTGCAACACAAAGCACATGTTGGGCCCTTTGCAAGGGGCTTTACAGGATTCATCTTGACAGAAACCCTGCGACGATGAAATTATTATACCCATTTTACAGATGGGGAAACTGAGACTCAGAGAAGTTCAATAGCTTGTCTAAGGTTATGCAACTAGTAAGTGGAGGAGTCAGGATTAAAATACGGGGCTCTTTGATTCATCGGCGGAACGTAGGTTCCAACCATGGCAAAGAGGTTGTAACTCTTGAGATTCTTCTTTGGAGGAGTACCAGGGTGACAGGTTGGGATTCTGGCCCGCTGAGTATCTCAAAATGGAGCCAAAATGATTATCTGTGCTCCAGCCATGGTCTCTGGTCTATAGGATTCTCTCTCCTTTGTCTCTCTGCCCCCTTGTTTGGGTACCTCCTGCTTAACTTCAGACCTCAGCTCAAATATCACTTCCCCAAGGAGGCCTTCTCTGACCCCAGAGGCCAAACCAGATCCACTTCAACACATTCTCATAAAGTTCCTCTCTTCTGTAATAGTTCTCACATTTTATCGTTATGTGCCAGACGAGCGGTTCTCAGCCAGGGGTAATTCTGCCTGCCAGGGGACATTTGTCTATGTCTGGAGACACTTTTTGTTGTCACAACTGGAGGGTGTGTGTGTGCAAATTCCACGAATAGGTCAGAGATGCTGCTAAATATCCTACAGTGCACAGCTTAGAGTCCCCACAACAAAAATGATCTGGCCCCAAATGTCAACTGTGCCAATGTTAAGAAACCCTGTCCTGTATTTATTTATATTTTTAAAATAAAAATGAGATCACAATTATATATCACTTGCTTTTGTAAGTTAAAAGAAATTCCTGAACATTTATTTATTCATTTATCTAATGTTACTAGTTTTCCAGAAGCAGACTTACAGATATTGAAAACAAACTTATGGTTACCAAAGGGGGAGGAACGTGGTGGGGAAGGATAAATCAGGAGTTTGGGATTAACACACACTACTGTATATAAGATAGATAACCAACAAGGACCTACTGCAGAGCACAGGGAACTCAATATTCTGTGATAACCTAAATGAGAAAAGAATCTAAAAAAGAATGAATATATGTATATGTATAACTGAATCACTTTGCTGTATGCCTGAAACTCACACAACATTGTAAATCAACTATATCCCAACAAAATTAAAATATTAAAAAAAAATAATATTACTAGTTTCCTTCTAATGTGCCAGTACATACAGGAGAGGAAAAATTGTTTCATGCTATCATGTAGCTTTCCACAGCATTATTATTTTCAGGACTGCATGCCATTAACACCAACCAGTTCTCCATTATTGGACATTTAGATTGCTCCTTCTCCCCCTTTTTCTTTTTCCTTTCCTTTCCTTTCTGTTCTCCTTCTCCTTCTTCTTTTTTTGCTATTATAAACACCACCATCCTGAACATCTTTGTGGCTTAACCTTTACACACATCCCTGATGATTTCTTCAGAATCAATTTGACCCTCACTGCTTTGGAAATCACTTTGTATTGTTGAATTTAACCAAGAGCCCATGGCCAACAGCAAACCCACAAACATTTCAACTGAAAAAGGCAAGTGTTTGCCCCCTCCTAATAACACCAAGGCTGTAAGAGAAGTGAGGCAGGATGGCCAATTCTCACCCAAGATGTGGTTTTCACATCGTCTAAACCTGCTGGGGCATGCCGGCCTTTGGCAGGGACTAACTTTGTAATCTCTTCTACCAGAGACTCCCCAAAATTCTCAACTATTTTCTGAGTTCCCAGGAAAGATTCTTGACATTCACAGAGAGTTAAAGAAGAAAAAGATGTGCTCATGGACAAATTAAAACAGCAAAGGACAACCGGCTGCAAGTCATTCTTTCTGTGTAAGGAAGGTGGGGAGCCCAGTCAAAGCCCTAAGTAAACAACTTACAGAGACAAAAGACAAGGTGTTTCTTTTCTGAGCACTGGAAATTCAGTAACAACTTGCATCAGATTTTGCAACCCTCACAAGAGTTTGGCTATTACAACACAATGATCGTATTCCTGGAACGGTCTCAGAACCAATTGCCAGGTTCTTTGGCCTGAAAGTCAAAGATGGCCATGAAACCAGTCCAAACCATGTTAGATTTGGGGACTGGTGGGGAGGGAGAGAAACAGGGTTGGAATGAAGGTGATGGGGACAACATGGCATATTTGTAAAGATACCAAAATCCTTCCCACTCTCAACTCTGACAATTGCTTGACTCTATGTTGACACTTTGAACTTGAAGCATTCTTCAGGCGAGCACAGGACAAAAGGCAAAAGGATGTGTTCTGGTCAAACAAAGAACATACCTTGTAAATGTGGCAGGTGACTTCTGGCATCATGTTCTCAGGACATAAGGGGTTGAGATGCAGGAGGAAGCCACCCAACGCCAAAGCATTTAAGTTGTGTGGTTTTCTTGGGCATAAAGCACAGGAAGGAGTCCAGGGGAAGGGAAGAATGTTTTGTTCACAAAATCTAGAGCTAAGCAAACAGTGCAGGCTGGAAAGGAACTGTAGTGTTTTAATACTGTACAAAAGAATAGATGATAAATCCATTTACAATTGACAGGAGCAGCCACATGAATAATACAAAAAGCATTGCTTCGAGTCCTGAGAATGAATAATGAGGTGTCTTGCCCCGGCATATTTCTCTTTCTAAATATGTTTCCTGTAATTTATTGTTAAAATGAATGAGCATTCCCTGAGTGGCTGGAGAAAGGGAACCCGTATTTTGGGCAGCACGAAGCGACGTCCCTGGGGTCAAAACATTCCTGCAGATAACTTATACAGGCATCGGTGAGAGCTGACTGGGTGTGCTACTGTCTAGGACTTTTATGAGTCAAAAAACTCTTGAATCCACTATTGTCCCCTCCTAGCTTTGGTGTGGTTTTTCCAGTACCCAGCACCCTGTTAACGACTCAGTTTGCATTCCCTGACCTAGATGACATTCACTGCATCTTGTCATCCAGTTTTATTTTCTTATTTTATTACCACTAGCTGAAATTTTCTTATTTTTTATTTTATTTTTTACTTAAACTAGAACATAAGCTGTGAGGTTCAGAGGAACAGAAACTCCTCTGTTCTGTTTGCTGTCATATTCTCTATACCTAATATACTACTTGGCACATAGTAGGTGTGCAGTAAATATTTGCTGAGCAAATCAACACGTTTCCATCCGACATACTTTCTAGAGAGGAAGTCAGGGCTCCCTGAAGACTCAACGCCAGCTGAGCGCCTCCAAATTATCTCCCACCCTCACATCTTTTTTTTGCTTCTTTTCAAAAATTAAGATATAAAGTACAAACAGTAAACATCATCTTTCTTAGGGTATGGTTCTGCAGGTTTTGACACATGCATTCAGTCATGTAACCACCACAATCAAGATGTGGAATAGTTCCATCACCTCCCAACCACCCCCCACCCTGGGCTATTTAGCAGTTAATCATTCCCTGCACCCCTGCCCCTGGCAACCATTGATTTCATTTCTGTCCCCACAGGAGCAAGACTTTAGAATCTGGCTTCTTTCACTTAGCATAACACATTTAAGGTTCATCGTGTTGTATCATTAATTCATTCCTTTCAATGGTTGAGTCGTCTTCCCTTGTATGGATGTACCGGAGTTTGTTTATCCATTCCACACTTGAGGGATATCACCTCATCTCTTCTTATATGGAAAAGTTATGCTCACACAGTGGCTAAGAGCAGAGCTTTGGGGTCTGCTAAACATGGGACTGAATTCTAGGCTTGATACGTCCTAGCTGTGTGAACTTCGGGCAAGTCAGCAAAATACCACGACTCAGTTTCCTCAGAAGAGTATTGGAGATAATTTATGCAAAGCATTGAGCAAAAGGGTTGGCAAATAGTAAGTGTACAATAAATGGTAGCTTCTATCAATTTTGGTGGGAGTGGGGAGAGGTCCTGCTCAAACTTCCCTTCCTCTGATCATCACCTCACCAATTTTTAGTCATTTAGTTGTTACATTTTTTTTTAATGTTGAGCCTTCTTTTCATTTATTTATTTTTATTTTTGGCTGTGTTGGGTCTTCGTTTCTGTGCAAGGGCTTTCTCTAGTTGTGGCAAATGGAGGCCACTCTTCATCGTGGTGTGTGGGCCTCTCACTGTTGTGGCCTCTCTCGTTGCAGAGCACAGGCTCCAGACGCGCAGGCTCAGTAGTTGTGGCTCACGGGTCTAGTTGCTCCGTGGCATGTGGGATCTTCCCAGACCGGGGCTCGAACCCGTGTCCCCTGCATTAGCAGGCAGATTCTCAACCACTGCGCCACCAGGGAAACCCCACTTAGTTGTTACTTAACCTGTCTCAACATCGGTTTCTCTAACTGAAATATGGGGGTAATAATACCAAGGTCATAGAGTAGCTTTTCAGACTAAGTGGGCTAATACATGTAACTATCCTAACGTGGTGGTGCCTGGCTCAGAGGAGGTCTTCAAGAAATGGCAGTTAGAAAATGAGTGCTGAGAGCACTTGGTTAATGTGATTCTTCTTCCATCTTCAGGGTCTGCACAAATTAGAAGGAAGCATTGTTGTAGGTGAGGGGTGGATGCACAGGCTCTGGAGTCAGACTGCCTGGGTTTGATTCACCTCTCTGCCTCTTCCTAGCTGAGTGACCCTGGGCAAGTTATTTAACCTCTCTGTGTCTCAGTTTCCTAATCTGAAGTGTGACAATAATAATACCTACCTACAGGGTTGTTCTGGGGATTATATGAGATAATGTATGTCAAGTGCTTAGAAAAATGCCTAGTACATAGAGTTCAATAAACGTCAGCTGTGACTATGCTGCTGAGGGTTAGACACTGCACGTGTCTGATTCTCACAGATCACTTGAGCTTTACGTATCTCTGTATTATCACAGAAGAGCACAGCTCCGGGCACAATGTAGGAGTTCAATGCTTGTTGACCTGAATTAATCCGAATAACATATGTCCCTTTGGGTCACATCATGATCTCAAATTTTATTATATATATTTAAATGCAACGCAAAGCAAATTTTCAAAGGATACATTCTGCGAAACCATCAGTGATGAGATTCAGAAAAGCAGTTGAGGACTTTACAATCCTCCTCCTTTCGTTAGGATGATTGTAAAAAATTTTTCATACTGGCACTTCTTTTAGAGAATCTCACCCTTGGTTTTTCTGAACACTCTTCTACAGTTCACTTGTTTTATCCTTCAGAGAAGAACACAGTGAGTTTTTGCCATGGCTTGGTTGCCTTTGGAAATCAGACTTGTCTGTTTTCTGGCTCCAGGACTGGCCTGCTGTGTGACTCCAGATAAAGTGAGTGCCTTCTCTGTGCCATAGGTGCTCCATCAGCCACTTTTGTGCACTGCAGAGTTAAATCAACAATTCTTTTTTCTTTTTTTTTTTTTTTAATGCGGTATGTGGGCCTCTCACTGCTGTGGCCTCTCCCGTTGCGGAGCACAGGCTCCGGACACGCAGGCTCAGCGGCCATGGCTCACGGGCCCAGCCACTCCGCGGCATGTGGGATCCTCCCGGACCGGGGCACGAACCCGCGTCCCCTGCATCGGTAGGCAGACTCTCAACCACTGTGCCACCAGGGAAGCCCAAATCAACAAATCTTGTTCAGCTGTTTGATATTCATAAAGGTGGGAGGTGTGTATTGGGGTAGAGCAAGGCACTATAAAAGTTATTATCATTTATTGTAAAGAAGTGAGGGGTTTTAGACATTATTTGGTAAGAAGATAGGCTTGTGTAGACTATACATGCATGCATGTCAAGTTACTAAGCTCGCATTGAGGTCTGTTTACTTATTCATTCATCCATTTTACACTTGTCAAACACCTATCATGTTGCCTAGTTATCAATATGACAGTCTGCCTCCTGGGTGGGGTACATACCCCTGGGTGGGGCATAAGGCAGTTTCACATCAGTTTCTGCTGGCCACTGCGAATGGTCAGTGATGCTGGGGATCAAAACTGGTCCAACTGGAGTGAATCTCTAAACTTTTGTGGGAACTGCCAGAAAAGAGACTCATTGTTTCCTCCTGGACTTGACATTGGAAGAAACTGCTGGTGGCCATCCTGCCACCCAGGGGAGACTGTCCAAGAATGGAAACAAACAGAGGAAGCTGGCTCAGGAAGAGAGAGAGAGAGAGAGAGAGAGAGAGAGAGAAAGAAATGAGGTCCTAGTGACAGAATCCGAGGCCTGACTCCAAGTGTAACTGAAGGACACACTTTATATCCATGTATTTTTCTATTGATGTATCTATTGATGACTTTTTCAATTTTGTAAGCCAATCAGTCCCTGAGCCACCTTTTTTGGGGCATATGCCGGTTTGGGTCCTATTTACTGTTATAACCACTTACTAGTTATGAAATCTTGGGGTTACTTAACCACACTGAGCTTCAATTTCTACATTTGTAAAGAGGGGGTAAAAATTTATAATGTGTGTTTTTATTGTGAGAATTAGAAATGAGGCTAGTATATAGTAATTCCCAAAGAAACAAATCTTTCCCGAATGTCACCTTCCCAAGGGGGACTACGTTGATCTTCCTATTTAAAATTTCAAGGCCTCAGCACTCTCTATCTCATTAAGCCTGCTTTGTTTCTGTAGCACTTAATACCTTTATTTCTGAAGCACTTGTGGCAAAGTGATTTATGTCCCAACTAATGGCTTCCCTGAATCTGCATCTTTGGCCCTGTCGCTTTGTGGTCCTCTTCACCGAGTCCGGGCTCTGTAATGTGACTTTCTTTGGTCAATGGTATATTAGTAACTAGGATGCAAGCAGAGACTTGAGAAGTGTGCGTGCCTTTTCATTTTTCCTTTTGCAGAATTGGAATGTTCCCCTTTGCATGTCTGCCTAGCCATGAGAACTTGCTGGGGCTAGTCTGCAGGCGGGATGGAAGAGACACATGTGCCAGAATGAGCTAGTCTGCTTCAGCTGACCCCAGATGACTGAACCCTTAGCTGCAAGCCAGCCAGACCCATGAGCAAGCCCAGCTGAGAGAAGCAACCAACCTAAATCACTGATCCATAGAATCAGGAAAGACAGAAATGGTTACAGATTTTGCAATTGAGATTTGGGGTGGTTTGTTATGCAGCAAAAGCTACCTGATACACTAACATACCATTAATTTACTTACTTGCTATGTGTACTGTCCTCCTCCCCCAACTACACTGTGAGCCCCAAGAGGGTAGGGATTTTTGTCTGTTTTGTTTAGAGCCTGGCAGCTAGTAGGTACTTAAACAATACTGTTGAATGTTAAATGAATAATATAGAAAGTACCCTAAGAAATGGCATGTGAGTCGATGTTTAACAAATGGTAGCTATTGTAATGATAATGTTAAATATTTTTATGAAAGAGCCAACATTTTTTTCTCAGGCTCTTCTGTTATTTTTCCTGCTGATATTGTCCCAGAAAGGGGAAAAAGACAAGCCACTCTCCTTTGGGCATAGGATGGAAGATGAGGGATGGCAATAATGTCAGATACAAGCTTAATTCTTTTTCTTACCAAACTGATTTGGGATTGTGGGTGTTATGGAGACACAGTTCTTCATTTTTTAACTTGGTTGGTGTCACCCTAGCAACCCCTGGGGATGCAGCTGGGTTGACATTTATGTGTGTAGGTGGAGCCAAAGGTTGTGCAGAAGTTAAACTTACAGCATAGATAATATTCTTTTAAAACCACCATCATATCTGAAGTATTGGGTTGGCCAAAAAGTTTGTCTGAGTTTTTTTTTCTGGAAGGTCTAAGAAAAACCCAAATGCACTTTTTGGCCAACCCAATAATTCATTAGTTACTGGATTACCTGTTTAATTCCTCTCTTCTCTACCAGGCTGTCAGCTCCATGGAGGAGGGGACCACTTCTACTTTATTTACCATTATACCCGCACCATCCACCACAGTGCAGGTATTTAAATCTATTTGTTGGGGGAATGATTCAGGACCTTGTTCATTTTAAGAACGTAAGCTTCCTGAACTGAGGGACCACATCTTTCCACAACCATGGTGTGAGCATGGCAAGATGGTAGTACATCATCTATGTACAATCATTCTCAATTTGGGGCAAATTTTATTGAGCCATTACTATGTGCCAGGCACTGTACTAAGCACATGATACATGCATTCACTGTGGAGGAAGGTGCTGTAAAAAGTCCAATTTTATAGATGATGAGTCAGAAACACAGTAAGCCTCTCTTGGAAAATTGTGACATACATTGGACAAGTCACCCTCCTTCTGAATCTCTATCCCTCACTTGTCATTTAAAGGGATCAGGTTAGAGCAAGCTTTCCTCCTATGTGTATCAATCTGAGTTGTTCTAGAAGGAAAATAAAGACTTTTGTGGTGAGCAGACTTGTGTGCCACACCACATCCCTTTGGCCCATCTTAGCTCAGGGCAGCTGTGTGGAAAGTTCCATGCACGTTGCCGGAGTTCCATGTCACGTGTTTTCCTCGGTGTCTCTCTGCTTTGTTGCCTTAGAACCTTCCCTAAAACTGTGGTGGGCTGCTCTGCCAGTACGCAGGTGCAACCCAGGAAGTGCAGGGCATCTAACCCCCCTTGGACAACCTTTAGCCAATAGGGAACGGGAGCCCTAGTAGCCTTGATCTCTAGTGGGACGATCTTGAGGCACATTTTATATGGTTCCTCAGATGGTCTCCAGCAACACGAGTTCCAACTGCTCATAACTGCAATCAGCTCCTTAACGTGTCTCGTTCTTTCCCTGTTTCATGCTCTCCACTCCTTCACTTTTCATCACTGGAATCAACTCAGAAATAAACTACCTGAACTCAAGTGTTTGTCATTGCTTTTGGGAGAATTCAAACTAAGACATATGGTCAAATAATATGAGAAAACACTGCATGCTATGTGCCTCTGTCAGACATGCAAAATGCACATTAACATATTCAAAGCTCTGAAGAGTCCTGCTGCAAAGTTACGCATCTAGCGATCTTTAACTCAGGGATTCCCAAACTCATCTGCGCACAGAAAGTTTTACTCTTAAGAACTTTAAAATTTCCCCGAATGAGTGCTCCATGGAATATACTTAGAGAAATGTTTGTCAGTATCATCTCTAGGACCATCTTCCTCACTTGCATTCTTCAAGCTGATGGGTGGATCCAGCCTTGACTGCGATTCCCTGGCCTGGAGCCAGCAGCCAAATAGAACTCTCCAGACAAGAGATTTCTCAGTGTCAGGGAGGATAACCTTCAGACAAGCCCTTTCCGGAAACTGTCTCTTTCCCTTTTCCTTATAAATGGGATGGTCAGCCTGCTGGTGAGGCCAGGAATGTTTGGCTGACTGGGCTGGGAATGCAGCTGTGGGCATCCTGAGAAAAAGCTCCATTTGCTGGTGACGCAGAAGCCCAGATGAGATGAACAGGAGACGGATGCCAACCAGCCCGCCTCCCCATGCTCTTCCGCTAACAAGCGGGCATGGGAGAATGTAATTGGCATGGGTCCAGAGTGGATAATTATTTCCGAAGGTGATGCACAGAAGGGTGCTCAGGAGACCCAGCCAGTGCCGGACCAAGAGGATGTGCGTGGAAACCTGGGGCCTGAGGTTTGCAACCTCCCGGTGGGGGCTGATCGTTGGGAGTGGAGAGGGCTGACCAGCAGTTAATCCATCTTCTTTCACTGCTCAATGTCTTATATTTAAGTAACAGCATTTGGGTTCTTGGATTTGGGGGATCAGGTTACATGTATTTGAGAGACATGCTTGAAAATCTTTTCATTCTCTTCTTTAATAAAGATGAAACCAATGAAAATAATAACAACAATGGGAAAATCAATTTCTGAATTCTTTGTTGAAGGATGCACACATACAGCCCTTTATCAAATCCTTTATATTCAATGATTAGTCTATGTTAGGGTTTCTCAACCTCAGCACTATTGACATTTCAAGCTGGAGCATTCTCTGTTGTGCAGCTGTCCTGTGCACTGCGGCATGTTTAGCAGCATCTCTGGCCTCTACTCATTTAATGCCAGTAGTACCTTTCTCTTCCCAAATTGTTACATCCAAAAATATTTCTTGGGGTTGTAAAGTCAGTCACAGATAGGAGCTACTGGTCTACGTTAAAGGGGTAGTAGGTGTTGTAGTCAAAGCACAGGCTTCGGGCTTCCCTGGTGGCGCAGTGGTTGAGAGTCCGCCGGCCGATGCAGGGGACACGGGTTCGTGCCCCGGTCCGGGAAGATCCCACATGCCACGGAGCGGCTGGGCCTGTGAGCCATGGCCGCTGAGCCTGCGCGTCCGGAGCCTGTGCTCCGCAATGGGAGAGGCCACAACAGTGAGAGACCCAAGTACCACAAAAAAAAAAAAAAAAAAAAAAAAAGCACAGGCTTCCAGCTAGGCTGCCTTTGTCCAAATTCTGGTTCTACCATTTATTAGCTTTGTGACTTTAGGTACATTATTTAACTTTTCTGTGCCTCAGTTTCCTCTTCTATACAATGGGGATAATAAAAATACCTATCTGAGGGGGTTACTGTGAAGATTAAAGAGGTTAGTATATGTATATAACTATTTATAACATATTTAGCACAGTCTGATACACAGAAATCTTCCAATGAATGTAAACTGTTATCATCGTCATTTTTTTTTTCTTTTTACTCCTAGTCTGTAAACTATTTGAGTGCAGAGACCAAGCCTTTTTATTTTTTAATTCTTGAAGCCCAGCACAGGGACATAATAAAGACTGAATTCGGGAAGAAAGGAGGGAAGGGAGGCAGGAAGGAGAGGTAGAGATGAGCAATGGAACTTCCTGAGCAAAGGCACAAGAGAGGAGGATCGAGAGTCTTGCCCAGACAGCTGGCCTGTGCACCAGTGCCTGGGACTGGGGGTCCCACGGTTTTAGACCAGACCAGGGGCGAGTCCATACCAAATGCCAGGGGACGTGTAAAGGCAGCTACACATGGATAAACACACGTACGGCAACGTGCGTGAAACTTCTGGGGGCTGGAGGTGGCAGGTGGGCTCTGAGCTAATAGAAGTGATTGCTATGGCCTGGAAGAAGCAAGAAGCAAAGTAGGAATGTATTTTGTCTACTTGTGCTTCAAGCAGGACGGAAATATGTCTAACAGTGTATTATATACTCCTCTATTCATAAATCTCGTGAAGTCCGTTCACGGACTTGGGGTAGAACCCTCTCTACAGAGGTTGAAACAATACAACAGAAGGGACGAGGCTTTTGCGTGTCCCCGCACCCCACCCTAGAGCGGTGTCTACTTCTAAGTCCTAGGACAAGGGAGGGCCCTAGAACAGCACCATCCAGCTGAACGTCCTACAACGGTGGACGTGTTTGGAACCTGCGTTGTCCAACATGGTAGACACTGGCGACATACAGCGATGGAGCACTTGGGTTGTGGCTGGTGCGAGTGAGGCACTGAAATTTAAATTAACTTAAATTTAAATAGCCAGATGTGGCTAGTGCCTCCCATACTGGACAGCATGGGTCTAGAAGAAACCATGTGCCTCTCGATACACAGGCTCTCCGAGGACACCCTGAGAGATGGTGGGTTCACTGCTTTCAAGGACAAAGCATAAATCCCTATGACTCCCCACCACCCACCTGTCAGAAAGGCTACACACTGTCCTGTTCTGGACCAGTCCACCTTCCTGGGCCACAGGCTACCCGATGTAAGGGGAGAGAAAGGCCGAGAGACACACAACAGCAACGATGACTGTATTACCATTACCGCTGTGATCATTAACCATCTTGATGGACCACTCAGCACTTTCCTAAGCATTTCACATGGACCATCCCTCTGGGTAGGTTTCCTCATTATCCCTGTTCCATACGGAGGCAGAAACTAAAATACGGAGAAGGGACCCCCTGCCAACCAACCAGTACATGGTGGAGCTGGGCTGTTAAGTGGTTAGAAATACAGACTTTGGAATTAGGCAAACTTGATGTGAGACTGACTCCGAATCTTTCTGGGAAGGGATCTATAAGAAAGTGTTCATGTTGGCTACTTTTGCAGAGAAGGCCTGGGGTTGAGGCTGGTGGTGGAGGACATTTTTTTCCTTTTTCTGTACTGATGTCATCCTGTATCATATGAAAACACAATTTACCAGTACCTGCTTAGCTTTCAGCTGAGGGAAAATACGTCAGGAGGGCTTATCTTCTTGTTGAGGTTGCGGGCCTTTTCGCTTTTATTATTTTTTGTATTAAAGCAATCAGATTATTTGGGGATGGGGAGATAGGTTACTCGGGGCATGAGTATGACAGTGGGTAAAGCTCAGTGCTGCTGATGGTCTTTTGGGTTTGCATTTTCCTCTTGCTGAAGCTGGGACTGGAAGGGGAACCTACAGCAGATAATCCTATTTAAGCCACAGAAGTTTCCTGGACTGTTGACCTTGGAAGTAGGGTGACAAGCTATCCTGGTTTGCGCAGGACTGGATGGTTTCCTGGGACACAGGACTTTCAATGCTAACTGGGGAAGTCCCAGGCAAATGAGGACAATTGGGTGACCCTACTAGGAAGTGGGAAAAAGATGAACCTTTCTGGAGACTTTGACCCACACAACTCCTGCAGGGGGAAAAGAGCTTCCCAGCAGGCACCATTAGGTGGGTGAGGGGTTGCCAAACCAACGATATGACTTATCTCCCTGGCATGCCTTGTTTGCCACTTCGAGTTTCAAAGACAGGGCGTCCTGAGGAAACACCACCAGTTCCCAGGAAGGGCTGCATTATGACTCCCATGCGCCCTAGGCACTTCGGCCTCTGCAGGCCCCCTCCTCCCTAAAAAATACAGTAAAAATCATCCTTAAGACTGCAGTTGTGTAAAGATGGATGGATTCATTATCATATATCCATTCTTATTACCTTCTTTTTTCTATTGATCTCTGAAGAAATGAAAATTACAACATTTTTACTAGCCCTTAAAGAAGTCCTGGGCTTTAGGCTACTATGGTACTACTTTAGGCTACTTTAGTCTACTATGCCTGGTGGGAAGGTTGGCCCTGGTTCCAGGGCATGAAAGAGAGGGAAGTTTGGCAGCATCTCAGTCAGGGGTTCCTAACCTGGATGAACTTGGATGGGAAAAAATGGGTGTTAATTTCTGACCACCTCTGACTGAAATTGAACATTTCCTCTCCTTATGACTTAGGGAACAAACCACACTCACGTGGTACTTCTTGTGACTCTGCCACCAGTAGAAATGACAGGAATTTTCAGATCATATCACAGTTGTGGTCGGTGTATTGAAATAGCATTTTCCCTCATTGCTCCTTCAGAATGATAATGGATTTCTAGACTGGCTGCTAGACCATGTTATTCAGTGTGTTACTAAAGAAGCTCACGTATTATTTTATCACAACTTAAAAAAAATAAAGTGTCTTAATATATGTTTTTCTTTCATAATCCAATGTATCTTGTTTTTTTTTTGTTGTTGTTGTTTTTTGCAGTACGTGGGCCTCTCACTGTTGTGGCCTCTCCCGTTGCAGAGCACAGGCTTCGGAAGCGCAGGCTCAGCGGCCATGGCTCACGGGCCCAGCCGCTCGCGGCATGTGGGATCTTCCCGGACCGGGGCATGAACCCGTGTCCCATGCATCAGCAGGCAGACTCTCAACTACTGCGCCACCAGGGAAGCCCCTGTATCTTGTCTTATGCATTTCAAAACGTTATTCTGAGAAGGGGTCTTCAGCAGATTGCCAAAAGGCCCATGTCAAAGGAAGTGTGAAGGATTCTAGACTGAGTGTTCTAAAATTCTTGAATCTGGCCCTTTCCCCAGTTTCATCCGTCCAGTGAGGAAACTCTTACTCAGCTTTGTGCACCTGACAGGAGAAGTCCAGGACAGGGTTAAAGGCTGGCTGGTAGAGGATAAAGTCACACCCCAGGTGTGCAAGCTAATAATAAGGTGTTAATTGGGAACCAGCTGAGCCGGGAGAGGAAGCCTTGGGCAGGTTGCATTAGGCACTTTCTTCTCAGGGTTTGATTGTTGACAGAACATCATCAACCCCTCCTCCTGGATGGAAGCAGGCTGGGCGCCTCCCTCTGCAATGCTGCTTTTGCAGAAAATTCCACTGCCGCCGTCCTGGGGTAGACCCTGAATTTTAGTTGAATACGTCTTATTGATGGATTTGTTGTAAACCTTCATTGAGCCCTTCCTGTGTGCCTTGCAATTTGCCAAGGGCTTTACCTGATGATCTCATCCTGGCCTGATAACTCCATGGGGAAGGTCCTCTTATTTCTATTTTTACTTATGAGGCAATAGAAGGAGGCTCAAAAGAGCAAGTGACTTAAATCCATAAGGGCCGCAAGTGGCGGGCTGGAATCTGAACTTGGTCTGACTCTTCTGACAGTCTGTTCCCTTTGAACTTTTGGGTTATTTGGTTTTCTGTTTTGACTCGATAGAACTTTCTCAGTGTTAAGGAAATAGCACATCTCAGCCATGTCGCTCGATAGGCAGTGAGCACAGAGGCAGCTCATGAACCAGAGGCCCATGATAACGTAGCATGTGACTCCACAAACACAGTGGGGGTTTTCTGAGAATTCCAGGCCCCCCAGAGTGGAGGACAACCTGTGTCACCCCCAAATCTTATTCTCTATGATAATCACAGGGGTGATACTAGAGAGGCCATGTGTGTGTGTGTGTGTGTGTGTGTGTGTGTGTGTGTGTTTTGGTGCGGGTGCTGAGGCTCAGAGAGAAAGCTATCCTCTTATATTGAGACAAAGGTCATACAACTCCTGTACACATATCCTTGACTTTTTAATTAAAAAGTCAAGGGGAGGGCTTCCCTGGTGGCGCAGTGGTTGAGAGTCTGCCTGCCGATGCAGGGGACACGGGTTCGTGCCCCAGTCCGGGAAGATCCCACATGCCACAGAGCGGCTGGGCCCATGAGCCATGGCCGCTAAGCCTGCGCTCCGCAACGGGAGAGGCCATAACAGTGAGAGGTCTGCGTACCGCAAAAAAAAAAAAAAAAAGTCAAGGGGAGTCAAAAGGTACAAACTCCCAGCCAGAAAGTAAGAAGTCATGGATGTGATGTACTGCGTGGTAACTATATAGTTAACGATACCGTATTGAATGTTTGCAAGTTGCTAAGAGAGAAGATCTTAAAAGTCTTCATTGTAAGAAAAAACAATTCTGTAACTATGTATGGTGACAGATGTTAATTAGGCTTATTGTGGTCTTCATTTTGCAATATCTAAAAATACTGAATCATTGTATTGGACACCCAAAACTAACATAATCTTGTATGTCAATTATACCTCAATTTTTAAAAAGCCAAGGGGAAAAATGTCACCTCTCTGTTCTCTATGATAACTGCCTTGTCACGTTCAAATCTTGTACTGCTCTAACTTGGGGAGAAGTGGCTGGTTTTTCTCTGGGACATCGTAGGTTGGATGGGTTTGCCATCAGAGTCTCTCTATCCTGGGTCTGGGGTCAGCTTTTCTCTGCCCTACCTTCAATCACCCAGAAACAGCAGTGCTCAGATGCAATTTCTCCACAAGGCACCTACCCTTTGTCACCATCTGTTTATATCCCAAAGAAAGACTTGATGCTGCAAAACACTGAAATTTAGAGTATGTAGAGTAAGGAACAATCCATTCCTTGTTTTAAGTCAAGTTGTCATACTCCAAAGGCAAGCTCCAACTTTAATAACAAACACCCAGTGTTATGACATTTTACCTTTTCCAACTATTTATGTAGGCACAAATATTGTGTTTAAATTTTAAACTATGCAGTTAACATAAAACAGTCCACTCACTTACACAGAGTAAAAATAAAGCGAGTTATGCCAGTTCTGTTTCCCTTTTAGGCCTCGTTCTTTAAATAGATCATTCATTCAACAAAGGTCTGCTAGGCACTCGGTGTCAGACACTGAGTTTGGCATGGCTCACCCTAAAATGAACCAGAAACTGTCCTTGTGTTCTGAGCACCAGAGGGAAACAGCCGGAAAACCCTGGGAGCCACTTTTGCACTGACCTGTGCTCTGCCATCTCTGATATCTCAAAGGAGAGCTCTCGGAACTGATTTGCATTCCCTTTTCATTCTCCACCAAGCCCTGTTCCTTCAGATCAAGCTGTAGTGGGGTCTAGAAGCTCTACCTCTGGAGTATGGTTTTTCAGCAGTTTTGGGAACTTCGGCTGTGAAACGCAGCAACGAAAGTCGTGGACATAACCGTATTTCACAGGATTTCCCCCAAAGAAAGATCACATGTGTGATACTCAGGGCTTGGCATCCTGACTCTTCATCCCACACTCAGATGGCAATTGGATTTTAACAAGGAGTGGGGTTTGTGGTTTGGGAAATATGGCATTTTTACTGCCTTGGGTCATATTTGAAATAGTTGCAGGCATTTAAAATAGCGTAATGTTATTTTTTCCCTTGTCTTCAAAACAAACCCAGTAAGCTTTTATAAGTCATAACAACAAGCATAAAATTGGGACATTGGAAAACCCACGAGCAGGGATTGGGACAATCCATTCTCCCCCAAGAAGGGTGTCTGGATTTGGGTGCAGAGGACCATAAGCCTCTTGGAGGTCCACCTGACCTGGAATGACTCTGGGATCCTGAGGAAGGGACAAGGGCTCCGGTGACAGCAGAACCGGACACCCCCCACCCCCATGGCTCTCCAGTCATTCTTCAGGGCAATGACAGAAGCATGTGCAGGGGCTTTGGGACTTTTCTTCTAGCCAGTTTTACTCTGGAAATTCCTTTGAAAGAAAAAATAAAAAGAATCCGGAGACTCATATTTATTTAAGCGACCAATTCCCAAAACCCATTGCCCTGGAATTCTGTCCCATGAGCATTGCTGTCTGGGGCCTTTTCCTGCCAAAGGGCCTCAGGTAGGGGCAAACACTAAAATGAAGATGTGAACTGGCCTTGGATGCAAGGGTACCCAGCGTTCTGTTTATTAGAAAAATGATTAGAAAAATGAAAGGTAATCAGTCTTTGCCCAGAAGGAACTATGTAAGCTGTGTACGTGTGTGTGTATATATATATATATATATATATATATATATATATATATATACACACACACACACATATAGGTATACATATATATGAAAAATAAAGGTATAGTTATATAATGAACATAAAAGTTAATATTTATTGAGCATCTAGTAGACCATACCCCAAGTGATCCACATAACAGTGCCATGAGATGTGTGCTATTATTATCCCAATGTTACTAAGGAGTAAACAGGGAGGTTAAGTAACTTGCACAAGGTTACACAGCTCGGAGGCAGTGGAGCTGGGACTTGCATTTAAGCAGCTGGATGTAGGGAAGGAGTTTCTGTTGTCATTACTCATCCTGGACCTGTTTGTCAAGCCCACATCCATATTAGAAACCTTAAAAACCTGATGGTGAAGGAGAGTGTTCGATGGCTTTCCTTTTGATGTTCGGTATTAAAGAAAAAAAAAAAGACAACTCCAATTCTCAGATGTGAAAGATATAAGAAAATAAAATAGATCAAGAATGAATGAAACCAAGTTTTCCCTGTCTCAACCCTACTGCATCCTCCCCCAAAGAGCAAAAGAAGGGGAAAAAGCCCTTGATTTGTCCCTACTTTTTGAGATCATCTTTGCAAACTTTTAAATGTCTGGTCTTAAGAGTGTAAGAAGAAACAACACAAAACAGTTTTTGAAGCCAACTAGAAAGCAGCAGAACCCAGCAAGTAGTGAGCTGCGCAGGGCGGCTGCTGGTGGCTGTGCCGGAGTGTGGGAGAATCCTCTCTGGGAGAAGGACACGGGAAACCTCTCAGCATCCCGGGATAAAAGACTTGAGAAGAAAGGAGCCTCTCAATGAATGGTGCTCAAAATGGGCTGGAAAACAGGGGAAATGGGCCCTCTCAATGAAAAGCCAAGAAAGTGTCTTTTTTGTTGATTCTCTCACTGCAAAGTGCTGCTCCCCCCCACTCCCCCTCCCTGACCCCTTCCCCAGCTCATCTCCCTGGGCTCAGAGAAAAGGCTTCTTGTTGTAATCCCATCTGCCTGCTGCTCATCCACATTCTTTTATCTCTGCTCAGGGCTGGCAGTTGGGAAGAGGTTTCAGATGCCAAAAATTTGGGGTTTCACATTGAATCTTTCCAAGATGGGCATCTGAGAAATGTCAGTTTACATCAAAATTACCTTCTCTAGCAAATAGCCCGAAAGCTTTCTCTCCCTGGCAAGGTCGGGAAATAATTCTCTTTTCAGGATCGTGCCAATACAAACTCCAGTCCACATTTGGGATGATTGATCTGACTTAAAGAGACAGGGACCACTTCAGTTTTACACTAAAAGAAAAGATTTAATTTTAAATTAAAGATGGAAAGTTAGTCATGTTTCGTTTTTAATAGTGCTTGGTGTAAGAAGGAATATTGTACTGTAACAAATACTGTACTGTAAGAACAGGGTTTGTGGATATGGTTATAGACAGCAATTTGGAGCTAAGTTAAAAAATCACCAACAGATAACACCTCTCGTGGTTGGCAAGTAAAAAAGATAATGGGAGTGGGGAGGGAGGTTAGAGGAAAAGGAGTGAAAGAAGAATCTCTTCGAGAAATGTCACTGATCTTTAGAAAGTTCTGAAACAAAGGAAGCAAAGCATTGCTTGAGGTAGAGGATGGGGCCCTTTACTTAATGTTAGAAAGCACAGGAGAAACTGGGAGAAAGTCTGATTTTTTAACCCTGCAGGAAATCTCTGCTCAAAATAATAATTTCAAGCATTGATACATCTATCCTAAAGATTGGATTCTGGCCATGTTGCAGAGGGAAATTCAGGTGCAGAGATGGACAGAGCTGTTCTGACTCTACAGTGTGGGCGTCCGCGTGGAATGCCGCCAGCTCCTTAGTTCCGGGTCTAAAGACAGAGCAAGGCATCCGAAGGCAATAAAGGACCTGGTCCCACACGGTGAATCCTGTTTGCTGCCTGCTCCCTCTTCCATGGTTGTCCTTTGTCAGGTGGATTTTTATCTAGGGGTGAGTACGGGAGGTGAGAGGGTTGGAAAAGGAAGGGGGTTAGGAGATGGGGGTTGGGAGGGCTGGGGAGGTGGAGGTGGGTGGGAAGTAAACAATAAAACCCCTGCAGTTGCTGGGTGTGGCCATCCTAACTGCCACCTTAAGATGATGGGCTTTAAGTTTAGCACAAAGATTCTATTAGGTTGTGAAGCCCCTGGCAGTCCTCTTCCCTCCCCCATTTTTTTTTTTCCTTCCTTTGTAGAGAACTAAGCACGTACTTTCAGGTCATCTTGTTTTGCCTTTCAGCAATATCTCTAGTCCCTGAAGCTAGGAAGGTCGTTCTAAAATAAAAATGAGACCCTAACACTCTGGCTAAAAACCCTGCAAAGGATTGCCCATCATCCTCAGGACATGGTGCAATCCAAACCGTGACTCAAGTGCAAGGGGACTGCTATCATCCAAAGAAAGACATTTCTAAAAGTAAACGTGAGTGCAGTAGAAATTATGCCAGGGCAACGGATATATACAGAGGCTGTCCCAAGCAAATCAAGACATGGAGTCATGTGACCCCATGACTGGAGTCACAGACCCCAAACGCCCTGTGCTATCTGACCCCTGTCCGCCTCCTCGGCCTCTCTTCATCTCCCTCAACCCTCTGCTCTCTGCTCCATCCAGGGTGGATTCCTTTTGTTCCATGTGCCTTGTCCCACTTCAGGGCCTTGATCCATCCTTCCTGATGCACCTTCCCTCAGAGTCCTGCTCTGCCCAGGGAAGCTCTCTGTGGGTACTATGACCATACTGGACCCCTTGTTTTATGTCCCAAGGACCAGAGGAGACAATCAAAATATGTAATCACTGCTGGGTGATGAATCAATGAACAAATGGATACAAGAAATGAATAATCATCTCCCTTTGTTTTAGTTAGCTAGGGATGCTATAAAAAAAACAGCATATTGGGTAGCGTAAGCAACAGAAATTAATTTTCTCACAGTTCTGGGGGCTAGAAGTCCAAGATCAGGGTGCCAGCATGGTTGGGTTCTGGTGAGAACCCTTTTCCTGGCTTGCAGACAGGCACCTTCATGCCGTGTCCTCACGTGATGGAGAAAGCAAGAGCGAGCTCTCTGGTTTCTTCTAATAAGGGCACTAATCTCATCATGGGGGATCCACCCTCATGACCTCATACAAACCTAATTCCCTCCCAAAGGTCACATCTTCAAATACCCTTAGGGCTTCAACATGTGAATTTTGAGGGGGACACAATTCACTCGATAGCACCCTGTATTCCTCTACATAAATTAAACTATACATTGAACAAATGTACTTACTGAGTGATATGTTGCAGTACAAATTTCTCCAGTAATTTCGAACTTACTTCTTAAAAACTATTTTGAAATAATTATAGATTCACAGGAAGTTGCAAAAATAATACAGAGAGGCCTGTGTCCCCTTCTTAGAGTTCCCTCCTATGGTAACACGTTACCAAACTCCAGTACAAAATCAAAGCCGCAATCCACAGAACTTTTTCAGATTTCACCAGTCTATGCACTTTGGAAATTTATTTGAAAGAAAAAATAAAAATAATCCAGAGACTCATATTTATTTAAGCGACCAATTCCCAAAACCCACTGCCCTGGAATTCTGTCCCACGAGCAGACAGTTTGTGGGTGGAGAGTATGTGTGTATGTGTGTGTAACTTTTTTTTTTTTTTTCAAGTATAATTTCCACTTTATTGTCTTTCCAGGGAACAGTATTTCTTTAGTCTTTAAGGACTTGGCTCCTTCCATGGGCTTTGGTGGATGTTGTGGGGCTGCACCAGCAGGTCTACGTCGGGGTGGAGGTGTTCGGTCCTTCCCGGCTTCCCGAGAACGATTCCTGACTACCCTGCTGTGAATGGCACAACTCACGCAGTAATGCAGTTTCACATACAGCTTGGGAAGCACATAGGTGTCGAAAACACTCGCTTCGGAAATGTCCCTGATGGCTGCGCCCTCTACGATGTTCCGAATGACGAACTTCTTAATGGCCTTATCCTTGGGCACACAACGGGCACAGCTGGTACAGCGAATAGGCTGCACGTGGCCGCGGCCCTTTTTGGCACGACCATTGTTCCTTCTTTTCTTGGTCATCTTGGAAGCCAGGAGGTGAAAGAGCTGTGTGTGGCTTTATGCAATTATATCACATGTGTAGATTCACTTAACTGCCACCACAATCAAGGCAGAGGACTGTTCCAGCACCACAAAGATCTCTTGTGTTCTCCCTTTTATAGTAAGAGTCAGTTGATTTCTTCACCACTCCCACCCTGTCCCCAATTCTTGCAAGCACAGATTTGTTTTCCATCTCTGTAGTTTTGTCATTTCAAGAATGTAGTGTCAGTGGAATCAAATAGTATGTAATTTATTTTAAAATCACACAATTGGTATTGACATACACATACTACTACATATAAAATGGATAACTAATAAGAACCTACTGTATAGTACAGGGAACTCTTCAATTCTCTGTAATGACCTATATGGGAAAAGAAAGAGTGGATATACGCATATGCATAACTGACTCTGCTGTACAGCAGAAACTAACACAACACTGTAAATCAGCTGTACTCCAATAAAAAAGAAGAATGCTATCAAAGGAAAAAAAATAAAATAAACTCACACTGTATGTCACCTGAATTTTAAAAATAGTTGGGTGTGGTGTGATCTTTGATGTGGACGCCACTCGCTAAAGGTGCCCCTTCTGGGCTATGATTTGACAGAGGAATCCACATTGATGTTTTCCAACAACTTCCCCGTTACATCAGTAGTGGTGAGGTACCTGGCCTGTTTTGTTGTGGTGAGGAACGCTACCTGCACATTCAGGTGGAGCATGCCTGTGGATGCCAGGGCTTCCCATGTGGTCAGGAGAACCTCTGACAACAGTAGCACCTCCCAAGTCCCTTGTCTTGGTACCTGCTCCCCATCCCCAGAGACACAGGCCATCCCAGAGTAGCAGGTGGGCACTGCAACACCACTCCAGGTCCTGTTCAGGCCCTGGACATCTCTGGATTACAGAAAGAAACTTATACTGTTCACCAATCATCATAGAAATTATTTCACCATTCTAACAATCTTCAGTTGTACTGGTACATTCTTATTAAATATGACCTTTTTTTTTTTTTTTTTTTTTTTGCGGTACACTGGCCTCTCACGTTGCGGAGCACAGGCTCCGGACGCGCAGGCTCAGCGGCCATGGCTCACGGGCCCAGCCGCTCCGCGGCATGTGGGATCTTCCTGGACCGGGACACGAACCCGTGTCCCCTGCATTGGCAGGCAGACTCTCAACCACTGCGCCACCAGGGAAGCCCAAATATGACCTTTTTAATGTCCTGTTCCATGTCTGTCCTCTAAGCTCCTTGAAGTCGGGTGCCTCCTTGTACTTGTCATGTCACCAGCACCCACCTCCATCGTCAGTGCCTAGAAGTCACACAAAGCACTTTTGCTGAATGAATAAGTGGGAATCTGTTTTGTGAATGGCGTGTTGAATCTAAACTGATTTCTCTTGAGAAGAGACTGTTCATTCCTTTCCCCAAAGATGCTTTCCCCTCAAATTCCACTGGATTTTTTTTTTTTAATCAAGAAAGAGGGGAATGTGCCAGCAGCCGCTCGTCTAAATGACCTAGTTATGGTGTTCACAATGCCTCCTGCCCTCCTGACTATTTTGAAATAAGCACAGGAAATTACGTAAATTGGCAATGAGAGTCTAACAGTTGGGATCGGGGAGGTATGCATATTTGCTTTTCCAATTTTCTGCTCCCCTACCAAGCGAACACATGGAGCTTTGACCTTCCATATGTTTTTAATGCGTGTCAGAGATAAATGTTGCAACAAGTTGGAAGCAACAGGTTGAGTGCTCCCCCGGCCCTCCCTTACTCCATCTGAATCTGCTTCAAGCAGGCTGTGGACCTGAGGGAGAGAGAGAACAACCTCCACAGCACTAGGCCTCAGAAAGTTCTGGGCTCCTATCCTCTTGAGTCATTTGTTCTGGAAATTCTCCTTGACTTGCAGGATTGGATTAGTGAACCCTTGCCCCCAGCACCCTGTGTTGACCTCTCCCGGCACCACTGCGCTGTAGGGAATTCAGTCTGTCTCCCACATCTGGTCATAAACTCAAGGGAGACTAGGGCCATGTGCGTTATCTTCTCCACCTTGTTCCCAGCTTATTATCTCGTGCAGGGTAGGGGCACAGTAAGTATTTGTCAGATGAATGAATGGATGATGAAAAGGGAAACGGGAGCATTACTCAGAGCTTTACGACAGTCTAAAAGTCACCGGGACTTCTGGCACTCATATGATCTGGCTTATTGCAAGAATCAGCAGAGACTATTGTCACGCATCCTATAATTCAGTGGTTCTCAACTCTGTGCATTAGAATCACCTGGAGGATTTGTGGAAGGACAGATTGATGGGCCCAGAGTTTCTGATTCCGTTTGTCAGGGGTGGGCCTTGAGATCTGCATGTCTAACACATTTCCCGGTGATGCTGATGTTGCTGCTCTGGGACCACAGTGTGAGAACCACTTCAATAATAAACAGGGGAACTGTGCTGTAACTGCATTACTTTTAACAATTAGATTTGCACTGCAGGATTTTAAAAAATGGCAGCATTGCTACTTATGATGGAAAATCAGCCTTATTAGTTGAAGTGTGATTCAAAGGACTTAGGAATCTGTATCTTTGACCATGTGGTAGATAGAGAGATGGGCCTTTCAGCAACATGGATTCCATATTTAAAAGGCATGTGGAGAAAAGAGCATGGGCTTCAGAGCCAGTGGGACCTGACTTTGAATTTCACTTCACTGCTGATTGGCTAGGAGACCTTGGGCAAGTTAACGTGCTGTCTTAGGGTCTCAGAATATCCATCTGGAAGGTGAGGATAGTAAAAGACTTTTCAAAGTTGCTAGAAGAAAGAGTAAAAAACAGAAAATACTCCTTCCTAGTCAAAGATTAACTGGATTATGAGACTAAAAATATTCTATTTGTATAGCAGGGGATATAATGCTTTTTTTGTTGTTAAAAATCTATTTTATTTTATTTTACTTTTATATCTTTATTGGAGTATAATTGCTTTACAATGGTGTGTTAGTTTCTGCTGTACAACAAAGTGAATCAGCTATGCATATACATATACCCCCGTATCCCCTCCCTCGCACCCTCCCTATCCCACCCCTCTAGGCCCTCACAAAGCATCAAGCTGATCTCCCTGTGCTATGCAGCAGCTTCCCACTAGCCATCCATTTCACATTTGGTAGTGTATATATGTTAATGCTACTCTCTCACTTCGTCCCAGATTCCCCTTCCCCTCATGTGTCCTCAAGTCCGTTCTCTACATATGCATCCTCATTCCTGCCCTGCCACTAGAAGCTATTTGGCTCCTGAGTTTTAGGTAGCAAGGATTTTATTGGAAAATTTATCTCAACTTATTTGGTTATTGGGCTTAGATAGTGAGAGTTTAGATAGAGAAGGATATTTGTACAAGTAAAGAGACTTTTTATAGAGTAGATGCTCAGAAAATGATAGGTGCATAGGTATACCTCAGAGATATTGTGGATTTGGTGCCAGACCACCACATTAAAATGAGTATCGTGGTAAAGCAAGTCACACAGATTCCTTGGTTTCCCAGTGCATATAAAAGTTGTATTTACGGGCCTCCCTGGTGGCGCAAGTGGTTGAGAGTCCGCCTGCCGATGCAGGGGATACGGGTTCGTGCCCCGGTCTGGGAGGATCCCATATGCCGCGGAGCGGCTGGGCCCGTGAGCCATGGCCGCTGAGCCTGCGCGTCTGGAGCCTGCGCGTCCGGAGCCTGTGCTCCGCAACGGGGGAGGCCACAACAGTGAGAGGCCCGCATACCGCAAAAAAAAAAAAAAAAAAAAAGTTGTATTTACACTATACTGTAGTCTACTAAGTACGCATTATGCCTAAAACAACAAATTATATACCTTAATTTAAAAATACTTTGTTGCTAAAAAATGCTAACCATCCTCTGAGCCTTCAGTGAGTCAGAGTGCTAACATCAAAGATCACTGATCGCAGATCACCAAAACAAATACAATAAAAATAAAAAAGTTTGAAATATTGCAAGAGTCACCAAAATGTGAAACCAAGACCCGAAGTGAGCAAATGCTGTTGGAAAAAATGGAGCCAATGGACTTGATTGTTGCAGGGTTGCCACAAACCTTCAGTTTGTAAGAAATGCAATCACTGTGAAATGAAATAAAGCAAAGTGCAATAAAACGATATATGCCTGTAATAGAAAACTGAATGCAAGAGAATAATGTATGCATAAGAAAGTGGATAAATCCTATGGGGAAGATCTTCATTACCTGAGTATTCATTATTTGAGAACCTGCAGGTAGCAAGTTGTGAACGGAAACTGAGATCATGGTAACATGGAAAATATCCACCAATGACACAACTGTTTCAAAATTAGTTTCTACTCAAATCCTTCCTTGCTTAGCATCTATTTTGCTCACTAGGTCATAGTCTTAGTTGGTTCCCCTAACTGTCCATCGGGTGCCCACCTAACAAACAAGCAAACACAATGAAAATCTACTGGAAAGTGAACAGGAAATCTTACAAATAGCACAAGATTTCACAAAGTTGATGAAAAAATGTTAGAGAACTATTTGAGTCATGTAGAAAGAAGGATTTTGCAGAGTTAGACAAATGTACACCTGAAGAAGAAAAAATCCAAAAGGATGATGTTTTAATGTTTTCAAAAGATAATTATTTGGCTATCAAAGGATTGTGAGAGGCCCTGAAGAAATGAAGAAGCTCCCAAATATTTTTGCACGGTGAACTCTCTTTTTGATAAAACTGCTAAAGTCAAACAGGAAGGGATGCTACTGTATTATGTTAGCATATATTTTGTCAGAAACATGATGTCAAAAAAACCCTCACATGATTTGTGCTTTTTGTAAGAATCACTATATATTACAATTATGACCCCAGTCAAGGATCCGCAAACTATAGCTTGAGGACCAAATCTGGCTCACCACCTGATTTTGTAAATAAATATTGGAGCACCAATATTTACATTGGAGTAAACCAATGCCATTGGTTTACTTATTGTCCATGGCTGCTTATACACTACAGTTGAAGCCTTGAGTAGCCACAGAAGAGATCTCATTGCCCACAAAGCCAAAAATACTATCTGGCCCTTTACAGAAAAAATTTGCTGACTCCTGACCTAACTTTTCTTTTCCAAATAAATTTTTCCTCTTTATTTTTACTTTTATTTTTTAAAGACTCTTCTAATAACCCCCCCCCCCACTCTTTACAATGGCATTTTGATTTCCAAGTTGATTTATTCTAGATGATGCCTGCCCCCCCCTTCTCCTTCCCAAAGTATCCTTAGCTGAGGAGGCCTCTCTGTAATTCAAGACAAAACATGACTGTTCATAAAGATAAATCATTGCTGGTTCCTAATTTAAGAGGGCTCGAAACCAGACTAACACTGTTTGAATCGCAGTACTATACTTCCTAGCTGTGTGAGCAAGCTTTTTGACGTCGGGGTCTCAGTTTTCTCCTCTGTCAAATGGAGATAACAGCATTAACCTTTCTCAGTTAGTGAACTAAAACAAGACGGGGTTCTTACCCCATCCCTGGAACACTGTATACACACACAATGGTAGCTGTTGTGATTTCTATGTGACTAATTTCTCTTTGGTTTGGAACGGCAATTTACGCAGCCTGGATTCTGAGCTCTGAATTCCTCCAGGCATTCTCTGAGTTGCTTGCTGTAGGCCCCCCTCTAGCACACCGGTTTTATAAAGCCCTGCTAGGAGTGGAAGCAAGTCTTTACCAATCCAACCAGTCTGTTCTGTTGGAAAGAGTCAGGGATGAGTGAAGAATTTGTCTTCACTTTTAAAGGTGTTTCCTTTAGTCAATGGATGTCATAAATATCTGCAGCAGCAGCTGGGAACAAACTTTTCACAACAAGCTGGCTCCAGCAGGGAGAGTCAGCCCAACACAGCTTGCATATAAATACTCCCAGATGCTCTGACTTCAAGAGGGGCGGCATTTTGTCATCAGAAGTGGACAAGCATGACGGCAGTACGGCAGTGATGGTAATGAGGGTGGTAATCGACGGGCCAGGGGAGAGCAGGGTGATTTCCTGGCTAGATCATGGATGAGGAACAGTACTGGCTTTATTCCTCCAGACCTCGTCCTAGTTTGCAATACTTGCAGGAACAATCCTCGTTATGCTCCCCTGGTAAGCAGCTTCAAAATCAGCGTCCCACGATCCCACCTCTCTGTATTCATGCCTTTGCGTAACCCCCTGCCCCTGAGTGTGGAAGTGGAGCTAGTGACTTGCTTCTAACCACTGGCAAAGATGATGGGACATGACTTCTGCAATTAGGTTACAAATGTGTCTAGCGTCCGTCTTGCCAGCAGACTCTCTCTACTGCCCTCTCACCTTGTTCATTTTCATGAAACAAGCTGCCACAGGGAGAGACCCACATGTCAAGGAACTCAGGCCCAACAACCCTCCAGGAGCTGAATCCTGCCGACAACCATGGACGTGAGTGCGGAAGTAAATGCTTCACCAGTTGAGCCTTCAGATGAAACCCCAGTCCTGCCTGACATTTTGATTCTAGCTGTGAGCCACCCTGAAACAGAAGACTCAATTAAGGCATGCCCAGATTCCTGACCCACACTAACTGTGGGATAATAAACATGGGTTCTCTGAAGCCACTGTGTTTTAGGGTAGTTTGTTATTCAGCAGTAGATTACTAATACAGATTTCTTTCTTAAAGTTAAAAAGTAAATGAATGTACATTTCTGCTGAGGGTTGGTGATGAGTTAGACTGTCACTTAGTTGATTTTCTCTTAGTTTGAATTCATCTAACACTGTGTCAATAGATTAATCTGCCTGAAGTATACCTCTGATATTGCTCTTCCCCTATTTAAAAACCTTCATTGACTTTCACTGGTTGAAGGAAAGAAGGTCTACTTTTCCAGGTGGTGTTCAAGGCTCCCCTGTGTACCTGTTTTCTACCAGCTGCTAGAATGATCTTCCTAAAACACCAATTAGCGCATGTCACTCTTGCACTTAAAGCTCTTTGTTGGAGTCCTGCTACCAACCAGATTAAATCTGTGTCCCACAACATGACAATCAAGGCTTGCCAGGATCTGACTCCCCTACCTTTCTGCCTCACACTTAATGCTCAGCAACACAGAATGGATTGTCCTATGCAGCCAACCCATGAATTGTGCCATCTCCTGTCCCCTTCTCTCCTCCCCCCATCTTTAAGCACATGCTTTCTCTTAACCTCCACTGTCTTTCTCCTCTCTGGAAAGTTTATACTTAAAGATTCAGCTCTGATGATCTGTGTAATCAAGAGGAAAAACAAAGATCCCCAAACACACTCATTTGTTTCGATCTGCATAGATGGTCTCTGGAAGGATCCAGAAGAAACCAGTGACATTGGTTGTCCTGGGGGTGAGGTGGGGTGGGTATTCAGTAGGCTTGAGGGATAGAGGTTGAGAGAGAGAATTTTCAGGGTATATCCTTTGGTACCTCTGTAATTTTCTAGGATATGAATATATTGACCTATTCAAGCACCAAATAAAACAATTACAATGAAGGAAAAAATGTTAATTTCTTGACTCATCCTTATTGAGAAGCCTTCCCTGACTTTCTCAAACTGAGTTAATTGTGGGATGACTTGCTTATGTATGTGTCAACCCCTCTAAGTATCTGAGTTCCTAGGATCATCCCTTATTCATTCTTTATCCCTGTCCCCCACTGTCTAGTGCCGTGCCTGCTACTTCATGGTTCCTCAAAATAGCTGAGGAATAAAAGATCTATACTTCCTCCCCACTCCCCAGGCAGACTGAACTAGTAACTCCCTCCCTGTGGGCTCTGGACTTTCCTGCCTCTGGGCTGTGGCCCCTACCGTTCCCTCTGCCTACATTTTCTTTTCACCCACTATCTCATTTTTGAATTCTCCTTATCTTTTGAGGCCCAGCTCAGATCTCACCACAGGAAGTCATCTTCTCTTTCTCTGATGTCCTATAGCATGACTGAGGATTTTTATAACTTTTCCTTTTATATCCAAGGTCGGCAAACTACAGCTTGTGGGCCAAATCTGGCCCATGCCTGTTTCTGTAAATAAGGATGCCCATTCTTTTATGTATTACCTCTGGCTACTTTCCTTTACAATGGCAGAGTTGAGTAGTCCCAACAGAGACCCCAAAGGCTTGCAAAGCCAAAGATATTTACTATCTAGCCCTTTACAGGAAAAGCTTGTTGACCTCTGATTTATAACTTATTTATGTCTATAGATTCTTCTGCTCATTAAGACCCAAACTTGGACACAGAACTCTGTGTCGGATCCAGCCAAACTCATTACCCTGGCAAAAGGCTGCCCACTCCTCCTCAGAGCCTGCTAAGGACAATCCCATGGAGACCTTCCCTACCCCCAGAGCTCCGCACATCCTTTCCTGTCTCAGGTTGGAATGTGCTCTCCCACCCTGCCTGGAACTCAGCTCACCCCTGAGTGGTTTCTTATTGTTCTCCTAGTCACACCCAAGTTCTCTGCTCAGAGAGGCCTTCCTGGACTACCTGATCTAGGTAGTCCCACTGCTAGTCTCTGTTGCAACGCTGGGCATTCTTACGTGGGAGTACGGCAAACTGTAATTCTTTTTATTTATTAAATTTTCTCTCTCTCCTAGTGGACCATGAGCTCCTTAGGGTAGGCTCCGTATCTATCTAGTTTCCCCACTGTATTTGCAGTGTCTCGATCAGTGGCTGTCACACACTGGGTAAGGACTGTAGGAAATACTACTTATTGACTGACTAAACAGATGAATAAATGAATACGTCTTCATCTCCATCAAAGTGGCTACCTGAGTGTTTAATAGGCACTCAAAACTATTTGTTGAATGAATGAATAATGTAAGAGAGGACGTTTAATCATGATAACACTAACAGATGAAAGTAACTCATTGCATGGTTCTCTTGACCTTTTAATATCAGCTCGTGGAAAAGAACAGCTTCCTTCAGCTTCATTTAAATTATTCAGGATAAAGGAAAGGAAGTAGGCTCTCGAGGGACACACTAGAATATCCTCTGATCGTGTGTGTGCGTGAGAGAGAGAAAAAGAGAGAGAGAGAGAGATACATCAGCCTGTAGGTCTAGCTCTCAGTCAAGCTGCTGTCCACAGGCTAGGGGAACAGGGGAATGGACACCACAAATACGCTGCCAGTGGACTGCAAAATCTGTTTTCCCTCAAAACCAGCAGTTCAGAAGTTGGAATACTCATTCAGTATGGTTTTTAAAGCAATGCTGTTTGGGATCATTAAACTGATGCATGCATTGCAAAGAATTTAAAAGCTAAAGAAACTGTAAACGAGAAAATAAAAATTACCCTTAATCTCACCATCATGGTTGTCTATTTTTTTCTTACTTACTGTATTCGTGTTTTAGATTCCTTCCCTCCCTCCCTTTCACCTTTCTCTCTCTCTCACTCTCCCTCACACACACACACACACACACACACACACGGGATCCATTTAGCATTCTATCCTGAACATTATCTCTTTAACATTAAATGTGTTTTGTACCTCAATTATGCCTCTATAAAAAACAAGACACATTAAATGTGTTTTGACAACATTTTTAAAAACTGTATACTATTCCAGTTAATTTACCCCAATCACTTGTATCAGTTGTATTTGTTTACTGCTACTATCAGTCTACAACTAATATATAATTCTACAATGAATAAGTTTAGTAACTTTGCATTTCCTTTAAGTAGGTTTATAGGTGTGACATTATTGGCTAAAAGAGTATAGAATTTTAAAATATTGTGGACAGGTACAGCCATATTAATTGTGTGGGAATGATACAGATCCACAGTCTTAACCCCATTCATATCTATTTTACCACACCCTTGCCATGGATTTTCACCAAAATTATTACATTGTTAACACATAATACTTTTATATTTCATTAGAGAACATCAATTAAAATATGTTTACCATTTATATCTCTTTTTCTATAAATCT
Organism: Mesoplodon densirostris; assembly: GCF_025265405.1. Taxonomy (NCBI): domain Eukaryota; kingdom Metazoa; phylum Chordata; class Mammalia; order Artiodactyla; family Ziphiidae; genus Mesoplodon; species Mesoplodon densirostris. The sequence goes on from NC_082670.1 coordinate 86,650,049, forward strand.
ATTTTCCCTATTCACATACGTCTTTTGGAGCTTAAAAATTCAATCAAACTTAAAACAATTATTGATATCATCTACGTGCTTGATTATACTTCCAATTAGAGGTAATATTTTAAGTATAATATACAAGAGTCATTGCATGTAAATAATCAGGCTGGAATACACTACCAAAATAAAAATTTGTACATTAAGAGCTCACTTACCCTTGGCTGATTTACTGATCCATTTGAACTCTTTGGAGTATGGAGCACCTGGATAGAAACAAAAGAATGGATCTGAGAAGCCCAGATGAGGATCAAGGACCAGGCTCTAAGGCAACAATCCTCAAGGTTTGGTGCAAAACCAAAACACAACAAAGCTACCTGGTGGAGGTTGCGCCTTACCCCACGCTCACCAAATCAGATGATCTTGTTGTCAAAGCCCAAGAATCTGCATTTTAACAAGGATCCTGCAATTTAGGAATGGCTTTCTTCTTTTCCCTGACTCTGTTGTGCTTTACTCCCAGTCTAGTGGGCCTGATATGGTACACGTATTCTGAGCAAGATGGCCCTTATTCACACAGAATCCTGACAAGGGGGACTTGCCACAAGGACACGTTTTTCCTCTTTGGATACGAGATCCTGACTATACTCAGAGAAGGACCATGTGTCCTAGAAATACCCGAAGGATAATCTTTGGTTTGAGAATCTATGAAGATGATATGGACTCCTCTCCTGCTCATGAGCAAGGCTGGTCATTGACTTAGGGGTGGAGCCCCACTGGGGTGGGGGTTGGAGTGGGGTGTGATGGGTAAGCAGAGCTCACAAAGTAAGGTTGAGACAAACCCTGGATAAGAAGCAAAAGGCTGGCTGGAGAAAAGAGGAGACAAAGCCCCAGAGAAATTCTGTGAGTAATATAGGCAGAGGGAAAGCGTTTTTCTGAGCAATATTCTTCAAATGTTGTTGCTCACGTGACCCCTAAAATGTTTCTGAAACATTATTTATCCCTCACCTGTGTTATTATTACAATTATTTTTATTTGTACTTAATTGGTCAAAACAACAAATATATTATAAATATTATAAATTTTGGTAAGTAATTACAAAACACAAGAATTAAAATTGTAATGGAAGTGTGTATCTTTTTTTTTTTTTTTTTTTTTTTTTTGCGGTATGCGGGCCTCTCACTGTTGTGGCCTCTCCCGTTGCGGAGCACAGGCTCCGGATGCGCAGGCTCAGCGGCCATGGCTCACGGGCCCAGCCGCTCCGCGGCATATGGGATCCTCCCGGACCGGGGCACGAACCCGTATCCCCTGCATCGGCAGGCGGACTCTCAACCACTGCGCCACCAGGGAGGCCCGGAAGTGTGTATCTTAAATGAGATTGAGCTTTTCTCTCCTATTAACTCTGGAATATTTCTTATTGTCCAAATGAGACAGAATTCAGCATCAATTTCACTCCTTTTTCCCCCCTTTTAATCACAATTGTAAGTACTGAAAAACTGTTCACTTAAGTAGATGGAAATGGAATGAGTTTTGTTAGAGCAACATCACTCAATTCTTTTTATTTATTTATTTATTTGTTTATTTATTTATTAAATTTTGGCTGCTTTGGGTCTTCATTGCTGTGCGCAGGCTTTCTCTAACTGCGGCGAGCAGGGGCTACTCTTCGTTGCGGTGCGCGGGCTTCTCACTGCGGTGGCTTCTCTTGTTGCAGAGCACGGGCTCTAGGTGCACGGGCTTCAGTAGTTGTGGCTCACGGGCTCTAGAGCGCAGGCTCAGTAGTTGTGGCTCACAGGCTCAGGTGCTCCGCGGCATGTGGGATCTTCCTGGGCCAGGGACCGAACCCGTGTCCCCTGCATTGGCAGGCAGATTCTCAACAACTGCGCCACCAGGGAAGTCCCCACTCAATTCTTTAAACTCTTCCAAGTTATTTGTCAGAAATTATATGGTGATCTATCATCAAAAATTATTTTTAATGCTCTACCAACTGACAACTCCATCAGATCCTTCTTCAAGTTTGTTGAAAGCAAAGAACTGAGAAGGGTTTGTAACCCAATCACTAGAATCATTCATTTTCTCAACACTAACAGCTAGATTTTGAGTCACTCCTTTGTTTGGAGTCCTGGATTTTTTACCCTGGGGGAATGCATCACAGTAAGATTCAGATGGGCGAGAGGTGGGCCTTTCTTTGATAAAAGGGGAAAAAGGCAGCCGTGAAAGGGGAAGTGGGAGAGGGGACCAGCTGGGTCCCATGGCACAAGCCCAGGTACATCCTTCTCTTTGTGTTTGTGGTGTGCTGGAGTAGGTGTCCCCAGGAGTTTGCAGTTTGAGGCTCTGGCAGGAGAACCAGCATGCCACACACATGTTCTCAGAGCAGTTTTAGATGCATCTAGAAAGGAGCTGACAATCTGGAAATTATTCCTTTAAAACGATTCATGCAAAGTTGCCCTTAAAAATCTTTGTGGCAAGTATCCGAGAAATAACAGATTCCAGCAAGAATCATCAATGGAGGCTAGAACTGGTGTGGAACAGGACAAAGTACCTCCCCACAAAACATAAATGATCACTAAATACAAAATACTTATAAATTAGAGAACGTGGCAAATGCTATATATGGACAAATAGTGGGTCCCTAAGGATAGAATGTCCTGAGAAAAGCACAGCATCATTTCTCTGATATTCCCACCTGAAAAGCATACCCTGAACCTCATCTTGGGGAAACATTTAGACAGAACCAAATGGAGGATGTTCTACAGAGTAATTGGCCTGTACTCTTCAAAAATGTCCAGACACAAAAGGTGAGGGAGTACTGAGGAACTGTCCCAAATGGAAGGACACTAAAAAGATTTGAAAGCTAAATGCACCACATGACCACGACTGGATCTGGACCTGTAAAGGACATTATTGGGTTAATGGGTGAAACGCAAAAGAGGTCTGTGGATTAGAAAGCATTATTGTTTCATGGCTCTACTATGACTATGTAGGAGAGGGCCCTTAGTTTTAGGGAAGAGACATTGGCGTATTAAGGGATAAGAGGTGTCATCTCTGCAGGGTACTTTTTTATGGCTGTGGAAAAATATAACCACACATATTCAGGGAGGGATAAGTAAAACATGAAGAACCTGAGTGAAGAGTATGCAGGAACTCATTGTACTACTGTTGAAGTTTTTCCGAAAGTCTGAATTCCTGTTTTATTTTATTTTATCGCCGCACTGCGCAGCCTGTGGGATCTTAGTTCCCCGACCAGGGATCGAACCCTCGCCCGCAGCAGTGAAAGCACTGAGTCTTAATTGCTAGACTGCCAAGGAATTCCCTGAAATTATTTTAAAATAAATCATTAAAAAGTCTTACTTTCTTGGGGGACTGCAATCCCCCAGTTTGACTTTCTTGGCGGACTGCAATCCCCCAGTTTGGAGATCATCATTTTTTTTTAGAAGCCCCATAGACAAAGATAAAGGCTTTAGGAGTCCAAAGCCAGTGTGGACACACACAAAAGGATTCATTAAAAATAAGGAGGTCGGGCCTCCCTGGTGGCGCAGTGGTTGAGAGTCCGCCTGCCGATGCAGGGGATACGGGTTCGTGCCCCGGTCTGGGAGGATCCCATATGCCGCGGAGCGGCTGGGCCCGTGAGCCATGGCCTCTGGGCCTGCGCATCCGGAGCCTGTGCTCCGCAACGGGAGAGGCCACAACAGTGAGAGGCCCGCATACCGCAAAAAGAAAAAAAAAATAAAAATAAAAAAAAAATAAGGAGGTCCTCACTGTGTAGTAGGAATAAAATATGCAGAGATATGTGATGGGTCTCAAAGAAGGGGAAGAGAAGTTCCTTTGCACATGGGTAATGAGATTTTATATTTATGCAAAGGGGGATGTGAAGAAAGGTTGAAAAACGCTGCTATAGACATTACCAGGACACCCCCAAATCTTACAGGCATTAAGACAGAGACAAAGGATAGGTCATAGCATCTGATGTCCATCTCTGGTATTTTTCATTGATTAAAATGATGATAACTCTTGTTCAGTATAGCCAAGGGAATAACCTCCGTCCTGCTCAGGAGTGGATTCTTCTAGTGTGTGTCTAACTATAATATGATCTGATCTCATAGGGGCTCTTGCATGAGGTGATGTGCATTTCTTTTTTTTTTTTTTTTTTTTTGCTGTACGCGGGCCTCTCACTGCTGTGGCCTCTCCCCTTGCGGAGCACAGGCTCCGGACACACAGGCTCCGCGGCCATGGCTTGCGGGCCCAGCCGCTCCGCGGCATGTGGGATCTTCCGGGATCGGGGCACGAACCCACGTCCCCTGCATCGGCAGGCGGACTCTCAACCACTGCGCCACCAGGGAAGCCCGATGTGCATTTCTTGATTCTTGGTCCTTACCGTGAAATATTTGCCTCTGAGACTTTATCAGTTGATTTCTGTTAACAGCTTTGCTTCCTTCTCATTGACTTGGCAAACGATAGTTATTGTTGTGCCATGCCGTAGTTCTCTTTCTAACTACAGTCTCTGTTTCTGTCTAGATTCTTTGACCTCAATATTTTCTCCGCTGCAATGACTTGGAATGTTACTGTTTAAATAAGAGAAGGCAAGTTGGCTTTATCTCACCAACTGATTGGTAATAGGCCTCTTGGAGTCATCCCCTAGGTAGGATTTTGAAACTTTTTCTGGGCTCAGTGGGAGAGCGCACCATGATTGATTAATGATGTTTGCTATGGCCTCTGAAAGCAATACAATGTTATGTTTGGTATGTGGGGTAAGCAGCCTCTGTGGGAGTCCCTATTGATCCCCCTCCTGGTATTCTTCTCCTTGAGAGTGGGCGGGAACTAGTGACTTGCTTGGAACCAATAGAATACAGCAAAAGTGATGGAATGTCACCTCTGTGATTAGGTTACAGAAAACTGTGACCTCCATTTTGCTGGAAGATGCTCTCTTGCTGGCTTTGATGAAGCAAGCCAGCTGCCTTCTTGGAAAGGCTCATGTAATGAGGAACTGGGGGTGGCCTCCAGACAACAGCCAGCAGAGAACTGAAGGTCTCAGTCCAGCAGTCCTTGAGGAAAAGAATCCTGCCTTCAGATGAGACCTCAGCTTTGGCTGACACTTTGATTGGCAGCCAAGTCAGACACCCTGAAGAAGAGGATCCAGCTAAGTGGGCTGGATTCCTAACCCACAGAAACTGTACGATAATCAATGTGTGTTCTTCCAAGCTGGTAAGTTTCAGGGTAATTTATTATGCGGCAATAGATAACCAATATACCATGTATGTGCCATCCTTCCTTTAATCGCTTTGTGCACGTTACTGAGGAACAGAAAGATAGTAGGGGCGGTAGCAAGCAGCAAGAAACTAGTTGAATTTAAGGGAGGAAGTACAAACATCACCAAGATCAATCACAAGAACTCAAGACACAGCAATCAGAGTGGCAAGGCAAACTGTTCTGGAGAACCCAGCCAACTTTGAATTCAACTATTTTGCCACCTAATTCAAAGAAGTTCACAACAGTCTTTATTTCTCTTATCCTGGCACTTCAGTGTGATTCCCTGTTTTTCTCTCTTCTTCACCAGAACAGAGGCTTTATAAGGACAGACACTCTGTCTTTCCTGTTTATTGTGCACCTGGCACAGTACCTGGTACATATAAGGCTTCAATAACTATGTATTGAATAAATAAATGTTTATGTTTCCTTGAATGTCAATAAGTCACAAAATATTGCCACACGTTTGACAAAAATATGCACCGAAATCGTTATAATAAAGATTTTTTTAGCCCGTAAGGGGAGCAAGTCTTAGTATCTTGACAATTCACTCATTTAAGGCATCTAATTCCCTGATAATGTCAGTTAAATGGAACCTTACTGTAATAAGTACCATTAATTATTCATGGCTAACACAGTGCTCAAGGTCAAGTGAAATCTGATGGAAAAATCTCTTCACTGAGGAAAAATCACTTCCTGGTTGCTATCGCAACTTTCACAGCCACTGTATACAGCTTCTCACCTTCCAGCATGTTCAACAGGGACCAGAGCCACTAAGTTCATTTTATGGAAAATAGGCAATTTCTTTTATCTGACTGCATGTTTCTCTGCTGTTAGGCATTTCCTTATTCTTGTAAAGGATATTAGTTTTGTCTTTGAACTATTATAAAGAGAGAGCAGGAAATCAGTTATGGTAGGACAGAGGCAGAATAAATGAAAAATAGATTATCTGTGAAAAAGAAACATAGAAAGCAAGTATTACCAAACTTCTGAGATGAAGCTCTGAACTGCCAAGTATAAGGCAACCAATATAAAATCCAGAACCTACACTACAGGGATGAGTTTAGCATTAGCTTGCCCGGCAAAATGGCAAATGGTGGTGACGTCTTTATTCACTGAGAACCAGAAGTGGCATTTAGGTTTCTCCTGTTGATCTGTGTTGAGAAGGATTCTGAGGCCCAGTGGAAGAGTGCTATGATGGATTAATGACAGTACAGAGTCTAGAGCAGATGTGTTAATAAATGCATTTACAAGTCTTAGATTTCTCTAACGTAATGTAATTTCAGGGTAAATTGTGACTCAGTGAAATCCAATTATGATTTCTTTTTTAAAAAATTGCAATACTATGACCAGTCATCTTTCCAAATTCAAGGAACTTAAAAAAAACAACACAAACTTTGCTCTTCTACCTTAGATTTGGTTTAAACTTACTTTCAACAGGTTATTTTTGCTTAGGGAAGGATTTAATTCTCTGAAATATTATCAGGTTTCCCATGAAGGAAAAACAAAGCCCACAAAAAAATGAATCATTTTTCAAAGGTGACAGAATCCCCTGATGCTTCTGGCTTACGTGTTTGCATTTCACCGTGAAGCCATAACTACATGTCCACTGGTGATCTGCTGTAATCTTAAGATAAATAAAACCTGTTGGAGCAGAAATTGGCAACAGGGTGGTCAGAGGGTAAACAGTATTGAGAGTACTTCGTTCTCACATCACAAACGATTTCCTTGGAGCACCTAGCCCTTTGTTAACCTAAATCAGTGCACCAAGCCTTTAGAAAGTGTCTGTGAGACAAAATAAACTGAAAAAGCTTCACAACATGATCATCAAACTCATAATATGTAGACTGCATAAAGGCAGTGTGTATTTTTAGACAACCTTTGCCAGTAAAACCCTTTTCCCTCACTCCATTGTGAAATCTGAGGTAGTCTGACACCTTGAGAGCAGGACCACAGGTTCTTACCATTTGGCAATTCTATGCATTACCTGGACTCTGTTTCCTCCAGTTGCCACTAAATGTGTTAGCTGTGTGGGGCCTTCTACTCCTCCCCCTCAAATATAAGGTGAGGAGGAAATACCTTCTCCAAGCACCTGCCTTCTCTTAATCACTATGTACTAGTCACTGAGCTTGCTGAACTTTCATTCGTTCGTTCATTCATTCATACATAAATTTAATAGAAATGTAGTGAGAGCCTAGTGATACCAGCGAGGTGCTGAAGATAGAAGGGTAGAGAAAAGAATAGGGTTGCTACCTTCATGGATGGTATACTCTAGTACGGAAGACAGAAAATAAACAAGTAAATGAATAATGATACACTGTGTGTGACCAAGGAAATAAATAAGGGACTGAGAAACGGGAGAGTAGAAAGGGATTTCTCTTTCTAGCCTCTTGGTAGACTAGATGTTCGCAGAAACCCCTCTCAGTAAAGTACAATGATTTTAATGCTCAGTAAAATACTCAAGACATTTTAAGAAATGCATGGCTTTCTGTGCAAGAGAGTAAGGAATGGTGTGGAGGCAAGAAGTGATCAGAAAACAAGTATCATCAGGGGAGAGGTAGCTCTGGAGGTGCCATTTGCCTTACGAGTAAACTGTTATCTCTGGTCGCTGAAATCCTGGGTTTGAATGAGTCACATGTAGGGGGTAAGAGGAGGAGCAAAGGTCTGAGCAGAGGTCGGATTCATGGGGCTCTACATTAAGGCCAGGAGACAAAAGGGCAACAGTCTTCGTGAGTGAAATGAAAAATCAAACCAAACCCTGGCCATGAGAGAAACACTGGGGGTACAGTACCTGCCTCTACCTTGACTTTGGGTGAAGAAAAAAGATCACAGAATCCCTTTAGAATTCTTTACCATAAGCCTATGGTAAGGGCGTTTGCAGGTTTGGGGTTGGAATCCATGATACCAACAAACAACCTCAAACCAGAAATGTAATTTTAGGTAGTTCTAAGGTGGCTGGGAGAAGAAAAATATCTCAAATCCTCGGTGCAGAAACGCAATCAGATGTCAAACCCAGGTCTCAAAGAAAATCAAGAAATGACATTCACAATCAAAACCAATACAAACATTAGGAAACAAAGTCGTCATGTATATAAAGAGAAACAAGACTACATATATAATTCCTCAACTAGTCAGGAGGAAGAAATAGAATTAGGGAAGTCTTGCCCAGTCTGAAATGGAATGCAGTCAACAGAGAGCTTAAAATAAGATTATAGAAGTAAATTCAGTGTTATAGCATTAATCACAATCAAATAAGTGAAAATAAACTAAACATTTCAATAGAAATTGAAGGTTATTAGATATCACTTCAAAAAATCTAGCAATACAGAATGATTGAAAATAAAGGGATGAACAGAATATAACAGGTGTGTACTAATCTAAAGAAATATGGGTACCTGTATTTCTAGAAACAATGCTTCTAGAGATAAAGAGGGTCACTACATTTTGATAAAAGTTGCAATCCATTAGGAAGATAGAACAATTCCAAACTTATATTTCCAATAATAACTTCAAAATACCTAAAGCAAGAGTTTCAGGACCACAAAGAAAAATGAACAAGTCCTTTATGATAGCTAGTAAAAGCTTCTTTATCAATAATTGATAAAGATAGATAGGAAATAAAAAATAATAAAGGAAATAAAAATAAGAATACAGAAGATTTAAACAAAATAATTAGCAAGAATAACCTAGTGGACATATACAGAATACTATTCTTAACAAGTGAACAAACTTTTTATTTTTTTGCATACATGCAACATATATAAAATTTGGCCATGTACTGGGGCATAAAGAAAGTACTGACATTGTCTGTATGATACCAATTGCTTTAAATTTGTTGATACTTGCTTTATGCCCCAGTACCTGGCCAAATTTTACATATGTTGCTTTTTTCTTTTTTTGGTGGAACTTGACAGGCTACTTAGAAATTCACATAGAAAAGGAAGAATTGGTAAAACACTCCATAAAAAAAGTTAATAAATGAGACTTGCCATAACATATATTAAGACTATGTTAAATAAGACAGTGTGGTATGGGTCCAGGGATTGGCTCACAGAGCTCAGAAACAAAAGGTCCACGTAGAACCAGGAGGGGAAAATCAGACAATTCAATGGTTAATGTTAGGACACCTAGTTATCCATATGGAAGAAAAAAAGAAACTGAATCCCTACTTCACAACTTTCACCAAAGTCCATTTCAGATGCACCAAGGGCTTAAATGTGACATGTAAAACTTCAAATTGTTCAGAAAGAAATACAAAAGTATATCTCCATGACTTTGGAGGTGGGGAATGATTTCTTAAACAAGAAACAGAAAGCACCAACTATCAAGGAAAAGATTGATCAATTTGACTCATTAAAATTAAGAATTTTGCTCACTGAATGATTCTCTGAAGAAGGTGAAAAGATAAGCCCCAAATTGGGAGATGATATTTGCAACACCCAGAACCGAGAAAAGGATTAATATACAAAATACATTAAAAAATACAGAGAGAGCCTACCTTGATGAGTTAATCATGGAAGCCCTCTGAGAGGTGGTGATGGGAAAACTGAGATCATAGAATGAAAAGGAAGCGAAGGGAGGATGAGCACTCCCGAGAGGAAAGAGGAAGTTCAAAGGCTGTGAGGTGGGGGGGGGGGGAGAGAGAGAGAGACAGAGAGACAGAGAGACAGAGAGAGAGGGAGGGAGGGAGGGAGGGAGGGAGGGAGGAAGGAGATGAACGCTGAGAGGAAACAAAGGCCAGAACAAGCAGGATGGTACAGGGGAAGCCAATAAGGTATTTATCTGAGGACACTTGGCTGCTTGTGACATGTGGGTGAGCAGCTGCAGTTACTTATGGGAAGACCATGGTACCACTGGAATCTGGCAGAGAGGAGCTCTCACAGAACCCCGGAAAGGCAGCCACAAGGTGTAGGTGAAGGGCACACACTCTGGAGCCAGATTACCTGGTTTCCTATCCTTGCTGTGCTCCTCAGAAGTCCCTTGACCTTGGGTAAATTACTTAGGCTTTCTAAATACAGTATTATCCAAATACAGTTATCAAAATATTACATTTAAATACATATACATATGTATATATATACTGCTTTACTTATCAATAGGAAGAGCTATTAAGGGGAATAACAACTACCATAACTTTGAAGTTGTGATAAGTGAAAGTAATATTTTAAGACATCTATAACTGTAATGTCATTAAAAAAATCAACCATTTCTACAGGTTATAAAGTCACAGGTACTAACCAATTCTACTGTATGGTTTGTCGCCTCTATTCATAATTGAAGGAAATGTTAAATTTCAGTTAGAGGTTACTGAAAAGTTTTAAAAAATGTTTATTTTCCTCATCCAAGTTGATATACAAAATATCAATATATAAAGTCTGTTCGGGCTGCTCTAACAGAATACCATAGATTGGGTGGCTTATAAACAACAGAAATTTATTCCTCACAGTTCTGGAGACTGCAAAGTCTAAGACCAAGGCACCAGAGGATTTGGTGTCTGGTGAGGACCTGCTTTCTGGTTCACAGACGGCCTCCTTCTCAATATTCTCACATGGAGGAAGGGGTGAGGGATCTCTCTGGGGTATCTTTTAAGAGGACACTAACTCCATTTATGAAGGCTCCACCCTCATGACCTAATCAACTCCTAAAGGCCGTACCTCCTAACACTATCACATTAGGGATTAGGTTTCAACATATGAATTTTAAGGGGGACATGAACATTTGGTCTATAGCATCAATGTTCTTGAAAAAGCACTTCGTTCTGAAAATAATCTTACCTATTAAAAATTTAAAAGAGATTAAAAAAACCCCAAATATATCCTATGGTAGAAAAACATTTCCTTGACATGAAGAAATTCCTTTAGTTTAGTTTCTTTTTCTTCTGTTAAGTTCAAGTAACATTTAATATAGTGCTTTCATTTAAATTTATTATTTATTTATTTATTTATTTATTTGTGGCTGTGTTGGGTCTTCGTTTCTGTGCGAGGGCTTTCTCTAGTTGTGGCAAGCGGGGGCCACTCTTCATCGCGGTGCGCGGGCCTCTCACTATCGCGGCCTCTCTTGTTGCGGAGCACAGGCTCCAGACGCGCAGGCTCAGTAGTTGTGGCTCACGGGCCTAGTTGCTCCACGGCATGTGGGATCTTCCCAGACCAGGGCTCAAACCCGTGTCCCCTGCATTGGCAGGCAGATTCTCAACCACTGAGCCACCAGGGAAGCCCTAGTGCTTTCATTTAAAAACAGAATTGAATAGCTGTATTTTTGTATAATTCTACCAGATGATCAGACTTTCTCTCCATCCATCTATATGTGGTAGATTGAATTACTGGTCCTGATTATTCACTCCCCTATAAAGAGAGTTATATGTGCATACCTTTGCCTTGGCCTCAGGGAAAGTAAAGTGTGCTTGCCTGATCCTTGATTTTGGATTTGGCCATAGGACTTGCTTTGCCCAATGGGAGGTTAGTAGACTAATACAGGCAAAGGCTTGAAACGTGTCTGCATGGTTTGGCATGACTCTTTTGTACTTCTGCCATTACCATGAGACAAACATACCCTGTAGACACAGTCCCTCCAGTCCGGGCACCAAAACGAAACATAAGAAGCAATGTCAACAGAAAGACCTGCAGGCTGTTGAAGAACTTCCTCAGCCAACCCACAGAAGCCTGAATGAGAAATAAACGCTTATTTTTGAATACCACTGCTATTGTGTGGTTATTTGTTATGCAGCCATAGGTGACTGATACAGTGTCCATCTACCCATCCATTCGTCCATTCTTTTTTTTTTTTTAAGATTATTTATTTATTTGTTTATGGCTGCATCGGGTCCTCGTTGAGGCATGCGGGATCTTCCGTTGTGGGGCACGGGCTTCTCTCTAGTTGTGGTGTGTGGGTTTTCTCTCTCTAGTTGTGGCACACAGGCTCCAGGGCACTTGGGCTCTGTAGTTGTGGCATGCAGGTTCCAGAGCGCGTGGGCTCTGTAGTTTGCGTCACGCAGGCTCTCTGGTTGAGGTGCGCGAGCTCGGTAGTTGTGATGTGTGGGCTTAGTTGCCCCGCAGCATGTGGGATCTTAGCTCCCTGACCAAGGATCGAACCCCCGTGCCCTGCATTGTAAGACGGATTCTTTTTTTTTTTTTTTTAAACTCCGTTGTTCTTTAATATCATCAGACATCCAGTCAATGTTCACATTTCCCCAAATGTTTGTTAATTGGTTTGTTTTACAAAAATTATTTATTTTACACTTTCTAAAAATTCAGATCTAAGTAAGGTCAATGAAGTCCAATGGTTATATCACTTATCTCTTTTAATCTATAGGTTTCCCTTTCCAACTGTTTTTTTTTAATTTCCTTGGAATTTATTTGAAGAAACTGGGTCATTTATTTTGTAGGGCTTTTCACAGTCTGGATTTTGCTGGTTATATCCCCATGGTGTCTTTAACATATTCTTCTGCCCTCTATACTTCTTGCAAATTGATAGTTGGAGCCAGAGACTTGAACAGATTCCGATTTGATTTTGTGGCAAGAATACTTTATAGGTGGTGTGTTGTTATTCTGTCAGGGGCTACCTCATGTCTGGTTGTTTCTTTGTTTGTATAACGCGGATTCTTTACCACTGGACCACCAGGGAGGTCCCCATCCATTCTTCTATCAGTATAGGCACCTAGGAAGATGTCTGGAGTGACGTGTATCAAATGTTAATAATGGTTGTCGAAAAAGCACTTCTAATGAGGCTTGGCACTAAGCCACTTTAGTTCTTGTTGTTGCTGTGACTACTGCCATTATATTGAGAGGTGGCATGGGTAACAGTGAAGACTTTCTGGTACACAAGGGCAGATGGCTTTGCCACCTACCAGCCGTGTGACCTGGGTGAGGCATGTAGCCTCTCTGACACTACCTCCTGCCCCTCCCCACGATGTCTCTCCTGGAAATCTTGATAGAGAGCTAGGAAGCAGGGAGGGAAGAGGAGGAAACAGCTCCAGGACAGGTTCTGCCTTTTACTGCTTTAGCCTAATGATGCTCATTATTCATAAACTATAACTGCTCATGCTCTGGATTTTACTGCTCATTAAGAGCTGAGTATAATATCCTTAATTAGAGTCAGGAGTTGGACGCCTAAGAAAGAGACGCAGAGAACATTCGAAATTCTGAACCTAAAATAAAACTCTTCAAACAGATTATTTTTGAAAGAATAAAGTTTTACATGCTCTTGGAGAGAAATCTTTTAAAATTTTGAGCCTGGGAAGTTGGTTGTGAACTAAATGGTTCCATAATTCAGTTTTCCCGCTTCCTTGTAGAAAGCAGCCTTATTGAGTTCTACCAGATGTTTGTACTTCTACCCTCAATGTTTAAAAATGTTTTCATACCTGCTGTCTCTCCTATCTCGCTTCTTCCTACGGGCTTGTATGGTAGGTATGATCCCCTTTTGCTCGAGTTAGCCAGAGAAGGTTTCTTTGCTTGTGATCTACATTTCTTTGCTGCAGACCTTCTCAGAGCCTCTACATGCTAGGGTACGTTGGGAACCTCAGAAAGGCGAAAAGAGAAGTCAGCATTTCTCCAGCTTGTAGGACCCACTTCTTATCTGTGGCATTTCTCACAGGACTAGTAGGGACCTGCTGCCTTAGATATAACCTCCAAAAAACAAATGCCTTTCTGAGTGGGTGTTTGCAGTCACCATACTTAGGACACAACCAAACAAAGGAGAAGCCGGGAAAGTCTGGTGTTGTGACAGGGCTGAATCTGCATCAGGGACAGAGCGGTCTTAGGAAGAAGAGCCTGTGGCTTTTTAAAACATCTTATTTGCCTTATTCATCTTGTGATTTCTTATAAAGACTGAAATCTCATTCCCAGGCAGCTTGTTTTCTCTTCTTCTGGTTTTAGAGCCATCGGCTAGGTCCTGCATCCTCTCAAAAACTCAGAACAGTTTTCTCTCATGTGAGGTCTGCCAGATAACTAGATCTTTCTTCTCCCCACTCCGCCCCCCTCCCACAGAGGTGCTGTATGCCGAGAGACTGTCTGCCTAAACCAGGTGGTCTCAAGGAAAAGCTGGCTGGCCAGCCTTGTGGAACAGGGTCCGTGGGTGTGACCGAGAGTCATGGGGCGCTGCAGAGCATCTGGGCTGTCAGTGACCCAAGGCTCTATCTCTCCTGAACATGAAAGGAAGCAGCGCAGAACATTTCCCAGATGGGGAGCTGGCCTGGTGGATTACACAGGAGATTAAAATAATGATTTTTTTGGTTTCCCTAGAGAAGAGGTGTCAACTTGCTTCTCACTTCCTGAAAGCAAGAAGTCAGTATTTTGAGAGGCATCTCTTCACCCATATGACCAACATTAACTGGGTCTGAATGGGGCATGAAGTTGCCCCCAGGGGTACATTTGGCAGCGTCTGGGATATTTACGGTTGTCACAATGGGGGTGGGTGGTAGGTGGGTAACACTACCGGCATCTAACGGGTAGAGGCCAGGAATACCGCTAAACATCCTACAATGCTCAGGACAGCCCACAACAAAGAATTATCTGACCCCAAAGAGTCAGTATTGTCAATACTGCTGAGGTTGAGAAATCCTGTTCCAGAGCATGGTGGTTAATCACAAAGGCACTAGAGTCAGGAAGGCCAGGGTGCAAATCCTGGCTTCATCACCTACTGCCCCCATGACCTGAGCAGATCACTTCACTTACTTCTTTCAGTTGTAAAATGAAACTATTAACACCTACCTTATCAAGTGCTCAGTACAGTACGGGACAGTTAAAATGATAAGATTTTACTGTCATTGCTCTGTAAAACATCCGGAATTGGCCCCATGGAAGACAGGAAGTTGACAGCTGTCGAGAGAACCTCATGTGCCAGGCACTGTGGCATGTATAGTAGATCATGGGGGAGCGTTTGCAGCAGAGAGCGGAAAGATGTTGCCCTACTTCTTATAGAGTCTAGAATGGTGTGGTTCAATAGAACTTTCTGGAGTGATGGAAATGTTCCCTAACTGCACTGTCAGATGGGATAGCTCCTAGTCACATGTGGGTCTTGAGCACTTGAAATGTGGCGAATTTTAAATTGTATTAAGTTTAATTACTTAAAATGAAGATGCTGCACATGGCTGGTGGCTCTTATACTGGACAGAGCAGGATGAGAAGAGATCAGATGGACGTAGACCAAGTCTTGACAATCAGTGACATCGCATGGGGAGGGGACAGCTGGGGCACAGGAACTGAAGGGAGGAAGACATCACTTCTGAGCAAGCACTTCATGGAAGAGATTCTGGGAAAGGTGGGCCTGAAGGATGGGTAGGCTTTTTGATAGCAGCGATTAAGACCAGTGAGGGGGAGACGAAGCATGAGGGCAAAGATGTAGGCATGGGGAGAAAGGCTCGGCATGTCTGTACAGATGAAGGTCAAGTCCTCAGACAAGAATACAGCACCTTCTGAACGCAACGAAGGTGACATTCAAATGTATAGCACCCAAAATAGGGAACATCCAAGCGAATCCAAGATGACAGAACATCTTAAATCCAGTACACTCAAAATAAAGAGGAATGACTTAGAAAATTTTAAAATGCCATGTTTTACGGAGCAAAATTTTACTGAATCCACCACAGATTCGTAACTATGGTTCTTGAACCCATGTCTGTGTGACTTCAAGTACAAGGTTTTCCAGTCTAACCCATGAAAGCCCCAAGTCTGTGTGTGGGCAATAATAATATATGAGAAGCTGAAAGAATGCCGAAGACAAATTTTGACAATTTGCCTCAGGCTGCTCTGGTTTCTGGAACCCAGTTAAGGATGGATGACACGGATGGGCAGAGGATAATTGGTGCTATAAAACTCCCTGTCTCAGCCCAATTTTACTGAAGACACCCAGACATTGCCTAAAACTTTTCCTAGAAATCCGTTAAGTACTGTCTGTGACTCTGCCAAGCAGTACTTATTTAGTGGCAGCTAGGGCTTGACCAAAAGGAGCAACTGCTTTGAGGATCTCACCACCAGAGGAGGGGAAAAGAATCTTTGCAGCTGAAACCTGAGGTTTGCTGCTGGAGAGAGGAAAATTGATCTCTTAAGATAAGGAATATTTGCAAAACATGCCAGGCTACAATGTCCACTAAAGGTAAATAAAGGACCGTTAGGCAAAAATTTCTCAGGACAAGAGGAAATCGTCTGTGCAAACCAAAACATTGTCAGCTTTGGTTACTGGCTTGAACCCACGATTCTTATATAATTGGAAAACAACTATGGCTCCCCAAACCAGGTAGATGTTTAAAGTTGCATATCTTAAAATATCTGACTCAGTCAACAACCAAAAATTTTGATGAATAAATTGGAAAGAAAAATTTCATACTCTGTGGACTGCCTATTAATCTTGGACGGAAAAAAATAATGAGATGTCTCAAAATAAATATTTGCATGTTGAGAGAGAGCGAGAGAGAGAAATAAACCTGGAAAACATCTTTGAAAACTGAGCATACTGTTCCTAAAAGCAATCCCATAGAAGAGTTAAAATCACGTAAGGAAAACAGAAGCTCTGTGGCATTATCAATCTGTGGATAGCTTAATTCATGATTGTAGTCAACTGGTATTAATCTAATAATTTCATAACTTAAAGGGAAATTTCAAAATAATGTATAGGTCTCCACTCATTTAGGAGTTAAGGTTTATAGAGTTTTTCTCTGGCTAGACTCTAGGACAAGAACTCCAGTAACAAGATTACCATTTTTCACTTCCTTGGTTTACAAAGCCCTAGTCCCTTTCTGTGGTCAGACACTTCGGATTAAGTCAGATGTGTTTTCAAACTACTTTGCCTCTTAATTTTTAAACCCTTGTTTATTTTAAAGAAAATTTAATCCATATGTTTCTGATTCATTTACACTTAACTCTTCAAAATGCTGTTTCATAAAAAGCTCTTTGATGTTCGAATTGCTTTTGGAGCTATTTTTAATAAGATTTTTTTTAAAGCTTCCCTACTTAGAAACAGAAAGTTTCATTTCACTGCTATTTAACAACTTGGGGTCCAGAGGATTGGGTTCAGTTTATTACTTAAATGGAATAATGTATGTAAAATGCCTCATAAATTCTAAAACAATCGACGCCTGTTAGTGATTAGAGTTGCTATTGTTACTACGACCACGCAGAAGACATAAGGTTTGAGGTTTCTCCTTCCCGCGGTTGGCTGGACCAGATCATCTCATGCCTCCCTCCTCTTTATAACGTTTTCTTATTCTATGACTTTCTCATTCTTAGTAACACCTACCATAAACGCATCAAATGACTGGTTCAGTAATAATGGAGAAGGTCAGGGAGAGGGCCACCCATACAAATTGGACCCCTTTTAGTTGAGCTCTTGCTTGGATCTACCGTGTGTAATGCATTGATCTTCATTGAGGTTCAAGGTCTGGTTGGGTTTTATGGACTTAGAGGTCAGGGTCTTCCTGGTGTATCATTTGATGAATGGATAGACTCTGTCAGAAAAAGAATTCACTAAGCAGGAAGTTTTGTGAGCAGGAGGGGGAAAATCAAAGCAAGGCAGGGTCTGTTCCCGAGTCCCACGAGGATTCTAAGCCTCAAGGAGAACTACATGGAAAAGTTGCAGTTGTTTTCAAGCGGGGTCTGGGAATGTGGTCGCATATGGTATTGCTCAGGGTGACATGGCAAAATGTGAGACAGAACATTCTCCCACTTCCACGTGGAACCCATCTCTGCCTTGGCCTCATATACATCGATGATAGCGTCTGGAACCGTGTGGTGGCTCAGATTCTATTGTCTGTTAGGAGATGGCTGAAACATTCTGGCAATGCAACAGCAGTTGCCTGCAGCAGCAACGTCCAGTTAAAGTTGGCTTAAGCACATGGGAGCCCCCCCTGGGCTCCCTAGAAACACTTCGGGGCATGTGTGTGGGTGGCCCAGGGGTCTCTGTGACCTCATTCCTAAAGTCTAATGAGGCCTGGGGTCATTCAGATTTCATGTGAAAATGGCAAAACAGCCACTTGGCTTGTCCTGTCTTGACAATCGCGCAAAAGGTCTCGACCACTCTAACAAAAGTGAACAGGAAACCTTTGTCTCCTGGAAGCTGACCCTGATCTTGCGTGTGAAGCGTATACCCTGCTTCCTCATGCTCTCCCCATGCCTCAGCCTGTTGCACACCAGGCTGCCTTTAGGAATTTGGAACCAAACATGAAACTCTTCTTCACACAATGGAGGGACCATTGCTCTGCCCTTTGGCACATCAGTCTTTCCTGGTGAATGGCTCCCGAGCCTTGTGATTCTTGCCGTCTGGAACAATTGGCCCCTTCAGTTAACTTGCCAGCAGTAATCAGTTATTTCTCCTAGCCATAAATTTCCACCATTCTTTTTGGAGGGGGAAGAAATTAAAGTAACAAAGGGAGGTGGCTATAATGAACCGAACTGTCAGAATAGCAAATGTTTTGAGTAATTTGTTGGGTCCTTGGTTTAGGGTTGACAGATTTTCAGCACTAATTTTGCTTTGGACTATTTCTTGGGACCAAGAAGCCTTATTTTCACCTGCATCTCCAATGAAGACTGTGACTACAAGTGTGGAAAAGCTGGTGAGAGAGGTTTTATTAGAATTCAACAACTTCACTGATTTTTTTTTTGGCGGAGGGGTTGGGGAGAACTCTGGCCATCTGCTTGGCTATCTCCTTTTTCATGAAACAAACCAGATTTTTGACAACACCCACTGAACTTGGTCCATTACAGATACTGACCAAGAAACCACCTGGTCCAGCTAAATAGTAATAACTGCTCTGAGCATCTAATTCCACCATGTCTCGTTTGAAAAAGAGGAAGAAATTCCCCGAATGACTAATGCTTTTTAGGTCCGGCAGCCGTTTTTCATTGTCCTCAAAGCACCTGGTGTAACCTGCTTGCTTTCAATTCTTCTGAGAGCCTGTGGATTTGAAATGATAAAAGCAAATAGGATCCCCTAAGTCCACAGGCCAAGGCAATCTACTTTTATAAAGAAAACACTGAACATTTTCGAACATGTGGCCCACTAAGCTCCCCCCTGTCAGGGTCAGATTTATGTATTTGCTCTGGAACCAAGATTTTTGTACACCAGGCACAATACCTTGGAGTATTTACAGTGTAAGCTATTTTCCCAAAGCAAACATCTGAATCAGTAAACCCCCCGTCCCCAGACACAGGACTCAGAGCCTTCTTGGGGAGCAGGTGTGCCGTAACTAGGAGGAAACCTTCCTTGGGCCTGATTCCCTGAATGTCTCAACATTTCCCCCCTTCCAGAGATGCAGTCTGATGACCTCTGAAGGCTTTGAAAAAGCAATTCTTTTCTTATTTCCCCCTTGATAAGAAAAACTAAAAAAGGGTCCAGTTATTACAATCTAAAGGGAAGGGATGGGTGGCTTCCAGAGGAAGCCGTAGATAAAACAGAGCTATTACAAAGGCACTTTATCTTCTTATTCTTTTTCTTCTTCTTATAAAAAAAGAAAAAGTTTCCCTCCCTCTTTTCTGGCAGGGAGGGTAGAGGCCTTGGTCTTGAGCAGGAATTTGAAAGGGAAACAAAAGGCAAATCAGGAAGGTGCTTTCCCGCCTGGCATCCCAATGGCTCTCTTCGCCTGTGAGAAACTCCTAGCTGGCCTTGATCAGTGGAGGTGAAAATCATCCATGTTTCTGCAGAAGGGACTTTACAAAAACAGGCAGAGGTGGCATGAGGAGATGGCGTGATTCAGTTACTTATTCATCCCATAAATATTTGTTAAGTGGGTTTCGGGGGTGAGGTCACTTTTGTAATGGAGTTGGACATCACCCCTGCAAGAGATCAAAGGTGTCTCCTTCATTTCTTGACCTCAAGACCATCACAATTTCAACCATTCCTTAAGAGACATTGACAGGCAACTGTCAAAGTAGAAATGCTATGTGAGGACAGTTGCTATTTTTCGATTATATTTAAAAATCCTTGTTTGAATTATGGGATCCAGTGTAACACAGTATCATGGAAGAATCACTATTCAACAGTCAGGACAGTTGAGCTCCGATTCTGGTTCACCAATCACTACCTGTGTTATGCGATCATGTGCAAGTGACATTTATCCTCTGGGCCACAGTCTCTCCATAGGTACAATGAGGGGGGAGGATTTTTTTTTTTTTTTTTTGCGGTACGTGGGCCTCTCACTGTGTGGCCTCTCCTGTTGCGGAGCACAGGCTCCGGACGCGCAGGCTCAGCGGCCACGGCTCACGGGCCCAGCCGCTCCACGGCACGTGGGATCTTCCCGGGCCAGGGCACGAACCTGTGTCCCCTGCATCGGCAGAAGGACTCTCAACCACTGTGCCACCAGGGAAGCCTGAGGGGGGCGGATTTTGAATTGCCTTCCAGCTTTATGATCTTACAATTTGTTAATAGTTTAAAAGTGGATATCCAGATTAAAATGTGATGGGAGGGCCGAAGTGCTTGGCATGTGGTCTAACCTGGAAGAGGAAAAGGCAGAAAGGGGGGAACCCTATGCATGTGGGTTAATGATACCCATTGACAACAGGTCAAGATAGTTGGGGACAAGGGAGAGGTGTGGGGAACATCGCAGGCTGTAGGAGTCAGGCTACTTGGGTTTGAATTCTGGCTCTACCACTATGGAGCTTGAGACAAGTTATTGACCTTTTCCAAATCTCAGCATCCTCACCTGTAAAATGGGTTAATATTAGTATCTACCATATAGAGCTGTTGTGAGGATTAAGTCAGACTGCCCACCTAGCACAGAGAGCCTGAATCACAGAACTCCTCTGTATCAGGGATCCTCACAGCATGGTCTGGAGACCCCTGAAGAGTCTTGCTGGGGGTCTGTGAGGTCAGAAGTGTTTCCCTGATGACACTAAGATATATTTGCCCTTTCATTCTTATTCTCTCATGAGTATACAGTGGAGTTTTCCAGAGGCTATACGACATGTGATACTATCATAGACTGAATGCAGAAGCAGTTAGGAGAACCCACCTGTCTTCCTTTAAGCTGGTCATTTAAAAAAATTGCAAAAATATAAAATGATTCCACTGTTCTAATTTTTCTTGGAAAATATAGTTATTTGTCATAAAAGTATGCATTTTTGGTTAACATGTCCTAAGCGTATTATTGCTATTTTAAGTACAGGAATCATTATTTCACACAATCTTAGTTTGAATTTCTAATATGGCAAATATCAGTAGCTCTAACTCACACAAACAAAAGCTATGTTTGGAGGTGCCAATTATTTTTAAGAGTGTGGTTCTAAAAACCAAGAAAAAATATATTCCTGCCTTAGTTTGCTATTGCTACGCAACTGCTGTAGCAAAACACCACAAACGTGGTGGCGAAAAAACAACACAAATTTATTATCTTCCTGTGCTGGAGGTCAGAAGTCTAAAAGAGGTCCCCAGGACTGTGTTCCTTCTGGAGGCTCCAGAGGAGAATTTACTTCCTTGTCCTCTGCAGCTTGAGACACCCTTGGTGTCCATTCTCCTTCCTCCATCTTCAAAGCCAGTGGTACAGCCTCATTAAAATCTTTCCCTGCTATTATGGTCACATTGTCTTTTGTCTCTCTGATCTCCTGCCTCCCTCTTACACTGGTTACACTGGGCTGACCTAGATAATTCAGGCCAATCTCCCCATCCCAAGATCCTTAACTTAACCACACCTGCAAAGTCCCTTTTGCCATATAAGATAACATAGGTTCTGGGGATTAGGACGTGGACATCTTGGGGGCCATTATTCAGTCTACCACAATTCCATTGAGTTATTTACAAATTGGATCCTTAACATATAAACAACAACAACAACAACAAAAAACTCACTAAAATTTCTAATTATAGTATATATCAAGTTGAAGGTAGATCTATCTTTTTTACTCATTTCTCTCAACAAATATCCTTAAAGATCTCTATATAACTCTTCGTCCAATCTTTCAATCGGCAGCTTAAGAGCCCCCTCCTCAGGATACCTTCTTTGCCTCCCTCAGGAGGGATCCCTCTTCTCAGCATCTGCATTGAGCTTGGTCCAGAGTAAGAACTCCATAATTGTTAGCTGACATTTTTTCAACTACTTTTCCATGTCTCTCCTCTCTCCTAGCCTGTAAACCACCATCCCCTAAAGCATGTTTCACAAAATACTTATTCCATGAGATTACACCACATAAAACAGCTCTATGGTCACAACATTTCAGGAAACACTACATATGAATCAATCTCCTCCCTTGCGGGGATTCATGGTACACTTTGGCATATTAAAGGCCCTGAGAAGTTCTGCAGCGTCCAGGGGTGGAGGTGGGGTTAGTGTAACACAGTGTTTTTCTAATTTATTTGCCCAAGGAATCTCTTTTTCCTATAAAATTGATTACCATTCTATTTTTAAAAACACTACTCTAAGCTCCTTGGAGTAAGGACCAAATTGTGTCCTTCTTTGTATCTTCTGTAGGCTGTCCCTGGGAGGTACTTGACAAGTATATGTTATATGAATGTATTGAAAAGAGGAAAACAAAGTTGATAAGACAAGATCTCTTCCCTTAAGTTGTTAAAAATGAGTAAGACAGATGTATAAATAATCATTTATATAGTTGTAGGTAAGTGAAAAAGTGATCTAACCCAGGATTGTTGATAAGAAGGAGAACATCAAATCCAAATGCTGGAAACCAACCTAAGAGTCAAACAAAACTGAGGTAGGTAATTCAAGCAGCCCTTTGAACTTGGTGGACTGCACTCTCTACAAAGGGAAATAAGAAAATTAGATCTGTGTAGCATAGAGCAGAATAGAAAGAAAGAGCTGTCTTCAGATACAGAATGAAAATTATTATAGAAAAGATTAAGCCAGGATTAAAACCCCAAATCAGGTCTCTATTGTGCCCCAAGTGATGGCTGAGAACCCAGTACTCACATCCAATTGTCCCTGTGAACTGCAGGAAGTCAGTTTGAGGGAGTGAACCTGTAGCTCACTGCCAAAGGCTGGGCATGAACTTTTCAATCCCAACCACCGTCATTTATCAGAAATAAAGGTTCTCTTGACATGAGAAGTGGCACTGCCCCACTCTGAGATAGCAGCAAAGGCCAGGTCAATCACTGGTTGGACCAGCCCCGCCAAGAGCTGCTCCATGGCCTCGCTGGCCTCCTCTGTCGGTTGATTCTGAGAGCTAATTCAACCCAAGTTATGAAGGAGCAAAAGGCAGTCTTTCCTACATGCTCTGATAAAGCCATGACGTACAGGGAGAAACAAACAATACTAGTTCAAGCAAGAAGAGAAAGAAGTTGGTATGGCTCAGTGGAAGGGGCAAAGGATTTGGGGGCCCCCAGAATGATCTGGGTTTGAAACCCTGGCTCTGTCAACCCTGACCATGAGCAAGTTACTTAACATCTATAAGCCTGTGTCTTCAGTTGATAAATTTGAATATACCTTCTGTTGAAGGGTTGTTGAAAGTACTAGAAATAAGGTTTATGAAGTGCACACAGTAGGCACTCAATATACAATAGTAGGACAGCATTTATAATAAACAACGTTTATTAGTTAATATATAGTGATATGTATTATATTAATGTAATAAAATATAGTAAAATATAATAAATAATAAATGGTATGTTTATTATAAATCATGCATAATTTATCAATAAACAATGGCAGGGTAACATCTATGAATTACTAATCTTTGTTCCCACATCCCTCTCCAAGTGTTTCCTTTTATCCCATAACCATGTTTCCCATTTGGGAAGTTGTCTATTCTGGTTCACTGCCTCAGGGAATAAATGGACTAGCAGAAAAGCAGATAAAAAGCTGGTGGTTCTGGAATTTGCATTCCTAAAGTCAGACAATGAAGGAGTAGCAAGGAAGACTCATGGCATAAACTTGTGTTGACCAATATGGCAGCCATTGGCCTTAAGTGGCTACTGAGTGCCTGAAATGTGGCCAGGCTGTGTGCTGTAAGTACACACTACACATTGGATTTCAAAGACTTAGTACAAAAAAAGGGATGTAAAATACTTCATCACTAATTTTTAAAACTAATTACATGTTGAAATGATAATATTTTATTGGGTTAAGTAAAATATACTCTTAATATTAATTCTACCCATTTCCTTTAAAAAATATAGCTACTAGAAAATTACATATGTAACTCAAATTATATTTCTATTGAACAGCACTGGCCAAGACAATGAAGGAATAGAAAAGCCTCATGGTATAGAGAATAAATTCAGAAGAAAATGTATTCAGGTAGAGCAAGTTTTTTTGCTCTTGAAATTAGAAAGAATTCCAGGCCTGCGTGAGAAAGGTCAAAGGCATGCCATGAAAGCTAAGATGCAGGTTCATTTCTTTGACCTGGATGACCTCTAACTCTCTAGCCTGCCCCGAGAGAGGGGAGGACACTTTCCCCAGATAGGGTTTCGGGACCAAGAGGCAAGGGTCCCCAGCTTTGCCAGACAGGGTTCTGTTATGGCAGCAAGATTCTAGAAAAGAGATGACCATACGGTCGTCCCAGCAAACTGGGTCTTGGCAACCCCATTAGGTTCACCACAGTCCAGAAGAATTCCCCCGCACCTCAAAGTGGTACAGACACAGGAGAGCTACACATCAGAAGAAGCTTTACAGGTAGGAACAGGGGCCGACACAGCAGTGACCTTAACAGACTGTTAGCCTGCGGGGCCCCTAGGTGCTTTGCACAAGTTCTCTTCTCTGGCTACTGCTCTCATCAAGCTGTTGAAAGTTCACATTGCATCCTTCTCAGGAGGATTGCCCTTCACTAACTGGAACTGCTCTTCCTAGAGAAGCCTGGAAGTTATGGAGGAGGCACCCAGAGCATCTGCTACATGGACAGGAGGAAAGTGGGGAGCAGATGAACTTCCTCTTATGGCCTTGGCACTGTATCATTCTCATCCTTAGAATTTAGCAGCAACCCTGGGGAGAGAGGGAAGACCCTAAACTGGTGGAGAGTAAGTTTCTTCCATCCTAGTGGAAAGGAGATTTGAAATAGTAATTAAGTCAATATCTAAAAAAATAAAATTCTATTCCTTGCATACCTGAATCATTAATCGAGATTCTCTCTTTGTTATAATGATTACTAAGGCACAGTAGGCTAACATAAAGTTGGGATGAGGTGTACATGAGAGAAAAAAAAGTACATCTGATGACAAATATATATGACTTTCTTATAAAATGAAGAAAAAGAAAAGAGAATTACATGGTATCGGTCCAGTATGAGCTATCGGTAATGCTGGTGAGAAATATTTACACATTCCAATGGTTATATGATGCAATGTCCAGGTGGATATTAAATGTGCTGTGACGAATCTGGAACGATGGTACTGATACTATAAATACCTCGTTAACAGAGTGCCACAACCTATAAAAGAAAGCTGTTACTGACTTTATTCATGTGGTCACCATATTTTCTCGAGAATTCTACAAACATTTAGATCTGTTTAATTCAAGGGAAAAACAATCTGTGGAAAAACAATCCATCTTGGAGGAAGTTGCCAAGAGCTCATGGGTCTTTCAATTCTTCATGTGTGTCATAAGAGTCCATGTAATTCAATCAATTCCAGTTTA
Source organism: Mesoplodon densirostris (assembly GCF_025265405.1). NCBI lineage: Eukaryota > Metazoa > Chordata > Mammalia > Artiodactyla > Ziphiidae > Mesoplodon > Mesoplodon densirostris. Next base: position 86,675,769 of record NC_082670.1, read on the forward strand.
CATTTTTATCCCATCATAATTTATAAAGCACCAAATAAGAATTAAAAACCCCCAATTCAAAAACAACAAAAAATGTCCAACTCCCAAGGTTGTTTAAAAAATAATCACCATTTTGCCAAATATTTGCCAGCATCGAATATGCTAATCAGCTCTTCCTCCCACTGCCACCCCCCACCCCCCCAAACTCTCCTGCTCATTTCACTACTTTCCCCCAAACTTGACTGAGGACTTTCACACACTCTCTACAATGATGTCCTCAATCGTTTTCTGCAAAATTTATCGAATCCCTTTGGGTCATTCACTCATTTAGTTCAAGAAAGTTTTCCTGAGAATTAATATTGTTAAAATGGTCATACTACCCAGAGCAATCTACAGATTTAATGTGATCCCTATCAAATTATCCATGATACTTTTCACAGAACTAGAACAAATAATCCTAAAATTTATGTAGAACCATAAAAGACCTGGAATTACCAAAGCAATCCTGAAGAAAAAGAGCAAAGCAGGAGGCATAACCCTCCCAGACTTCAGACAATACTACAAAGCTACAGTAGTCAAAACAGCCTGGTATTGGCACAAAAACAGATATATGGATCAATGGAACAGAACAGAGAACCCAGAAATAAACCCATGCACCTATGGTCAATTAATCTTTAACAAAGGAGGCAAGAATATACAATGTGGAAAAGACAGTCTCCTCAGCGAGTGGTGTTGGGAAAGCTGGACAGCCACACGTAAATCAATGAAGTTAGAACACACCCTCTCATCATACACAAGAATAAACTAAAAATGGCTAAAAGACTTAAACATAAGACATGACACCTAGAGGAGATCATAGGCAAAACATTCTCTGACATAAATTGTACCAATGTTTTCTTAGGTCAGTCTCCCAACGTAATAGAAATAAAAATAAAAATAAACAAATGGGACCTAATCAAACTTACAAGCTTTTGTGTAGCAAAGGAAACCATAAAAAAAAAAAAACAGAAAGAAAACCTACAGAATGGGAGAAAATATTTGCAAACGATGCAACAGACAAGGGCTTAATTTCCAAAATATATAAATAGCTCATACAACTCAACAACAGAAAAACAAACAATCCAATCAAAAAATGGGCAGGAGACCCAAATAGACATTCTCCAAAGAAGAAATACAAATGGCTAATAGGCACATGAAAAGATGCGCAACATCACTAATTATTAGAGGAATGCAAATCAAAACTACAATGAGGTACCACCTCACACTGGTGAGAATGGCCATCATTAAAAATGCTACAAATAACAAATGCTGGAGAGGATGTGGAGAAAAGGGAATCCTCCTACACTGTTGGTGGGAATGTAAGTTGGTACAGCCACTAAGGAAAACAACATGGAGGTTCCTCAGAAAACTAAAAATAGAGCCACCGTATGATCCAGCAATCCCACTTCTGGGCATATATCCACAAAAAACCATAATTCAAAAAGATAAATACTCCCCTATGTTCATAGCACCACTATTCACAATAGCCAAAATATGGAAACAACCTAAATGTCTATCTACAGATGAATAGATAAAGAAGATGTGGTCTATAAGATACAATGGAATACCACTCAGCCATAAAAAAGAACGAAATAATGCCATCTGTAGCAACATGGATGCAACTAGAGATTATCACACTAAGTGAAGTAAGTCACAAAGAGAAAGACAGATACCATATGATATCACTTATATGTGGCATCTAAAATATGACACAAATGAACCTATCTACAAAACAGGAATAGATTCATGGATATAGAGAACAGACTTGTGGTTGACAAGGAGGAGGGGCTGGGGGAGGGATGGAGTGGGAGGTTGAGATTAGCAGATGTAAGCTATTATGTATGGAATGGATAAACAACAAGGTCCTACTGTATAGCACAGAGAACTATACTTAGTACCCTATGATAAACCATAATGGAAAAGAATATATAAAAAAGAAGCATGTGTATATGTGTATAACTGAATCACTTTGCTGTACAGCAGAAATTAATACATTATAAATCAACTATACTTTAATAAAATTTAAAAAAAGAAAGGTTTTCTGAATACCTATCATGTGCCAGCAGCTGTGTCAGGCACCAAGGATCCAACAGGGGAGAAAACTGGTCCTGCTTCTGCCTTTGTGAAGCAAACAATCGGCAAATTGTCATCAACTGGGCTAACAGGGAACATTGGATCTACATTTTGAACCTGGTGGCTTTTGTTCAACCTAATATTTGTAGCTAGTCATAGAAACAGTGAGCAATGTCTACTACCCATCAAGGCAGGGGACCTGGGGCTTTAAAACATGCTCATTATTTTATGACCTAATTATTCCTCTTTTACATATGAGGAAGACTGATTCCAAGTCCACGTAGCTGACCAAGATTGGTTTTAACTTATCTGTTTTACTGCTTTCCTCCCTGAAATTACTGGGTGGGCCAAAAGGTTCATTCAGTTTTTTCCATAAGATGGCTCTAGTAACTTAGTTGTCTTTAACTTCATTCGAAACAATTTTGTTAGATTGTATGTGACAGCTGTCATATCAGCATGCATTTAAAAAAAGACTTATCAAAATTGGTGAATTTTTGTGTAGCCACTTTAATATTGAAGATGGAGGGAAAAAAGCAACATTTTTGGCCTATTATTATTTCAAAAAAGGTAAAAATGCAACTGAAATGCAAAAAAAGATATGTGCAATGTATGGAGAAGGTGCTATGACTGATCAAACATGTCAAAGTGGTTTGCAAAGTTTCCTGCTGGAGATTTCTTGCTGGATGATGCTCCACTGTCGGGTAGACCAGTTGAAGGTGATAGTGATAAAATCGAGACATTCATTGAGAACAATCAACGTTATACCATGTGAGAGATAACCGACATACTCAAAATATCCAAATCAAGAGCTGAAAATCATTTGCACCAGCTTGGTTATGTGAATCGCTTTGATGTTTGGGTTCCCACATAAGTTAAGCGAAAAAAACCTTCTTGACCGTATTTCTGCATGTGATTCTCTACTTAAACGTAAAGAAAACGTTCCGTTTTTAAAACAAATTGTGACGGGTGATGAAAAGTGGATACTGTACAATAATGTAGAATGGAAGAGATCGTGGGGCAAGTGAAATGAACCACCACCAACCACACCAAAAGCCGGTCTTCATCCAAAGAAGGTGATGTTGTGTATATGGTGGGATTGGAAGGAAGTCCTCTATTATGAGCTCCTTCTGGAAAACCAAACAATTAATTCCAACAAGTACTGCTCCCACTTAGACCAACTGAAAGCAGTACTCGACGAAAAGCATCAAGAATTAGTCAACAGGGCTTCCCTGGTGGCGCAGTGGTTGAGAGTCCACCTACCGATGCAGGGGACATGGGTTCATGCCCCGGTCCGGGAAGATCCCACATGCTGCAGAGTGGCTGGGCCCGTGAACCATGGCCGCTGAGCCTGCACGTCCGGAGCCTGTGCTCCGCAATGGGAGAGGCCACAACAGTGAGGCCCACGTACCACAAAAAAAAAAAAAAAAAAAGAATTAGTCAACAGAAAACGCATAGTCTTCCATCAGGATAATGTAAGACCGCATGTTTCTTTGATGACCAGGCAAAAACTGTTACAGCTTGGCTGGGAAGTTCTTATTCATCCACCATATTCATCAGACATTGTACCTTCGGATTTCCATTTATTTCAGTCTTTAGAAAATTCTCTTCATGGAAAAATTTTCAATTCCCTGGAAGACTGTAAAAGGCACCTGGAACATTCTTTGCTCAAAAAGATAAAAAGTTTTGGGAAGATGGAGTTATGAAGTTGCCTGAAGAACGGCAGAAGGTAGTGGAACAAAATGGTGAATACGTTGTTCAATAAAATTCTTGGTGAAAATGAAAAATGTGTCTTTTATTTTTATTTAAAAACCAAAGGCACTTTTTGGACAAGCCAGTGTTAAGTGGATGGTATTTATTTGATGTCTTATTCCTTCTGGTTTTTGAACCCCTCTGTCTCCTAGTGGTAACCTTCGCTCTGGTCTTAACATCCCCTTGATCTTGATGTCATATTGGAAGGGAAATGATAAACCAATGCCTGCTGAGGAATCAAGATGGTACCTAACAGACAGAGTTGGGTCTGTTGCTGAAAATCTTTCAGAACTAAAGGTCTGCATCTCCAACAAAGGGCTTTCAGATGCTGCAGCAGAAGTTGATAGTTTTCCCATAAGTGAATTTGTCCTTTCCTTAATAATGGAATACCTATTCATTAGCTGAGACCATGACTGCCCTAAAGAAAGATTACATCTGCCAGTCTCTCTTGTAGCTATGGTGGCCATGACACTGAGCTTTGACCAATGGTATCCAAAGACAGTGGTCTGTGCAACTTCTTGAAAGTGTCCTTAATGGAAGGTAGTCTGAACTTTTATGTCCTTTCCTATTGGCTGGAACACAGACACGAAGGCTGGGGCTCAAGCAGTCAGGTTGCATCATGAGGTCAGGAGGTGGAAGTAGTGTGTTGATGGTGATGGAGCAGGAAGCTGGAAGAAGCCTGTGTCTGAGGACCAGGGAGCATCCCAGCAGTCCTGGGCAGCTTACCTTTGGATGTTGTTTATGTAAGAGAGAATTAAACTCCTATCTAGATTTCTGCTTCCTTGGGTTTTATGTCATATTAATCAAATTTTAATGAAGCAGGCACTATGACAGGCTGGTGGGGAAATGAAAATATAGACCAGAGACTTCCTGAGTATCCCTGAGTCAGGGGGTTACTGATTCTCTCTACTTGTAATGCTTGTCCATATACTGTCCTTAAGCCAGAATGAAACTTGAAAAGAAAACAGTTTATTAATGATCAGAATGCATTCTGGCAACCATAGTTCAGGGCAAAACTCCTGCTCCTGGGAGATCCTGGGAGAGTCATCCTTCCTTCACAGCTTTTCCCCAAGAAGCAAGCCTATGTTTGCGTCAGCAGTCTCTGCTCACCTCTATTGCCCCAGCCTCTGAAGTCACTTAGCCCCAAGGAGTTATAACTACCCTAATTGCCTATACTCAAGATAACTTTGTAAAGAGAAGCCTAGAGGACAGAGAACAAAGAACAAATGGGATCAAATCTGCAATTTAGAAATACTGGTACAGAACAAATTGAACGGGTGATGTCAAACTGGGAGGAGGGAGAAAAATTAGGAAGGCATTGAAATAATGATGGAGGCAAGTGACAAGAGCCGGGGCAAAGGCATTGCCAGTAAGAATGTAAAGGAAGCTACAGCTTCATTATAATTGTTACTGGTATGAGATTTCGTAGTGATTATTCATGGAGGGGAACGTGTGGCTGATCACTAATGAAGTCCGGTTTCAAGTGGGCAGAAGAAGGAAAGTGGGCAAAGGAAATGGTGAAGGTGTAACCACAAGGACAGAAGGAAAACCAGGAGAGAGGGGCATCACAGAATAGAGGGGGTGGTAAACAGAGTAACAATTACTAAAGAAGAAGCATAAGGAGGAAAATGTATCTACTGGCTTTGGCAACATGGTGGTCATTGGAAACACTATCCTGAGTGACTGATCTGGTGGACTGATGGGTGTGGAAGCCAGACTGCAGCTGAGGAACTCAGCCTCTTTTCCATCCTGTAGTAATGGAAAGTGTGGGATGAAGGGTTGTTTCTATGGAATAATGGAAACTGCTGGAACACAGAAATCAGATGAAGGCAATTCTTATAAGAAGCTTGGTTTGATAACATAGAACACTTCCAATTCATACTCATGTTGTCTTTGGCTCAGTGGAAATGGTAATGAATACAAAAACTTCAGCACTGTGACTGCCCTCGACTGTTTGGACATCTTGACTACTACCCAGTCAGTCAGGCCAAAATCAACTATGCAATTATGCACAGGGGCATGATAGCAATATGCCAAATGTTTACTGTCTGCAACCAAGAGCTATGAAAAGTTCTGCTAATTAGGTTCTGTTTATATTTCCATAATCATGGCTAATTACCTGTTTTATTCAATGATATGCTTTATTAATTACCATGGGTGCACTTGTTTCTCAGCATATTTTAAGCATCTTACAATGCATGTTCTATCTTCTGAGTGTCCTTACCAGCCAAGATTTTGTTTGTATTGAACAGCAATAGATACATGGAACATGATGTATAAATTACAGAAGCTATTCCCCCCTATCCCCTTTGATCTTTCATTGAGAAACACAGTAATAGGCTGGTCAAATTTTAGTGTTAGGAATGATAAAATTAAAAATATTATTAAGAGGAGCAGTTCTCACCCCAGGAGTGGGGAGAAGGTTTCTTGGTAGAACATGGGAATTTTATTCTAGTTACAAGACAAAGTTGGATATCACCATCTAATGCATTTCTATAGGACTACTACAATTGAGGTCCTTAAAACTTTGCATATGTGGCTGCTATGACAAGAGAATGCCTATAAAATTGTGTTTCTCAGGAAACGAAAAAAAAAAAAGGGAGACTTGTTTTTTATCCTGATAAGTTCCAGGTCTTTGAAAGAGTGATTGGTGGTTTGTAAGAAAATTAGGGCAATATCTCTAGCTCGGAATGGGAAAGACTGATGTCCAAATAGGGACAAAAAACTATCACAGAATTGCCAAGTGTGGAAACAGCAAAGTAAGAGCTGGAATTCCAGTCTCCTGCTTCTTCCCACTGATCTCTACCTCAACTACTCCATGCTGGAAAGGCAGGTGTGATGGTTACTTTTTTTTTTTTTTAATAGATCTTTATTGGAGTATAATTGCTTCACAATACTGTGTTAGTTTCTGTTGTACACCAAAGTGAATCAGCCATATGCATACATATGTCCTCATATTCCCTCCCTCTTGCGTCTCCCTCCTACCCTCCCTATCCCACCCCTCTAGGTGGTCACAAAGCACTGAGCTGATCTCCCTGTGCTAAGCTGCTGCTTTCCACCAGCTAGCTATTTTACATTTGGTAGTGTTTATATGTCGATGCTACTTTCACTTCCCCCCAGCTTCCCCCTCCTACCCGGTGTCCTCAAGTCCATTCTCGATGTCTACATCTTTATTCTTGCCCTGCAACTAGGTTCATGCTTACTTTTAATTGTCAACTTGACTGGGCTAAAGGATGCCTGGATAGCTGGTAAAACATTATTTCTGGGTGTGTCTGTGAGGGTGTCTCAGGAGGAGATTAGCGTTTGAATCTGTAAATGGAGTAAAGATGGCCCTCACCACTTCAGGCGGGGCATCATCTAATCCACTGAAGGCCTGAATAGAACAAAAAAGCGGAGGAAGGGCAAACTGGCTCTCTTTTTGCTTGAGCTGGGACATCCATCTTCTGCCCTGGGACATTGGTACTCCTAGTTCTTGGTCATTCAGACTAAGACAGGAACTTACACCACTGGCTTCCCTGGTGCGTGGGCCTTTCAACTCGGGCTGAATTACACTACCAGCTTCCCTGATTCTCTGTTGTAGATGCAGATGGTGGGACTTCTCAGCTGCCACAACTACATGAGCCAATTCCTATAATAAATCTCCTCATATGTATTTATATACATCCTAGTGGTTCTGTTTCTCTGGAAAATCCTGACTAATATAGCCAGGTATTTCAGGCTCTGGGGTCACTCAGATCTCACTTTGAAGCCTGAATCCACTGTATACCTCACTTGTCTCATCTGGAAAATGGGGTCACAGAAGTTACCCTTGTACTGGGATTGTTTTGATTGTTAAATGAGGAAATGTATGGGAAGTTCCCACTCAGTGCTTGGTGCATGGTGACTACCCAACAAATGTCAGCTGCTTTTAACAGCACAGACCCTGAGCAGGCTGGCTGTGGCTTTGCTGGGTGTGACCCACTTCCAGAAAAAAAAGGCTAGAATCTCTATCAACTGAAACATAATCAGTCTCCACCAGATTGTGATCTGTTTGCACTTCCTGCTGATCAGTTTCAACTGAGACCCCGGTCATAGCCATATTCCAACATCAAAGGCATGTGGGCCATAACATACTCCCTTTTCTGTTGTTTTCCATATATGTGTATCTGACTGAATTAATTGATTGGCTACTACCACATGGAATCCTGTGACTACGTGGGGCCACAGCTCTGAGGCTGCCGAGGAGAACAATGAGTATACAGTATCGTGCTTCCATCCCACTGTCTGAATTCTCTGGTTAAATCACTCAACCTTTCTGTGCCTCTGTTTCCTCATCTACAAAATGGGGATAAAAGGGGACATACCTCTTAGGTTCTGAAGATAAAATGAGATGATGCACATAAAGTGCTTAGCCAAAGAGAGCTCCTCCTACGTCCTCAATTTTTAGGCCATTAGTGTGATTTGTATTTCCTCTGCCATCCCTACCGTCTCACTGGGCAGCTTGGTTCTAATCAGGAACAGGATTCACAAATGTCACCTGAAGTTTATGGTGTCCTAAAGTTGTATGAACAGCGACAGGCAGGCTGAAAGGAGGTCCAGGCTTTCTCCTCTACTGTAACCTGTCCATCTTGTGACTAAGTAGGTGGGATGGGAAGGGGGAAAAGACCTGCACCTTGGGGTCTCTGGGCCCCTGAGCTTATAGGCTTGGATTTCTTACATAAACCGAGCTTCAGAGGATTAAAGCATGACGGACACCTGGTCTCTCCTGACTATAATTTCCCATCCTCTGCTCTCAACCCTTCCTTGACTGGTGGTAAGAGATTTCCTGTTGTCTGATTGCGATTCTGTGTCTGGGTGCTGGTTCTAAAGATGATGAGGATCAGAAAAAGTCATACAGGTAAAGCAGAAGTTCCAGCCTATACTGTGCCTGTGGATCCCAAGGTGAACTTCTCACAATGTGGATGGCTGGCTCTGACCTCCAAATCTCTGGCTTCAGTCAGTTCTGCCCAGCAATCTGCGCCTTTTCTAATTACCAGCCAAGAGGATTTGATGCAGAATCATGCCTGAAGCTCACTGTAAGAAACACGGTTCTAACCCATGCCTGCATTAATATTCCTTTGCTTTGAAACTTGTTGCTTAAGTAAGAAAACATTGGTTCTGGTGTTGCAGGGCCTGCCTGTGTTCAACCCACGTGAGTACACACCCACCATCCCCCAGCCAAGTCATTGCCTGAGATAGGCTTTAATATCAAGAAACACTTTTAAAGACCACTATTAAAATCACTTTAACTTTTTAACCAAGAGAAGAAATAGAAAAAAAGCATAGCATTTGAGAAGAAAGATACCGTTTAAGTAAAGAAATTAAAAAATCATGATCTTAAGACGTCAAGCTTACTGATTTGGTCAACTCAAGAACACAAGCTGTTCAAAACCCACTGGCCAATTTCGTGAAAATTTAATTGAGAAGTGATTTCTACCATGTAGACCAAACTCCTAAAGGAAGGAGGTAGCCTAGTGTAACAGAAAGAGTATAGATATTTCTATCAGACGACTGTGCTTTGAATTCTGGCTCCATCAATCCAGCCAGGTGATCTTAAGCTCCTTGAGGCTGGTTTTCCAATGGGCATAAGGGTGTGGTAAACATTAGTGATAATGTATACAACCTGCATAGCCCAGTTATTTGTATTATTCATGATCATTGCTATTTTCATTTATCTCTTCTTACCTTCAATCAATAAGACAGGAAACATGATGGTATCAGCTTATAATTTTGTTGTGAGAATTATTAAATTAGATAATTCAAAGTCTACATGTTTAGTGCATATGATGTGTCAGGTACTGTTCTAAGTACTTTATATGCGTTAACTTATTTAATCCTTACAACAGCCCTGTGAAATCCTCCCCATTTTTACTGAGGATGAGGAAACTGAGGCTCAGAAAGATTAAGTACATTACCCAAGGTCACACAGCTATAAGGGGTGAAGCTGGACTATTATATGTGAAGAGCTCAGCTCAGTACCTGGCACACAGTAGAGTCTCAATAATGGGCAGTATTTATGGTGTCATGCGTAGAGAGAACCTTTCCTAAGGGGTTGCTTTGGGGAGTAGGAGAATCATGGCTGGTTGGAAATTCCACATTGGTCAGTGCGTTAGTACTGATGGCAGTTCATTCTTTCATGGAGCATGGGTTCAGGATTGCCGTGGTGGACAAAAAGAATTAGCCCTGAGCTATGAGCTACAAAGAAGAGTGGACATATATTTAAATAAGGGGTCAAATTTACCCCATGTGGTCCCCATATTAATGATACCTATCTACAAAGGAACTGAATAACTGTCTTACTTAGAAGATTCCTTTTTAGTCCTGAGAGAACAATTATGCTGCAAAGAAGCAGTTGTTAAGACTGGCTGGGAAAAAAAAAAATCTTCTCTTGTAAGTTATATTTTGATGGGCCAGCATTAGACACAATAAAGGCACTGATATTTAAATTGATCAGGGACAGATGTTTAACATATTTTATGTAAGAATTATAGACAAAGTTAACTGCCAAAACAGACTGTTTCCTGAAACACTGGACAGATGGAACTAAGATGTACTCTTGAGGAGCCTGAACTCCTCCAAGTGACCCTAATCTTAAAAAAAACGTTTTGATCAAAGCACTTCAGTGACTTTTACTTCTTTTGTTTCTGTACTTTTTTCACTTTGTCACGGCTACAGAGGTATTTGGGACGCAAAATTTTTCTCTCTTTCTCTCTCTCCCTCTCTTTGTACGTTACACATGTGTGAGTATTCCTGGTTTCAAAAGCATGATTTGTTTTATTTTCTTTCTATCATTCACTGTGGGAAAACTGAGTGTGCTGTACACATTGTTGGCTGTCTCCCCAGCATCTGCTCCCCTCTCTTCTCCTCAACAGTCCCTAATTTCCATTTGGGGATCCGGGGTTCCAGGGATGTTGATTCTACTTCCACCTCCAGATCTTGTCACTATTCTGCTGGAAAGCCTTTGATTGTTCCTTTTCTTATTCAGAGCAAAAAAACCCAAAGTGTTTCCACTGGGCTGCAAAGCTTGATGCAGTCCAGCCCTGTTATGCCAACCTCATCTCCTACAGCCTCCCCACCCGCTCTGTACTCCTTTACACCGATCCCCTTGCTTTTCCTTAAATATGCCAGGCACTTTTATGTCTCCCAATATGCTCCCAGCTTTCGGACTTTTAACTCTCTGCTCTGTTAGAATAAAGCAAATGAAGACCAATTGAGTTGAATGGTTTTCCCCAAATCCCTCATTTTGGCTCATAGGAAAAAGAACCCCGATACAATCAGATTAATTTTAAGCATTCACCATTAAGTGCTTCAAGAAGAGTGTTCACCAACATCCTGCCCTGCTAAGCATTGAAGAGGATGTGTGTGAAGTCTTTCTTCTTATGTTCCTAAAGAACAATACGCAGTTCAGTTGTGCAGAGAAGGCTTGGTTGAAAGCAATTGCAAGTTATTTACTGGGTGGGGTTTCGGTCTTGCAATGGCTATTCTACTGATACTCACTTAATGAAACTTAAAAATAAAAACATCTGGAAAGTATGCCAACCAATGCCTGCTTCACCATTTCAGCTTTCTGGCCTGCCTCAAGTAATTTTGATAAAATACGTTAACTCTATGAGTGTCTTGAAAGAATTCATGTTCTATAATCTGGCCCTCTCAACTGCTCCAAGTTTTGGAAATAGGCCCATGAATTTAATGAACTACTTAAAATAATACTCCAGGAGACTAAAATCTTGATAATTATGCAAGGAGTAATATTTCAGGTATATTACATGTTTTGAAAACGACGCATTTTGCCTAGAATTCTGATTGTTGTACTTGAAATGAGCTATGGTTACCAGGATCAAATTTAAATCAAGTTTTCAATTCATAGGTGACCTAAAATGAAGGTCATGTAACTAACGGTAGGGAGGGACAGTGCTACCGCTCTCTTGAGTTTGCCTTATAATGTCTCTGTTTAATTTCCTGTTTTAAGGAAAGAACTTGAATGGAATTTCTTCTTCAGGGATTGTTTGGTTTAAACCTGATCCTCTCAAATGCTTTCCTAAATCCCTCCTTTGAGGATTTGGACTCCGGACTCACCTGAAGGTATCATTTCAGTTCCTGGATGAGAGACACGCTCTTTATCATTCCGAAGCGATCCAAGAAAGTCCTTCTCTGCCACAAATGGCACCAGCAAGTGTACAAAGCCCACTTTGTTCTGTGGGAAATGAAAACATATTTTTAATAGTGCATCCTTGGACTGAAATAGGAAGAACCTCCACTGGGACATTAACACAAGTCAGAATCATTAACGTTCATAACAACAATCGCCATTGCTATTTATACAGTTGGTGTTCAATGTATCTGGGTCTTGTTTCATTCAGTAGCATAATATCTGCATTTGCCAGCAGTCCTGATCTGGACTTTTTGCGGTTAAACTCAGTTAGGAAAATTAGTAGTCAAGCCAGAGAACGTAAGGTCAAGGCCTTTGTTACTTCTTTTGCCATGGGTGGTTAGTAGAGCAAAAGATCTCCCAGCCCATCCACCCAAGCTCTTCCCACTTTCCGGTGGAAAGATAGCTCACAGATAACAGTGAAGGGTCAGTGTCTAAGCAAGTTCTTTGGGATTGGGTATATGTTGGTTTTAGCAGTTCGGGCGAGGATGACTCATTTTGAACCACAACACAAAAGATATGTGCAAGTCGAGTTATTGGAAAGTGTATAGGCTAGATATACTGCTTAGACAAACAGGAATTTCTATACAATGTCAAGTTAAGCAAGCAACCCCAACAAACTCAATCATTGTAAGGCTAAACTAAGAGTAATTTAAGAAAAACAAAAACAAAAACACCACTAGGAGAAAGTGAAAATTACAGTCAGGTAAGATAACAGTGTAATGTATTCTCCATAGCTCAGGGATTCCAATGATTAGGTGGTGCCTACGTGCACAGCAAAAGCTTCACAGCTCTGTGAAACCCTGCCCAGCAGACAGCTTTCTTAGAAGAATTCAGAATTAAAAGCCAGAGTAATCCATTTCTAATTAATTAATATCAAGTTTTAAGAAATCTGAATAACTCACTTATTAGGTTATTAAGAAGTAACCCTTAATCATACACTGAAGTGACAGTCCATGGAATTTCAAATCATTCACCCAGAAGCCCCGAAAGAAAAAAATATACACTAAAAAATTTAACTTTTTATTTGAGACAATCACAGATTCATATGCAGTCGTCAGAAATAGGATGGAGGGGTCCAGTGTAGCCTTTACCAAGTCTCCCCCAATGGTAATATCTTGTAAAACAAGAGTACAATGTCACAACCACAACACTGACACTGATACAATCAAGATACAGAGTATTTCCATCAACACAAGCATTTCTCATGTTGTCCTTTTGTAGCCATACCCACTTCTCTCCCACCTCCATCCTCTTCCTCACCCCAGGCAACCAGTAATCTGGTCTCGATTTCTATAATTTTCTCAGCTCAAGAACGTTAGTCAATGGAATACTATAGTAAGTAACCTATAGTAAGCAATATAGTAAGTAACTGCCAAATTGTTTTTCAGAATGACTGTACCATTTTACATTCTCACTGAAATGTATGAGTGATGCATTTTCTTTACATCCTCTCCAGCATTTGCTGTTGTCTCTATTTTTAATTTGAGCCATTCTGATAGGTGTGTAGTGACACCTTATTGAGGTTTTAATTTGCATTTCTCTAATGGCTGATGATGTTGAACATCTTTTCATGCATTTACTTGCCATCAGTATATCCTCTTCAGGGAAATGTCTTTTTATGTCTTTTGCCCATTTTCTAATTGGATGTTTTGTTTGTTTTTTACTGTTGAGTTTGAGAATTCTTTTATAGTCTAGAAATTGGTACTTCGTTGAATATGTGTTTTGCAAATATTTTTTCTCACTTTGTTGCTTGTTTTCTCATCTTCTCACAGTGTATTTTGCAGAGGAAAGTTTTAAATTTTGTTGAAGTCCAATTTATCTTTTTTTTTCCTTTTATGGAGCATACTTTTGATCTCAAGTCTAAGAACTCTTTGTTTAGCCCTAGATACCAACTATTTTCTCCTATTTTTTTCATATTGATTTATAGTTTTACATTTAATTCTGTAGTCTATTTTGAGTTTGTTTTTGTATAAGATGTGAGGTTTAGGTTTAGGTTCAGTTTTTTGCCTGTGGTTTGCCTATGGTTGTCCACTTCTTACAGCACCATTTGTTGGAAAGTCCATCTTTTCTCCATTGAATTGTTTTTACTCTTATGTTAAAATCAGTTGGGCATATTTGGTTGGATCTATGGTTCTTTTTTGGTTCCACTGACCAATGGTGTGTCTATTTCTCTGCCAGTATCACACAGTCTGGATTACTGGAGCTATATAATAAATTTCAAAATCAGGTAGATGGATTCTTCCCACCAATTGTTCTCAAAATTATTTTAGCTATTCTAGTTCCCTTGCTTTTAATATACATTTTAGAATAATCTTGTCTGTATCTACAAAAAGTATGCTGGGATTTTGATAGGAACTGCACTAAACTTCTGTAAAATTTGGGGGAGGACTGACATCTTTTCTATGATGAATCTTTCAATCCATGAACATAGTATGTCTCTCCATTTATTCATATATTCTTTGATTTCTTTCATCAGCATTTTGAACTTGTCAGCATATAAGTACTGTACATATTTTATACAATATTTTAAGTTTTTGAGTGATTTTGAATGGTATCATACTTTTAATTTCAGTGTCTACATGTTCATTGCTAGTGTATAAAAATAAAATTAATTTTTGTATGTTTATTTTGTATCTTGTGACCTTCCTAAATTCCCTTATTAGTTCTAGAAGTTTTTTGGTAGATACCTTGAGATTTTCTAAGTAGACAATTGTGTCATCTGCAAAAAGGAGATGGTTCTATTTCTTCTTTTCTGATCTGTATTCCTTTTCTTTCCTTATTGCACTGGATAGAAACTTCCAGCACCATGCTTAGTAAGAGTGTGGTGAGAGTGAGCATCCTTGTCTTGTTCCTGATCTCAGGGAAGAAGTATTCAGTATTTTCAGTCATTTAAATGTAATGTACTTATTGATGTGTTTGTATTTAGGACCACCATATAATTATTTATTTTCTGTCTTTCTGTTTCTGTTCCCCTATTTCCCTTTTCCTACCTTTTTTTGTGGTTATCTAAATATTTTCAGCATTCCATTTAAATTTATCTATTGGTGATTTTGGCTATAACTCTTTACATAGATTTTAAGTGATTGCTGTAGATTTTAAGTGATTGCCCTAATGATTAAAGTATATACATACTTGATGTCTCATAGAGTATACACATACTTGATGTCCCACAATTTATTTAGAAGTAGTATTTTATCTCTTGAATTGGAATGTAGAAACCTTACAACTATGTAGGTCTTATTACATCCCCCCTTTATGTTATAGTTGTGTTATATATCATATCCACAGACATTAAAAAGCCCATATACAGGGCCTCCCTGGTGGCGCAAGTGGTTGAGAGTCCGCCTGCCGATGCAGGGGATGCGGGTTCGTGCCCTGGTCTGGGAGGATCCCATATGCCGCGGAGCGGCTGGGCCCGTGAGCCATGGCCGCTGAGCCTGCGTGTCCGGAGCCTGCGCGTCTGGAGCCTGTGCTCCGCAACGGGGGAGGCCACAACAGTGAGAGGCCCGCATACCGCAAAAAAAAAAAAAAAAAAAAAAAAAAGCCCATATACAATGTCATAACTTTTTCTTTCAGTCATCAAATATATTTTAAAGAGCTCAATTGAGAGTTCATTATATTTACCCCAAAATTTACCATTTCTATTGCTTTTCCTTCATTCCTGATGTTCCAATTTTTCCTTCTGGTGTCACTTCCCTTCTAGTGAAGAGCCTCCTTTGACAATTCTTTTAGAGTAGGTAGGATGGAAATGGATTCTTTTACTTTTCCTTCACTGAGAATATCTTTATGTTACCCTTATTCCTGAAGGATTTTTTCACTGGATATAGAATTCTGGGTTAACAGTTCTTTACTTGTAGCACTTTAAAAATGTGCTACTTTCTTCTGACCTCCATGGTATTCTGATGAGAAATCTTGAGTCACATGACTTATTGTTGCGCTCTGGGTAATGTACTGTTTTTCTCTGGCTGACTTTGATAAATTTTCATTGTCTTTAATGCCATAATTTGGCTATGTTTAGCCTTGAATTTCTTTGGGTTTACATAGTTTGAGCCTTGAGGATCCTCTTGGACCTGTAGATAAATGTCTTTTGTCAAACTTTGGAAGTTTTCAGCCACTGTTTCTTCAAATAATTATTCATTACTGTACTCCTTCTCCTTCCCTTCACCTGATGACATAAATGACATAAATGACATAAATGTTAGACCTCTGTTAGTGGCCCATAGGTCCCTGAGGCTTTGTTCGTTTTAAAAAAAATTTTTTTTCTATTGTTCTTCATAATTTCTACTGACCTAACTTCAAGTTCACTGACTCTTTCCTCTGCCATTTCTAGTCTGCTGTTGATCTATACAATGAGTTTTTTATTTTGGTTATTGCATGTTTTGGTTCTAAAATTTCTACTTGGCTCTTCTTTATATTTTCTATTTCTTTCCTGAGACATTCTATTTTTTCATTTATTTCAAGTGTGTTTGTGATTGCTTGTTGGAGCATTTACATAATAGCTGCTATAAAGTCTTAGCCAAATATTTCCAATATGTGTGTCTTTATGGTGTTGAGGTCTGTTGATTGCCTTTTCCATGCAGTTTGAGGTTTTTCTCATCCTCTATATGTCCAGTAATTTGGATGTATTTTGAATACTATATTATTAAACTCTGTGTCTTATTTAAATCTGATGAAAATTATTGATATTTTTGTTTTAGTAGGCAATCAAACTGGTTAGGTTCAGATCACAAATTCCAACCTATGAGCACTGTTTCCAAAATCATTTCAATTTTCAAAGCCTTTGCGGTTCTATTAGGATCTGTCCCACATCTCTGTCACTCAGTGGTTAGTTTGGGACCTTGGCCATGGTCTATCAGTTCAGTTCTCACAGTCTTCATTTGCTGATTAGAATCAGACTCCTGCATGCATAACTCAGGAGGAGCCCATTTGTTCATAAATCACTTTATGGGGTTTCCTTCTTGAGCTCTCCTCTCCAATCTCCCCGGGTGCTTTCATTTCCCTTGTGTTCCTCTTTTTGGCCCTCTGGTCTGAGAGTTGGGCTTTAGTTACCCTTTCTGTCATGCATATCTGTGACTGCACCCATGCCTGGGCCCAAGTGGCAGAGGACAGAGAAGGAACCAAATGCAATGGAGGGGCTGCCCCACTCTCTAGGGATCACATCTCCACCCGTTGAAAAGAAAGGTGCCCTTCCCTCAGAGTTTTGGCTCCTGCTAGCTCCAGGTCAAGTTTTTGTCATTGCCACCATGGGACTGCCTTAGGGACACGGTGGGAGAGAACCAAGAGAAGGAAAAAAAGAAGGCAAAACAGATTTTCACACTCTCTGCAAGCATTAGGAGTCCAAGCATTAGGAGTCCCCTTTTTCTTCTTCTCAAGCTGGGACTAGAAGGCTTCTTCTGGAGCACTGTCTGCACTGCAGGGCTCTCTTTGGGGTTTTAGGCTGCACTGTGTTCAGGCCAGGGGATGTTGAAAGGGAAAAAAAATAATAAACTCACAACCATTTTGGTGGCATTTCAAATTCTAGTCTTCTTCCCCAATCTACCTGCTACTAATTACTTTTCAGAGTTCTCAAACTGCTCTATGCATTCTGTCCATATTTCACAGTTGTGTTCAATGGGAGATATAGGGTACAGAGTGCTTATTCCATCTTTACTGTAACAAGAACCTTAAAACATGCATTTTTTGATAGATTGAACAGCTATCATAAAAAGTCCTACACCATATTTGAGAATCACCAGTCAAAAGCAAGGTGGCTCAGTCTCCCATGTTTTTCTAAGAAAAGAACAATGATATGTTTATCAGTCTTTTAGTCATGACACAGGTACAATTAATTAAAAATTCATGGCTGAAGATCTTAGATTTGCTAAGTATCTTTAAAAAACTATATACCTGGATGATATTACTTTAGCCCGTAGTTGAAATATACTCAAGACAGTGATTAAAAACAGACTTTGGTTTTTATCCAAAGTTGAGATGAGAAAAAGTAATCTAAAGTTTGCTTTGTTATCTTTTGCAACTCTACTTTGGAGGACACTGCCCATTTTGTTCCATGTTGTTTAAATAAAACATTCCTCTTTGAACTTCATGTAAAGAAAAGGTCCATCACTTCTTATGAACTCGCATGCTTCTTATACAACTTAGGTTTTCTTTTTCTCCTGCCTTTCAGGAATATCAGAACCTCATATATTCTCTTTTCTGGTTCTTCTGTTACTGGCTCTCCTTAGCTAGTATTCTTGGAACAGCTATTTTTCTTCCACCATGTTACATGGGTCTTACTATTTTATATTTATTTTATTGATAGAAACTAAGTCATAAATGAATAAGATGCAATGGTAAGATTATTAGTCTCCTCTCTCCTTTTTCTTTGCCATTTCTTTTTTGCTTTTTTATCATGCTTTTAAAAATATATAGTGTTGAATCTGGGTGATGAATACCTAGGATTTTATAATATAATCATACCTATTTTGTATATTCTTGAAATTTCCCACAATAAAAAATTAAAAGTTAAAAATTAATGAAATTATAACAGCGTGGCACTGGTACAAGAATAAAAAGATAATTATTGAAATAGAATAGGTAGTCTTGAAGCTGACCTAGCTAGTACATTGCATTCTGACTTATACATTGAAGATGCAATCATAAATCAGTGGGAAAGTTACAGCCGCTATGGAAAACAGTACGGAGGTTCCTCAGAAAACGAAAAATAGAATTATCATATGATCCAGCAATCCCCCTCCTGGGTACATATCCAGACAAAACTCTAATCCAAAAAGATACATGCACCCTTATGTTCTTAGCAGCACTATTCACAATAGCCAAGACATGGAAACAACCTAAACGTCCATCAACAGATGAATGGATAAAGAAGATGTGGCCTATATATACAATGGAATACTATTCAGCTATAAAAAAGAATGAAATAGTGCCATTTGCAGCAACATGGATGCAACTAAAGATTCTCATACTGAGTGAAGTAAATCAGAAAGAGAAAGACAAATACCATATCATATCACATATGTGGAATCTAAAATATGACACTAATGAATCTATCTATGAAACAGAAACAGACTCATGGACATAGAGAACAGACTTGTGGTTGCCAAGGGGGAGGGAGTGGCGGGAGGGATGGATTGGTAGTTTGGGGTTAGCAGATGTAATCCATTATTCATGGAATGGATAAAAACAAGGTTCTATTGTATAGCACACAGAACTATATTCAGTATCTTATGATAAACCATAAAGGAAAAAAATATTTTAAAAAATGTATAAATATGTATAACTGAATCACTTTGTTGTACAGCAAAAATTAACACATTGTAAATCAACTATAATTCAATTTAAAAACAAAACAAAACAACAAAAAAATAAATCAGTGGGAAAAAAAAAATTTTTTTTTAACAAATAGGTACCTGGCAATGCATTAGTTATTTGTGGGAAAATGTTTACTTTTCACTGAACACACAACCTCAAGATCAATTCTAAGTACAGGTAAGAGTTAAATGGAAAAAAGTCAGTCCATAAAAATCTAAAAAAATAAGTGATTACTGACTATTTGGGGAAAACCTTTTTAAGGTAAGAACAAAAGACAACAATCCCAAAGGTTAAAGATTTATCACTGAAACATTTCACACTTTACATTTTGAAAATAACAATAAAACAGGAATAAGGGAGGAGCTTCAAGATGGCGGAAGAGTAAGACGTGGAGATCACCTTCCTCCCCACAAATATATCAAAAATACATCTACACGTGGAACAACTCTGACAGAACACACACTGAACGCTGGCAGAAGACCTCAGACCTCCCAAAAGGCAAGACACTCCCCATGTACCTGGGTAGGGCAAAAGAAAAAAGAAAAAACAGAGACAAAAGTATAGGGACGGGACCTGCACTAGCGGGAGGGAGCCGTGAAGGAGGAAAGGTTTCCACACACTAGGAAGCCCCTTCACAGGCGGAAACTGCGGGTGGCGGAGGGGGAAGCTTCGGAGCCACGGAGGAAAGCACAGCAACAGGGGTGCGGAGGGCAAAGCAGAGAGATTCCTGCGCAGAGGATCAGTGCTGACCAGCACTCACCAGCCCGAGAGGCTTGTCTGCTCACCCGCCGGGGCGGGCGGGGCTGGGAGCTGAGGCTCGGGCTTCGGTCGGAGCGCAGGGAGAGAACTGGGGTTGGCGGCGTGAACACAGCATGAAGGGGCTAGTGCACCAGTTAGCCCGGAGGGAGTCTGGGCAAAGGTCTGGACCTGCCGAAGAGGCAAGAGACTTTTTCTTGCCTCTTTGTTTCCTGGTGGGCGAGGAGAGGAGATTGAGAGCGCTGCTTAAAGGAGCAGCAAGCCGCGCAAGCCACGGCTATCAGCGCGGACCCGAGAGATGGGCATGAGACGCTAAGGCTGCTGCTGCCGCCACCAAGAAGCCTGTGTGCAAGCACAGGTCACTACCCACACCTCCCCTCCCGGGAGCCTGTGCAGCTCGCCACGGCCAGGGTCCCGTGATCCAGGGACAACTTCCCCGGGAGAAAACACGGCGCACCTCAGACTGCTGCAACGTCATGCTGGCCTCTGCCGCCGCAGGCTTGCCCCGCACTCCGTACCCCTCCCTCCCCTGGGTCTGAGTGAGCCAGAGCCACCAAATCAGCTACTCCTTTAACCCCGTCCTGCCTGAGCAAAGAACAGACGCCCTCAGGCGACCTACATGCAGAGGCGGGGCCAAATCCAAAGCTGAGCCCCAGGAGCTGTGTGAACAAAGAAGAGAAAGGGAAATCTCTACCAGCAGCCTCAGGAGCAGTGGATTAAATCTCCACAATCAACTGGATGTACCCTGCATCTGTGGAATACCTGAATAGACAATGAATCATCCCGAATTGAGGAGTTGGATTTTGGGAGCTACGATATATATATATTTTTCCCTTTTTCTCTTTTTGTGAGTGTGTATATGTATGCTTCTGTGTGTGATTTTGTCTGTATAGTTTTGCTTTTACCATTTGTCCTAGGGTTTTGTCTGTTCATTTTTTTTATTACTTAAATTTTTTTTAAATTATTTCAAATTTTTTTTATTTTAATTACTTTATTTTACCTTCTTCTTTCTTTATTTTTTTCCTCCCTTTAATTCTGAGCCGTGGGGATGACAGGCTCTTGGTGCTCCAGCCAGGTTCAGGGCTGTGCCTCTGAGGTGGGAGAGCCAAGTTCAGGACACTGGTCCACAAGAGACCTCCCAGCTCCATGTAATATCAAACAGCGAAAATCTCCCAGAGATCTCCACCTCAAAGCAAAGCAAGCTACAGTGCTGGACATCCTATGCCAAACAACTAGCAAGACAGGAACACAACCCCATCCATTAGCAGAGAGGCTGCCTAAAATCATAAAAAGGCCACAGACACCCCAAAACACACCACCAGACATGGACCTGCCACCAGAAAGACAAGATCCAGTCTCATCCACCAGAAAACAGGCACTAGTCCCCTCCACAACCCACTGAACCAACCTTAGCCCCTGGGCACAGACACCAAAAACAACGGGAACTACAAACCTGCAGCCTGCAAAAAGGAGACCCCCAAACACAGTAAGTTAAGCAAAATGAGAAGACAGAGAAACACACAGCAGATGAAGGAGCAAGGCAAAAACCCACCAGACCTAACAAATGAAGAGGAAATAGGCAGTCTACCTGAAAAAGAATTCAGAATAATGATAGTAAAGATGATCCAAAATCTTGGAAATAGAATGGAGAAAATACAAGAAATGCTTAACAAGGACCTAGAAGAACTAAAGAACAAACAAACAGTGATGAACAACACAATAAATGAAATTAAAAATTCTCTAGAAGGGATCAATAACAGAATAACTGAGGCAGAAGAACGGATAAGTGACCTGGAAGATAAAATAGTGGAAGTAACTACTGCAGAGCAGAATAAAGAAAAAAGAATGAAAAGAATTGAGGATGGTCTTAGAGACCTCTGGGACAACATTAAACACACTAACATTCAAATTATAGGGGTTGCAGAAGAAGAAGAGAAAAAGAAAGGGACTGAGAAAATATTTGAAGAGATTATAGTTGAAAACTTCCCTAATGTGGGAATGGAAATAGTTAATCAAGTCCAGGAGGCACAGAGAGTCCCATACAGGATAAATCCAAGGAGAAACATGCCAAGACACATATTAAACTATCAAAAATTAAATACAAAGAAAACATATTAAAAGCAGCAAGGGAAAAACAACAAATAAGACACAAGGGAATCCCCATAAGGTTAACAGCTGATCTTTCAGCAGAAACTCTGAAAGCCAAAAGGGAGTGGCAGGACATATTTAAAATGATGAAGGAGAAAAACCTACAACCAAGATTACTCTACCCAGCAAGGATCTCATTCAGATTTGATGGAAAAATTAAAAGCTTTATAGACAAGCAAAAGCTAAGAGAATTCAGTACTACAAAACCAGCTTTACAACAAATGCTAAAGGAACTTCTCTAGATAGGAAACACAAGAGAAGGAAAAGACCTAAAATAACAAACCCCAAACAGTTAAGAAAATGGCAATAGGAACATACATATCAATAATTACCTTAAATGTAAATGGATTAAATGCTCCCACCAAAAGACCTAGACTGGCTGAATGGATACAAAAATAAGACCCATATATATGCTGTCTATAAGAAACCCACTTCAGACCTAGGGACACATACAGACTGAAAGTGAGGGGATGGAAAAAGATATTCCATGCAAATGGAAACCAAAAGAAAGCTGGAGTAGCAATTCTCATATCAGTCAAAATAGACTTTAAAACAAAGACTATTACAAGAGACAAAGAAGGACACGACATAATGATCAAGGGATCGATCCAAGAAGAAAATATAACAATTGTAAATATTTATGCACCCAACATAGGAGCACCTCAATACATAAGACAAATACTAACAGCCATAAAAGGGGAAATCAACAGTAACACAATCATACTAGGGGACTTTAACACCCCACTTTCACCAATGGACAGATCATCCAAAATGAAAATAAATAAGGAAACACAAGCTTTAAATGATACATTAAACAAGATGGACTTAACCGATATTTATAGGACATTCCATCCAAAAACAACAGAATACACATTCTTCTCAAGTGCTCATGGAACATTCTCCAGGATTGATCATATCTTGGGTCACAAATCAAGCCTTGGTAAATTTAAGAAAATTGAAATCGTATCAAGTATCTTTTCCGACCATAATGCTATGAGACTAGATATCAATTACAGGAAAATATCTGTAAAAAATACAAACATATGGAGGCTAGCAATACACTACTTAATAACCAAGAGATCACTGAAGAAATCAAAGAGGAAATCAAAAATACCTAGAAACAAATGACAATGAAAACACGACGACCCAAAACCTATGGGATGCAGCAAAAGCAGTTCTAAGAGGGAAGTTTAAAGTAATACAGTCCTACCTCAAGAAACAAGAAACATCTCAAATAAACAACAACCTAACCTTACACCTAAAGCAATTAGAGAAAGAAGAACAAAAAACCCCCAAAGTCAGCAAAAGGAAAGAAATCATAAAGATCAGATCAGAAATAAATGAAAAAGAAATGAAGGAAACTATAGCAAAGATCATTAAAACTAAAATCTGGGGCCTCCCTGGTGGCGCAGTGGTTGAGAGTCCGCCTGCCGATGCAGGGGATACGGGTTCGTGCCCTGGTCTGGGGAGGATCCCATATGCCGCGGAGCGGCTGGGCCCGTGAGCCATGGCCGCTGGGCCTGCGCGTCCGGAGCCTGTGCTCCGCAACGGGAGAGGCCACAACAGTGAGAGGCCCGCATATCGCAAAAAGAAAAAAAAAAAAAAAAAAAAAACTAAAATCTGGTTCTTTGAGAAGATAAACAAAATTGATAAACCATTAACCAGACTCATCAAGGAAATAAAGGGAGAAGACTCAAATCAATAGAATTAGAAATGAAAACGGAGAAGTAACAACTGACAAGGCTGAAATACAAAGGATCTTGAGAGATTAATACAAGCAACTCTATGCCAATAAAATGGACAACCTGGAAGAAATGGACAAATTCTTAGAAATACACAACCTTCCGAGACTGAACCAGGAAGAAATAGAAAATATGAACAGACCAATCACAAGCACTGAAATTGAGACTGTGATTAAAAATCTTCCAACAAACAAAAGCCCAGGACCAGATGGCTTCACAGGTGAATCTATTAAACATTTAGAGAAGAGCTAACTCCTATCCTTCTCAAACTCTTCCAAAATATAGCAGAGGGAGGAATACTCCCAAACTCATTCTAGGAGGCCACCATCCCCCTGATACCAAAACCAGACAAAGATGTCACAAAGAAAGAAAACTACAGGCCAATATCACTGATGAACATAGATGCAAAAATCCTCAACAAAAAACTAGCAAACAGAATCCAACAGCACATTAAAAGAATCATACACCATGATCAAGTGGGGTTTATCCCAGGAATGCAAGGATTCTTTAATATACGCAAATCAATCAATGTGATACACCATATTAACAAATTGAAGGAGAAAAACCAGATGATCATCTCAATAGATGCCGAGAAAGCTTTTGACAAAATTCAGCACCGATTTATGATAAAAACCCTGCAGAAAGTAGGCATAGAGGGAACTTTCCTCAACATAATACAGGCCATATATGACAAACCCACAGCCAATGTTCTCAATGGTGAAAAACTGAAACCATTTCCACTAAGATCAGGAACAAGACAAGGATGCCAATTTTCACCACTATTATTCAACACAGTTTTGGAAGTTTTAGCCATAGCAATCAGAGAAGAAAAAGAAAAGAAAGGAATCCAAATCAGAAAAGAAGTAAAGTTGTCACTGTTTGCAGATGAAATGATACTATACATAAAGAATCCTAAAGATGCTACCAGAAAACTACTAGAGCTAATTAATGAATTTGGTAAAGTAGCAGGATACAAAATTAACGCACAGAAATCTCTTGCATTCCTATACACTAATGATGAAAAATCTGAAAGTGAAATTAAGAAAACACTCCCATTTACCACTGCAACAAAAAGAATAAAATATCTAGGAATAAACCTACCTAAGGAGACAAAAGACCTGTATGCAGAAAATTATAAGACACTGATGAAAGAAATTAAAGATGATACAAATAGATGGAGAGATGTATCTTGTTCTTGGCTTGGAAGAATCAACATTGTGAAAATGACTATACTACCCAAAGCAACCTACAGATTCAATGTGATCCCTATCAAACTACCACTGGCATTTTTCACAGAACTAGAACAAAAAATTTCACAATTTGTATGGAAACACAAAAGAGCCCAAATAGCCAAATCAATCTTGAGAAAGAAAAACGGAGCTGGAGGAATCAGGCTCCCTGACTTCAGACTATACTACAAAGCTACAGTAATCAAGAGAGTATGGTACTGGCACAAAAACGGAAATATCAATTAATGGAACAGGATAGAAAGCCCAGAGATAAACCCACACACATATGGTTACCTTATCTTTGATAAAGGAGGCAAGACTATACAGTGGAGAAAAGACAGCCTCTTCAATAAGTGGTGTTGGGAAAACTGGACAGCTACATGTAAAATAATGAAATTAGAACATTCCCTAACACCATACACAAAAATAAACTCAAAATGGATTAAAGACCTAAATATAAGGCCAGACACTATCAAACTCTTAGAGGAAAACATAGGCAGAACACTCTATGACATAAACCACAGCAAGATCCTTTTTGACCCACCTCCTAGAGAAATGGAAATAAAAACAAAAATAAACAAATGGGACCTAATGAAACTTAAAAGCTTTTGCACAGCAAAGGAAACCATAAACAAGACAAAAAGACAACCTTCAGAATGGGAGAAAATATTTGCAAATGAAGCAACTGACAAAGGATTAATCTCCAAAATTTACAAGCAGCTCATGCAGCTCAATATCAAAAAAACAAACAACCCAATCCAAAAATGGGCAGAAGACCTAAATAGACATTTCTCCAAAGAAGATATACAGATTGCCAACAAACACATGAAAGAATGCTCCACATCATTAATCATTAGAAAAATGCAAATCAAAACTACAATGAGATATCATCTCACACTGGTCAGAATGGCCGTCATCAAAAAATCTACAAACAGTAACTGCTGGAGAGGTTGTGGAGAAAAGGGAACCCTCTTGCACTGTTGGTGGGAATGTAAATTGATACAGCCACTATGGAGAACAGTATGGAGGTTCCTTAAAAAACTAAAAATAGAACTACCAGATGACCCAGCAATCCCACTACTGGGCATATACCCTGAGAAAACCATAACTCAAAAAGAGTCATGTACCAAAATGTTCATTGCAGCTCTATTTACAATAGCCAAGACATGGAAGCAACCTAAGTGTCCATTAACAGATGAATGGATAAAGAAGATGTGGCACATATATACAATGGAATATTACTCAGCCATAAAAAGAAATGAAATTGAGTTATTTGTAGTGAGGTGGCTGGACCTAGAGTCTGTCATACAGAGTGAAGTAAGTCAAAAAACAAATACCGTATGCTAACACATATATATGGAATCCAAAAAAAAAAAAAAAAAAAAAACGGTCATGAAGAACCTAGGGGCAAGACGGGAATAAAGACACAGACCTACTAGAGAATAGACTTGAGGATACAGGGAGGGGGAAGGGTAAGCTGGGAGAAAGTGAGAGAGTGGCATGGACATATATACACTACCAAATGTAAAATAGATAGCTAGTGGGAAGCAGCCGCATAGCAGAGGGAGATCAGCTTGTTGCTCTGTGACCACCTAGAGGGGCAGGATAGGGAGGATGGGAGGGAGGGAGACGCAAGAGGGAAGAGATATGGGGATATATGTATATGTATAACTGATTCACTTTGTTGTAAAGCAGAAACTAACACACCATTGTAAAGCAATTATACTCCAATAAAGATGTTAAAAAACAAAACAAAACAAAACCCAGGAATAATATTTGCAGTAAATATCACAGTCAGCTAATAAATGAATAAAATGAACAGCAAGACTTAAGAAGATAAACAGTCAAATACTTTGATAATTTACAAAATAAAAATGGCTAACAAACGTATTAAAAAAAGCAAATTCTTTATTAATAAGTTATTTTAGAGAAATCAAAACTAGTAGATATAATTATCTATCAAATATGATAAATATTCCTAGACAGAATGTGGTGAAACAGTCTTTTCTAATAATAAACATAAAGATTTAATCAAGCTATTTGGTTAAGAACACTAAAGCTTTAAAATACTCAACATATGATCTAGTAAATTCACTTCCATGAGTTTATTTCAAGGATATAATAATATAATGTGTGAATTACATATTATATAATTATATGTTATACATGAATTATATATATGAATATAAATATGGAATTATGTGATAAGGACTTCACAGCAGCTATTACACAAATGATGCAACAAGCAATTGTAAACACACCTGAAACAAATAAAAAATAGAACGTCTTAGCATAGAAACAGAAGATATAAAGAATCAAATAGACACACACACACACACACACACACACACACACACACACACACACACCGATGTTTAAGTGTTAGAAGAAAAATCTGGAAACAGTGTAATTGTCCAAAGTTATAATAACGGTTCAGTAAATTTTAGCATATCCATATAAAGAATATTTTGTAGTTAACATGAAATGATGTTTAAAAATATGATTTTTCTCCAGGGGCCGGGGATATGGGAGGCATGATTATAAAGTTTTTTTTGGCATGATGAAAAAGCTCTGGAAATAGATAGTGGTAATGGTTACACAACATTGTGAGTGTACTTAATGCCACTGAATTGTACACTTAAAAAGGGTTAAAATGATAAATTTCATGTTATGTATATTTCACCAAGATAAAAAGGAATTATTTGATGATAAAGGAAAATACTTATAATTAAAAAAACCCAGATGCTATGTTAAAAATGAGGGTATTTCTATTCATATTATAGGGAATCCATCGCTATTTTTTTCCTTCCATTAGAATGTACTGATTCACAATTGGTGATATGGATCTGAATCATCAGAGGAGCTTAAAAAAATCTAAAGATGCTCAATGTCCATTCACTTCATATATACTAAATCATCATTTCCAGGGAAAGGCTTGTTTTTATTTGAAATTATGTTTTAAGAAATAAAATCTACAATTGACTTTAATGTACATCCTTAAGTAAGAACTCTTCTTTTAGACTATAGGTAGTCTTTAAGATAGTGACTGAGAAGAAACAATAATTATAGTATAATTCCAACTGTATCTCAGGGGAAAAAAAATAGGCACACAAACCAAACACAGAGATTTACTGAAAAGTTATCTGCAGAAATATTTGTGAGATGGGATAAAAGATGTCTGATATTTCATTATTTATTTTTGTGTATGTGTTACTTCAAGTTTTCTACGTAAGTATTAGATACATAATGAGCAAAAATTTACAGTAAGTAAATTAGTCAACGAATTTCTCTTGAAGAAGAGAGGTTTCCCATGTTAAAACCAGAGATTACCCCAAATCCCAACTTCTACTACACTGAGTGTCCTCCTTGTCACTACAGCCAAATGTGTTCTGTCTGTACTCAGAGTCAGCTGAAAAGTGAAAAAGAGTATTTACCTTTGCTGGGGTTATAAGATGACAAGTGACCAATCCCCCCCACCCCCAATCCCCTTTCTTCCTTTCCTTCTCTGCCCTTGCCCATTACAACCACTCAATTTATGGACTATTTTGGTTTCAGCCTTATGTCTAGGGTCACAGATGTATCTACACAGGTCCTTGGGGCTGCTCTGTGAGGGTGGCTTCTTCATTTTGATTTAACCTCTTTCTTACATTAAGGGATTAAAATCAGTCAGGCAGAGCCTCAAAAAAAAAAAAAAAAAAAAATCAGGTCCAGAGACTAAGACATTTTGGCCAACACTTTGGTTTGTGTGAAATATATTCCCCTTGTTCACTGTAAAATCCCAAGCCTACCTCCATCAGATTTCCATCATATCAAACCCTTTTTCTTGGTGTAAATCACTTCTTTTACATGACTGTGAACCATTTCCCAACCTTATTTATGCAAAGCCTAACCTGGTTTTCCATTATAATATATCATAGTAACATTTACGTTTACATTGAAAATGATGAACCTCAAGCTCAATTTGTTCCTTTCCTTAGAAGATAGAGCCTCTGGGGGCACAGACGGAGGGTTAAGCTGTATTAACTGCCTAGCACCATGCCTGGTTTACTGTAGGGTGTTTGTTAGTTCTCTTGTACTGGTTTCTTAAGTCATACACATTTTTGCAGAGCTGCTATAACATGCAGGCTGGAAAAAGTCATTCAGGAAGAAAGACATCTGGAAAGGAAGAGGCCTTTGTGAGTTAGTGAGTACATTAGAGATTATGAGTGTGGAACTGGAAGGGCAATGGGTTGGTCACACTCTCTTCCAAAACACCTTCCAAGAGATTTATACTCCCCGACAGGCAGGGTGGATGCTCCTACACAGCCCTGAAGCAGCTACAGAAGAGAGACCGTTGCCCCTCTGCTTCCCATAAGATTATGGGAGTAAAGTCTCTGATGGGGGAATGAGACAGGAAGGGAGCAAGGCATAACCTTTAAAATCATGACAGCCATTGAGGACGTGACATAAACTAGTTAGAGCCAACTAGGCCCAAGATGGCAGATGACTGACTTCCACTAGACCTTGAGCCTCAGTCTATGCTCATTGTAACACATTAGTTATGTGACACACCCACGGGCTCATGACAGTTCTGAGGCCGAACATAAAAGGCCAAAAAGTGGGCGGTGGCCCAATTCCTGGAAATCCCTGCCCTGTCCCCGAAACAGTTGGAATAATCCTCCCACTCATTAGCTTATGAAATTACCTACCCCTACAAAAACTGACAACCCCCTACCCTGGTGCCTCTAGCCTTCTGAGATGGCCCATGCTTTGTCTATGGAGTGTGTATCTCCCTGAATAAAATTTCTTTCACTTTAAACAAAACAAAAAACCAAAAACCCCACAAAACACCTTCCAAATTTAGGAGCTAGAGAATCAGTCACCGAGGAAAGGTTTTGAGATCCAAACCAAATGGTGTTTTTGTGGTGGATATTTTCCATCTGCTCCTCCACTCTGAAATCCATTTGATCCACTCTCTATACTTCTTGACCAAGCTCTGTGCTCCCGGGAGGCTGATCATGGCCTCCACCAATGGGATCCTTTGCCCTCTGACTCTGTATTTTGGTTTTTAAAATTAATTAATTAATTACTTTATTTATTTATTTATTTTTATTTTTGGCTGTGTTGGATCTTTGTTGCTGTGTGCGGGCTTTCTCTAGTTGCGGCTAGCGGGGGCTACTCTTCGTTGTGCTGTGAGGGCTTCTCACTGCGGTGGCTTCTCTCATTGTGGAGCATGGGCTCTAGGCACGCGGGCTTCAGTAGTTGTGGCTCGTGGGCTCAGTAGTTGTGGCGCACGGGCTTAGTTGCTCTGCGGCATGTGGGATCTTCCCGGAACAGGGCTTGTACCCATATCCCCTGCATTGGCAGGCAGATTCTTAACCACTGCGCCACCAGGGAAGTCCCCTTCCTGTTGAATGCAGCCAATCAAGGACATCATCAAGAGGTCTGAGAATGAGGTCATCATGCTTATTTCCCTTCTTCTGTCCTTGTTCCTCCCTCTGCAGTTGGGTTGTCTTCCCACTGAAGGCCCCGTCTCCCATAAGGCAGCTCTCTAATGTAGCTCGAACACCCCTCTCCAGCTCCAGTGATGCTCATGCCTCCTTGCTCCTTCAAGTCTGGGCTGATACAGTCCCTCTGTAGCTAAGCACAACGCTCTACACCACCCCTTGTTGGTTCCCCTTAACCCTACCTACACTTTTATAAACAACTCTGCGCTTTTATTAAATTCTCCTCAACTCTCCCATGGGAGGGAGCCAGGTGTGTCCTGCCAAGACTTTGAGCCACACTTCTCTTGAAGTGAAGCAAGGTTTTTCCCATTAAGCCTTCACTGAAGAGCGAAGCATGCTGTCTGCCAGCCAAATGGAGGCAGTGGCTGCAGGAGGAGGCCTCTTTCTGGGATTCTGTGGGATGAGGAATGCTTCAGAGCAAACAAGAAGCATGTGAAGCCAGACAGGCACACTGAAGTCAATCAACATGCACAAAAGGCACGATGCCAGTGATCACCCCAAACCTTGATGATTTTTCTGATCTAAGTAAGCACAGCTTTTTTTTTTATTGTGCAACCTTAACCACAATCAATTTTAGAAGATTTTCATTACCCAAAAGGAAACCTTGTACCCTTTAGCAGTCATCCTCAATTTCCCCCAACACTCTCAGCCCTAGGAATCAAATTATACAATATGTAGTTTTTATGATTGACTTTCACTTAGGTTCACCTATGTTGTAGCTAGTATCATTCCTCTTTATTTCTGAATAAAACTCCATTGTGTTGATGTGTTATATTAGGTACCCATTCACAGCTGATGGATATTTGAGTTGTCTCTACTTTTTGGCTATAATGAATGATGCTGCTGTGAGCACTCATGTACAAGTTTTTGTGTGGACATATATTTTCACTTCTCTTCTATGGGTACCTGTGAATACAATTACTTGGTCATATGTTAATTCTACAGTTAATCTTTTGAAAAACTGTTGAATTGTCTTCCAAAATAGCTATACTATTTTATATTCTCACTAGATGTATGTGAGTGTTCCAATTTCTCCACATCCTTGCCAACACTTGTCACTACCTGTCTTTTTTTTTTTTTTTTTTTTTTTTTTAAGTAAGCACAGCTTTAAGACTACTGGCCCCTGAGAGTTTCCACCCAAAGCTCACACCAACATCCAAACAACTCAACATCCCCCTTGGGAGCACGGTAGGCATTCTGGCTTAGGTAACCAACACAGAGTGTGTGCTATTTGTGGAACACTCTGTTACTCAGTCTACAAACCCACCATATTTAACCTCCACGACTCCCCATGAGGCTGATATTATTACCACCTTACAGATGAGGAAAGCGAACTCAGAAAGGTCAGACCCAGGATACAGAATGAGCAGCAGAACTGGCACCTTCACATGCAGGCCTGAGGCTCTGAAGGCTTACAGAATGTTATTAGAGATACAGCTTCGGAGATGAAAGCCTTATAGTTAAGTTCTGGCTTTCCTGCTCCGGTTGGGTGATCTTACCCAACTTTTATGAGCCTAAACTTTCCTCATCCACAAAGAAGAGAAAACATTTTCTACAGTACAGGTGAATTTTGACTCTTATAAAGAAATAACATGGAGGAAAGAATTCCTTAAAAGCTTAAGAGCTGTAAAAGTATGATTGATTCCTTCGGTTGCCTTCTTGTTAATTCTCCTCCACCTTGGAGGTAATAAATCTGATTCCAGTTTCCATTTGCATGAGAAATCAGACAGACCAGTGAGGTCTGACTTTCTCAGTAGAAATGGTAACAGTAATGATGACACCAGTAAAAACAGTACTAATTTCGCTTCTAATAACAGCTCAAATTCATTGACCACTTGCCACATACCAGGCACTTCACTTCGATTATCTCATTGAATCCTCACACCTACACTGTGAGTAGACATCATTGTCACTTTCTTGGATGAGAAAACCGAGGTGCGGAGAGTTGAAATAACTTGCTCAAGGTCACACTGCTATTAAGAGGCCCCGTTGGGATTTGAATTTACCTCTACCTGTAAAGTTGCACTCACTAATACTGTAATCACAAATCACATGTCACAGAGCACTTGAAATGTGGCTGGTCTGAGCTGAGATGAGCTGAGATGGGCTGGATTTTGAAGACTCAACATGGAAAAGGGAATGAAAATGTCTCATTAATAGCAGTATACTGATTACGTATTTTGGAAACCTTGGTTTAAAAATATATTATTAAAATGAATTGCAGGGCTTTCCTGGTGGCGCAGTGGTTGAGAGTCCGCCTGCCTTTGCAGGGGACATGGGTTCGTGCCCCGGTCCGGGAGGATCCCACATGCCACGGAGCGGCTGGGTCCGTGAGCCATGGCTGCTGAGCCTGCGCGTCCGGAGCCTGTACTTCGCAACGGGAGAGGCCACAGCAGTGAGAGGCCCGCGTACGGCAAAAAAAAAAAAAAAAAAAAAAAAGAATTGCAACCATTTTTACTTTTCGAAATGTCTACTAAAAAATTTTAAATTGCATATATGGTTCGCATTATCCTTCCACTGGACAGCTCTGGAACAGAGCAAAAGGTCCAAGGTGCTTCATGAGTCTTTGTTTGGCCTCTTTCAGTAACTCTACCCCCTACAGCAACAATGAAGAAAAGAAGACTTTTGCCTTCAATAACATTTACCAGGAGCAGCGGTAAAGGAAGGAACCAAACCCATATTTGTGTGGCTTGGAGAAAGCTACAGCTTTGCAGGTTTATCTTCACCAAGAGAGAGATCTGTTTTGTGGGGCTCTGGCATGTGCTTCTCTAAATATTCTGATGGTTGAATCCAGCCTGAAAGCAAACATTTCAAAGCCTCTGGCAGAAGTAGTTTAGAGAGAGGCTTCCAAGCCATCAGGCCAGCAGATGATGTTTACTTCTTGTGACATAATAGTCAAGTCAAATTTTATTTCACGGCAGTTACTTTCATGTCCTGAGAATAGAAAAATCCCTTCAGATGACCAAAACACCCCTGCACAACCCAAATCCCATTAAATAAATCTGTGAGAGGCTTTGCCTCTTTGGTGGAGAACAGTCAAGGCCAGTCCTTTAACCTCCTAAGATGCTTCCTGCATTAGCAGGAGTATGTGTGCCTGTGTGTGCACGTGTGTGTGTGTGTGCGCACGCATGTTTCTTTTCACAGATTGATTACGGCCGGGTTCCAAGGTGTGCCACCAAGTTCAGTAGGATGATCTGGAGAGCCCAAATGCCCTCCCGTAAAACGCTTGGCAGAGGACAGAGATGGGTAGAAACATGAAGCAATATGTGCTTTCACAAAGGGTTTTACATTTTCCAGAGTCCTTATGCAACCATGGTTTCATTGTCTGCACCCAGTCCCAACTTCTCATTGGGGGAGATAAGGAAACTGAGGCCAGGCAGTGTTCTAGCTCAGTACTGGGGAGAAAGGATAAGATTTGGAATCAGTTGACTTGCACTTAAACTTTTGCTCTGCTTTTCTAGCTGGGTGACCCTGGACAAGTAACTGAACTTCTCTGAGCTTGCCCTGACTTTTTCACACAATGTGGCTAATACAGACGCAAAAGCCTATGTGCCATATGATTTCATTTATATGACATTTCAGAGGAGACAAAACTTCAGGGACAGAGAAACAGTGGTTTCCAGGGGATAGGGCTGGGTGAGGGGAGAGTTGGACTACCAAGTTTTAGCCCAGGGGAAAGTTCTGAGATGACAGAACTGTTCACTGTGGTGGTTACACGACTCTGTGCACTTATGAAAACTCACAGAACTAACTGTACAGAAGAAAAGTGAATTTTACTGAATGCACATCTGAAAAGATGAAAAAAAAGATAACTGGACTAATAAAGATGCCTCTCCAACGGGGTTGCTGGGCGTTTGCATAGTCAACACTAGAGTAACAACCAAAACTACTTCTTTATATTTCTAACTCGCTGCTTCTAGATTTGCAGCTGCTGAATAGACATACAAGAAATGGAACCAACCAAATTTAATGCCAACTCTTAAAAATGGTGAAGCGGAAGTTGGACAGAATCCCGGGCTCTAATTGGAATGCTGATGTGGTGAGAGTTGAAAACAGGCAGGAGATGGGAATCAGGGGACGAATCCATATAATTGGATTCTAATTGGAATGCTGATGTGGTGAGAGTTGAAAACAGGCAGGAGATGGGAATCAGGGGACGAATCCATATAGACTTCTATACAGTGACTTTACCAGTAAGAGAACTCGAAAACCTCTTTGCCCTCCCTGCTCACCCATTTTCTCTTCTACCGGAGCCCCCCTTCCCTGCCCTACCAACTCTAAACTTTCTCACACCGAGTTTCACACAGATCTAGTTGTTTCTTGGTTATTTGTTTCGGGCACATTGCCAGCTGGCTTGATCTGCTTACTGCTACAGAAAACAAACCTCTCCTCCATTTCTCATGTGTTACCAGCCTAACAAATAAACTACTGTCTAAGTTTTACACTGATTCCTGCAAACAACCCAGCCCTTTCCACCCGGAATGCTTTCTGCAGGCTGGGATTTTTAAAAAGATGAAATATAACTGACAGGCAGCAGTGGGGTCCTCAGAGCTGGCAAAGGGTATTTTTAGCTGCTAGGTTTTCATTAATTACACTGGCTGCTTTTGGCTGCGGCTCTTGGTTTCTGCTATCTTGCCGAGGAGAGCATGTGGCTTTGAAATATAATTAAATCTGTCTGAAGGGTCCCAGCTCCGGTGCTCAGGGATTTCATCATCACGCCTTTGTCTTCAGGATGTTCTGCATTTTAGATGTGTTTGTGGTGGGATACAGGGAGAGAACGGTTTTCCTCCCCTCTGCACAGCTTGAATTCTCTTCTGCCTTTGCCTGGGAGATTGCCTCAAGCTTTGTAGCTTCTCTCCCACCTTGTTTTAAGGGCATGATTATCCATGCACAAAATGCAGAGGGCTTTTTTTTTCATATTCTTTTCCATTATGGTTTATTATAGGATACTGAATATAGTTCCCTGTGCTGTACAGTAGGACCTTGTTGTTTATCCATCCTATGTATACTAGTTTTCATCTGCTAATCCCAAACTCCCAGCCCATCCTGCCCAATCCCCACCCCCACACCTTGGCAACCACAAGTCTGTTCTCTATGTCTGTGAGTCTGCTTCTGTTTCATAGATAGGTTCATGTGTGTCATATTTTAGATTCCACATATAAGTGATATCATATGGTATTTGTCTTTCTCTTTCTCACTTACTTCACCCAGTATGAAAATCTCTGGGTCCATCCATGTTGCTGCAAATGGCATTATTTCATTCTTTTTTATGGCTGAGTAATATTCCATTGTGTATATGTACCACATCTTCTTTATCCGTTCATCTGTCAATGATGTTTTGGTTGCTTCCATGTCTTGGCTATTGTAAATAGTGCTGCTATGAACATTGGGGTGCATGCATATTTTCGAATTAGGTTTTTCTCCAGATACATGCCTAGGAGTGAAATTGCTGGAACATATGGCAACTCTATTTTTAGTATAAAATGTAGAGATTTTAAGGCTCCAGTATCCCTCCTTCTGAATGGGAGCTGGGCGTATAGACTTGTTCTGGTGATGTCAGGGGATGAAACTAGGAACTTGTTGTGGAGGCTTCTAATCGGGAAGTGCCCTGAAAGGCTGTGACATGCACTGATCTCCCTGTCACAAGGGGTATTCAAGTGGATGGCCACTTGCTGAGGATCACTGAAAGACGTTTTATGCATTCCAAAGGGGTTGGTGCTTTCAAAATTTCCCCAAGCTCAAAAGTCTGTGAGTCCACAGGACTGCTTCCCTTGAAAAGTAAGGCGCCGATTCAGGGAGGGTGTAGAATGAACTCTTTCTGGAAATTAGCTAACACGGTACTGGGCTGGATAACTTGTGTCTGTCCCTTCAGCTCTACTTTCCACTCTTCTAGATTCTTCTGTGTTCCCGGAGGCTGACAAATATGAGTTACATCCACAGGTTTCTGAGCTCTCTGGTTTCCAGGTGAGTCTAGCAGCTAGGGAATCCAGGAAGGGGATCAAAGGAGAGTGAGGCTGGGGTTTTCTTTACCCCATTCTCCCACTATGGATGTGATACACAGTGGATGTATTCCTTGGACAAAGGGAGCTCATCTCTCTCTCCCTCTCTCTCTGTTCTTTCCACTTCCTCATCATGTCCTTTCAGGCTTAAGGATAGTTCTCCGTCACTTCCCTGAGGTCCTGCCCTACCTCTTACAGTTTTTCTACACCTGCCTACACCTTTGCAGACGGTCCCTCTGCTGGCTCTCCTCCAGGGACACAATTTGAATAGGTCACCTCTTTGCTGGCAAGACCCCAAAGGACACAAATATTAAACACGTACTGTGTGCAGTGGAGATGATCACACGGTCTTGCCCTCAAGTGCTTTCCAGGGTAGTTATGGAGATAAAGTGAAGATATTGGGGGAAAAAAAGACCCATTTTTATTGTGGTGGTTGTTCCTCTGTGAGCTCGTATAACCCTGGGAGATGAGAACTGTGCTTAGATACATGAGCTAACAAGACCAAATTCCTCTCAGAACCAAACCAACCAATTCTTACACGAATCCAATCAAACAAATGTCTTAGTTTTGACTTACTGACAAACCAGACTGACCGAATGTTCCTACTGGACTAGTTGTTTTGACACGGTGTTCAGACACGGCCTCTGACGGCATCTGTGTAATGGCAAGGTTAACTCTGGTA
This sequence comes from Mesoplodon densirostris, assembly GCF_025265405.1. Taxonomy (NCBI): domain Eukaryota; kingdom Metazoa; phylum Chordata; class Mammalia; order Artiodactyla; family Ziphiidae; genus Mesoplodon; species Mesoplodon densirostris. The sequence goes on from NC_082670.1 coordinate 86,713,129, forward strand.
GAGCAACACACAAGGGGGACTGGTGGTTTCTGGCAGCCACAGGGTGACGTGGGAGGGTGAGGATCAGAACACACATGGTGGGGCTGGATCCTGGCATAAGGTAAGGATACTGCCCTGCAGGACTCTGCAGCTGCCTGATCACAAAGCGGAACGAGGCTGAATTCCCTGAGAAGGGAAGCACCTGCAGAATCGTTAACAGAAACAGGAAGTCAGTGTTCCTTCTGGGAAGAGTGCATCGGGAAAGAAAGATGTCCTCGTGTGTTCATGAGACAAGCGATGCAGCACAGAGGTGTCCCACTAACGCCCCGCTTTGCGGAATTGGGCAAAGTGCTTTGTACGTAGTCTGTACACAAAAACTCCTGCGTGGATGGCTTTGATTTTTCTGTCCAGCCCTTTCACTTTTCCTCTAGACTAAAATCTATATCAAGTCAGGGGTTATATCACATGTGTTTACTTTTCTCTTTTTAAGTCTCTAGGTCTTAACACAGTTTCTGATACATAGAAGGTGTTTAATAAATAATTGTGGAATGAAAGAAAGATTGATATGCCTTCCTTCACCTGTGAGGTCACATTCCCCTTCCTAGTCAAACTGCACAATTCTGACACCACTTCCCTCATCTGAATCTGTCTAAGGAGTTTCTGGGATGAGTCTGAGAATCCTAGAGGTGTTCACTAGCAAGAGGCGTCCTTCTTTGTTTGTTTAAAATGTTTTTTATTATTAAAATAATACGTGTTCATTAGAGAAAACTAAAATGTGGAAAATACAGAAAGGCACATATAAGAAATTGCAAATCACTTGTGATATTACCACGAGAAATAACCAGAATAAAATATTGACATCTATTTTTTTTCATATATATGTTTTAGATAGAAAATTTGGAAGTCATTCTTGTATGTTCTTTTGAGTTTAAGCCTTTCTGATGTTCTAATATAAGATTTTAAAGCTACAGATTTCCCTCCAAGAATTGCTTTAGCTGAATGCCACAAAATTTGAAGTGTTTTGTTAACATTCGGTTAAAAATATTTTCCAAATTCAGAGGGGTCCTTCTTGATTGCTGCCCCCTACTGAGAAAACCCTGGAGGATATCATTCCTCTGCACACGTAGCTCCCATTGTGCTGCTGTTTTTGTCACTGTTACCACACAGCAGCTCTTGAAATCGAGAGGTCCAGAAATGTGGAGATTTAAACCACTGAAGAGAAGCTTTTAGTTATCAGGGCACACGCCATGGTTGGCCCAGTAGCACTCTTGTTGGGTCTTGGAAATGGGGAAATGAAGCCTTTCTCTCCCTTAGTTACATTCATCGTATCCTGTTCTGTCCAGTCTAGAAGAGTGCCAGCCCGTTCTACTCTAGTCACTTTCCATTCCCTAACATTGCAACCAAACTCTACATTCTTCACAGCACTTACGGCTACTTGAAATCATTTATTTATTCTTTATCTCCTCTTTCTCTGGAACCTAAGCTTCAGGGCAGGGAGAGCTGTATCTCCAGCACCTAGAATGTGCTGGGCGCACGGTACTCAATTCAAGCTTTGTTGAATGAATGAATGAGTGAGAGGGTCACTTTAGGGTATTGTGTGGTGTTATGTTGGGGTATGGGTTCCCAATAATATCTACAATTCTTTTTTTTTTTGTTTTTTTGTGGTACACGGGCCTCTCACTGTTGTGGCCTCTCCCGTTGCAGAGCACAGGCTCCGGACGTGCAGGCTCAGTGGCCATGGCTCACGGGCCCAGCCGCTCCGCGGCATGTGGGATCTTCCCAGACCGGGGCACGAACCCGTGTCCCCTGCATCGGCAGGTGGACTCTCAACCACTGCGCCACCAGGGAAGCCCTACAATTCTTTATGACACAGCTCTTTTGATATACGGGCACTCACTCATATGGATAAGGAGAGATTTCTCACTTTAGCCACATATGATGTCTGGAACTAATCTTCTCCCACAAAAAACATGATCCTGGCTTTGAGGTCAACCAGTAGACCAGTCTATCTCATCCCTTAGCATGAATTCTCCTCTGGGCTCTCCAGCCTCCTCTGATCTATCCTAGTTCATCAGAAATACTACATAATGTAGGACCTCGGAAGGTAAGGGGTATAACCATTTTTTTTCATAAAATTCACCTTGGTCCCTAAGTCAGAGATGACCACTTGTCTACCAAACTCATTAAGCTATCTTTCTGGGCACACAGGTGTTCCGTCTCCCCTCCTCACGTGCAGGTAAGTGTGGTCACATGACTGAGGCCTGCCCAACGTAATGTGGGCGGAAGGGAAGTCTGTGGAAAGCTCCTCTCTCCCTTCCTCTGTCTGTCTACTAGACTCAGAAGACCTACCAGGTGTTATAGGAGAAGGTGGACCCACAAGAGGGAAGGAGCCTGGGTCTCTGATGAAGCCCCCCGAAAGTTAATCTTTATGCAAATGAGAAAATTACTGAGTTGAGCCACTGAGATGTTCAAGTTTACCTGCTAGGGCAGGTAGTTAGTTACCCTAACTAATACAGTTCCTACACAAATTTCTCCTCCAGCCCTTAAGTATTCTACAAGCTTTGCAGACCAGGAGACGGGGGAGTGCTAACCTTTTTCAAACCATACTTGCCTTACATCTGCTAACTCCAAAAGGCCACCCTGAGTTCTCCCCAAGAAAAGAAAATGTGACTGGATGGTTCCACTACGACAAAGCTTCTGGCAAAGACTACATGGAAATTTTTTTTTTTAAGTTTCATCAAACTGGAACCTCACAGCAACTGAATCAATGTACAAACTTTCAGTGCTGGAAACACTTGCTGTTGGGCAAAACTGTATGATATAATGAACAGCATTGTTGGACCAAGAGAGATACTACCTGTTTCTAGCCCTTATGGTTCTGCCCTAACAAGCTGTGGAAGCTTGCACCCCTCTCTTGCTCTCTCCAGGCTTCATGGGGGTATTGAAAGGATCAAGCAAGACAAAATACTTCAAAATAGGTTCAGGTTTTATCAACTGTAATGGGAGAGGTAATGTGATTTAACAAACCTTTAGCAGGATTCGTTAGAGGGGGTTGGTTTAAATGAGAGGAAACATAGCCTCTGCCCTCGTGTCTTCTGGTCTACTGGAGGGAATAGATCACTGAATAACAAAGGAGCCCTAATAGGACCAAATGACAGCAAACTATCAGCAATGTGATCTGGGTGTGTAAAAGAAGTGAGTAACTTTGACCTTGAGAGTGAGAAAGCCTCCAATAGTGTTCTGAATGTTCCTAAGAAAAAGGGCAAAATTTCTTAACATAATTTACAAGGTCATGTATGATTTGTGCTCTTACCCGCACTTCTTTGGCTTCATCTCTTACCACTCCATAAACAACATTCTACGCTCCAGCCATAGCCCCCAATTTTGAATTCTTAAATTTGCCATAATTTCTCCTTCAAGTCTTTGGATCTTCCTTTATCACCTCTCCTTCTGTTACAAAATATGTACATATCTTTCATGCTTTAGGGCATAAGTCATCTCCTCCAGGAAGCCTTCTTTGCTTGCCTCAGTCCCGGATAGATACGCATTGTACCAATTTGCATACTACTGGCTATAAGTAACAGATAATGAAATATGACAGTATTATCACATAACTGGATGTCACATTCTGGAGATATACAGATCCAAGATTAGTTCTGTGCGATGACAATGTCGAGAACTGGATTCAACTTTTCCACAATTCTCTTAGCTTTTGCCTCATGGTTATAAGATAGCTGCTGCAGCTCCAAATCATGCCCTCTCACAAAACAACCGAGAGCAGGAAGGGAAGAAGGGCCCCTTCTGTGATGATCTTACTCTTCAAGGAAAATCCTTCCCAGAAGTCCTTTGAAGACTTTGCCTTAAATCTCCCTGGTCAGAAGGGGCCCATATATACATGCCTTAGCTGCAACAGAGGCTGGAAAGTGAATGTCTGGCATTTTCAGGGAAAGAGTCTCTTCAAGCATGGAAGAAATGCAAAGGGCATGATTATTGGGTAAACCAACAACAGCACCTCTCTTTGGACTTCCACAGCTCCCAGTTCCCCCACGGGCCATCATTATATTGTATGTAATTGCTTACTTGACTACTAGCCTATAATCTTTGTTAGGGAAGGGCAATTTTATCGAATGAGTGAAAAAGAAACATAGCTTTATTATTACCAATACTTCTAATAACAAAACAACACATTGAAATCACTTTAGCCTGTGAATAGCTGTTTTAGTAACTCTTTACTGACCAGTGCCATGGTGAAATCCTAACAGGTTAAGACCTCAATCTTAAGGGCTATAAGTTATGAAAAAAACAAAAACAAAACAAAACACAATTCCCAAGTCTCTACCAGGTGGTAAGATGAGGTGGGGACAGTGAAAGCATAGAACTTGAGAGCTGGTGGGAGAGGAGAGACCTGAACTGACCTAGGGGAGACGTAACAGGAGTGTGTATCATTTGGGGTTCTACTGGATGCAAGAAACAGAAAATCCAAGTTAGTTTACATAAAAGGAACATTTATTCTCTCAACAGCAAGATGTCTCAAGGCAAGGCAGCTCCAGGGTTAATTCTGCTTTGTTATCCATAGCTTGGCTTTCCCTAGGGTTGCAAGATGGCCACCATAGTTCCAAGCTCTATATCCGGAATGTCCACAGAAGGACATATTTCCCCCTATGCCTCTTCTTCAGGGAAAAGATACCTTTACCAGGAGCTTCCCAGCAGACTTAATTTTTTATTAGGCAGCACTGGGTTACGTGCTCTTCCGTAAACCAATCACTGGTATGGCCAATGAGATGATCACAATTGAATGAAACCAAGTAAGATTTATCTTTTTTACATGTGGACACCCCAACATAAGTACGGGCTCTTCTTCAAGGTAAAAAGGAGGAATTGGAATGGCTGCAGGACATGCAACCAATGACATCTGTTATAAATGGCTACCTTGCAAATTCCAACTTTGGAATGAATAAGTCTTACAAGGCTGAGTCTCAACTCACACCTGGCACTGTAAAACCCTTCATGTAAAATAACAGCTTGGGTCACAATGTGTGTCAGCGGGTTTCTTCTGCTGCAGTCTCATATAGAGATTCATATCATTACTTTAGAATTCCTAGGACATAAATACAGGGTAACTTATTACACTCACACCCTCTAGGTTACTTCTTTGCAGCAGGGATTGTTTAGTCATTTCTAAACACTGGGAGTTACGTGCCCTGAATTATTCCAGAAAAGTAAGACACTGGTGCTCACTTTCTACTCTTATGGTTTAAGTTTGGGCCCTGGCCTCCTGCTTCATTGGGATCTAAACAGTATCTCCATTTCTAGCTCATTTTTCAGAGGAAGACTTCCTTGTTCCAGATTTGGAACTTGCTTTGCTTTGTCCCAAATTGTGAGGCAACACCTTCATTAAAAGTTTTTAAATTGAGGGACTTCCCTGGTGGCGCAGTGGTTAAGAATCCGCCTGCCAATGCAGGGGACATGGGTTCAAGACCTGGTCCGGGAAGATCCCACATGCTGCAGAGCAACTAAGCCCGTGCACAACTACTGAGCCTGTGCTCTAGAGACCGCGAGCCACAACTACTGAGCCCGCATACCACAACTACTGAGCCCGCATACCACAACTACTGAAGCCTGTGCGCCTAGAGCCTGTGCTCCACAAGAGAAGCTCATGCACCGCAACAAAGAGTAGCCCCCGCTCGCCGCAACTAGAGAAAGCCCGCACACAGCAACGAAGACCCAATGCAGCCAAACATAAAAAAATAAATTAATTAATTTAAAAAAAGAGTTCTAAAACTGAGAGGTGTTTTCCCACCGGGTGGGAGCAAACCGGTTTCAGGGTCTTGGTCCAGTTGGTCTGGAGGGACAGCTGGTGTTGTTTATCTTCCATTACCAAGGCATGGCTCAGCTCAGGGCAAGAGCTACTTCTCAGCCAGAACTTTACACATGAATGGACACCGAGTTATTCTTCTGCCTGGTTGTCTGGGTCCTTTTCATTAGATGTTTTGAGATTCTAAGTCAGAGGTCAGCAAACCACAGCCAAAATCTGGGGACAAATCTGGCCCACCACTTGTTTTTGTAAATAAAGTTTTATTGGGACACAGCCACACTCATTCAGTTACACATTGTCTATGGCTGCTTTTGAGTTACAATGGCAGAACTGAGTAGTTGTAATAAGAGACCCTATGGCCGCAAAATATTTACTATCAGGCCCTTTCTGTAAAGGCCCTGATAGTAAATATTTTGGTGCCCTTTGTCTAAGGGTAAGAGCAAGTGAGAAGCAAAATGTCTATCAGGAAGAGAAATGCCCAAATGCACATAAATAACTCCTGAACAAAAGGTGCAGAGAAATTAGAATGGAGTCAGATGGTTTGGAACTGGCCACAGTGGGTCACGCCGGGCCTTACTGGGACTCTGTCCAGCCCCTGATATATATGGGCACTTCCCAGGGAGCTGAAGCAGTGCCACATCTCCCTGGGAAGAAGCATTTCACTTCACAAGTGTTTGTGTTCCCAAATGAGAAACCTGAAGGTGGTTTTCTAAACCGTCCAGTTTAACTGCTCCAGGCAGGGGTGTTTTGCAATCTGACACACACATCCATCAGAGCTGTGCCTATGGAGCCCCTGCACTGGCTGTAAAACAGACACAGACAGACCTCCTTGGTTTTCAAACAGGAGCCCAAGAAAGACCACAGCAGAAACCTGTTTATACAGTTCAGATTTTCTTAGTAACATAAGGCGGCCGTTGGACAAGACTTCATCGCTAACTGTAAGAACTGATTTCTGCTATAATTTAAGGCAAAGTTAGCTGCTTAGGGTCCTGGCTTCTTACCTTTTCTTAGCCCCAAATCAAGAAATAAAGTCATGGAAGATAATAATTATGAAGCACACTTATTTTAGACTTCTCATTAGGTACTTTATGTATACTGTCAATATCTCACTTAATCTTTACAATGATACTGTGGAAAGGGTATGATTACTACATTATCTCCTTTTTATAGATGTGGAAGGTGTGGTCCAGCATAATGTTTCCCAAACCTGGAAAGGTTGTTGAAACAGAGATTGCTGGTCCCTGTCCCTAGAGCTTCCTATTCAGTCAGCCTGGGGTGGGGCCTCAGATTTGCATTTCTAATGAGTCCCCAGATGGTGTTGAGGCTGATGGCCAGGACCACACCGTGATGACACTGGCCAAGCATTGAAGTGAACAACCAAGTGTCGTGATCATCGTGGCAGGGCCAGGTCTCGAACCCAGATTTGAATGTGTGATTCTTTATCCATTCTTTTAATCATTTCTGATAAACTACCCCCCAGGAGCTCCAAAAAGAAGTGAGTGAAAAACATTCAAACACACACTCAGAAAATCCTATCAAAAATTCAATGGATGTTATTTCCCAATGACTCAAGTCTTTCTCATTTGGGGTCTTGCATTTTGGGCCATTTGGGGAACGGATGTTTGCATACTACACAGCCACACAGCCATATAAATGATCTAATTGGCACAATCCTTTGGCCTAGAGTAGTGGATCCCTCAAAATTATCAGTTCTAAGAAGTCTTACCCAAATAACCTCACCTCCATGCCTTTTTAATACGCTTTCAGGGCTTGAGAAAGAGGTTATCGTCACACGTTCTTGCTGCAATGGTCTCAGCTCCATACATCTTACCTTGGCTTCCCATACAGAATAGGAATTGCTTAAAGGGATTAGTTTTTCCTGTCCTGATATCCTAATGTTGTATTGCACCTCAGTATACAATATTCAAGGTTCAGTACCATGTAGTATGGCACGGTGTTTGAGATATGTGGCATCGTATGGCATAGTGTTTGAGAATGTGGGTTTTCCCTTCAAATTTTGTGTTTGTGTACTATCACTGTTCCTCACTCTGTGACCTTGCTTAAGTTCCTAAATTGTCTGTTTCTCTATTAATGAAATGGAGACCAAAATACCCCCATAAAGTTGCTCTAAGTATTAAATGTCTAGCACTCAGCCGTGGCCTATGGAGAGACCTCAAAAATGCTAGTTATAAATTATTATATACATAACTATATCACATAATCATGTATTCATATTAACAAACACATGATTAATATCAATCACATTACTAATATATTAATTATGTAGTATAATCATTAATTATAAATTGTAATATCAATAAAGCTATAATAATTATATAATTATTATAAGGCATACTATGTAATATACAATGATATATATTTATGTAATTATAAATTATTATTTAAAGCTCTAGAGAATGGGTTAACTAAATGCATCTTTTAATTTAGTGTTTTAGCAGAAGAAACACAGCAGCCCTGGATGTATTAGTCAATATATGTTAGCTGCTGGCAAGGATGTCGTGAACAAGGTTCCAGGCTCATTAGTCCTTACTCCTTTGCTCAGATCATTTTCCTTCTGGAACAACCTCTTTTTCACTCTTTGCCCCTCCTGTCTTCAAGTCTCTGCTTTGCTTGCTATGAGACCTTCTCTGACCATGGCCATACCCTCGTCTCCCTGAACCCACTACCTTTTGGATAAATCATACAAATGAATTTATCCCCTTCCCTAGTTTTTGCTGTGTACAGTCTTGTCCTCTAGCCAGAATATAATCTCACTGAGAGCAATTATTCATGTCTGACTTGTTCTGTACCTGCCACACTGCTTGATAAATACTTGAATATAAGCAGGGAGAAATACAATCAGTTTAAATGTATTCTTTGAAAAGCAGCAGTCTACATGGTGATGCAAAACATGTTAAGTCCGTGCAGAATAATCACTAGTCCTATTTTACAAAATAACATTGCATTCAAACAGTGGGAGTACAAAGCGTGTTTAGGCTGTACAGCTCCAAACAGGTTAGAGAAAGAAATAATGAGGTCATTCTCCTGCCCACAGCAACTACACAATTTGGCACACGCTGGAGACGGGTGGGATAAACATTTCTTAACTCAGATCTTAAAAGGGCCTGTAATCCTCAACTCACCTCCCCTTTATCAAAGTTATTCTGTTTTGACATTAGGCTAGATTAAAATGTCACATCAATTTAGCAGCTGAACTTTGGCTGTGGTAGTGATGGGCGTTAGGGCCAGGCTCTAGAAACCACAATGAATTTTAAAACTCTCCTTAGACAAGGTTTTATATTTTCATTCTAACGCATAACTCTCCAGCTAGAGAATTTTCAGCTAACTTGGAAGAGTGATGTTGAGAAAGGAGACTGAACACCTGGTGGGTGGTAGGATGATGGGCCACGTGGTGACTTCACTCTGATTCACTTGAATCCGGGGTCTGATCCATTTTGACTTCTTTACTAATAGTTGCAGGAGAGAGAAGTTCCACTTTATGTGACAGTGACAAGCAGGGCTTTAATGTGTATACGAGTCACACAGGGATACAGTTAAAACGTAGATTCTGATTCAGGAAGTCTCAGGGAACCTGTGACTCTGCATTTCTAACATCTGAGCTCATGCCAATTCTCCTGGTCCAAGGACCACATTTTGAGCAGCAAGTAGGTAGAGGATGGTGGGCTAGTTAACGAATGGTTGCATAGACCAACCAGCCTGGGTGTGACAGTGATGCATGTGCACTGTTCCAAAGGCGACGGAAACCAGGACCTTCTAGAAATGAAGACCAGAGAAAGAATTCAGTCAACTTTATAACAAGAAACCTGCTCCGTGTCTCTCGTCAGAAACGTCAGATTCACCATTGAATTCACCATTGAATTCACCATTCACCTTTCACCAAGGAAAGAATACACTTTCCTTTCTACATCTGCAAAGCAATAACTCCTGAAAAGTTGCTAGTTAAAAGGATGGAGAATGAGTGCGATTAGAGGCAGTCATAGGTTCTAGAGACAGCCTGGGTCTGACTCGCAGCTCTGGCACTCACTCATTAGCTGTGACTTTTGGGAAAGTCACCTTCTCTTGCTAAGCCTCAGTTTCCACAACTGGAAAGTAGGAACAATACCCACAGGGCTGCTGTAAGGATCAGAGAAAGAACACGTGGAGCACTTCATTCTAGGCATGGCCCATACTAGTCGATACACTGTAGCTTTTACTTTTTTATTAGGAAATTAACCAGCCAAGAATGATGGAGAACTTGCTCAGTGAACACCTTTGAGGTGTTCCTAGGGAAAAGAAGAAGGAAAAGAAGAGGAGGAAAAAGACAAGGAGACGCAATCACATTTCTTAAGAAAATTCCAAAATATACCTGGAGAGGCCAATGCATACACATGTGGGATGATTTAATATTTCCACAGTTACACGCCAAGAAGCACTGCAAGTAGAATTACATAGAATACACAAACCATTTGGAGAAAGCGAATGTTTAAAATGATATCACTGGAGACAGGAAAACTGGAGGAGTCCCTAGACAAAGTCAGGGCTGTATAAACTTTTGAAAAATGTTTCACATCTTTAGCAGGATATTGACATGAGCTGCTATCATATGGAAACTATTTTTTTTAGAAACACCTGGCAAGACTAATTTGGAGGACTGATTTTTTTTTTCCACACAGATTAAACACACAACAAAATACAAGGTGTGTCTGAGATGCAAGCCCGATCAGAGATTAGATCACTAAAGATAAATGATGGTGACTGCCATTCTGATTATGGTCTGAATGGGCCTGTTGGGTCATGAGCCACCATCTGCAAAGAACCCAAAGAAATTCTTGTAAAGCTCACAATAGTCTGAAGACTCTCTGTTTTGATATTTTTCTCTTAAAGGCAACTCTACAAAAGAAAAATAAGAGAAGCTCATTATTTTCACAGAATTCCTCCATTATTTATTTTGTGATTAAATGTGACCATTTTCCTGGTCACACAGGCCAGCCTGCTTCCTGTAACAATGAGACAGACTCAGGCTCTTGAGGAAGATAGAAATAGGAGTCTTCAGGGAAGGAGTGCTGTAGACTGATTATTCTAATGGCTGTGCCTGAGTCTGTAGATATACATGATCATTCTTCCCCAGAGAAAACAGAATGAGAAAAATCACACTTCTAGTTGACTCTCAATTTGATTCCATCTACTAGATGGGGCCATTCAATGCTACTTCAGTTAAATTTTTCAGGATTAGTGGTTTAGAGCCATTGTTTTAGTTTTATTAAGGAAAATGTTAAATTTCATCTTAAGAATACTTTCACTACCTCTTCTTTCTCTTTCTGTTTAAGGCCCCATCCTTAGCTTCTCTCTTTCCCCTCTTCATTTGGCAACTGCCTAGAGCTTCAGCTGGATATTCAACAGGCACCGCCAACTTAGCGAAGCTCAACCAACATGTATTGACTGAGAGTCTACTGGGTGGTGAACTGGCTCAGATGACTTTGAGGTCCCTGCCCTCAAAGAGCTGATACTTTAAAAAGCAGATAAAAAATAGGTCATTTCAAAACAATATGGTAGCTACTAGGTTAGAGTTACACCCAGGAAGCCATGGGCATCGTGGAGGAGGGCATCTGTCTTTAAAAGGATGAAATGTAGTGGAGGAGATAGTATCTGAACTTAGTCCTGAACAAGGAAGAGTTATAATTGCAACAACTTTTATAGCTCTTACCCTATGCATCTTAGCTTCCTCATGTGTACAAAGATGATGATAATAATCATCTACCTTTAGGTCGTGGTAGGGATATATGTTAATATATGCATATAAATAATTTGACCAATACCCAGCATATAGTTTAAATAATTGACTGAGTCATACAGTGAGTGAGTGGTGGAGCTGGGGTTTGAATCAGGTGGTGGGGCTCCTGAACCCATGCTCTGAATCACAATGCTATCCTGTAACGTTGGAAAAAGATGAGGAACCATACGGTAGGTAGAGGGAAGAGTATGCCTAGGGCATGGTTGGCTGAAATAGCACAGATAGAGCTGGAGACACAGAGTCCCAACTTACTAGAGTGTGAAGTTCAAGGCAGAGGGTGTCAGGGGAGGAGGCTGGAGCATTAAGAGGGACTGAGACACAGAGGGACTCATACCCACGCTAAGGAGGTGGACCTACATCATGTGGGCAATGGGTTCCAAGCAGAGGGTGCAGGAGGGGTGTGTGTTGGTGCAGGGGTAGGCAGGTGTCCAGTTTTGAGGGATCACTCTTGCAGGGGTAAGAAGGATGAGGCTGTGGGCAGAAAAGCCCAAAACAGCATGACCTGTTAGACTGAAACTGCATCCGACTAAACAGGAGATAAAGACACTGCACTGCAGCAGCGCAAGTGAAATGGAGAACAGGGGCCGGCTTTAACAAACATGGAGGTTGATTGGCAGGGCTTCCTGGCTGTGGAAGCAGCCTTGGAGACGGCCCCTGATGATGCCTGCCTCCTGATATTCACACTCTTGCATAGTTTCCTCTCACATTGTGCCAGGGGGGTCAGGATGACCAACAGCACATGGTAGAAGTGATGATAGATCACTCCCAAGATTAGGTTACAAGAGACTGTGCTTTCCATCTCAAGCTCTATCTCTTGGATCACTTGCTGTGGGGAAAACCAGCTGCCATGTTGGGAGCTGCCCTAAGGAGACGCCCATGTGGCAGGAGACTAAAGCCTCCAGCCAATAGCCAGCAAGAAACTGAGGCCTGCCAACAACATGAGGGAGCTGGGAAGGGGGTTCTCTGGTTCTAGTTGGGCCTTGAGACGCCTGCACCCCTGGCAACAGCTTGACTGTTGCCTCGTGAAAGACCCTGAGTCAGAACTACTCTGCTCAGTCTTGACTGGATGCCTGACCATCAGAAATTGTGTGATATGATAACTGGTGGTTGTTTTATGCTGCTTACATTTGGGGGTAATTTGTTAGGCAGCCGTAGCTAACTGGTACAATAACTTAAGGAATGGTAGAAAGTGGGAGACATCTGTGATGGCATCAGGCTTGGGTAGGTGAGTGGATAGTAATATCAATCACTGAACCAGGCTCAGAGCTCAGTCTCCCTCCTCTGATGGGCCTGACTTCCCCATCCTGTTAAAGGTACCACTGTTCTCCCACTGACCCAGGCTCATAACTGCAGAGCCACCAGTGTCTGTTACATAAGTGATATCAAGGTCTGAAGATACCTTGTCCAACGATTTCGACTTCTGTCTCTCCCACTGTCCACCACTCCAACTGGACTTCACTTCTTCATTACTTTTCACCATATCTTATTTGTAAAATTGCAAAAGCTTCTTAACTGAATCTCCTTGCCCTGGGTTTCTCCTTGTTTTATACTGATAAAAGTTGATCTGGGGCCTCCCTGGTGGCGCAAGTGGTTGAGAGTCCGCCTGCCGATGCAGGGGATACGGGTTCGTGCCCCGGTCTGGGAGGATCCCATATGCCGCGGAGCGGCTGGGCCCGTGAGCCATGGCCGCTGAGCCTGCGCGTCCGGAGCCTGCGCGTCCGGAGCCTGTGCTCCGCAACGGGGGAGGCCACGACAGTGAGAGGCCCGCATACCGCAAAAAAAAAAAAAAAAAAAAAGTTGATCTTCCTAAAGTACCACCTATCACTGCCTTATCAAATAAAGTCTAAGTTCTGTTAGCCTGAGTTCGAATCTCTCCATTTTTTCCCTAATCTCTCAGCTCAGCCTTCTCCCTTCATCTTCCCACCGTTTACCCTGCATCTTACTCAAACTGAAAAAAATGGACAAAAGCTTTCCTCCTATTGTTTCTGCCTCTTGCAATGCTCTTTCCTCCTTCTGTTTAATCTTTTAATTCTGTCATAGCCCACTTTGAAATTCACCTCTTTTATGAAAACTTTTGGGTCTCAATACCTAAATATGACTTAACTTTCCTTTGAGGTCCTCATGTGACTTTTGTATCTCTTTGGGGGCACTTGTATCACCTGTACGTGTGTGTTCTTTCCCTTTTCTCTCTTACTAGATTTCAAAATCTTCAACGTTGGGGTTACTTCTTATTCATCTTTGCCTGGCATGTGCAAGAGTGCTCAATAAATGTTTGAAGAGAGAATGAATTTACTTTCATGGCTGAGCCTCCCTAAGTTTACCTAAAAACTGAGGCAACTTACCACAATTTGCTATGCTGTTTCTTACCCTCTCTTTGGTCAAAAATTTATCATCCAACTACATAAATAAACTACATGAATAATCAAACGAATGCAATTCACTGTATTTCCCTAAACTCAGTGTCACAGCGTTTTACATCAAATAGAAAAAAATAAAACCAATTTAATAGGTTTTTTATAGGTCTAAAAATAACTAGATCTGTTGATACACATGGGTAATGTAGTCTTTCGTGACTCACAGCTGCCATTTATAGACTGTTTCCTATGTTCCTGGCCTCTGTGGTTGCTGCACAATTCTCATAAATCCTACATTTAATTCCCATATGAATCCTAAGGTACAGGGACTACCGTCATTTCCATTTGATGGATGGAGAACTTGAGCTGAGAGGAATTGAGTAACTCACCTAAAGTTGCACAGCTATGAAGAGGTAGAACTGGGATTGGAACTAAGGATCTATGCTCTTAAAGGTTACCCTCTGTACTTTGATTTCTGTAGAGCAGTGACTTGCTTTGTACACGTTTTGTGGGCAGGGCTGCATGCTTTTACTTTTCACGAGCATTTGCTCTAGTCAGAGACAGGGCCCACAAAAGAAGAGGTGGGTTTCTATCTTCCTGGGCTTGTGCGGTATGTAGGGATGCTCTTCCCAACATCTCTGGTATGTCTCTACGTGTCCACCTTGGTGTGCTTTCCCCAACACAAACTCTCTCCTTCATTTTACTTCTGTCTCTCTCCCAAACTTGCCCAGAGAACCACGTAGTATATCACGAGCCTGGTGCAAGAGTGCATCTAGAAAGACCCAACGTTGGGACACTTGGAGTCATCTTATTTTCCTCTCTCTCCAGTAGGAGGTCTGAGGGTCAGTGTGGTGGAGGAGAGAGTGAACAGGGTTCTGGCCCCTGTCTGGCTTTGTCTGGACAAGCAGCGGCTGGTCTGGCTAGCGCAGCAGCAAACAGCCTTGATCGTTCCTCTCCGTGTTGGCTACTAATCCCCTTTTCTGTTTATCCCCTCAGGAGCCCAGGCTCTAGGCATGGGCTCTAGGCCGTGGGGCTTGGGGAGAGAAAAAGCAGATGTTCCCGGGACTGTCACTGCCACAGGCACCGGCCATGTTTGCGTTGGTGTTATTGATATGGTCCTGAGATGGCACAAGCTTCAAGCTGCCAAGGACAGCCCCCTGGCTCTAGTTACTGAAGCTGTCACCAACACTTTACACTTCCCCGCAGGCTGCCAGCTTGGGAGAGTTCAAATCGCTGGAAAGAAGCGCCTCCTTCCTCCCAGCGGTGCTGAAGCAAGACAGCTATTTGCAGTGTCTGGGAATCTATCCCAATTCTCACTGTTTTATGGTCCCAACTTTACCCTGTGACGATTGTGCAGGTCTCTTCTGCAGGAGGGAAGTGGAAGAAAATGGCTGGGGTTGCTTCTTTGGCAAATAATTGATGAGGGAGAAGCAATGGCAAGTGTTGATAGTTCTGGAGTGAGCCTGGAAGCCAATCACTTGGCACCTTATTATATACTGACTTGTTTGTTTATTGGCCACCTTTGCCAATATAATGTTAAGCTCCATGAGGGCAGGGATTCTGTCTAGTTTGTTCATCACTATATCCCCAAATCATAGCACAGTGACACTCCTGAATGAATATGTGTTGAGTAAATGAATGATTCTTTCCTTATTGATGAATTTTTAATTTAATTTAATTTTTTATGTAAAAAGGGTTTTTTATTTGCAGGGGAGTGGGACTCCTGTATCAGTTTCTGCTGTACAGCAAAGTGAATCAGCCAAATGAACACGTATATCCCCTCTCTTTTGGATTTCCTTCCCATTTAGGTCACCACAGAGCACAGAGTAGAGTTCTCTGTGCTACACAGTAGGTTCTCATTTAAAGTAGGTTCTCAATCCCAATCTCCCAATTCATCGCATGCCCCCCCCAACCCCGCCTTGGTATCCATATGTTTGTTCTCTACGTCTGTGACTCTAGTTCTGCTTTGCAAATAAGATCATAAAAATTAGGAATGTTTCATGAATTCACGTGTCATCCTTGCACAGGGGCCATGCTAATCTTCTCTGTATTGGTCCAATTTTAGTATATGTGCTGCTGAAGCGAGCACACTTATTAATGAATCTTTTTTTTTAATTGAAGTATATAAGTCAGACAAACATCATATGATATCACTTATATGTGGAATCTAAAAAAATGATACAAATGAACTTATTTACAAAAGAGAAACAGACCCACAGACATAGAAAACAGACTTATGGTTACCAAAGGGGAAAGGTGGAGGGGAGGGATAAATTCGGAGGTTGGGATTAACATATACACACTACTATATACAAAACATAATCAACAAGGACTATAGCTCAGGGAACTCTACCTAATAATCTATATGGGTAGAGAATCTGAAAAAGAGTGGATAAATGTATATGTATATGTATAACAATTACTCTGCTGTACACCTGAGACTAACACATCTATACTCCAATATAAAATAAAAATTTTAAAAATTGAAGTACAGTTGATTTATAATGTTTCAGGTATACAGCAAAGTGATTCAATTATGTGTGGGTGTATGTATTTCAGATTCTTTTCCATTATAGGTTATTACAAGGTATTGAATATAGTTCACTGTGCTATCCAGTAGGTTCTTGTTGTTTATTTTATATATAGTAGTGTGTATATGTAAATCCCAAGTTCCTAATTTATCCCTCTCCCTCTTTCCCCTTTGGTAACTGTAACTTTGTTTTCTATGTCTGTGAGTCTATTTCTGATGAATCTTATAAACTAAACATGTAACCAGAAAGCCCTTGACTATAAATCTACCTGTAAAAGAGCTAGAAGTATCAATCTGGCAAACACATTAAATCACTGACTCAATGATGCACCATAACTTTCCTCTTTCCTCCTTTCCTCCCTCCTTCCTTGCTCCTTCCTCCCTTTCTTCCTTCACTTGCTCACTTTTTCATTCATCTAATATTCACTGAACACATGAGTAGCAAGTTACTCTGTACTGTACATTGATAAACCCGCTTGTCTTTGTTCAACCAGTGCATTTGAAAAAAAACCTCTCTACTGTGTGAAAGATGGAGGTTTATTGGTGCTTGGAGAATCTGTTGAAAAATGGGATTAAAACTAGAGATACAAGTTGAACTAGGCGGTTTATAGCCATGTCCTGAAGATCTCCCAAGGGGAAAAAATGTCAGAAGGGAAGAGATAATCTTACTGTGATATTTTTATGGTAGGAATATTTCCTGGACTAAGTCACAGATTCAAAACACCCAACACAAATCCATTGTACTCAAAAGACAAACTAAATTCTTCTTGAACAATAAGAATATGAGGTCAGCTGGTAAAATAAGTAGTTTAGGGTCTGGGGTGACCAAAATAGAGACTATTGGTCCAAAGCAGGAGTCAGCAAACTATGGCCCATTGACTAAGTCTGGCTCATAACATGTTTTTACAAATACATTTCACTGGAAGGCAGTCATGCTTGTTTGTTTATGAAGTATCTCTGGTTGCATTCATGACAGCAGAGTTGAATAGTTTTGATAGTGACCGTATGGCCTGCAAAGCTGAGAACGTTTACTCTCTGGCTCTTTACAGAAAAAGTCTGCTGATCTCTGGTCTAAGGGAAAGATGTTCTGAGGCCAAATGAGAGCCTTTAAAAGAAAACACTCCTCACATTGAGCTGGGTTCATGGATGTTTATACACCTGCTTTCCCTATCAATGAAAAGAAGCCAACAGTTCATATCATGACGTCATCAACCCCCAAGATGTTACTGCTCACTGTAATTCTTTCTGCTGTATGGCCACTAAGTTAATGATCTGAGATAATTTTCCATAAACTAAATTGTTGACCGATCAAAGTATTCTCCCTCCAGGCTTCCAACTGCACTGCCCTTCCACTCTCTCAGGCCAGAGCTGTATAACACAATCTCACTGCCTCAAGTTTATCCTGAGGTTTTGACTTGGCATCCAGCAGCCTTATAACTGAAGATTTCTTCACCTGTGCTTGTTCTGCGGTTACAGGCCTCAGAATGCCCATAAACTTGACAAAACTTGTCCCTTCTATGCCTTCGCATTTTGCATGCGGATTGTTTATGATTTGGAGTTATATAATTCTTGGTTTCCCAATAAAGAACTCAGCAGGTGGTGTGCCATTTTTGTTTTTAAAGTTACCTCCCTGTGTAAAAATTTGGAGCCAGGTGTCTCTCACTGAGTTCATCAGACCCAAGCGTCCAGACCTCCTAGGCCTTCCTTAAAACCCAGCCCTGACTTCTAAAAATTTTAAATAAATATTTTCAAGGAAGGGCTGAAGTTTCTGGCCATCCTCTCTCCTCTTACTGAAATGCAGAAAGTGAAAAATGGGATCCTCCTTCACTATTTTGGCAACAGGGCCTTGCTGGAAAGATAATCATTTAAATAGCAGTTTCCAGATGCTCATTTAATATAATCCTCACAATGTAATAGAGTTCTTTTCAGCCTTCTACAAATGAGAAAATGGATACTCAGAGAGTTCCAATAACTTACCCAAGGACACACAGCTATTGAGATGCACAGGCAGGATTCAAACCCATGCTCTTTCCACTCTGCTGTTCTTCCCAACAAAAGCACGGGAATGCGGACCACGGAGTTCTCAGTGATCAAGAGCCGGAGAAACAGCTGATATCCTGTAGTCAGAAGTTTAGAGAATCCTATTGTAAGTCAACGTTGGTTTACATAATCCTAACCAGTGTGCAATGAACAATTATTTTGTTTGTCATTTCCAGTGGAAAGGGAGTTGGTGGGCATTTGGAAGGTGGTGGGAGAAAATGGAGGAAAGAGTCAATGAAATTTCATTTTCATTGGAGAACCACGTACCAGAAGAAGCCAAATGTGGATGACAAGGTGAGGTGTGGTCCAAGTTAGCTTTAAGGACACAAACATTCTTGAAGTCATGGAGAGTCTGTTACAAACTAATGGATCTCACCCAAAAGTGAGTGCTAACTGCTCATTAATATAAAGCCTCCTGCCCTTTGACCCCCTTGCCTTTCCCCTTTTCGTCTCCTTGCTTCTCCCATCCATTCACACATTTACTGAGCGCTGACTGAAGGCCAGGCTTTAAGTGGGATCTTGAGGATATAAGGACAACATGACATTTATCTTGCTCTCCAGAATCTTAAGTTTAGGGCTTTCATGTTGAAACTATTCTCCCCATTTTTCCACCTGTGGGTATGGAGAATGCAGAGGATACCACTGAAATACAACCCAAGGTATTTCTAGGGTCTAAAACATCATGGCGTATGCCCCAAAGTTTGCCCCTACAATTTGAAGTTTTGTCCTAGGAATTGCCAACTAGACCTCTCTTTCTGCCTTATCATTGCTCTTTCTTATCTTCCCAGCCCCTAAAACCACAACTCCAAGTTCAGCTTCTTTTGATCCACGGGGACACAGGCTAAGGGAAAGGCAGGGAGTAGCTGGCTTATTTAAGCTTCTCAAACAACCCAAAGGCAGGGAGAACATGTATAAATAAAATATTGCTGTAGTTAAACCCACCCTCTCCCTCTGAATGACTCATCCTCATTTAGGAATCCCAAAGAGATGGGGGTAGGTGGAGACAGGATGACAGCATAAACATCCGGTTTCTAGTAATAACTCAGAATATTTCATTAATCCATAAAACCTTTAAAATACTTTTAGTGGTTTTTTTTTTTTTTTTAAATCACACCCATAGAATGCATAACACCAAGAGTGAACCCTAATGTAAACTATGAATTTTGGGTGATGAGGATGTGTCAGTGTAGGTTCATTGATTGAAAACATGTCCCCTCTGGTGAGGGATGCTGGCAGTGGGGGAAGCTGCATGTGTGTGGGCAGGAGAAATGTGGGAACTCTTAGCTCAATTTTGCTGTGAACCTAAAACTATACAAAATAAAGTCTGTTTTTAAAAATCATACACATTCATAAGCTCATTAAAAACTTGTCAAACTGTAGAAAAGTACAAAGAAGCAGGTGAAAATCATCCAGTATCCTTCCGTCCCTAATGTGAGATGAGTAGGGTCAATGATTTAGTGACCATCCCTGAAGGCACTTCTCTGGCCACACCTGCATGTGTACAAATTTCCATAAATAGGGATAGATGTATATGTGTGTGTAAGTATGTGTGTGTGTGTGAATGTGCAAATAGTTGTGTCTCACCAGACATGTTTTTGTCTCAATATTTACATAATTTTTAATAGCTGCATGGTATTGTTGATATGAAATGTGTCATAATTTACCCAACCAGTCTCTCTCTCTCTTTTTTTTTAAAGTCTTTATTGAATTTGTTACTATATTGCTTCTGTTTTATATTTTGGTTTTTTGGTCATGAGGCATGTGGGATCTTAGCTCCCTGACCAGGGATCGAACCTGCACCCACTGCATTGGAAGGCGAAGTTTTAACCACTGGACGGCTAGGGAAGTCCCTAGCCAACCAGTCTCTTATTTGACAATCATTTCAGATTTTTTTTTTTGCTCATATAAATAATGATGCAGTGAACATTCTTGAATGTACATCCTTTGCCTATTTTGATTTTTTTGAATCTGTGTATCTTTCCAGTCCATACCGTATCTTGGGAGAGGTTATGCGTTACACAGACTTCACACACTGTGTGCATAGTTCTTTATACAAAGTAAACTTTGTGACAGAGACCCTTGAATAATTCTAAAATTTCTATTAGAAAAAAAGGGGAAGAAGGTTTGACTATGACATCACATACACAAAGCCTGTAGCTCAGAGCATCTCACATAGTATATGCTCAGTAAGTAACAGCTGTTAATGGATCATTGTTGTTGTTTCTTTTGTTTTGGTTCATGTCTCTTTGCTGAAAAAGATCTGAGCGTGGCACATGGAGGCCTGAACCACATAAAATGAAAAGTGCACCACATTTCTATTCCTTAAAAGTTTCTGGCTCTGGCTGTAATCAAGTGTGAGTTTTAAAAACAAATGGTCAAGCCAAGGATGCAGTTCATACAACCAACCTCTCCAGACACTCAGTGAAACGGCTGTAAAACAGTCACAATGTAGACCCCATGCTCAGTGGTGGCCGTAATAACAGTCAGACGTATTCTCTCATTTGTAATAAAAGAAGGAAGTACAATTTTTCTGGTTTTTATACATCATTATCTCTGTTCTGACTTTCTTATTCAAAGGCATGTTGGACTTTTATAAATATTATTTCCTGTCAGATTCCGAGGGCTATCACTCTGTCTTAGAGCTCAAGGTCAGCCCCAGATTAGTTCCAGAGCCTTCAACAAAAGCCTAGAACTGTCT
Organism: Mesoplodon densirostris; assembly: GCF_025265405.1. NCBI lineage: Eukaryota > Metazoa > Chordata > Mammalia > Artiodactyla > Ziphiidae > Mesoplodon > Mesoplodon densirostris. The sequence goes on from NC_082670.1 coordinate 86,734,336, forward strand.
GCTTAATCCTCTTCAATTATAATACAGATGTAAAAAATACACAAAAAAACAAAAAATCCCCCAAACAAAAAACAACTAATACCAAACTGCTTCTGCCCAAATCTACCATGCTTTTCATGAGACTGTGTGTGGCCCTGGCTGGGCTATGATTTTGAACATCAACTTCAGGGAAAAATTCTTGCTATAGGTTGAGGCTCAGATTTATGGCTCTGTTCTTTGCCCTGAGGTGAGATGGAAGCAAAATCAATTAGGTTATTAGTTTTGGGGGTGCTAGAAGCAAGCAACATGAACCAATTATCAGTGACCTGAGATCAGTGAAGCAGGAAAAAAATGTCGGATGAAAAGAGAGAAATCAAGAAGGCACTCTATCTCGTTATTGTCTATGATAGAATTCATTTTAAAATTATAATCATGTTTTATTAGCACTATAGAAAACAGAATAGACAGCATTAAATGTTGTACTAGAAATATTTGAAATAATATCAACAAAGCTTTGTTCCTTGACCCCTAATTAATAACCAGTCTCACAGTCATGGCACCTCTATCACCTCCTTTGTGAACATAGGGAGATTTTCTGGATCAGAATCTTCTGTCATCTCAAAGAAATTTAATTAGAAATAATAATCATGACTATCTTCACGAGCACCTACTGAGTGCCTGGCACTGTATGAGGTCCTTGGTACATACGAGTCAATCAATAGTTCTTGAGAGCCTCCTGTGTACCAGGCATCATTCTAGGTGCTAAAGATACATCACTGAACAAGACACGCCTGCTTTTCTTGAAGCTTCTATTCTAGCAAGAGGAGACAACCAACAAGCTCATAAACAAACAAACACACAACAGAGCCAGTGCTATGCAGGGAATTAAAACACAGTAATGTGACAGAGAACCACTGGGTAGTTAAGAAAGACCCCAGTGATGGGGGCATAGATTTAAGCTGAAACTTTAATAAAAGGAAGATCCACCTCAGTGAAGGTGAAAGGGTGGAACTGAATCCTCAGGATGACCCTAGCAACCCAATTGCAAAGAGGAGGAAAATGAAGCTCAGAAAGGCTAGGCAACTTCTCCACGGCAGGGTTGGGATTCAAATATTGTTCCTGTGTCTGCGAAGCCCCAGTATGTCAGGAATAATGATGGTGTGATCTGTTCATAAATGTCTCTCTCAAGAGATCACAGGGAGTGTGGCTGCCACAAAGTAAGAGGGAAATAGGAAAGACAGGTGTTTGGGACATGGAATCTCAGAGTTTATTGTTGTAGGTGTGACCAGCTTGAGTGAAATACACTTGAAAAGGAAGAGTGAACTGACTTTCTGGAGGGCCTCCTAAGAGCTTGTCCAGTCAGAGAACAGGGGATGGCCTGAGTCCATGCAGGCAGGGCCAGGCCAACACCCAGTGGCCAGTGTTTGAACTGGGCTCTCTGTGGGTTTGGTACTATCCATGTGTGTCACTGGAGATCACGCCTTTGAGCTTCTGACCCTCACATTTAATATCAGTCTCTTTAAGAGGAACAATCCCTAAGAAGACTGGCTGCCTTTTGGTAGTTTCATGACCTGCCTTTCTTTAACTCATTAGCTTATTGCCCCAAAGAGTAAAACATGAAAAAAAAATCTCATTAGGGGCTTCCCTGGTGGCACAGTGGTTGAGAATCTGCCTGCTAATGCAGGGGACACGGGTTCGAGCCCTGGTCTGGGAGGATCCCACATGCAGTGGAGCAACCAGGCCCGTGAGCCACAACTACTGAGCCTGCGGGTCTGGAGCCTGTGCTCTGCAACAAGAGAGGCCGTGATAGTGAGAGGCCCGCGCACCACGATGAAGAGTGGCCCCCGCTTGCCACAACTAGAGAAAGCCCTTGCACAGAAATGAAGACCCAACACAGCAAAAATAAATAAATAAATAAATAAACTCCTACCCCGAACATCTTCTTAAAAAAAAAAAATCTCATTAGGTTCAAATTCTCACATATACTGGACTCATTGGCCATTTCTATCTTCTTTTGGGGATACCTTTCTATTTTCTGCAAGCTTGTGACCAGGGATTTGTGATCAACTTAGACAACTTTTTAGAGCAGGGACCTGTTTTATTACTCTTTGCATCATCTGTGGGTTTGTATCAACACATTCAACTTTGAGAATCTCTGGTTCAGGACAGCGGTTCTCAACTTCGGAAACATATTAGAGCCACCCAATGAGATTTAAAAAAATCTTAATGCCCAGGCCATATCCCAGTCCAACCAAATTAGACTCTCCAGGTGGTGAAGCTCATGCATCTGTGATTTTTAAAGCTCCTCAGGTGACTGATTCTAATGTACAGTCAAGATGGAGATGCACTGGTCTGGAGCCTCTCTGCAATATAATATGACACAGAGCAAGATTCAGTATAGGAAAATCAGCCGTGAACTGTGTCTATAGAAATACATAATTCCAAGTTCCCAAGAGCTGCCCTTAAACGTTAGTCATACTCTGTCCTTTGATCAGAAAGGTAACTTTACCAAATAGGTAGCATTTATGCCTGCAGTTTTTTTTTTTTTAACAGCTACGCGAGTATAAGAATCACTTGGGGGACTTGCTAAAAGGCAGACTCCTGGGCCCTACTTCTAGGTAGTCATGGATTCAGCAGGGTCACGATGAGGCCTGGGAAACTGTATTTTTAACATGCACCTAGGTGATTCTGGTGCAATTTGCCCTTGGTTCAACTTTGAGAAACAATGCCTTAGAAGAGTGCTTTTCAACTAAGGGTGATGGGTTTTTTTGCCTTCACGGGACATTTGGCAATGGCATGAGAAAATTTTGGTTGTCACAACTGGGGTGTGTGTGTGTGTGTGTGTGTGTGTGTTACAGGGATCTAGTGAGTAGAGGCCAGGGATGCTGCTCAACATCTCATAACACAGAAGGCAGCCTCCACAGTGAAGAACTTTCGGGCCCACAATGTCACCAGCGCCGAGGTTGAGAAACACTGCCTTAGATTAACATCTCTTCTGAATCAGTCTCCTTCTCTGCTAGCCTCAAAGAAAACTCTTTAGACCCCTCTTTAGAACTTCCCTAGCTCTTTCTCGTGTTAAAAATCATCTTTGTGTGCGTGGTTCCTCTCCCTGAGAGACGAAAACTTTCCCTGGGCCAAGATCCTTGCTTCATTCATTTTTGAGTCTGGCCTCATCCTCACTCCATGAATGTTTATGCTGTTTCAAATAAAATTCATTTAAAATACCCTTGGGACTGACCACAAAATAGCTTTGCGAGTGGCAATCATAACTAGTGTTTACAGCGAGAAGGAAGACCCAGGGGCCTAATTTTCAGTCTAAAAGTCTAATACAAATCCTCTAGATCTCATCTAAGGAAATCGCTCTCCATGTTTTGTTTTTTTTTTTTAACATTCACCAACTATGACAGTTGCTCTGGACCTGCCTGTGGTGTCTGCAGGTGAGTCAGCCACGTGAATATGAGGTCCACCCAAGGCACTCCACCATCACACGAGGAACCTTGTTGGTTGTGTCTGCTGTGCTGTCTGGCTACCAGTTGGCACCGCTGAGCAAACTAACTCAATCCCTAAGCCAACCCTGAATTCCAGGAAATCAAAATCCAGCAAATAACTCTACACAGATCTGTGAGGAAATTGAGCAAGGAAACAGTGCCCTTCATGGCTCTAAAAATAGCCAGGTAATTACCTTTAAAGATCTTTCAAGAAGATGCACTTAACTTCACTCTGCTTCACAGAGTGAAGAAGCAAAGGCCTCATTTGTTTGTTGACAGGAGCTATCTCTATGTAGTCAGCAGACTTCAGAATGCTGGATACCCAATCAATATTTGGGTGCCATGGAGTTACTGTGCTACTGGGCTGACCAGACCACAGTTAAAAACAAGAAGCTACCCTTGGTGAGGATGACCTGACCATGTTTTGTACTAAATTGATCATGTTCATTTTCCTAACTTGGCTTTTTATTCCAACACTTGGCACGAATACCGTGGTGAAATGCATACATTGCTCTTTCATTTTATGTGTTGCACCAATCTATCAGCGCCAGCAATTCTTTAAAGGCTCCTTTAAAGGTATTTCACCTCCAGCAAGGTTGGTGAATACAGAAATGAATATATCATGGATTGGTTATGAATTTCAGCCAAGTTAGCAGTTTTCCTCCTGTGGTTAATCACCCACAGAATATTTTGTTTGCTCTTTTTCTTCTTCGTCTTTTAATTTTCAGTCTTGGCAATCTGCGCTAAAGTGACTGGGAGTTATGAAAAGTATGAAAATGTGTTTGTTTCAAATAGTTGGCTGAGTTCTTCATCAGCCGGAGGCCCAGCACAGGTGTGAATATTTGTTTATAATCCAAACACAGCAAAGTAAACGGTTCCATTTTGCACCCTTTTTTCCCCCATACAATGCTATGAATATTTTCTTTGTGATGGTCAGTGACTTTGTTTAACTTGAAAAAAGCCTGAACGGAGAGGAAGGGCCCAGAGACTCAAAACTATTTGTATAAGGGCCTGAAGTGACGGACGGCTCAACTAATCTGGGCGTAGAGCCCTGACATTTTGTCAGCTCCCCCGAGGAGCCAGACGTGCTGTCCACGACACACCTGTCAAGTGCTGATAGAAAAACAACTCTGTCATACATAGCCTTTAAGGCTACATATGTGACCCATAACCCTGGAACCCTTCTGGAGTTTTCCACGGGGTATCAAAATCCTTTCAAATATTTCCAGCTGGACATCTCCCTGAGCTGTAATGGCAGCTCAGCATTTTAGCACTGTGGTCACTGTTGAGAGAATTTCCCCCCTCCATGTCCCCACCTGCCCTTGCCAAGGCCCAGGTCTGAAATCTCCTTGGTAGCAAGAGAGGGGCGGCCCTCACTGTCTAAAACTCGGCCTTTGCCTCCTAGTTGAATCCAAGTGTCTTCCTGAAAGTAGAATATTTTTGAGGCCACTCAGATTCCTGTCCTCGTCTCCAAGGTCTGAAACCCTTGAAGGATCCTGCAAGACGGTAAACTTTTCCAAGCTATGACGTTCAGTGTCTCCCAAGGGCTTGTTCTGGTTTCCCTGCTTGCACAAGAGACAGCAACAAAGGGGAAGAAACGCAGATGCCCCTGACGCCAGGGGTTGGTGTGAAAAAAAACTCAGTACTGAATTTAAGGAAATTTGCAAGTCTTTGCTACCATCCTGATAACCACCACTAAAGATTATGGAAAAAGAAAAAGAAAAGAAAATGGGGGGAAAAAACCAACACAGGAGACATATCCAGGAGAAGAGAATTCATACCTAAAGTAATAAAATCCTACAAATGGAAAGATGCCTCTCTTCAGTCAGCATAGCAAGAAAATAAGACAGTTGATTGAGTCCATTCAGAGTAGTAATCAATGAATTTCATGGAGGAAAACAAAATCACCATAAAACTACGTCAGTTGAACTCCAACAGGGCTCTAAGAGTCCTTGGGTTGGTTACAGCTTTTCTCAAGATAAACTAAAATGGCCTTGGACAGAGTATCCACAAACCAACACATTAGCAACAGGCTAGTTTAAGCCAGAATATTTCCACTGCTTCTTCCAGAGATGGTTCCTTTTTTCTCTGGTTTCCCAGATTGTCAGACTAAAAGACCCAAGCATTTGCTGAGCACATGAAAACTCATATTCATGGTTCCTCTATAGAAATTTCCACTGAAACGAGCGAAAAAATAACCAAACGAAAGGAAAACCGTGGACTGGATCTTTAGACAGTATTAACGTCATTTCCCTTGTTTCACCAATGAAGAAATTGAGATCCAAAGAAGTGAAGCAGCTTTGTCCCCAGGTTGTAGAACTAGTAAATGACAAACTCTCAATGAAAACATCAATTTCCTTCATTTCTTAAAAGCCTTGGGCTTTTCTTTCTTTAGAACTTCTTTCTAAAGCTGAATGTACACATTATTATAGCCTAAGGATACAAACTATTTTATAATGTGTGATTGTTTAGAAACAAACCAGTGGCTCATAATAATTACAGTTCTGGGAAAAGTAAACTCTGAAAGATTATTATTTGTTCTCAGGTGTTTTTTGGTTTTTTTATGCCATTCATGATAACGTCTCCTTAGGATAGGAATATTAATTCAGCTAGTCCCAGTGCTTGAAGTAACTGAGGTCAATGTTCAGCCAAACACCTGGAATGTCATATTTTTCCGACTGTCTGTTCTAGGACAACTCTGCCTATAATAAGCTTTGTGACCCATCCAGCTTCCTTGGAAAGTCAGGTTAGCTCCTCTACCCTCCCTGCTGGAGCCTAGTCTTACTTTCTAGGCATCTTCATCATACTTCCTTTTTTAAAAAATGTTTATTTTATATTGGAGTATAGTTGGTTAACAATGTTGTGTTAGTTTCAGGTGTACCAGCAATACATATACATGTATCTATTCTTTTTCAGATCCTTTTCCCATTTAGGTCATTACAGAATACTGAGCAGAGCTCCCTGTGCGATACAGTAGGCCCTTGTTGGCTATCTGTTTTAAACATAGTAGTGTGTACATGTCAAACCCAAACTCCCAATCGATCACATTTCCTTGTAAGAGACTTGTGTACCATTAGCCTAAAGTGGCTCAGCTTCCTCAGTCCCCAAAGCCCTAGACAGATCAGCCTAGTTCTCATCACCTCGCCCAGGCATCTGCTTGAGCTGGAAGTCAACCCAACTCTCTCGTATCAGAGCAGCGGTCCTCTACCTTGTTATTCAAAGGCTTGAGTCTCAAGATCTTGGAAGTTGCAAAGGAGGGGGGAGGATCGATCTCTGGAAGGAACAATAGAAATGTTCGGGGTCAAATAACATTTTTGCAGATCTGGCGGTTTCTGAGTACGTTTTCTGAGGCCATTTAGTTTATCTTGAGAAATGCTATTAAAAGGTTGACTGCAAAGGATGGTGCACTATCCTGTTGTTCCCTACACCAGCTACATCAGCATCACTTGGGAGTCCGTTAGGAATGCAGCATCTTGGGCTGCAGACCCACTGAATTAGAGTGTGAATTTCAATAAGGTTCCCAGGTGATTCAGGTGCACAGTAAAGTTTGAGAAGAGCCCTGGGGTGAAGAGATCCATACGGGTCCTCCTCAATTTTGCCTCCCTTTTCCCTGGGATTCATAGTCACTGGTTAAGAGGTAAGTCTCTTCCATACATTTCTTTTTTTTTTTTTCTCCACTTGCACCTGGTTCATTCTTTTCCTTCTCTTTAAGTTTCCTTGTCCTGCATGTCCCCTGCCAAACCCCGTCAACTTGACTCCTTAGAATACCATTGGTTTGACATAAGATATCACTTTATATTGTAGTCTTTTTCTAGAAACCTCTCATCCCTTAATAGAAGTCTGCTGTGCAAGTACAGGCCACTCCCTCATGCTTACTTTCTATAACCCAAGATGAAAAGTAAGACTCAGATTTCCCTTGACTTATCATGGATGCTTCCAGATCACATTCATTCTGGAACTTTACTTTTGAGAATTTCTTAAATACAGCACAGAGAAGCTTGATAAATTTGTCTAAGTTAAAATTAAGAACATAGGTTCAACCAAAGACAGCAAAAGGAAATGAAAAAACAGAGGTTTTAACTGCATATATCACTCAGGATTAGTGTCTAGAATACATAATGAAATCCTATATATTACTAAAAAAACAAATCATATAATATAAAGCAAATGGGAACAAGATACATTGAGGCAATCCACAGACCAGGAAACCTGAACATCACACAAAACATAAGAAGATGTTCAACTCCACTTCTAATTAGGGAAATATCAATACATGCCAAAACCTTAGTAAGTACAATTTCACACTCAATTAAGAAGTTGGACAATATCAAGTAGGGATGATAACATGAAGTAATGGAAACTTAGACTCCTGGATGGAGTATAAATGTTTATGACCACATCTGAGAGCAATTTGGCAGTAACTAGTTAGTTAAAAAAAAAAGCCCTTACCCTAGGACCTGACAGTTTCATTGCTAGGTGAGTCCAGAGCAACTCTCACAGAGATGCACACAGATTATGTATAAAAATGTTCACTGGAGCAACAGTTTGAAAGGACAAAAATTGGAAACAACTTAATGTTCACCAAAGAGAAGGATAAATACACTGTATATTCATAGAGTGAAAAACAATACAGTAGTTATATGTGAATAAACCTGAAGTAGGCGTATGTGTATGTGGATATATATATATATATATATATATATATATTTATATATCTCAACTTGAATGAATCCCACAATTTAATGATGAATGAATAAAAGGAAATTGTAGAAAAATGGACAGTATCATTTCTATAAAATTTTAAAACATGGAAAACAAAGCTTTAAGGATACATGTATATGGAGGAAAAACACAAAGAGAGATTGGCAATGATAAGCATTGTATTTAACAGTAGTTACTTTCTTGGGGGCAGCAGTGGGGCTGAATCTATGAGGATTTAACCAGGGGGCTACAACGGTGTTGATATAGAGCTTTATTTCTTAAGCTGAGGGACAGATACAAAGGTATTTATTTTACTTTCTTTGTACACTTTTGGGGGTCTAAAATACCGATCAAAGTAAATGAAAGCAAAATAACGTTTCTCTTAGACCACATAGCTCAGTCACGTCACCCTCTTCCCACTCTCGTCGCCATCCTATGTTGATGAACTCTCACCCATACTCAGCCTACAACTTTCCTCTCCACCTTCCCTACCATTACTTGCATGACTGCAGCAGCCCTGCTGCCCCTGGTCCTCTGCCCCAGCAACCTTGACCATCACTTGCCCTAGGAACTCACAAGATGCATTTTGGATCTTGTCACCTAGCACATCTCCATCCAATATCCCCTGATTATCTCTTCTTCTATTTCTTCCATGTTCTTGCCCAGCTAATCTTCACTTGGACCTCCTGGTGGGCTCAACTTCCTTGACCTACTTTCTTCCTCCAATCCTCTCCTGAGTTTTTTTCTTCTTTTTCAACCACCCTGGACCCATACATAGCTAGCACCTTAGAGCTTTGGTCATACCCGTCTTGCCTAACTCCAACCATCCACTTTTTCTAATCCTAGCCCAGGATGCTGAATAACGCTAACAGAAATCATGTAACAGTGCTGACCTGAATCATTTCAAATCCATTTCCTCCAGAGAAGCTGGCCTCCAGGCTCTGACACCAGTCTTTTCACTCACTCCTAGTTGAAATCATTCTCAAACTTCAATACCAGCACTGGCTACCATTGCCTGGAATGGTGAGTTAACTGTGTCCTGCAGACCTAAGGTTCCAGGAGGGTACCTGAGGAATAGCTTAGGAGGAGAAGTCTTCTCAGGCTGGCTCGGGGTGCCCTTCCTCAGTTTAATCAGGAAAGGTCTGCGTTATCATTTAAATTATCTGTCTTCCGAGTAAGATTTTATTTAATTAAAAAAAGGTGGGGGGGACTTCCCTGGTGGTCCAGTGGGTAAGACTCCATGCTCTCACTGCAGGGAGCCCGGGTTTGATCCCTAGTCAGGGAGCTAGATCCTGCATGCATGCCACAACTAAAGATCCTGCATGCTGCAACGAAGATCCTGCATGCCGCAATTAAGACCCGGCACAGCCTGGATGCATGCGTGTATGCATAAATTTAAATAACTTTAAAAAAAGGGGGGGGTTCCTGCTCTTTAAACCTTTGGCTTTCCATTGCACTGGGTATAAAAGCACAAACCCCTTGGCAAGGAGTCTGTGGGACGTGGCTCCATCTCAGCTCTGACCTCAGGCCGTGGTCCTCAACCCGGGTTTCCCACGCTGCAGTCCCAGGGCCCTTCTGCTCCCATCTCCAGGCCTATGTGTGGTTCCATCTGCTGACACACTTGTCCCTTTGTCCTGTGTGTGTCTGACTCTTCGTTTTCAAATTCCATCTTAAATGTCACCTCCCCTGGTCTTCCTCGTTCTTCTTTATCTCGCTACCGTCTTCATCTCCTTCATAGCACTTCTTGCCATCTGTAACCAGTTTGGGGTTTACTTCCTCCTTTAGGGTCTGTTTCTTGTGCCATTAGACTGTAACTCCCTTGGAGGGAGGCAACCTGTTTGTCATGTTTAACATTTAGGGGCAGGGCCAAAGGGGGCCTTCAGCCCCTCTTCAAGTGCTCAGAGTAGAACCTTCACCTGAGACCACCCTGCATAAGTAAGTAATTAAAGGAGAAACCCTGGCTGTGCGCCTGTGGCCTCATGGAAAGGGCCACAGCCCTGCCCCTTCCAGCCAGATGCCACCCCAGGACCTTTGCCACAGAGAAATCTGGGAGCTGCACTGGGACCAGCATCTCCCTAGTGGAGCCTATTCCCACGCATAGGAAGCACGCAGGAAATATTTTTTGATGAATCAATAAATTTGTGATAGTTTGAAAAGCACCAGGTTAGGAAATAAATTTCAGGTCCCCTAGATCGACAGGAACAAGAAAAGTAGTTGGAGGTCAGCCTTCCCCACCTTCTTCATCACCCACTACCTACCCACGTGCCGAAGTAAGTGCTGAGGATTTTAACTGATTTTGAAATAAAATGATTAATTACTAAAGGGTTTCTGGATACAACTTAAGCAACCTTGGTCCATCTTAAAATAAGTGGCAAGCCTTTCAAAAGGTTGGAATGGCTGTCATTATAGCAGGAAGCAACCGCACTACAGGACACAACAGTATTTAGTTACCTCAAATACTGAGACAGGTAGATGCGATTAGGAGTTTACAAAGTCAAACCCCTAACTGAAAAATCTCAGTTATCCCGCTGCGTGTACAGGGGTTGTCATGGCTGCACCTTCACCTGGCAAGTGCGTCCAAGTACGTTTTCTCCCTAAGCTGCCTTTCTCCTGGCCTGTTGTGATTGTCCGCAAGGCTTATAATGGAACATGGAGAGAGAGCAAACATGTGGTCTGTGTGGGTGTATTTGTTTTCCTGTGCAAACAAGATTGAGTCCTTTAGAAGAAATACACAGCAGGGGTTGGCTTCAGGTGAAACACAGGGTAGTACAGCATGGGGGAGAGGAGCCGTGTGAAGGTGGAGGTGGGCACTGGGCGCTCGGGCATGCGAGTCAGCCATCCGGGTCAGTACAGGGAGGTGAGGTGGAGGTTACTGTAGGAGGGCAGGTGAGTAGGATGATGATGTAGCTACTCTTTTTTTTTTTTTGCGGTACGCGGGCCTCTCACTGTCGTGGCTTCTCCCGTTGTGGAGCACAGGCTCTGGACGTGCAGGCTCAGCGGCCATGGCGCACGGGCCCAGCCGCTCTGCGGCATGTGGGATCTTCCCAGACCGGGGCACGAACCCGTGTCCCCTGCATCGGCAGGCGGACTTTCAACCACTGCGCCACCAGGGAAGCCCCTAGCTACTCTTTTTGAATAACCATCATAAACTAGGTGCAGTGTCCTTTACTTAGAATTGTTTGTTACTTTCAGAAATACTATGCAATAGGTACCTTTTTTTCTAACCATTTTTTAAATTGAAGTATACTTGATTTACAATGTCGTGTTTCAGGTGTACAGCAAAGTAATTCAGTTATACATATATATGTATACATATGTGTATATATATGATTGAGTGTGTGTATATATATATAAATTATTTTCAGATTCTTTTCCATTATAGTTTATAGCTATGATATTCCTGGGCAGAAAGAAGGAGGTCAGCTGTTCCTCATGAAAGAGGAGTCAATAAATATTAACATAATGTGTAATACACGCCTCATTATGGGTAGAACAGAAACCTCGTCTGATGCATTATAACCAATGCCATTTCTACCTCCAGAGCTTCACTACTCACAGTAGGCCATCCATAGGCCATCACACAAGAGCGTCACCCCAGATTCACTGAAACGGAACTTGTATTTTATTAATAGGAAGTGATTCATACACACAGTAAAGCCTGAGAAGTGCTTCCCTAGAATTGAACTATGCTATCTTGGCAACTTGGTGAACTCCTATTCATCCTTGAAAGCCCAGCTCAGATATCACCTCTTTTTTAAAGCCTCTTCTAGCAATGCCTGCTGGAGTTAATCACCCCTTCCTCTCTGCTACTTCTCTGGACCTCCTACGTATCTCTATCCCATGCTCATCACACTGTGTTGTTGGTATGTCCTTGAGGAAATGAGTAACTCTGTGTCCTCACTTTTGTAGTCTAGTGTCAGCCAGCCATGTTACTTCTATAAGGTAAGTATCTCCAGCTGTAGAGTACATCTGTACCAACAGAATGTCTGGAAACACAAAGAAGTCATCTCTCTCCCTCCCTAAGAGAATTTCTAACTAGTTCAACTTTTCCCTTAACTGGCACTCGGAGTCCATATGCATACCTCCATGGAGTAACAGAAACATGGACACGTAGTTTTGAGTTGTTGTAACAACTGAATCAAATCACAACAGAGTAGAGACAATCAATTTTTACAGTTGGTTGGGAAGACAACTAAGAAATTGGATGGGTGGCACTCATTTGGTTAACTGTCTGAAGTTCTCAGAGCTTCAAAGCAAAGTTGTTTTTTGGGGGGCGGGGTTGTTATTTTGGGGGTAGGAGGAAAGAATGAGTTAACCAAATTATGATATACCCGTAAAAGGAGACACCGTGCTGCTGGATTTTTTCACTGTCTACTACAGGTAGGGCACAAAGATGAGCGCCATACACACAATGCCTTCCCTCACTTGACTGTATATTGGATGAAGCAGAACAATCTAGATCTATACATTCTGTCTGTGATCCAAAATATGGTATAAAAATGCAAAATGTGATTTGCAGAGTATATAAAAAGATTAAAATGTAAAAAAAAAACCGTATGTGTTTATACAAATGAATTTGCCAGAGAGTTCTATACAGCATTATTCACAGCAGTTATCTTTGCAGACTAGGAATGAGTTTGGGTTGGGGATGGGGGAATGCATGGGAATGGTGGACTTAACACATTTTTGTGGCAGGGACTGCCAACTGGCTGCCCTCAAATCCCTTCTTTGGTCCAAAAAGCAAAAGAGAATCTTTCCCAGACTCCTCGTGGCTCGGTGTAGCCATGTGACTAAGCTCTGGGCAAGCTGTAGGTTAGAAGTATTGTGGAGATCAGCTAGGAAGGCTCGTTAAAAGGGAAGGGACTAGCCCTTTTGCCCATGTTCCTTCCTGCTGCCTGGACTGTGGATTCATGGTGCAGCTCCAGCAGCCACCTTGGACCATGAGGACATCTTGAGTGTAGAAGCCACAAACTGGGATATTAGGATGAAAGAGCGTGAGTCTCCTCCATGCCAACCGCCACTGCTCTGCTGTCTACTATGGGGACCATGAGCCACGTGTGACGTCTTAGCTTTAGATTAATTAAAATTATATAAAATTTAGGGCTTCCCTGGTGGCGCAGTGGTTGAGAGTCCGCCTGCCGATGCAGGGGATGTGGGTTCGTGCCCCGGTCCGGGAAGATCCCACATGCCACGGAGCGGCTGGGCCCGTGAGCCATGGCTGCTGAGCCTGAGCGTCTGGAGCCTGTGCTCCACAACAGGAGAGGCCACAGCGGCGAGAGGCCTGCATACCGCACACACACACACAAAAATTACATAAAATTTAAAAATTCAGTCCCTCAGCCCAACAGCTACATTTCAAGTACTCGATAACAACCCAGTGGTGGCTAGTGGCTATCAAATTGGACAACACAGATAATAGAAAACTTCCATCATAGCAGCAAGTTCTGTTGGCTACTGCTGTTCTACTGCTTGTTTCCAGACTCTACAAGAGAGAATAAAGCCCCAAACATTTATGTCTTTGTTACCTGTACCTGAATTGAACATACCCTGTACAAATTCTCTTTTTTACAGTAATATATATCAGTTTTATGATATAAAATGAACAGAGTTTTAAATACACAATCGAACATCAAACATGGATTAAAACAGATAAAGATATACTACAAATAATCTGGTCTGATTACTTAAAAATAGAAGAATATTGTATCAAAAATAGATTCTTTAAAACACTAGGTATATGAGAGATCTGGAAAACTGTAAACTTTACATTTGTTTCCTTATTCAAAAGCAAAAGCCTGGACACCCAAAGTTTATACAACCTTCACTTTGAGTTGACAAAGACCACACACCAGGTAAGCATATACATTTCTATAGAGTTGTTGTCTACACATTCAGCCATGGAGCATATTAAGAATTTTCTGAGAGATACAGTTAACATTCATGGGAGACATTTTTATAAGGATAAGATATGGTCTGGTGCTCTTTAGCTATTCCTCAAACTCTCTGCTGTTTGCATTTTGAAAATATACACTGCCATTACATTTTAAATACACTGCGTCATACAGTGTGCTGTCTTTGAACCTGCAGCAAAATTATGATTCCATTGTGTATTTTTAAAGATTAAATATTTCTCATATTTTTGCACTACAGCAAGCAAACCAAAGGCTTTTAGCATTCCAGGTCATGTAGATGATTTCAACGAGGTTGTTTATTCTCCGTACAACGTGTGCGGGATTCAGGAGAATCATTTCCATTCTTACAAGAAGGTGCCACCCAGGTAATCTTTCGCAAATGACTGTCAATGCATATTCTGATCTGCTTGGAAAATGCAGTGTATAAAACCCATTCACCAGGCTTAGGGAACCAAGGGCAGATAAAGCAAGATTCTATGGAGAATGCTTAAAACAAAGCAGAAAAACCTTAAACTTTCTTTCAACAGGGTAACAAATATTAATTCCCAAAGCCCCCCTTATCTGGTACTCTGCCAGCACAAACCAAGGACATGTGTCTTTTTTCTCCTCCCCTTGGGGCGGGTGTGTGTGTGTGTGTGTGTGTGTATGCGTGTGTGTGCGCGTGTGTATTTTATCCTTCAGGTCATAATGATTTGACATATTTGCTGTTTCTGCACATTTTAACTTTCTAATTCCACTGAAAGTCTTAGCGGCTCCTTCAGATGAGAATTGAAAGCCGGGCAAGTGTGTTCTTGGTTGGCAGTTGGCGCTCTTACAAAATCCCCTTTTCACCCCGCCGGGAAAGGAAGTGGTTTCAAAGGTGGGCTTTCTCTGACCACCATCTCCTTTTTACCTTTGTCTGAGAAACAAAGGGATGAGAGCAAAGAGTGAAGATGGTTGAGGGGCAGAATTTGGAGAGAGGGCTCCAGATCCCACTCCTGATATTGACCTAAAATCTCCGAGTGTTGTGTATTTCCTTCTAGCTCCATCAGCAGTGGTAATTCTTTAGTGTAAACTTTAGGATCTTGGGCTACTGTTCATTCAACACAAAACCAAGTCTGACATCCAGAAAATATTAGTGAGCAACTTAAACTTTTACTGAAGTCTCTGGAAATATCATGCAAAGGGGATTACAATCCCACCCATGGAAACTTCACACAGTCCTCTTTCCCCTCTTTGTCCCACTGTCTCTGGAGTGCAGCCAGCTCTTGCTGCATCTCCCAGGCCCCATGCTTTCCAAAATCCCTTGAGCCTGGCTCCTCTCTGATATCCGCCCCTCAGCTTTTCACCAAGAGGGTCTTAGTCTTTTCTCATGTAAAGATTTCTAGGGCTTCCCCGGTGGCGCAGTGGTTGAGAGTCTGCCTGCCGATGCAGCGAACATGGGTTCGTACCCCGGTCTGGGAAGATCCCACATGCCGCAAAGCGGCTGGGCCCATGAGCCATGGCCGCTGAGCCTGCGTGTCCAGAGCCTATGCTCCGCAACGGGAGAGGCCACAACAGTGAGAGGCCCACATACAGCAAAAAAAAAAAAAAAAAAAAAAAAGATTTCTAGATTTTCTGGCTATCTTTCAATTCTCCTTTTGCTATTATCAGCATTAACACAACTGAAGGCCCTAGAGGCAAACCCAGGCACCCCCGGGAAGCAGTGGGAAGGGGAGAGCCTGAGGAACTTGCCTGCTGATGTTGATTTCTGTGGATCTTGACTACAAAACCTCTGAACAACCTTCTAACTCATCCTCTCTTCTTCCAACCTCCTTGCCCCCTTAACCTTAGCTGATCTTCAGCTTTGCTAGTTCCTTTCCAAGCCCAACACTGGCCACTCTCCCGCCTCCCTCTGCTATGTGGCCTTGAGCTACTCACTCCCATGCTAAACCCTTGGTTCCTCCTCCTACACTGTTGGTGGGAATGTAAGTTGGTGCTACGGAAAACAGTGTGGAGGTTCCTCAGAAAACTAAAAATAGAATTACCCTATGATCCAGCAATCCCACTCTTGGGCGTATATCCAGACATAACTATAATTCAAAAAGATACATGCACCCCTATGTTCATAGCAGCACTATTCACAATAGCCAAGACATGGAAACAACCTAAATGTCCATGGACAGAGGAATGGATAAAGAAGATGTGGTACATATACACAATGGAATATTACTCAACCATAAAAAAGAAAGTATGCCACTTGCAGCAACATGGATGCATCTAGAGATTATCATACTAAGCTAAGTAAGTCAGGAAGAGAAAGACAAATACCATATGATATCACTTATATGTGGAATCTAAAATATGGCACAAATGCACCTATCTACAAACAGAAACAGACTCACAGACATAGAGATCAGACTTGTGGTTGCCAAGGGGGAGCGGGGTTGGGGAGGGAAGGACTGGGAGTTTGGGATGAGCAGATGCAAACTAGTATACATAGGATGGATAAACAACAAGGTCCTACTGTATAGCACTGTATATTCAGTATCCTGTGATAAACCATAACGGAAAAGAATGTAAAAAAAAGAACGTCTGGGGCTTCCCTGGTGGCGCAGTTGTTGAGAGTCCGCCTGCCAATGCAGGGGACACGGGCTCGTGCTCCGGTCCGGGAAGATCCCACATGCCGTGGAGCGGCTGGGCCCGTGAGCCATGGCCGCTGAGCCTGCGCATCTGGAGCCTGTGCTCTGCAATGGGAGAGGCCAGAACAGTGAGAGGCCCGCATACTGCAAAAAAAAAAAGAAAAAAAGAAAAAAAAAAAGAATGTCTGTATGTGTATAACTGAGTCACTTTGCTGCACAGCAGAGATGGGCACAACATTGCAAATCAGCTATACTTCAATAAAAAAAATAAATAAAATTAAAAGTAAACTCTTGGTTCCCTCAGCTGGAGACAAGGCACCTGTTCTGGAAGTTCTCTGAGGTTGAAGATCAGGTCATGCTGCTTAAGAAAAACATACCTCACTTAATTAAAAGTGAGCACCTGAGCACAGGTTACTCTTCCGCTTTTAAACTATGTTTTAATGGCACATGTCACACATGAGTTTTATTCCTGTACAAAATGAAAACATTAGCGATAAGACTCAAATGGTTCCTACCTCCAACCCTAACCCATATCACCTCCATGTTTTGAGAGCAAAGAAACACAAAAACCCCCAAACTTTATTCACTGCACTTCTTTAGGAGTTTGATCTGTCTTTCTTCTGACGGTTTTCTGTTTTTATACACACACGAATATCCAAAGAAACTCTATAATATTGTTTTTTGAGGTTTTAAAAAATGGATACATGCTGTTCCTGCACATTTTAATGTCCCAGTTCTACTGAATGTCTGAGATGCTCATCAAAATGAGAGTTGAAAGCTGGGCAAGTGTATTCCTGGTAGGCAATCTGATGCTGTTAGGAATATAAAAATAAAAATATAAATGGAGTACTGTGCTTAGAGTTTTTCACATTTTTTTGTCCTTAATATCAGTAATTACAGAAGAACATAAATCATTCTTTATAACAGCTGCATAGTATTCCATGTACAGCTACTACTACTACCAACAATTTATTGACTGTTGACAATTTGCCAAGAACTGCTCTTACTTCATCCTCATGAAACTGCACGAAATAAGCAGCCGACACTGGTCCCATTTCACAAGTGATAAATCTTAGAACCAGTAGAAAAAGACCATGCTTTATTTCATCTACTGCTGGACATTTACGATGTTTCCAATTGTCTGCTATGACAAACATGCTACCAAATCTCCTTGCCCAGGTGTAGGTAGGATGACTATGAGAGGGGAAGAGCTGAGGGGGAAGGTAAGTGCCTTTTTTTGGTTTAAGACATTCTTCCAAACTGCCCTGGATGATCATATTAAGCGAGACTGTGAACCCTGAGAAGGAAGAGGATGGGGTATGGAATGGGGAGTGGGCTGGCGGGATGACCAGCTCTAAAGGAGGTGGCTGAAGGGACATCCCAGATTCCAACTTCAGCCACTTTTCAATTGCGCATAAGAACAATCCTGGGTAAAAGCAGGGGGTTTCCACTAGTCCTCGTAAGTCCCCTAAACCCCAAGGCATCTTCTCACTTCTGTTCTTTCTCCCCAGCCCCTAGGACCTTCCACCCACCCAATGATGCATCTGGGCGCCAGCTGTGCCAGCTTTGTGAGGCTTGGGAGAGACGTCAAGCCCTTCAGTAATTACTTTATCCTGAGAACATTCAGGAAGGTAGACAGGCCTCCGTCCCTATGCACCATTTACACAGATGTCAGGCTGAGGGTGTGGGTTCATTTTTCATTCTTTAATCCTCAGGTATGAATTAAACCATAACCTGCCTTGCCGACACCACGGCATCAATATTTTCTCAGACTGGAACATGGTCTCCCTGTTCTTACCCACCCTTTAAAAATAAACTTAACATATGGCGTTTGTCTTATGGCAAAGGAATGTGATATGTTTTTTTCTTGACATACGACTCAATTCAAACACTAGGCAAAACTTTGATATTTCAGAGGAGTCTGCAGTTGGAGGGAATATGCTTGCTACCTTCCCCATTAAACAGACTAATTCTTTGAGGGCAAACTATCCAAGTTTCTCAGACAACTGAGTTCCTTAAATCACAATACGTGTCATGCAGGCGCTAAAGTAGTGCTGGAGACTCCATAAGACACCTTAAAATAGTCAGAACTAATAGGTAAAATGCACACAGATTGAGAACAACTGTGATGATGTTTATACAGTTTTCTCAGTGACCATACAACGCTTAACCAATCATCAAACACACTCCAATGTCACAACAAAAACGGATGCCAAGGAAAGAGGAACTTGGGCACATAGTAAAAGCTTGGAAGCAAATACAAGCAGAATAACGATTTAAAAAAGTAACTACCACTTACTGAGACTTCATAATATTCCTGTTGCTTTGCCTACAGGCCCATATTCAGTACTCACAACGGTCCTCTGAAGTGGGGAATGTTATTACATTCTTTTCACATAAGAGGACATGGAGATGTAGAAGGCACAGTATTTTGCCCAATTTATACAGCCATTAAAGGATAGAGCTGGGATCCAAATCCACTTCTATATGATTCCAGAACCTGGTTCCACTCTGCTAATACACAATGAAGGCTTATTATGATATGTCACCAGAGAGAGAAGCTTTTAAATCCCATCTCTCAGAGTCTAACTATAATTCTGTGAATTCTGCCTCTAAATAACTTCACAACTTTCTAACCACCTGCCTTATTTCAGGTCTTCCTACTTACCTTGTGCATTGGAGGAGCCTCCTAGATGCTCACTCTACATCCTAATTTATTCTCCAAGGCTCCTGGAGAGACTATATTTCAGGGGAAAAGAATATCATCATGGGCTCACTTGCTCAAAAATCTTCAGTGGTTCTTATACATCTTCAGTGGCTCCTATGATGGCTTAGACAGTGTTCCACGGACAATGAGAATTCAATGGATACCTACTAATGATGAGACATTTTCCAACTCTCCTTTTCCTGACACAGCTTCTGAAATTAAGTATGTGAGGTCACACCTATAGAGCAGGTGATGTTAAATATTGGAAAAGTACTATCTTTAGAGTCTGAAAGACTTAAGCTCCATCTTTTTAAGCTCTATGACTTCCTAAGACTCACCTTACCCATCTGATTCTTTTTCCTCATGTGTCCCCCTTACCTGGTCAGTGTGAGGCTAGAGGGAGTGTCTGTCTGAGGTACACAGGATTCTTTTTTTTTTTAATCTAATTTTTATTTTATATTGGAATATAGTTGATTCACAATGCTGTGATAGTTTCAGGTGTACAGCAAAGTGATACAGTTATACATATATCAATACATGTGTCTATTCGTTTTCACATTCTTTTCCCCTATAGGTTATGACAGACTATTGAGTAAAGTTCCCTGTGCCCTACCATAGGTCCTTGTTGATGATCTATTTTATATCTAGTATGATATCATTATTAATACATATTGTGAAAACACCTCATCAGTCATTCACATCTCAGTAAATCAACAGGTCTGGACCATATTCCGTGTGACAGTGAGGTGGGAACAGGGTATTCAGGGAAGAAAGGTTTTTGTGGTTGAGGAGGAGGAGGCCCTCTTGGACCATGAAGAAAGCTGGTAGTGAAAAGATGCCCCGGTGGTGTCCCTGGCATCTTGGGACTGTCTGTGGGAGGACAGAAGCTCCTAGAAGAGGAAAGAAGAATGCTTCCCAAACAAGTGGAAAGGCCCCACAGCCACACCTGGTTGACTTACCCATTTTGCTTAGGGATCCATATGGCACTGTTGTTGGCCTGGGAGAAGAAGGAACACAAAGAGGGGGATTCAGCTACCTTGGCCACCCTTGCCTAAAGCAATTTGATCCCCGGGACTTCAGGGGAATTTTCAGGTTCCTCTTCTTGAGAAACGAACCACCCCCAAAGAGCAATGATTTATTATTTCTCCCAATATGGTGGGTTGGCAATCTCAGTGGTTCTTCTGCTGGTCTTGCCTGGGACTGCCCTTGTAGCTGCAGTTATCTGACTGTTCGATTGGGGCTGTAAGGTTCAAGTGACTTCATTTACATGCCCGGCAGTTGGTGCTGGCTGCAGATGGGCAATGCCTCAGCTCTCCTCTACCTGCTTCCCATCCTCCAATGGACCACACAAGGCTTCTTCACAGCGTGGAGGTCTCAGGGTTCTAAGAGGCTGAGAGCTCCAGCCTCTTGTGGCTCAGGTTTCAGAACTTGTACAACATCACTCCTACCACATTCTCTTGGTCAAAGCAAGTCACCAGGCCAGCACAGATCAGAGGTGATGGAGCAACAGACCCTGCCTTTTGTGGGGAGGAGTGGCAATATCATACTGTAGAGGTGCATGGACAGGGAGGCATGATTCACTTGGGGCCATTCTGGTAACAGTCTACAACAGGCTATTCAGGCAATCTACAACAGGATATTCTTTCCCACAGTCACTATTTCCAGAAAGTTCTGTCCCCGTCAGCCTAAAATTTGTTTTACCTACAAATTACATGGTTATTTGCTATTCTGGGGGCAACAGGAGAGTTAATGGCCTTTAGTCAGTGTGGTCAGTTCCTGATGAAACAAGGGGCAAGGCCAAGCCAGACACTTGCTACTAGAGCCTTTCTGGGTCTTTGAATCAGCTTCTCTGAGCTCCCCGTGCCTTCTCACTGACAAGCGTATGTGCTGTATATGGTATAGGTATATGATGTTGACCTAAGGCTTACATAAGGAAAAAGCAAAATTATTTGGATACTTTAAGAGGATTTTTATCATCTTTAGGAAGGGGGATATAATTCTAAGGACTATTCTGTAACCGTAATACAAGCCAGCACTCCATGGGTCCAGTCTTGGAGCGGCATCATGTTGAAAGATACCAAACGTATAAATCATTCTAATCTTAACTTGCCTCTGTTGAGGAACCTTAAAGAAGATGCACTTCCTAAGTCAAAGCACCATCTCCTCTCGGCTGCTAGCTCTCACCATCTCCTTCTCCCTCACCCTCACTCTCCACTTTCTCCCCAGACCCCTCCTTTATTCTCCTAAACGGTAGCTCACCCTTCTCTGTCCTCACTCTTGCCTCTTCCACGTGAGTTTTTTCTTCTAGAAGTGGCTCTCAGAGCTGAGACAAATCCTCACTCTGTGTCCTTCTTTCTGTTCATTAGCTTATGGCTTCTTCACTTTGGTACTCATGACACTTGGGGCCCTATAATTCCTTGTTTGGGGGCTGTCCTGTGCATTGAAGGATGTTTATCAGCATCCCTGGCCTCTACCCACTAGATGCCAGGAGCACTGCCCCTTAGTTATGGCAACTGAAAATGTCTTTGGACATTGCCCGATGTCTCCTGGGTGGCAAAAGCAACCCCAGCTGAGAACTGCTGGACTATCCCAATCTGTATATTAAAAGCCCTGGAAGATTGGGGTGGAGTGTCAAAATGCTTTGCCAGGGCAGTGGCTAATGCCAGTTTTCCATGGTGGGAGGGGAAGGGCAATACACGAAAAAATATATTTAAATAAACTAAAAAATAAAGTGTTTTTATTGTAGTATCGTGATCCGACAGTGTGGTCAGGAAATGAAAATGACTCAAATATGAGTTAAATCACGTGTTCTGAGCTCCACGTGAGAAAAGCACGAGGAGCTAACACAAGGATATCACCTGGTCCTATAAAACAATCAAGGACCTCGGGTTCAGGTCTGAGAGCTGCCACTTGTTATCAGATTCAGCAGGTGTGGGCTGGGCCTTGGGCATAAGTATCTGAAAAGGCTTCTTAGGTGTTTCTGATGTGCTCTTCTGGTTAAGAAGCTCACTTTTAAAGAGTCAATAAATGGAGGCAGCTACGGTGGAGAGAATGTTAGAACGCAAGATGAGAGACCTGGGATCTCTAACAGGTGGATCGCTAAACAGCTGTGTGACCATGACAAAGACACTTCACCCTCCAGGACTCACTTTTCTCATCCTCCAAACAAGGGTGTTGGACCAAATCAGTGTTTCTACAAGTATGGTCCAAGACCACCTGGGATGTTGGTCAAAATGCAGATATCTGGACCTCAATGAACACTGAATAAATTGGAATTGCTCAAGGTGAGGACCTAGAGAGATTTATATTTTAAAAATGCACCCTAAATTGTTCCTATGATAAGGCACTTATAGACTAATTCTAGGTATGAGATTGTACGATAAGCTTTGTTGTCATCATACCTACCTATGGTGTAAGTGTTATTATTATTATGCCCACTGACAGATGAAGAAACTGAGAGTCACAATGATTAAATGACTCTCTCAAGGTCTCAGTAAGTGTGGGAAGCCAGGTTCCAATCCAAGCAGTCTGGCTGCAGAACCCCAGCCCCTACGTTGTACACTCTGCCTCTCTTGAACTCTGATTTTTGAGAACCTCTGGTTCCTAACCATTTCTAAGGCTCCTGATACCTTGAAAATTTGAAGACTAATTAAAGTTCTTCCTACTATCTGCCTCTACTGTAAGCAGTGATGGATTCATGAAAAGGCAATTGGGTGGGGGGAGCAGGGGAAGGATGAAGAGGACTCATTAACATAAACGTAAGAAGAACGTGGATTCTAAATGTGAGCAGTTTTTCTTATTAAGCACCTTTCTCCAGGCCATCATGGCTAATTCATTGCCATATTTCATTATAGAAACTAACTGAAAGGTTATAAGTAAATACTTTTCAGTCAGAGGTTGCTGTTAATTTCAACTTCAATACTTATTAATGTTTGACTTAATGCTGATTGATCAGGAAATTCCAAGAAGTCACATGGAGACTGGTTCGCAGTTTTATACTCATGCCCACCCTCTCTCTCCTAGATAGACTATTTCAAACAGCTTACTGGAGAGTCCAGGACAGGCATTTGTTTTGATTTCCCTCATTAATGTTTTCTCCTTTCAGGATAAATCATGGAGAATGCCTAGCAGGCTGAACATTTGCAAGCAGAATCCGCAAAATAAAGTCAAATTCAGCAATAATCTGGTTATACGTATTCATCATGTCTAGTATTACTGACAATATTCAGACAATGTAATTCCTATTACACCTGCTTTCAGAAAAAAAAAATCTAGTCAGTAACCCTAAATTAAATTAACATTTTTAGTGTACATAATTTGTAGTTCAGAATGAGCTATAATTATCATTTAGGGAAACCATATGGAAAGCATTACCAGCCTTCACTAAGTCTTGGATTTTAACAGTGATGCATGACTCAAAATGCTTTATCCAAACAGGTTGTAAATTCTGAGACGAGCAAGATGCTTTTCAGTCATTTTTATATTAATTCCAAATGAAGAATTCATTGTCTTTTCAAATTATAATAAATTGGAGAGCAATTTCCCACTAAGCAAATCAAGGAAATTGAAAAATTACTTCTCTGGGAGCTGTTTTCCACAGCCTTCTTTTTTTTTTTAAAGGCTCTTTTTAAAAGACCTATTTTTATTATTCTTGATGCGTATACTAATAGACATTTGCATTGCTGCAACAATTTTCTTCCCCTTCTTTAAAGTGGAACGTACACACTGAAAAATGTTTAATGTTCAATGTAATTTCATTTTGGGGGGAGTCTGGAGCCTGCAGTGAGAGTTCACATTTAAGAACCTCAAATAATATTTAGAAGATTAGCTTCCAAAGTTACTGCCCTGCTCTCTCAACGATGTACTTTACTTCTCAGGGAACCACAGAACTGTTAGTGTCACAGTGAAGCCAAGGATTCACTAAAGCTGTGCCTTGTGGGCACTCAGGTGTCCTTGAAATTCTTGGGATTGTTAAATGAATCTGAGATTTAGAATGCTGTACATGATAATCCCATAAAAGAGAGAGGAACTGCTAAGAAATAAAGGACAATATTGAAAACCAAAATGGGGAGAAGAAATAACATCCAAGAAATAGTGTTGTTGCATAGAAGATAACAAAAAGCACACAAGTCTTAAAAATGATGTTTGCTTTGCCTTTTGAAAATCTACTCCTGCCCCTGCTCTCCTCCACCCCCTACACCTGCTCTATATAGAAACATGGGAAGATTCTCTGATGAGCAGGGGGCACGTCTGTGGACTGATAGTTTTTGCTCAACCAAACCAGCAGAACATTTTGATTTACTCTAGAAATGGACTTGGTCTCTGTTTAGGTTATCTGGACCCAGAATTCTCTGTGCACGGCCTATTTTGATGGATCTCGACACTACGGAAGTTTCGGACTTCGTTTCACAGGGTATTGAAAATGAGTCAGGAGCTTTCCATCCTCCAGGATGCTGTTTCTGCAGAAAGACTGGCTGGTGAGTGCCAGGACCAGAGCACTCTCAGTCTGAAGAAGAGTTTGTCTGGGGGTAGGGTGCCGGCGGGGGGGGGTGGCCTCACGTGGTGGGAGGAGTTTATTGAATTTTAAAGGTCTTTTCATTCTTTTTTTTTTAATTTATTTTATTTTTAGCTGTATTGAGTCTTCATTGCTGGGCTCAGGCTTTCTCTGGTTGCGGAGAGCAGGGGCTACACTTTGTTGTGGTGTGTGGGCTTCTCACTGCGGTGGCTTCTCTTGTTGCAGAGAACAGGTTCTAGGCGCACAGGCTTCAGTAGTTGTGGCCCGTGGGCTCAGTAGTTGTGGCCCGTGGGCTCTACAGTACAGGCTCAGTAGTTGTGGCACATGGGCTTAGCTGCTCTGCGGCATGTGGGATCTTCCTGGATCAGGGCTCGAACCCGTGTCCCCTGCATTGGCAGGCTGATTCTTAACCACTGTGCCACCAGGGAAGTCCCTAAAGGTCTTTTCTGAAGGTGTCATGGGGTTTCTCTGAAGGCTGCCTCGTTGACAGGATTTGGGCTTGGGTTGGTTACTGGACATTGGCATTTATTTAATTTGGTGGTTCGCAACTTAGGGCAAATCAAGAGTCGGACACAGGATATCAAACCACTGATTGACTGAATGACTGTTGCCCTTATAGAATTGTCCTGTTTCTGTAGCATGAAATAGTCCTGTTTTACTTCATTTTTATACTGTGAAGTTGGATGAAGAAGAGAGAAAACTAGGAAGAATAGTTTTTATACCGTAAAGAAGTAACTGTTACCATGCGAAAAATTTTCCTCATTGTTTCCTCATTCCAATCAATCCTCCCAATTTTTTTGTTTTTTTATAAATCATATTTTTATTTATTATTAATATCTTTAAGTCTGTCCACTTTTATTTTATTTTTATACAGTAGGTTCTTATAAGTTATCTATTTTACACATATTGGTGTATATATGTCAATCCCAATCTCCCAATTCATCCCACCACCACCGCTCTCCTCCCAGCTTTTCCCCCTTGGTGTCCATACGTTTCTTCTCCACATCTGTGTCTCTATTTCTGCCTTGCAAACCTGTTCATCTGTACCATTTTTCTAGAAGCCTCCCAATTTGTGCCAATACAAATACAAACACAGACTTCTTAGATTTAATGGTGAAAGTCAGCAATACACCCAGGACAACTAAGTCCAAAGTCAAGTCACACATTGTCTTAGAGATCAGCTATTGAACAATGCTGCCTCCCAAGCTCAATTCCAGACAGAAGTCAAAGAGGTTTGGCTTTAGCTAAGCACAAGTACGGCCTCATGCTAGCAGACAATTCCCAGTAAGGTTTTATGAAGTTTGGAGAAAGATCACGAGATAGCTCATTATAGCTCTTTACCAAGCACAAGGAAGAGGGCAAACTTTCCTTTTCTTTTCCTTTTCCTTTCCTTCCTTCTTTCTTTCCTTCCTTCCTCCCTCCTCCCCTCCCTCCCTCCCTTCTTTCTTCCTTTTTCTCTTTTCTTTTTTTTTCTCCTCTTCCACATGTTAAGCGTGGTTTACTTATAATATAAATTTAGAACCACTGGAAAAATGTTTAACATAGTCCTCTTGAGGATTCTCAGAATAGTGATCCATCCAAAGATTCCATCCCGTTTCTTCTCTGTCTATATATAAAGTAGATCATGCCTGTTACATAGCAAGTATTAGAAATATGTTTACTATTCTTCTAATGATTACTGTGAAAAATAAATGAGATGATGTACGTAAATCCTTCAGCAAAATGCTAGCCATATAATATGTGCTCAATAAGTGGCACTGGATATAGATATACATTATTATAAATTATATAATATAAATATATATTGTTATTGGTATTATGCTTGTTTTTGCTTGGCAAACTTCAATTTATCCCCTAAAACTCCAACTTGAGTTCAACCTTCAGTCACCCCCAAATAGAATTGATTACTATTGTCTACAGCACTTGGGTACTTACATACTATAGGAACTTATTCTATTGTATTATGATAAGTTGTTCACTGGTATGTCCCCTTTGATAGGTCACGGGGTCCCTGAAGGCAAGGATTCTGCCGTATTCAGCATCAGACTTCCTACAACCCACAGGGCCGTGTCTGGCCATGTGGTAGGTGCTCAATGACATCTGTTAAACTGAACAACAGTACTGGCTAGAGACAAAGGGAAAGCTCCCATCTTCATGCCCAAATGAAGATGGGAATGTAGAGAATGTTTTTCTTCGTAAAAAGAAATCTCAGGGGCTTACTTGAAAATAGGCTGAGTGCTTACAGAAACGAGTGCTAAAAGCAACGTATAAGCAACTCAGGCCTGGTGCAGCCCCAATGCCAGAAAGTATCCCAGCCTCTTCTTTTGCCTCAGCAGCTGCAACACAGACGGGGATGAGTGTGTCTCAGTCACGCTGCCACTGGGCTGAGGAGAAGGGGCCAGGCTCCAAAAGAAAAAGAATGTTCTTCTTCCACATGTTCGCTGGAAAATACAATTTTCCTTAAAGATCACTGCCACTGTACCAGCATGACTTGATGTGAGCTTTGGTGCTCACAGCGGGGAAAGGAAGAGTCTACCGAGGGCTGAAAATGATCCCTCACGGCAGCTGTGAGGCTGCCACGGGAGCCATCTTGCCTAAAGATGCCTTTTTATCTTCTCCGAGGTCTTACATTTTCTTCAACCCACAGGGTGATGTGATGGGGACAAATGTAGTCAGAGTGGCAGGAAGCATCTGAGCAGAGAGCTGTGGTCCAGAAAGTGTCCATTTATGGGGCTGAGTCTGAAAGAAGGGCACTAGTTTGGCCCCATATGACTGCTACACAAGCAAAATTCTGAGCAGCTGTGTGTGGTAGTCCCTATGCCAACTGACCCCCAGGCTGAGAGAATGGTCTCCATCTCCACTGCCTGGCTGCAAGAAAGTTCTGCAAGTTATCTGGCTGGAGTTACCCACATTATCAACCATCCTAACCCCAGGCCACGAAACACAGGGCAGCTTTTCTTCTTTCTCCGATTAATGAACTAACTGATGCATCCGCTCCATGTCACCAGGGGTGCATATCAGGCATGGTGTGAGGTGACATACACAGTTGAACAAGTGGTTGTCCTCAAGGAATTCCCAATCTTGCTGGTGACAAGGACTGTAAACGTGTGATTATAACAGTTTTGACCAGTCCCCAAAGGAAAATAGGCTGAAATAATTATCAACAGGGGCACAGGAAGAGTAATTCTGTCTGACTTTCCTGGTGAATTGGTAAGATGAAGGTCTCTGGTCCACTGGGGGACCCTGAAGGTGATTAATACTAAGTATGGATTCTAGAAGAAGAATTCCCTATCAGTAGAGGCCATTTCTTTACAAACTGTTCAAAAAGCCAGCAATGATACGATAGGCCTCAGGGTAACAGCTTGTTTACGTTGAGCTTTTCCTCATAAAAATGGGGGGGGTTGTTTACAGGATTTTAATGGCCTTTGTTTAGCACCGTCATCATCTTAATGGCCTCCAGGTATTAGACCGCTGCACACATGGTTCCAATCCAGAAAATGTTTTCTGTATGTTATCCATGTCCCTGTGCCTCTCATTCCTTGCTTACTTCAGCAGAAAGCACATCTAAGCTTGGCAGTCCATCTCCACGCTTTCTGGATGGCCATTTGTTCTAACTCCATGAAGGTGTTCTGGGCCCTGTGAAAAATGTGTACGTTTCCCTTGGGAAGCTGGTGGTCAGGGCAGAGGAAATTCAAGACAGCTGATAAGAAGAATGTATTGTCTTGATCGCCAAACACAAACCCTGCTAGCATCCATCACAAGGGGTGTATAGAAAATGGTCCATGGATAGAAGAGTTTGGGAACCTAGTCTAACCTCTGGGGTGGTCTCAAACTATAACGGGTATGTGAAAATTGCAGATTCTTTTGTCCCTGAGAAGTTCTGATTTGTGTCCTTCAGGGTCTTTATAATGAAGCATCTTTTAGGACAAATATATCCGTGGGCAGTAAGGATCATCTTTTACAGAAACGTATTGATGGAATGTGATGTTACCATGTCTTTGTTCCTTTTCTCTGTCTTATCAAAAAACCCTTTCGCTGATGCTCAGTATTGTTAATTGTCAGGGAAATGCAAATCAAAACCACAAGGAGATATCATCTCACACTGTCAGAATGGCTATCATCAAAAAGAACACAAATAACAAATGGTGGTGAGGATGCAGAGAAAAGGGAACCCTCCTACACTGTTGGTGGGAATGTAAATTGGTACAGCCACTGTGGAAAACAGGATGGAGGTTTCTCAAAAAAACTAAAAATATAGTTACAATATGATCCAGCAATTCCACTCCTGGGTATATATCCAAACAAACCCCCAAACACTAATTTGAAAAGATACATGCACCCCAATGTTCACAGCAGCACTATTTACAATTGCCAAGATATGGAAGCAACCTAAATGCCCATCAACACACGAATGGATAAAAAAGAGGTGGTATATACACACACACATACACACACACACACACACACACACAATGGAATACTACTGAGCCATAAAAAATGAATGAAGTATTGCCATTTGCAGCAACATGGATGGATTTGGAGGGCATTATGCTAAGTGAAATAAGCCAGACGGAGAAAAACAAACACTGTATGATATCACTTATATGTGAAATCTAAAAAATACAACAAACTAGTGAATACAACAAAAAGGAAGCAGACTCACAGATACAGAGAATAAACTAGTGGTCACCAGTGGGGAGGGAGGTACAAACTACTGGGTTAAGATAGGCTCAAGGATGTACTGTACAACATGGCAGATAGAGCCAATATTTTGTAATAACTGTAAATGGAAAGTAACATTTAAAAACTGTATATATAAAAACCCTTTCTCTTTACCAGGGATACAGGGAGGGAGGTAGGAAGGAGTCAGATAGCTGGAAAGAAAGAGAAGGGAGAGGGATGAGAAAAAGGAGAGGGAGTGGGAGAGAGAGATTGGAGGTGGTGACAAGGGACAAAAATGCCAAGTTGCCACAAATGTATTACATGGGAACCTTATAAGCATATATCTCAGGAGGTTTTACTTTTTCTTTCTTTTTTTTTTTTTTTTTGCGGTACGCGGGCCTCTCACTGTTGTGGCCTCTCCCGTTGCGGAGCACAGGCTCCGGACGCGCAGGCTCAGCGGCCATGGCTCACGGGCCCAGCTGCTCTGCGGCATGTGGGATCCTCCCGGACGGGGGCACAAACCCGTGTCCCCTGCATCGGCAGGCGGACTCCCAACCACTGCGCCACCAGGGAAGCCCAGGAGGTTTTACTTTTTAAGACTAAAACTAAAAATGAGAACAACAGCATTTTGACAATTAAACATTAATAAAATTAATAGACAAAATAGACTTTCTAATCACAGCATAGGGTTGGCAAATGTTTTGTGTAAAGGACACAGAGTAGATATTTTGTGGCCCTGTGGTCTCTGTCATAACTACTCAGCGGTGACGTGGTACCATGAAAGCAGCCACAGACAAGACATAAATGTATGAGCATGGCTGGCTGTGGCCCTCTGGCAGTCACTGTTGACCCATGCTAGCTGTGGACCCATAAAATAGTAACTGCTATTCCACTAGCTCAATACGTCTTTTGATTCAAAAGAAGAAATTGTCTTGCGACTCATTTCCATCAACTTCCCAGTGTTAATAGGCCACACTTTTTGTGTTAAGTCAGGAAATGTCATTTTTCTCTTGGAGATGGGAAACTCTGGGACAGGATTCTTTCCTCCAACTTCTCACTAGTTCCATAAATTTGGATCTTGTATGTCTTTAAAGAAGGGAGGCAACTTTGTGCCTCAAGAGAACAAGAGATCAGTGGATTCTGTGCCATTTCTTGGAAGCCCAGAGCAAGGATGCTGTGGCCACATGGATGGTCCTTTTTCAGAAACACAGCTAAGAACCTGGGGAAAATGAGATATAATTTGCTCAGAGGACACAGGGTCTAGTTTCTGTTCCTGCAAGAATAGCTCATACTGTGGCTTATCATCATCTCACTAGAAATATCAACCTTCAAAGAATACTTCCTTTATATATATTTGTGCCTGTGTGTGTCCTTAAGCTCAGTGAAATTCCAGAACAGCCACCAAGTTACAGAACCTAGTTTGTCAACGGAGAAAATAAAGGGTGGGAAAGTTGAGAGAATTTCCCCTTAGGGGATTCCAGAAAAATAGTGTCCTGAGCATATTCTAAACCATTCAGGCACCACCTCTCTGGCCTTTGCTTTTTCCTTGAGCAGAGATGTTAAAATGGAATGACCTCGGTGTCAGACAGGTTAAATTCAAATCACCACGTTGCAGAGATAATCCCTAAAGAGCAAAAAAATATTTCTAAGCTCTAGCCACTGGTCTATTTATTTAAAACAGTATTAAATAAAGCAAAATTCTCGCATCAGAAAAGGATTCCACAAGAACCTCAGTGGTCATTTCAATAGGATTTCTGGGCCATGGCAAGTTTAAAGGGTCCCAGTACATCAAGAGAGACATTTCAGAGAAGGATTTTATTTTAGTCACAGCAATGACTCACTGTGAGAACAAATGGGGACAATGGCTGCCTAAGAACCTGGCAGTTATCACAGCAAGGAAGGGACATTTGACACACGGAACCCTTTCATGATAATCTCAACAATGTAATCTGTGCATGTGTGTGCAACTCCACCTCGGAGACGGTGTGCCAAGTTCAGGGGCCGCCCAGAGGACGTGCTGGCTCCAGGACTCTGTAGGTCACACACTTTTACTTTTCCACCAGCTTTCTGCCTCTAAAGATGAGCTAGGAAATTCCTCATCCCGATGACATTTTGTTAAAACCTTCCTGAAACTTCGGAAATAGCAACAAACGTCGGAAAAGAAACCTGTATTGTTGGAAAATATTGGAATATGGTACAGATTCTTCCACCAGCCCAACCTCTCTGCCCTATCAGTGGTTGAAATTTCTTTTCTCTATTCTTACAGGCCTGTTCATTTTTCTCCAAGCAGACTTTATATATACAGAGACGTGCACAAAACATAATTGCTTGGCTCGATGAATTTTTAACAAAGTGAAAACACAAAATTAGTCGGTAGCGAGATAAGAAAAGTATTACTAGCACCACAGAAATTGCCCTTTGGGCCCCGACCCTGGTACTACCCACTCTTCTAACACTGTGGATTGCTTTGTATCAGGATGCTCAACCTGGGGTGACCTTCCCCGCAGGGAATTTGGCAACGTCTGGACACACTGCTGGCTGTCAAAACTGGGGAATGGGTGCCACTGGCATTAGTCAGCCCAGAGGTGTTGCTATACATCCTACAATGCACAGCACAGCCCCCAACAATGAAGAATCACCTGGCCTCAAATGTCACTATTGCCAAGGCTGAGAAACCCTGCCTTACAAATGGAATCACACAGCATGTTTCCTGGCTGCTTTTGTTCACCGTGATTTCTGTGAAGCCCATCCCCGTGGTTGCACGTGTCACGAGTGCATTTATTCTCACTGCTGCAAGGTATTCCCTCACTCACTTCTTTAAAGGTGTGTCTTGGGCTTCCCTGGTGGCGCGGTGGTTGCGAGTCCGCCTGCCGATGCAGGGGACGTGGGTTCGTGCCCCGGTCTGGGAAGATCCCACATGCCGCGGAGCGGCTGGGCCCGTGAGCCATGGCCGCTGAGCCTGCGCATCCAGAGCCTGTGCTCCGCAACGGGAGAGGCCACAGCAGTGAGAAGCCCGTGTACCGCAAAAAAAAAAAAAAAAAAAAAAAAGGTGTGTCTTTTTCTCCCGATTTTCACTTGAAGATACTTTTCAAAATATGCCGGTCTTTTTCAAAATTTCAAATCTTCATTCTGTGCTTTGCTTTTAGGCACCTTAAAAAATAAAATGCTGATACCTTGTGACAGAAAGTGAATACACAGCTTGCTTGCCTGTTTGGCTGAGTGACTGGTTGACTTGTTCTTTGTTTTTTTCATTCCATGAACAACCAATAAGCAGCCACTTCATGCTTTTAGAGGTGCTGGAGGATGTAGAGATGAGTAAGGACCTTACATCCTGGTACTTTTCTTTTGGGGCCAACAGAAGTACCCTCAGGTGCTAGGATGGGGACGGTCATGCTTGGGAATGGAGTAGGGCTGTGCCGGTGGTCGGTAAGGATGTGAAAAGGATGCCATCCTTGGTTACCTTCTCAAGGTAACAGGAGTTTACTTTCACATGGTTTCCTCTTCTGTCTTTTCATTATCATCTTACAAACCACCTTAAAACTGTTGAAAAGACAACACTTTTGGAGTATGTGCTTAGAGAGAAGCATCGCTTGCCACAGTATACCTCTTACCCCCTGGCCACATGCTTCTGAATCTATACATGCATTTTATCTGATAGGCAAAATAATAAAGTCCATTTGGTCTTTCAGGCACTAAATGGCTACAGGGATTCCAAGCTCGCCTGTCCCCGTGTAAATTTTATATGAGTTCTTAAAGCAAATCGCCTGGCTGTGATGTCCTAGACCTGGCTTGCTCAACCTCAGCACTGCTGACATTTTGGGCCATTAATTATCCACTGTGGGGAGCTGTTCAGTGCACTGTACGATGCTTAACAGTATCCCTGGCCTCTACCCACTAGATGCCAGCAATACCACCTCCTCTCTCCAGTTGTGACAACCAAAACTGTCTCCAGACACTGCCAAAGAACCCCTGGGGAGGTGGGGCAAAATCATGCCCCGTTGAGAATTACTGTTCTAGTGTACAGGACACATGTCTTTACCAAGCAAAAATTTCCCTTATTTTTCTATTAGTAAATAGCCCAGCTTAATAAAATTATTGGGCTTTGAATGCAAACAGAGGGGAACCGGTATTCATTCTGTCTAAGACACAAAGCAGATTTAGGAACTGGAATAAACACACCAATCAATGAAATTATCATTTGGAGATCAGACTCAAGACAGCTATGGCCTGGCTCCATGGTTGTTTTCTTACAGAGGCCTTCGGAATGTTTAAAGGTCAGCTTTGGAAGATAAACCTTTCAATTCACAGCCTCTGTTTTGGCTTGGACTCAGGTTGAGTGTGGGATGGCTGGGAGACTGATATTTTGGGGGCATTTCCCTTTTGCTTAACATTTTGGCAGATAGCGTTTCTATTATGCTTTGAATATTCCATCCCAGGACCATGGTTCTCAACGTGGAGGCTACTGACCTTCGTAACATCGGGGGGGAAATCAGCTCTTGGTAGATAAGGAAGGAAACAGCTAAAATTTGTTGAACGCTTACTATCTTCCTGGCACTGTGCTAATCACTTTATATGCTTATCTGAGATTAATCCTCACAGCAATCTAATGGGGTAAATATTATTACATGTGAATTATTCCGAACAAGGGAACTGAGGTTAAATAATTCGTTTAAGGAGACAGAGCTAGCACATAGTGGAGCTGGAGGTTGAACCTAATTGTGGTGGATCCAAGAAGACTGCAGAAAACAGAAACAGACTCACAGACTCAGAGAACGAACTTATGGTTACCAAGGGGAGGGATAGACTGGGAGTTTGGGATTGACACATACACACGGCTGTATTTAAAATAGGTAACCAACAAGGACCTACTGTAGAGCACAGGGAACTCTGCCCAATACTCTGTAATAACCTAAATGGGAAAAGAATTTGACAAAGAATAGATACATGTATATATACAACTGACTCACTTGGCTGTACACCTGAAACTAACACAACTTGTTAATCAACTATACTCCAATATAAAATTTTAAAAAAATAGAAAGAAGACTGCAGATTCTTTGCCATTTCTCCTTTTGAGAGGTAAGGTTGATGTCCCCTGATCTTGACCCTCGCTACCTCTGTGACTGGCTGTGATCAACAAAAATGAGGCAGGTCTTACGAGATCTGTAGTCTCCACTTTTGCTGGTCTTGGAATGTTCCCTCACATTCCTAGCAGCAAGATGCTATGTAAGAAGTTTCATTATCCTGAGGCTTCCATACTGTGAGGAAGCCCAAGTTATCGTGCGGAGGGAGAGAGGCCACGTGGAGAGGCAGCTAGGTGCCAGCAATGTGAACGAAGGGTTCTTGGACCTTCCAGCTGAACCCGGTTTCCAGCTGAATGAATGACCCCCACTGACACCTTTTGGAGCAATAGCTTCATCCTGCTGAGTGCTGTCCACATTCCTCACCCACAGAATTGTGAGGAATTAAATGGTTGCTGTTTCAAGCCACTAAATTCTGGGGCAGTCTGTTACACAGCAGTGGATAAGCAAAACATCAGGTTGGCTTAACTCCAACACCTGGTAGTTTACAGGAAGCCTAGAGGGTAGAGGTCAGGGGAAATGGCTTTGTTCTATTGTCACTTACCTATGAGAGTTTCTCACAGGTACCTTCTGTCTCCAGGTCCTCAGCTTCCATGACTGAGGTTGGAGTGAGCTCTGCTCCCAGTTCTAAGATTCTACGGCTCTAAACGTGTACACAACTAAGTCTATAGAATACGAAGCACTGTCAATACATTGGGTCGATTTCTCTGATTCACCAAACTTTAGTTCCAGGAGACTGACAAAGTTTTATTTGTGATAACTTTTTTTAAAGCTTGTTTTTCTTGTGGGTATCTCGAGAATTCACAGATCCCCTTAATAATTTAATGCTGTGGATCTCTAGCTAGACAATTAAAGCAATATTTCCCAAACTAGGGAAAAGGTGTTAGGTGAATACGCTTCAATAGTTAATAATTACGTATTTATGTTATGGTTACCTTTCACTTATGGCAAGTGATGCTGGCCTTCCTTTTATGTCAATGACAGAAGTTTTAAGGCAACTTTAAGATAAAAGTGACTTGATTAAAAGAATATTAAGTCAATAGTCATACCAATGGCACATAAACATGGCTAAAATAGTGAAGATGGTAGATGAATGACCAAAGGCAAAGAGACAAAAATGCCACTGCAACATGCATCTATTTCTTTTTTACCTGATTATTCATAGCTGGCGCTGGCTGTTTTGGCTAATCACACAAGAGGACTACTCTTGGTGTACAAATCATTACTTGTCATGGCAGTAATACTTATACTATTGAATCTGGTTCATGACAAAATCCAGAGAAAGAAGAGGCAGCATGCAAGGACAGAGAGAGAAAAAAGTATTGTGGGATATTAGAAGCTCAACCTGGAAAGCAATGGATTTAGGTAGGAATGTTTTGTGTCATTTGGAAAGCCTGCGTGATCATCGATGTGACCAGTCTCGCCTGTGAGGGCTAGTGACGCCCACTAGCAGGCTTTGATGATCAGTAGGGCTGGCCGGCAGGCACCACTGCAAAACCTTGCCTTTGTCACTACTCTTGGGCAGTCTTACCCTGGATACTACAACTGTTAATCTGGAATTGACTAGTGAGTCATCCTTTCAGATTTATAGTAATGTACACATAGCAATAAACCTGCAGATATATATATATGCGTCGAAACCTTCATAGCAGTTACTCCTATGGGTAGGAATTGGCGGACATTCACTGCTTCATGTTTCCATTTTTACAATGAACATGTATTACGTGTCTAAACAGAAAAATTAAAAAGTGACATAATAAAGAAAAATTAGGGTATGTATGTATGTGTATAAATATACCCACGGGTATAGCTGTGCACACACCACCCCCCAACATTGGTTCCATTTCAACTGGAAAACCCTGACTAACGATAATCAACTGATAAATGTGAAAAAAGCAAACAAGTGCTAAGTTCCTGACTGCATTTGTCCCCCGTAACAGCACTCCAAGTTAGACTGAATCAGCAATACCATTCCCTTTCTTTTTTTTTTTTTTTTTTTTTTGCGGTATGCGGGCCTCTCACTGTTGTGGCCTCCCCCGTTGCGGAGCACAGGCTCCGGACGCGCAGGCTCCGGACGCGCAGGCTCAGCGGCCATGGCTCACGGGCCCAGCCGCTCCGCGGCATATGGGATCCTCCCAGACCGGGGCACGAACCCGTATCCCCTGCATCGGCAGGCGGACTCTCAACCACTTGCGCCACCAGGGAGGCCCCTACCATTCCCTTTCTTGAGTGAGGAAGCTGAGGCAGAAAAGAGCTGGGTGCTCCCCTGACCCCTCCCCACACCACACACAGCCAATGGGGTGATTGATAACACAGTGGGGCAAGAATCCTCCTGCACCAATTTTTGCTCCTGGAGAACTCATAACATGGAACCACAGACACTTCACCTTTGGGCTCACTAGTATCTATTGATAAATCTGGATGTGTTATGAAATGGACCCCATGCAGAAGACTCCAGCACACACCACTGAGATCTGCCTATCACTGATACACAGATACAATCCATACATCTCCTCTCCTTCTGCATAGAACCTGACCCCTGGTGGTTCTTTGCGCCATGTCCACCAGCTTATACTGGACTTTCCAACAGGTGGGCCAGTCATGCCCTTAGTCCTCCAGCAAAACTAGCTGCATAAAGGAAAAATGAACATATAGACAAATTCTGTGTTTTATACACGTACACACACATATAATTTTTTCAGATGATCTGCTGATAAGGTTGGGGAGTGGGGGAAATCATAGTCTTTCAGTGTAAAGGCTTCTGAAAGTCTTAATTCCCAATGGCACTGTACCTTCTTAGGAATGTACTGTTGTCCTTTGGTACCTGGGTTGGTGTACAACGATGTATGTTGTACAAAGAAACCATAAGCAGGCACTGTTCACTTGTGTTTGACTCATCCCTCTGGTTTTCTGGAGCTGTCTGATCCAGCTCCATTTCCTTCCTCTTTCTTTACCTTACCTCAAGGCCAGAGTGTAGCTCAGAGCTCTTGGTCCCTGGATAAGCAAGAACTATTGTTTTAGGTTGATCTGGGTCTCCCTCTGGAGTTCAGCATCTACTTCAAGGCATTTGTCCCTCACTATCTTTCAGATCTGAGGTCATTTCACAGGTTACAGACATATTTGCACAAATAATCGGGTTTGAAATTCACAAGAGAGTAGAATCAAGGTAAAGATTATTTTCTGCAAATACATATTATGAGCCTAAGATTCAAAGAAATAAAATGATTTAGACAAATGGCATGGCTAGGTAGCAATAGATTGATGTTTGAATATTCTGTACCCAAGGCTTTCTCTTTTATACCACACGTGTCTTTCATTCAATCAACAAGTTTTCTAAAAACACCTATTATGTGTGTGATAGTGATGAACAAAACAGACACAGTTCCTGTTCTTATGGAGCATACCGTCTACTGGGACCTCTATTTGAAGCAAGTTAATCAGCGGTTCTCAACCAGGGGTGATTTTATCCCTGGAGGATATTTGGAATGCCTATTTTTGGTTGTCACACCTAAGAAGGGGAAGTGCCCCTGGCACCTGGTGAGTAGAGGCCAGGTATGTTACTAAACATCCTACAGTCCACAGGACAGCCTCACAACAAAGAATTATCCAGCCCCAAATGTCAATAGTGCTGTGGCTGAGAAACCCTGATGTAGATCAGCTATTTTCTTCTAAATACATATACATAAAATAGAACTTAAAATTCATTTTAAATACGGATCCCTGAATACACATGATGGAGGGTCTATCACATAAAAACTGTGTAGTGAAAAGGAAGAGGAAGTTGGAGAGATTTCCCCAAAAGAAAAATACTAAAATTACTAATTCAGACAATGTGAGGAAACATTTGTCCAGCTACACACAGTAATGACAAACTGCCATAATAACAGCCATACTATTTGTAAATAGTGACTCTGAATCTCCCAATAATCCCATCACGAGGAAAATGAGAACCACATATTTAGATAACTAAAGACCTATTCTTCCCACAACACTGAAACACCATCATTGCATTTTCTGGGAACTGAATTTTTAATTCAAAAGTCTAATTTCTGCAAAGGCAAGGAATCCTTGTAGGTAAAACCGATGCTTAGTAAGACAGTGGCATAGCTTATTCTACAGTTTTCTTTTCCAGGCAAAGAGAGAAGAGTGGAAGTGAGGTTATTGTCCTGGGCCTTGCAACTATGACACCCCAGGGCCATCTGGTTACCCAAGAATGGGGCTGTTTACCAGGGCCTGGTACAACAGGTTTCTTAGGCCATGACAGATAAGAAGAGGCTGGTCCAAGTAAATTTCTCTTCTTTTTCACTGTAACATGCCAGGTTCTTTCTTAATCACACATTTCAGGATGCTCATCAACTCCCACGGAAAGAAGGATCAGGAAATTAAATAATAATAAGGAAATCAGTAGCTGGGAAT
This sequence comes from Mesoplodon densirostris, assembly GCF_025265405.1. Classification (NCBI taxonomy): domain Eukaryota; kingdom Metazoa; phylum Chordata; class Mammalia; order Artiodactyla; family Ziphiidae; genus Mesoplodon; species Mesoplodon densirostris. The sequence continues at coordinate 86,773,397 of NC_082670.1, forward strand.
ACATTTTAACATTATATTTACACTCATAAACATGCATGACCTTAGACAAGTTATCTCCTCTCTCTGGCCCTTAATCTCCTCATATGTAAAATGAGAAGGGTGGATTAGATGCCTTATGAAATCCTATGACTCACATGTTGACAGAATAAATTAGGCTTATTGTGATTTAAAAATGGTCAGGATGATCCCTCCTCCTCCTTCTCTCACTCTCTTTTTTCCGATTGGTTTTAAAGACTGTAGTGGGTTTTTTTGTTTGGTTGTTTGTTTTAGAAAACCAGGTAACTTAAAAAAAATTTTTTTTAATTTAAGTACAGTTGATTTACAATGTTGTGTTAGTTTCAGGTGTACACCAATGTGATTCAGTTTATATATATATTTTTTTCTTTTTCAGATTCTTTACCAGTGTAGGTTACTAAAAGATATTGAATACAGTTTCCTGTGCTATAGAGTAGGTCCTTGTTGTTTATCTATTTTACATATAGTAATGTGTATCTGTTAAGCCCAAACTCCTAATTTATCCTCCCCACTTCCCCTCTGGTAACGGTAAATTTGTTCTCTATGTCTGTGAGTCTATCTCTGTTTTGTAAAGAAGTTCGTTTGTGTCACTTTCTTAGATTCCACATATAAGTGATATTGTATCATATTTGTCTTTGTCTCACTTCACTTAGTATGATCATCTCTACTCAATGTTTTTAATAAAATAAACAATCTCTTTGGAAAAAGCAGACTGACAACACAGGCTACAGGAGCTCTTTCTTTGGCTAAAAATCCAAATCAACAAAAAAATATAAAGAAAAAAGCTGGGAGTTCATAAAACAAGGCCAGAGGTTATGCCCCTGCCTTATTTTACTCTGCTTACGGTCAAAATTGCTCTGTTACAAGTGAGGCCTAAGAAATTTGCACTGAGGGTACAAGCTGTGTTTGGCATGGGCCTCATATCCAAACCAGCAACTTCTGTTCATAGACTTTCAGTCTGCATGGTTTTTCTGGGGACAGTTCAGTTCTCCCACTCGACTGAAGTTCTAGGGGGATTCCAAAAACTGACTACCAAGTCCAAGAGGAGAGATGCTATCAGCGTCTCTGCTGAAGGTGATGGGGGGCCCTCCTTGGGTATAGGGAAGTGTCCCGGTCAGTAACAGCCTCCCCTGGCCTGGACTCTCTCCCACCAACATGACTTTCGGGACATCCTTGATGTTCAGGGCCCTAGGTTTGTGGTCCCTCTGCTGGCTTCCAGAGGCTTGGTTCTCACATCCTCACTGTAGTCTGGGGTGTTCGCTGGAAGAGTTCTGCCAGCAGTACAAAGCTTATTGTTTGTCCAGACGGTGTTTCTATCAGTCTCTAGACCAAATCAGTAAGGAAGCAATTCTCATTTCAGGAATTAATGGGAAAATGAAGCTTGCTTTTCCCAGGGCGGGGATATAATAGGCAATTTATCATCCACCAATAAGGCCCAGGTAAGTGAATGTCAGTCTTTATCTTCTGACTCTTAAAGAACCAGGTCAAGCCAACTCTATGCCCTCAAGTAACCCCGAAACCAGGTGGTTCCAGCTCTTCAGGATCCTTTCCCCAAAACTGGTACAGCAGCTTCCTGAAGCTGGCTGGACGGAGCTGAGACTGTTAGAATTTGGCCTGGGTTTGTAAATCTTTAGCTAACAGGGGCCTATTTCCATGTTTCTTTTAAAATTTGGGAAGATAATGAGTGTTATCTTAAAATCACCCTGGAGTTTGCAACCTTTTTGATTTCTCACGCTCCCTGTGGAAGACCTTCGTTTTCCTCACTGTCTGTGGCGCCTCTGTAGGTGAGTTGTCGAGGGTGCCGTGCCTTCAAAAAAATGTCTCCTTGTTTGAGTCTCCCGTATTTATCTTTCAACATGCTGATGTGCTCTGACTACACTTTTGGAAACTGGCAGCCTTAGGGAGGATTCTGTGACCTGTATTACAATTTTTGCTGTGAGTTGGCCAGTCCTCCCCTGATTCTGGTCGAGTCAGTCCTGTTGGGTCTTGATGCTTATTCTTTTTTTGTTTACTCCACAGGGGATTTCGTCACAGGGCCTCAGGGCATGGACTGCATTACAGTTTCTGTATATATGATGGGACTCAGTCTCAAAGTGTATTCCAAGTATTGGGCAATCTCTCTTCAGCTGCCTTCCGAACTGGTACTTCTATTCTATTTTTTACCTGCTTTCAATGGTAGGTTTGCCTCTCTTGCATATAAAAGAAGTCTGTGTTGGATTTTTTTAGCCCTGAATTGAGAAATGATGGAGTGGAGGGCTGGAAAGTGACTTTCTGGGGAGGTTTTATTCCTTTCTGCAGGACATCCTTTGGGTTGGTTTCATCATGAAGAATCTAGTGTGTGACCAATTTGAGAAGCAACCACTGTAATTTAATGGTTGGGCTCAAACATCACAGATTTGGTGGAATGAGAACCATAGGCTGACTCTTGGGTAAGATCCATTCAACCTGGTTATCACAAGAGCTGGTATCTTTCTCTACTTGAGCTTCTCCTTTATGACAAAGGACAATTCTTCCAACCCGCAGATTATATAGCACCTAGAGATGGGGGGATTTGCCTTTTGCTCAAAGGAACAGAACAGGGAGGTCTTTTATCATTAAGCAACATCAAGTGTACTTTGAGGAAGTCCCAGTTAGTATTTCTGGGCTCGCAGAAACCAAGTCTGGGCTAATTCCAAACCCCAAGGGATCTTGCAGCAACGCCCTTTGAGCCCATTTGCAATCCTTTCCAAGAACATGAAGCATGTTCTCAGGTGGGTCCAGCTTTCGTTTCCCGAGCACGATGCAGGCATTAAGATTGATATTGTGGACGTGGCTCCCAGTCTTATTTTTCCTCTTCTATTCTTACTATTCCTTTCAGAGAGACTCAACTCTTCTTATCTGGCTTTGGAAATAAAAACAAGCTCAGGCTACCTGTGCATTTTAGCTCCAAAATGTAATAAAAACATGCCAACAATTCGCTGTTCTGTTATTTCTCTGTTGTAAATTCCGCAGTGGTTCCTTATTTCACTCAGGGTAAAAGCTACAGTCCTTACAGGGGCTTCAAGGCTCAAGGCTTCTGGCCCCATTGTGCCTTCTGACCTCGTCTCCTATGAGTTTCTTTCCTTGTTCACTCCTTGCTGTTTTTTGAGCAGCCAGGTACGTGTCTGCTTTAGAACCTGTGCTTTAGCTGTTCCCTCTGCCCCAGTCACACGGCTCACTTCTTATCTCCTCCAAAGCGCTGCTCACATCTCACTGTCTCAAGGAGCACTCCTTCCCCCGACCACCCTATTCAATCCTATATTATGTCTCCCTAACCTTCCTCAGGACTGCTGATTGCTCTATTCTGCTTTTTTCCAAAGCACTTCGAAACACTGTGTAACAATTATTTTTATGTTATTGTCACTCCCACTACAGTATTAGCTCCATCAGGGCCGCCCTTTTTGTCTACTTTGTTCAAGATAAATACCACATGCCTAGAATAGTGCCCTAGTACTGGGTACACAGAAGGTACTAAGTGTATTTTTTTTTTTTTTTTTTTTTGCAGTAGGCAGGCCTCTCACTGTTGTGGCCTCTCCCATTGCAGAGCACAGGCTCCGGACGCGCAGGCTCAGCAGCCATGGCTCACGGGCCCAGCCGCTCCGCGGCATGTGGGATTTTCCCGGACCGGGGCATGAACCCGTATCCCCTGCATCGGCAGGCCGATTCTCAACCACTGCGCCACCAGGGAAGCCCCATTAAGTGTATTTTAATGTTTTAATTTACTGTTTTATTTTTTAAGATCCTACATGTGAGATCATACAGTATTTATCTTTCTCTCTCTGACTTATTTCACTTAGCATAACGCCCTCAAGGTCTATCTATGTTGCTGCAAATGGCAGAATTTCCTTCCTTTTTTATGGGTAAATAGCTTTCCATTGTGTGGACAAATAGGTAGATAGATAGATGTAGATATAGATAGATATAGACAAAGATATATACACGTTTTGTTTATCCATTCATCTGTTGGTGGACACTTAGATTTTTCCATTTCTTAGCTATTGTAAATAATGCTGCAGTTAAAATGGGTGTGCAGGTATCTCTTCTACATAGCAATTTCGTTTCATTTGGATATATACCCAGAATTGGAATTGCTGGATCATTCAATAGTTCTATTTTTAATTTTCTGAGGAACAGTTTTCCACAGTGGCTGTATCAGCTATTTAAAAAACAAACAAACAAACAAAAAAACGGATTCAATTTCTTTAAGCTGTAGGTCTTCTACCTCAAAACCACCTCTCTGCTCCTCTAGTTATAAGAAAATTCAGAACTGCAGAGATTTCGTGTGGACACAGTTGCTTGGTTCAGACTGGGGCTACCCTAGTTTAAAAAAAAAAAAGGAGAAAACCTCTGCATTTCTCAAAAGAATGCAAAACACTCAGTAAATATTGTTCTTAGTACTGTGCCAAATGCTGGAGCGAGAGAGATTCTTATAACTTACATCATGCAAAACCATCCCGTGGCTTCCCATCTCGCCATTAAAAGCCAAAGCCCTGACACTGACAGATGTGGGAATTTGTACTTTGTCGACTTGATTAAGCTGGAACTAATTTTCACAGAATCCTCTTCCCTGAATGGTTCTGAGTCAGAGTTAGCCAAACAGGAATGTGCACAAGATTTGAAAGGCAGAAGAAAAACAGTGGCCATTACTCTGGGAAGGTCTTTCCAGTCAAACATGGTGAAGGACAACCACAGATGAGTCTAGTGGATTCCAGGTGTTTCTCACTCTCCTCTGGCCGATGTCTAGCTCTTCCTGGCTACTGACCAACAGCTGCCCCAGGCCCAACTCCACATGCTCGCCTGTGGACGCTCAGAGGCAGGGGCGATGCACGGGCTGGGCTACAGCCTCCCGTGGACTCCTTCACTAGCTCCTTCTCGTAGCCCCATCCCAGCATCTGGACACGCGTCTGGCTCCCAGCTCAGATCCCCCTTGCCAGCTCTGGCTTATTCCCTGCGCCAGGGCTGGTTAGGGACTCCTCCCTGACATGCAATACCCGCTGCCAGACAGTTTCTTCCCCAGCTCCTCCCACAAGTGTGAAAAGTCTAATTCCTGTAACAAAGCCCTTATTCCAAGATATTCATAGGGGTTCTGCTTTCCTGATTAAATTTTCACTAATACAATCAGTAAGGTCCTAAGAGGTGGGATCATACTTGGGGCTTCCTCTATCTAGAACGTTCTTTCTGCACATAGTCACAGGGCTCATTTCCTGTATTCTTTCAGATCACTGTTCAAATGTCATCCTAGAGTGGCATTCCTAAAATAAAAGAGTGGCTCATCCCCTCCGCATGCTTGGCTCTCTCCGTCTCCCTTACTTTGTGGTATTTTCCTTTATAATATTTATCATCACTTGGCATGCTATTATTTACTTACTACCTGCTTTCCCACAAGGGATTCTTTCCTAGAGTCAAATTGGGAGTCTAGGAGGCCCTCGGACAGGAAAATAATCATATCCTTATTTTTACTGCCCTCTAACTGAAATTTAACATTTCTTTTAATTATGAGCACAGAGAGCAAACTGAACGTGTAGCAGTGCCAGTGACTTGTTATCAACAAGAAATCACAGGTGTGGCTCCTATGACATTACCGTTGTTGACAGTATCTTGAAATATCTTTTATGCCCATTGCTTAGAAATTATGGTAGTCAATGGGCTTGCAGCAAGGTGGCATGTTATCAGAGCCTTCCCGGGTACAGATGCTCACAAGGCGTAGATGGCCAATTACAGAGCAGTTCTATGCCTGGTTATCATTCAGCCACCAAACAGTGAAACCATGGTTTCTTATATTGGTGACCCAGACATCTTTTTTTTTTTTTGCGGTACGCAGGCCTCTCACTGTTGTGGCCTCTCCCGTTGCAGAGCACAGGCTCCGGACGCACAGGCTCAGCGGCCATGGCTCACGGGCCCAGTCACTCCGCGGCCTGTGGGATCTTCCCGGACTGGGGCACGAACCCATGTCCCCTGCATCAGCAGGAGGACTCTCAACAACTGCGCCACCAGGGAAGCCCTCTAGTATTTCTTATTTACAATGTTAATCAATACATAGAAAGAGTGAGTTGCTTCTGTTGTTTGTTAAAAGGTTTTAAGACTGGACAGTCCACATAAGAATTCTTAACTCTCTATAAGGTTGCAAGGCCTTTTGTAACAAGGGTAGTCATGCAGTCTAGGAATAAAGACTAGATAAGTTCAAATACATGTGATGGTTGAGATAATTATTGAAGCGTGTTATTTAAAGTAGCCTATAGCTAAAAGAGTGTGCAATAATAGGGGTCCAACACAGTGCTGCAAGTTATTGAATTTCGATATCATTGCTTTTCTTTGAATTCTGTGTATTTTATTTTGTACATTTGAAAACACCCTTCTGAGAAAGGATCCGTAGACTTTACCAAACTGCCACAGGATGAGTGGCATGAGGTTAAAATCCTGTACTAGAACGTGTTCCAAGAGGGTAGAGACTTTTTCTGTTCATTTCAGGTGTTAATTTCTTTTGTCCAGGAAGCTACCGTTTGGCAGGATTTGATTAATCTGAAGAATAACCTAAGGCCAGATAGGACTCTATTATTTATATCCTCTTCTCACCTTGGTATCCACCCCCTTACTTTTCTCCAGGGCCACCCTTCCCTTTATTCACTAGAGGTGGCATATTCATGAAAGGAATCGCATCCCTTGGAAGTGACTGGAGACTACATTCCTGAAGACTCTGCTGACAGGTAAGGGCTTTTCAGGACACAATGCAAAACCTCTTTTAAAAAAAACTTCAAATATCCTAACAAAAAGAAAGAAACCCCATAATAACACATACTTTGGGGATTTCCACATTGCTCTTTTTCCCCCATGAAAGAAACATGACATTGTACTCAGAATTGGCACTTCCACTGTTTTAAGAACACTGACTCACTACCTTCTCTCGTAAAGGTCTTGGGAATTCTGAGATGACGGATTTTTCTCTACTGAAAACCTCTGGTCCTCTCGGGGTCCCCGTTGCTCTACTAGTTGGATAAGAAACTTGTGAACACTTCCCATATTAATAGAAAAAGCCATAGGAAAAAAGGTAAGTTTTTAAGCACTGTGGTTCATTTCAATGAATGCAACCAAGATATACAGATCAATTGACACAGCCACAATGGGACATAAGTAGAAACCCCATCGCCACGCCATTTGTGTGCAAACTTTCTAATGCCTTTCCACACCTGCTACCTCACTTGATCTTCCCAACATCCAGAAAAGATGGGCTGAGCAGTTCCAAACAGATCAAAAGGACCCAGTTTCGTAGGATGGGACAAAATGATAGAAAAGGGAATTTTTCTGAAGAAAATTACACTAGATTTGATTAACATCCTATTGGCCGTGTTCTAATATCGGATTAATAACTTTCCAAAGGCCCATTAAAAAAATCTATATTTTCTTACAAATATTTCAAGGGGAGAGAACCAACATTTACTGATTTTTTAATTACTGCTAGGCAGAGTGCTTGTTGCTTGACAAATATCCCATCTGAATTTCCCAGCGACTTTATGAGGTCAGTATTAGGGGTAGTGAAGCTCAGAGGGGCTAGGTGATTCACCCAAGGTCACACTTTTTCTGTCCATCATAACATGTTGCTCCAGAGCTCACAGTATTTCCCAGACTTGAGCCATTTTATACTATCTTGATGGTTCTATTATTTGCTCGATGTTGTTCTTTAAATTGGCTGGCTTCAAAGATTAAATACATGTACTTAAAAAGGAAACTTTGCATCGTTGCTGATAATAAATAGTCCCACTTGCCACAGATTAAGGGTAATTGTAAAAATAAATCAATGAAAACAGGACAATGTTGGCACATTTTAGCCAACTGCGGTCATCAGTAAACCTTCTGAGCCTGAGGCTGACACTCCTCAATGGGTAGCTAGCAAGTGCTGGAGATAGATTAAAGCCATAATGAGTGCATTACTTTGCTAGGGCTGCCATAACAAAGTATCAAAGCCTGGGGGGCTTAAACAACAGAAATTTATTTTCTTACAATTCTGGAAGCTAGAAGTCCAAGATCAAGGTGTTGGCCAGTTGATTACTTCTGATGCCTATCTTGGCTTGTATAATACACAGCTCTCTCCTTGTGGCTTTACAGGTCTCCCCTCTGTACCAGTGTGTGTCCAAATCCCCTCGTCTTATAAGGCCACCAGTCATACTGAATTAGGGCCCATCCTAATGATTTCATTTAACTCAATTATGTCTTTAAAGACGCTGTTTCCAAATTCAGTCACATTCTGAGATTACTGGGGGTTAGGACTTCAAAATATGAATTTTGGGGGGACATAATTCAGCCCATAACAGTTAGTACCAAAATGAGACATTATTCTTGGAATAATAAGAAAAGTTGAAACAAAAGGGAAAAGGGCAGGGCTTCCCTGGTGGCGCAGTGGTTGAGAGTCCACCTGTCGATGCAGGGGACACGGGTTCGTGCCCCGGTCCGGGAAGATCCCACATGCTGTGGAGCGGCTGGGCCCGTGAGCCATGGCCGCTGAGCCTGCGCATCCGGAGCCTGTGCTCCGCAACGGGAGAGGCCACAACAGTGAGAGGCCCGCATACCGGAAAAAAAAAAAAAAGGAAAAGGGCAGAACTCCCTCACCATGTGATTCAATATTATTTACCACCATGACCCAGAACCACCTAAAACTGCCTCCTGAACCATTGGCAATACTTATCCCATGCTTTGGAACATATGATACACTGGGCTCTGTGATAGATATCCTTGTCACATGCTGTCAGCAGATCCCCACGGCCCTGCCAAGGTGGATGTCACCTGAAATTTTCGCAAGTTCCCTTGCATGCCGCTGGCTTTTGAACTCAGCCTGGGGGCTTTCTGCGGCCCATAAGAATCTGCTTGGCAAGCTTTCAGGGGGGACAGGCCCAGTGGAAGGAGTTAATATTCCCAAGCAACAATCCTTAAATAAGGAGTTGATGAAAAAATCCTCCTGCTTCCTTATGTTTTGAAGAGCTAGCTTCAAGGGTTTTCTCCACAGGCCCTCAAAAAGCATCCAGCAAAATGGAGCCCCAGTTGCCCAGGGCAGCAACGCATTAATCCACCTGTGATGACCTTCCCTCCCTCTTCTGTCTCATCCGCATTCCCTCACTGTGATGCCCCAGGAAACTAGTTTCACCTAAATCCTTTTCTTAGGGTCTACTTTAAGGGAATACAATCAAACAGTATATCTATGATTTCCATCTAAAAATGAATACCTAAATAAGACAAAGCTATTTACCTATGTCCACCTAATTAAGCCCTGTCCTGTATCACTCTTTGCTCCTAGAACAATGAGGTGAAGGCAGATGGAGAAGCCAACATGGAGGCAGAATAACCTCTTAGACACTGTTCAGTGACCAAGTATTTCTAGAGTCCTAATTCAAGCCTTGCTCATCCTCTTTGATGATTCAACCTCCCTCCTCATGCTGGAAAACTGAAATTTGATGTTTAACCTGGCCTTAGTAACCACAGTAGGTATGCTGAGTATTTCTTTGCTTTCTGGCCTTTAGACAATTTGGGAGGATAAACTGTTGACATCTTATCTTTCTTCTGCAGACTGGACTCGTTGGGAGTGGATTTTCTGATGATAAATTTAAAAGAAACCCCTCTCCCTGGAAGGGGAGAATAACCTAATTGCTCATTCTACTTAAAATTGAAGAGGTTTGCGAATTCCCTGGCAGTCCAGTGGTTAGGATTCCTTGCTTCCACTGCAGGGGGTACGGGTTTGATCCCTGGTTGCTGGTTGGGGAACTAAGATCCCGCATGCCATGTGGCAAGGCCAAAATAAATAAATAAATAAATAAACGGAAGAGGCTTGCTGATGATGTGTAGACGTGACTTCTGAGAAGAGCAAGAACAGAATTCCATGCATACCTTTATAACATTCTCAGCAGAACTTGTGTACCAAATGTTTAGCTAGATCCACAAAGAAGGCAACAAACCATATGGACCCACAGAGGCTTATGATTCTCATTAAGCTTTAAAAGAAAGTTTGTGAACAGAAAAGGACAGAGAATGATGTATCGAGCACCCCACTTAACCACAGCAAAACAATGAAAACTTAACAATTTGCAATAGGCCTTTTTTGCCTTTTAAAGAAATGAAACATCACAAATATGCTTGAGACTCTCTAGTACCTCTCTCTATTCCTATTTTTCTCCTTCCCCAGATGGATTTTGTTTTTTATCATTCCTAAGTCTGTTTTAATATTTTTTACTACCTATACAATATCATAAACTACAGCATTGTTTTGCATGTTTTAAAACTTTCCATAAGTGGATCATTCTGTGTGCATCATTTTACAACACGTTTTTTTTACTCAATATCATACTTTAGAAATTTATCCATGTTTACGTGTCTAATTTAACTCACTCATTTTAGGTGCTACAAAACATTCCATTGTATGAATAAACCACAACTGGTTTTTCCATTTTCCAGCTGATAAACATTGAGGTTATTTCTAATGTTTTCATATAGCAAACAACACCTCTACAAATATTCCTGGACATGGTTCTTTGCGTATATATGCCTAGAAGTGGAAATGCTGCTTATATACAATGTGTGGCTTCAACCTTATTATAATCTCACCAGCATGTTTGAAATTTGTCTTTCCCCCACATTCTTACCCAGAGTTGATATTAACAGATTGAATTTTATTTTATTATTATTATTTTTACCAATTTGATGTCTGTGAATAGTATTTCAGTCTGGTTTTAATTTGCATTTTCCTAATTACTACTGATGAGAAGGAGTTATTTATATATTTTTGATGCTAATCCTTTGTGGGTTTTTATGCATCAAAAATATTTGGTTAAGTTCTTTGCACCTTGTTTTCGGTGTGCCCTGAATAAAGAGAAGTTCTGAATTTTAATGTAGTCAATTTTACCCATCTTTTTATTCAGCTAGTGCTTTTTGTGTATTTCTTAGGAAAACTTTCCCTACCCTGAAGTTGTTCAGACACCCTCCTGCATTTATTCTGAAAGTTTTATCTACACAATTAAGTCTAAAATCCCACCTGGAATTGGAATGGAGGAGAACTCTGATTTAATTGTTTCCTTTATGGAGAACCAAATATCTCAGTACCACTTATTGAAAACACTTCATTTCCTTACTGCTCTGTATGGCTACCTTTATGATAAATCAAGTAGCACATACATTATAGATGATTATCTCTCTTTTTCCTCTAGTCTGTTTTGTTGGTCTATGCATGTATCTGTGTTCCAATTCTACAATATTTTAATTGCTATAGCTTTATAATGTTGATATACACCAGTGTAAATATTTCCCTCCAAATCCTACTCTATTCTTATTCATAATGCCTTGGCTTTTTAGAGCTGTTTCCCCTCCTACATGAATTTTAGGACCAGCTTGGCCAGTTCCATGAAAAGGTCTGCCTATTAAAATGGTAATTAGAATTTTTTAAATGTATAGATTAATTTAGGGATAATTAGTATTTTTATGACATGGTGTCTTCCTATTCATAAACATATCCTCATTTATTTTGGTTTCCTTTTCAATGTTTCACCAAAACTTTTGTAATTGCTATTTATATGGATGCTACATTTCTCAGGTTATACCCAAACAAAGGATAAATAGACTCCACCTCTTAATGGGAAGTGGCAAGGTTATGGATGAGCATGTGGAACCAGAAATACTGCCATGCCTTTTTTTTTTTTTTTTTTTGCGGTACGCGGGCCTCTCACTGCTGTGGCCTCTCCCATTGCGGAGCACAGGCTCCGGACGCGCAGGCTCAGCGGCCATGGCTCACAGGCCCAGCCGCTCTGTGGCATGTGGGATCCTCCCGGACTGGGGCACAAACCCACGTCCCCTGCATTGGCAGGCGGACTCTCAACCACTGCACCACCAGGGAAGCCCCTGCCATGCCATTTTTTTGAAGATATACTTTGCCACAATCTGTAACCACAATTTGGTTACAGTAATTCAAATCCCTCTTACTAGCAAAAAAAGGCTACCCTTTTCCCCAGAGCCTAATCCCATTATGGCCTAAAGTTCTGGCTCACAGTCTAGGATCTTGCCATATAGATCTTGTTCACATGCAATTGACATTCCTCAGATAGAGCTTCTAGAGACAGTTTCCATTGATCTTAAGACGCATGAACTCAAGAAACAATTTGGCACACGTGTGCATGCAGGCGCGCGCGCGCGCACACACACACACACAAACGTGTGTAATCGTGGAAAATATATAGAGTAAATGCTATAGACCCTTCTCTTCAAAAAGGGGGAAAATTGGAAGCACACAGGAATCCATAACAATTTTGAAATCCAGTAGGGTATATGTTACCACTTACTTCATTAGGGTACCGTGCTACTGCCTGGCAATGACTCAGCATGGCTATTGGTTATGCCCTCCAAATCTTCATCCTTTTTATACAAAGTGGCCTATTTTTCGCTGCATGATTTTCTCAGCCTGCTTTCTGCATGTAAAATGTTGATTAAATCTTCCTTTCTATCCAAGCTGACATAACTGTTTTTAAAACCTCGTGGATTTCTTACGAATCAGATTACAATACATTCCGTTAGAAAAAGCTACATGCACAAATCTTGTCAACATAAGCCCTTCTCTACCTTGGGCTTGCTGTAAAACTGCTGACTGACAACAGTCTAGATTCTTAAGAGTCTAGATTCTTTGATTCTATTGGTTAATAGAGAGGATTTGTGAAGCACCCCCTTAAGATCTTTAAAGGGTCTTTTGTGTAAGCAGAAGAGTTCTGGAGACACTGCCTTCGGCACTGCTGAGGTTTTTAGCAAAAAAACTTGGGTTTAACCTTCGCTCTGAAGCTCTCTCTGAATTTGAGAATATTGGAGAGGCCAGGAGGTAGAATTACATTTATTTTTGAAGACATCAAGTCCTGCTCTTGATAATTCCTCTACATTTTACTTGAAAAGTGAAAAATTCCTTTTCTAAAAAAGTCATCTCTCCTTTCTCATTTCACCATAGGCAATGGGAAGAAGTCAGAAGACACTTAAAATATTCTGCCTGAAATCCCCTTAGCTAGATCATCCAGTTAGTTACGTTCGTCTTCAGTTTTCCACATTACTGCAGGAACAGTGCTGCTAAACTTTCTCTCACTCATAACAAGGACTTCCATAACATTCCAGCTTCCTGTAATCTTTTCTTCACCTTTCTTGAAGCCCTCCCTGATAGCTTCATCAAGGGTTATCAGGCTTCCTTTGTTGGTCTCCTCAAGATCCTTTGGGCTTTCACTAACACTTTCCTTAGAGTTTTTCTAGTTTCTGCCTACTGCCTTGTTCCAAAGCCATACCCACATATTTTTAGGTTTCTGTTGCATCTCACTTCTGGTACCAAAAATATATTCTGATTTTGTGGCTGTATAACAGATTACTCCAACAATTAGCAGCACAAACAACCATTTATTTTGCTCATGAATCTGCAAAGGGACTAGGTCTTGGCAGGAAGAGATTCTGTCTACTCCACTTGGCATCAGATGGGGCAGCTTGAAGGCTGTAGGCTGGCGTCACCTGATGGCTCACTCACTCTCGTATCTGGTGACTGATGCTGGTATTGGCTGAGACCTCAGCTGAGGCTGTTGAACAAATACCTATATGTGGTCTGTTCATGTGGCCTTTGCTTCATTTACAAAATGGTGGCTGAGTTCCAAAGGCAAATGTCCCAGAAAGAGAGAGCATCCAAAGGAAACTCTATCACCTTTTATGAACTAGCGTTGGAAATCCACAGCATTATTTCCACTACCTTCTATTTGTTGAGGCAGTCAAAAGTCCCACCCAAGGAGAGGGAAAACAGACTCCACCTGTTGATGGATGGGCAGTGGCAAGTTTCTGGAAGACCATGTGGGAGTGGAAATATTGGTATGGCCCTTGTTAGAAAACACATTTTGCTGTAGATAATACTTTATATAGGATTGTCAGGCAGGCTTCTTTAAAGGTGATATTTGAACGTATAAAAGTGAGGGAGTGAGTCATGTTTGTATTTGGAAAAGAGCAGTGGAAACAAGGACAAAGGCCCTGGGGCAGATTATGATTAATGCATTTGAACCACTTTGGCTGAAGCCAGGTGAGCAAGGGGAAGAGCAGTAGTGCTAAGTTCACAGAAGAGCCAGGGGCTTATTATCCAGGGTCTTGTAGGCCATTGTGAAGACTCTCGCTCTTACTACAAGCCATAGGGAAGGGGGTGGTCAACAGAGAGGAGGCATTATTGGACTTATGCTTTAAAAATACCACTTATTGGGGGCTTCCCTGGTGGCGCAGCGGTTGAGAGTCCGCCTGCCGATGCAGGGGACACGGGTTCGTACCCCGGGCCGGGAAGATCCCACATGCCGCAGAGCGGCTGGGCCCGTGAGCCATAGCCGCTGAGCCTGCGCGTCCGGAGCCTTGCTCCGCGGCAGGAGAGGCCACAACAGTGAGAGGCCCGCGTACCGCAAAAAAAAAACAAACAAAAACACCACTTATTGAGGCTTAGTACCCAAGAGTTTATGATGTATTTCCTATCACTGTGAAGACCAGTCTCCTGAAGATAAATAGGAATGGAGTTTACTGCTGGACACCCAGAGTACTCAGTTATATCTGAGCTAAGAAGATGAAAGATACACCTGAGGCTCTTGCAGATGTCTTCCTAAAGTCTGTATGTGGTTTACCGTTGAATTTGTACCTTTTGGGCATTACGGATAATATTAGCACTCTCTCCAAGCAAGCATTTTGTGATTTGGAAAACTCCCATATGTGTGGGGTGGCAGGTGTGCTGCACACGTCCCCTTCACCCTCCAGGTCCATTATCCCTCTCTACTCTGCTGTCTGCTCCAGAGGCTGACCTTTATGGACTAGTTCAACAGCCTCTTGGATCTCTGGCATCCAGGTGGGTACAGCCAATGGAAAGTTCCAGCGGGTAAAAGGGAAGGAGGAGAGTGAGATCTGCCTAGTAATTCCTCCGGCCCCCTCTGTGAGAGCTCCTCAGCTGTGTCCCGCCAGAAAGGGTCCCGATAGCTGCTCTCAAGGTAGCTCTTCTACGCGACTCTCTCTCTTTCCAGTTCCAGAAACCTCTCCCTCCCTTTTGGGCCATGGTAGTGACAGCTTTACTCCAGATATGCCCCTGTTTCCGCACTCTCCCCGGTGGTGCCCTACACCCACACCACTGTAAGTGAACCCTTTGCAAATAAAACCTTCCCAAAAACTCTTACTCAGCCCGTGCCATCTGTTCTTGTTGGGACCCTGAGCCAGTAGAGCAATATTTAATCCCTTACAATTCAAACTAGGGCATCTCCATATTTAATTTTGATCCACCTCTCCCCTCTATTTGTCCTTTCTTTTTTACTCCCAGCCCTATGGCCTGTGAGCACAGGAATACGTAAAGAAACATATACAGAATTTCAGGAGGCAGTTTAGTAAGGAGTCTAGCTCTTCACACTTAAATGTAACACAAACAAAAAGATGTCCCCATAAAGGGAACAATTTGGGCATTAAAATCCATGGGAACCTGGCCACGCATTTTCCTTATGCTAATGGGAGAGAGCTGACCTGTTCTCATGTCTTCTCCCTTTTCCACACACCAAACTATTTAAACTCTATCATCACCTATGGACATTTGATAAGGAAATCTGAGCAGAGGGCTAAAAGAAATGAGCCATGCTTACATCTGAGAAAAAAATTTCTAAAAACATGTACAAAGCCCTGGGGTAGGGACAAGCTTGGCATCCACAGGTTTGCACATTTTAAACATCCTGAATCTCTCCTGCAATCAGACAACATTAGGAGATTTTCCTCACCTAGTATTTAGGCCTTTATATTTTTCCCTTGGTTTGCTGGTCTCCACCCCTGTCCCCTTCAATTTCTTTTGCTGGAGAATAGCATTACAGAGAGAATCAAAGGGTCACGATTTTAAGCACATGGGACCTTTCTTTTCTTTTCTCTTTTCTTTCCCTTTCCTTTCTTTCCCCTTTGTTTCTGAAAATTTTTGTACAGCATCTTTTGACTGGATAAACTCACTTGGACAAAGCCCAGTACTGGTCTGAGTAACTCCTTAGTCAATAATTGTTGAAGGACTGGCTAGATCTTTCCTGAAAGAGGTCAATTTAACATCTGGTTTAAAAGAGCATTTGGCTTACAGTCTCCGAGGCAGCCTGTTAATCCCCAACAAAAGACCTAGGAAAACAGAGGAAAATGCAAGAACTTAAACAACAATAGAAAGCCTCATGGGACTAATTCTCCTGACGGAATTGGATCAAGAAAAATCTATGCAAGATTTCCCTCATGGCAAAATCAAGCTTGGTGATGTACCAGAGTGGACCAGAATAAATGCAGGGATGGAGAGTTCCAGAGAGCTTACTCTAGCCCTGCTGTAATAGTCAAGAGCAATATTCCAGTTACTCCGGCTACATAACAAATTATCTAAAGCTTGGTGGCATCAAACAATGGTAATCGTTTATTATTGCTCACAATTTCTGTGAGTCAGGGCAGACTAAGAACAGCTTGTCTCCACTCTCTGTGGTCTAGAATCTCAGAAGGAAGACTGGGGCTGGCCTCATCTAAAGGCCCATTCACCCTTGGGTGCTGGGGGATGATGCTGGCCCTTGACTGGGGCCTCACTGGGGTCATCAGCCAGAACACCCTACAAAGCCTCTCCACGCAGCAAGGGTTTTGTTTTTACAACACGGTGGCTGGATTCTGAAAGGAAATGTCCCTAGAGAGAAAGAGAGCTGGGCAAAATTGTATTGCCTTTTATAACCTGGCCTTGAAAATCACACAGTGTCACTTCCAGCACATTCTGTTAATCAAGATAGTTACAAGGGTTCATTCAGGTTCAAGGAGAGAAACACAGATCCCCACTGCTTGATGGAGGGGTATTATCAAATGTTGAAAGAAACCAAATGGGATGAGATATATATTGGTGCTGCCATCTTTGGGAAATACAACCTGCCAAGACGGGGGCTCCCAGGTTAGATGGCCTGGGTTAGAAATCATGCTGTGCTACTTACTAACCATATAACCTTGGGCTAGTAAAGGTCTCGGTTACCTTGACTCTCATACCACAGTATCCTCATAGGGTTGATGTAAAGATTCGATGAGTTTCATGTTTAGCAATTAGTATAGGACTTGGCACATACTAAGTGCTAGGAAATATTAGGTCTTTGTTACATAAGGTAACAGGAGGGGTCCTCTGTCCTTGCCATCTACGTCCATCCTCCCATTCTCTAGTAGGAAGGGAGAGTCTCTGAGCGTGAAAATGAGTTAAATTACACCATGAGAGATGGTTAATATGGGCAAAAGGAGGAGGAAGTTGTTTGTCTCATATGGTTTCTTTTCTTAAAGAATCTAAAATCCTTAGCCTGGTCCACATCCCTTGGAAGTATACAGGAAACTGCTGACTGTAGGGTAACACAATCTGCTACAAATAAGGGCTCTCAAATCAGATGGTCAGGATTAGAATTCATGCTCTGCCATGTACTAAGTGTATGACAGTAGAAATCTGCAGGATAGAAGATGAACCTGAGATCTATGAGGAAGCGGGCAGAGGAAAGGAGGGAGACAGAAAGAAAGGAGACCTCACATTTCTGAACCTGGTTTTATATGTCCCAAAAGGCAACACAGTAGGACTCTGCATTCATAATATCCTACTAATGGGCCTGAGTTTTTAGGGACTGAATGGCTGTACTTGCATGCTTTCTACATTACGCACATATTGCCTATGTGTCTACCTTTCCATCCAGAGGAAGAGGCACCAAAACGTTAACATTGGTTTTACTGGGTGATGAGTTAAAAGTGACTCGTTTTATTTTTTTAAAAACTTTTGCAACTCTTCCATCAGTTCATAATTCAAGTAGCCGTTAGGGAAAAAAAATGACCTCCTGATACACAACAGCTGTGTTTTCATGTCAATAAATGCTTCTGAGTATCAATTACCAACACACCCTCACCAGAATTTCAATTGGAAGAAATGGGCTGAACCAACCTCTGGAGCTTTCTTTCCTCAAGAGCAAGAAGAGTTTGCTGAGTTTCTCTTGAATCTAAATCTACAGAATCACCACAATGAGATGACTTACAGAAGGTCAGCTTCATGGCCCGGTGGGGGGTGACCCTGGTGACTGACACCTTCCTGCCAAAGACCCAAAGCCCCTCTGGGTTCACCTGTTGACGTTCGCTGAAGAACCCAATGAGTTTCCCAGTGACCCAGATCCCTGTGACGTGAACTTGGCTTCTGCAATTTCATTATAAACCACTGTAGCCCATAAAAAATACAGGGCTGGGGGAGGGGTGTGTGTGAAAGATCACAGAGCACACAGGGGGTCGCACCTCCACCCCTCCTCTCTACTGCAAACAGCACACCCAGAGGTCCTCAGGGAGGCGCAAGCACAATAAAAGAACACCTGTGAATTCCACGCAGAACTCCCCCGATGGCTACATTCCTCTTTTATAAAAGATTCCACTTGCTCCATCTCTGACCCCAGGGCATGCACAAATGGATGGAGGCCTGGTATGGCTTCTCTGCTCTTGGCTGTGGTCCCTGTACCAATGAATCACTGGACCCCAGCCTGACAGGCCCGGCGCTTTGCTTCTGCTCAACCTCTGGCTGTTCTGCTGATTACCTTCCCCAGAGGCAAGAATTTCTCAGTGTTTTTTCCTTCCCCACTGCTCCATCTCATGTGCTGGCTACTGCACAGAGAGGGGCCACGGTTCCCTCCCACTCGGCTGACTGTGGTCACCTGGGAACCCTGAGCATCCCATGTGTGCTCAGGCTCTGTTACCCACTACTGCCACCTTGGACGTGTCACTGGACTTTCCTACGCTTCCTCATCCTTGGAAAGAGGATAATAGTAACTACCTTGCCATCTTCAAGGAGTCATAGTGGTAATCTGATCAGGGATTTTTAACCTTTGCGTCTTTTTTTCTTTTTGGCACAGATCCCTTGGGCAGTCCAGGAAACCTACAAATCCCTTCTCAGAATTTTATTGTTTATTTATTTTTAAATATATTTTTAAATTGAGGTATAGTTGATGTGCAACCTAAATGTCCATCAACAGAGGAATGGGTAAAGAAGATGTGGTACATATTATACAATGGAATATTACTCAGCCATAAAAAAGAATGAAATAAAGCCATTTGCAGCGACATGGATGGACCTAGAGATTATCATGCTAAGTGAAGTAAGTCAGACAGAGAAAGACAAATATTATATGATATCGCTTAAATGTGGAATCTAAAATATGACCCAAATGAACTTATCTACGAAACAGAGAGAGACTCACAGACATAGAGGACAGACTTGTGGTTGCCAAGGGGAAGTGGGCGTGGGAGAGGGAAAGATTGGAGTTTGGGGTTAGCAGATGCAAACTAGTATATATAGAATGGATAAACAAGGTCCTACTGTATAGCACAGGGAACTATATTCAATATCCTGTGATAAACCATAATGGAAAAGAATATGTATCACTGAGTGGAACTAATTATACAGTTTAGTGAGTTGGGCAGAGATCTAGATGATTGTTAATAGAAGAATCAAAACTACCGAGTGAAGTGACTCAGACAGAGAAAGACAAATACATGATATCGATTATATGTGGAATCTAAAAAAATGATACAAATGAACTTATTTATAAAACAGAAATAGAGTGATAGATGTAGAAGACAAACTTATGGTTACCAGGGGGAAAGGTGGGGGGCAGGGATAAATTGGGAGATTGAGATTGACATATACACACTACTATATATAAAATGGATAACTAATAAGGACCTACTATATACTCTGTAATGGCCTATATGAGAAAAGAATCTGAAAAGGAGTAGATATATGTATATGTATAACTGATTCACCTTGCTGTACACCTGAAACTCACACAACATTGTTAATCAACTCAACTCCAATACAAATGAATTAAACAACAATATTATATAAGTTTCAGGAGTACAATATAGTGATTCACAATTTTTAACGGTTATACTCCATTTATAGTTATTATAAAATATCAGCTACCCTCCCCTCCCTCCTCACCCACCTCCCCTCCCTCCTCACCCCCTTCCCCTCACCAACAGCACTGCTCCTTCTACTTTGAGACGGTCCTATTCTGCAGAGAGAAGCTAGATGACTTTTTGCAGGGAAAGGGGGCTCAATTTTCTCCCATTTCCCTTAAATCCGCACAAGCCCGGGCTCCCTTCCCGGGTTCCTTCCGAAGCACACGTGCTAAACACTGGGTTCTTTCGAGTAGCCTCTCCTGCCCTCTTTGTGCATGTTTTGAGGAGAAACAGAGCCTAAATCAGGAGGCAGCAGACTTTGTCCTGTGGGCCACACCGTGCTGCTGCCTATCTTTTTAAGTCACGTTTCACTGGTGCACAGCCGCAACCATTTACTTCTGTATCCTCTGTGGCTGCTTTCTAGTGACAAGGGGAGAGTTGAGTAGTGGTGATGGAGAATTTACGGTCTACAGAAAGAAATGTACCTGGCCCTTGGTAGAAAAAGGTTTCCAATACCTGGCTTAAGTAACGGAGATGTGGGTCAGAACAGCTGAAAAACAGGGGATTCAAATAGTTAAAGGAGGACATCTACATTTCTGATTTTGAGAGTAGAGAAGCAAGAGAAATAGCGCATTGTTTGCCATACAATAAGTAACACTTTCTGTGTGCCTAACCACTGGACCAAGCACTTTACATGTATTTTCTCTTCTTAGCTCTACCGGACAGGTGCTATTATTCCCATTTTACAGCAGAAGAAACCGAGGCCCACTTGCCCCACACACCCAGCTAGTAAGTGGTAGGGGGGGAACTGGAACCCAGGGGTGATTTAGAGCCCACAGTTTTGACCATGTGGCTATCTTACTGACTGGGTCCATGTCATAGAGGGCATTGGAATGGCTGCTTCATCTGCTCAGATCAGTGGTGCCCAAAGTCTTAGCGTTCGCTGCCAAGGATAGCAGTATTACAAGAAATTTGGATTCCTTAGCTCTTCAGTGGGCTCCTGAAACTGCACTTATAATGTCCAAGTGGAGGGTGGAGTGGAGAGGACTTACCCACCCAGTTGTACTCAGCCTCCTTACTAGATTTTAAGAAGAAAACCAATTACTATCTGTCACATTACTTTTCACTATTTTGAAATTTTGTTACAGGATGAGGCTGAAACCTTGGAAAACTAAGACCCAAACTGACATAAATGTTTCAAAAATGTTTCTGCCTGACCTTCCATCTAAAAATCTCAGGTGACTTCACAAGCAGTGACTATTTACTATTATATTCCTCGCTTGGGGACTATAACGGAGTGTGGCTGCTTCAAGACTTGAAGAGTCCCTTCAAAGTTGTTTGATGTTTTCCCAGATCTTTCTAGCTAAAGCAAGCACTTCACCAATATTTTGGGGGAAAAAATGCTGTGCACCAATTTCTCTCTTTGTATAGACTGGTATTTACCTATATTCATATTTCAGGTAGGGCCTGGGTTCCAGAGACTATTGTTTATGCTACTGGGGACAGTTAAAGAAAAAGTAACCCTCATGGGCCAAGTAAAAGCAAAATAGCACTTAATTCACTATCTCCCTGTAAGAATGGAGGAGTTCAGATACAAAAGACATTGACCTCAGTGTCAGCTACAGGGATGGTGGCTCCATGTTCAGCTTTTCTTTAACAAGGACGTTACACATCTTCATATACCATCAAGCAATAATGTCATCTATTAGTAAGAGTTGTTAAGTCATGAGCCCCGACCAGGTGCCAGTTCTGTATGAGAAGCTGGCTCAGTGGCTTCCACAGAGCGAAAGGTGGAGAGCAAAACTCCTGATTCATATTGATTTTTAATCTCATTCTGTTAAATTATTCTTGGTTTATGCTTTTTAATGTACATATCACATCATTCAGTAACGCATGGATACGATTAATAAGCAGATGTCTAGCAATTTGTAAATGAAGGGAGGCGTGGACAAAACTCACTATTTTACATTCCTCATCGCAGCATGTGAGAAGCAATAGGCTCTCAGGGGTCACAAACTGGGATGCCTTGGGGGCCGTGGACTGAGTGGAGGGCACATGCCTCATCTAAAGTTGGCAGCTGCCGCAGAGCTCTGCCCACCCAATTTCCCACCAAGTGTCACCACGTGGAAACAACCCAGCTGGGCCCAATGTTTAGATTTTTCAAGAGAAGCTGAGGAGTTAATTTTTATGTGAAATCTTGCCATCTATATGTGAAATCTCACTATACTTAAATACAGGAAACTTTTAAAAGCAACACTGCACTGGCCAAAAAAAAAAAACTCTACATCTGTTAGCCACATCTGACCCATGGACCGCCAGTGTGAAACCTCTACCCTGAATATTAGATCCAAAAATTGCCATGGTTAAATAAATTTGCGAAATGCAACAGAGTGGTTCTTCTTAGATATTCTTTTTTTTTTTTTTTTTTTCTTTTTGCGGTATGCGGGCCTCTCACTGCTGTGGCCTCTCCCGTTGCGGAGCACAGGCTCTGGACGCGCAGGCCCAGCGGCCATGGCTCACGGGCCCAGCCGCTCCGCGGCATATGGGGATCCTCCCAGACCGGGGCACGAACCCGTATCCCCTGCATCGGCAGGCGGACTCTCAACCACTGCGCCACCAGGGAGGCCCATTCTTAGATATTCTTAATGCAGGTCAGTATATTAAATGCTCTGAAAAGTAGTTCAAGAATAGAACCTGTTTAGCTTTGTTTAAGCCACTGCTCCCCTAAATCATCCGCCTCTTTGCTTCCACATTACAATATCCTGCAGAAGTGTGATCGCTAAGAATATATACTGGCCAACAGGGCACATTCTCATTTAATCTTGCCAGTAACTGTGCAAGGCAGGTCTTTCTGTTTATTCCCATCTTGTACACAAAAACAAGGGCTCTGAAAGGTTAAGAAAATTGTTTAGGGTCCTATAGCTACTGAGGAACAGATTCTGCCTCTGACTATATGTATAACTGATTCACTTTGTTATAAAGCGGAAACTAACACACCACTGTAAAGCAATTATACTCCAATAAAGATGTTAAAAAAAAAACCTGAAGCTGTTTCTACTACATTTCGTAACTAAAGCCTCCCCCAAAAGACCCTGTGGATTTTGTTTTTCATATGACTGATACAGTAACAATTCCAGAATCCAGGGTCTGTCCTTTGGTAGGATTAAGAAGAAAACCCATATTGTATAGAAATATTTCAAATGACACTGGCTCTATAAGCCACACAGGCACAGAGGTCTCAGGTTATGGTCACGCGCTCTGAGTAACGTCACCTCCCCCGGGGAAGACTTTGTGCATCCTGCCCTCCACGCCCTGCCCTGCCCTGGGTGTTGTGAAATGGCTCCTCTGGCCCCCTCAGCTCCTTTCCGCCCTGAACTTCATCACTTTCCTCCCCACCCAACTCCAGCCTTGGTTCCACTGGCCTCAGCCAGCGAGCTCCCTCTGCAGACACCCAAGCGAGAGCCAGAGAGAGGGCTAGGTCAAGGCCTGGGATGGACACGGAGGAGGTCTGGGAGGCCCTGCTCTGTGGCACGGGGGTTTGGAAACAGGCCCGGGTGGCTGGGGTAAGGTCAGGGCTGAGAAGGGGTGAGAAAGGCCTGAATCACGGCCCAGCTCCTCTCGCACCATTTGGACTCCAGATGCAGAATGAGGGCTGCCACTTGGACATCCATGAGCCAAACCTCATTCCTAGGACCCAGGCATCCATCCCTGCTATGTCTTAAAGATCCCCACAGAGGATCCTTCATCTCAAAAGGGGAATCCACCCCTCCCTTGGCAATCACTCCCAGGCTTACCTAACCAGCCTTAACAGAGAAAGTTCATCCTCATCTTGCATAGAAACTCTTCCTGCTGTGCTCCTTTTCAGTGTCTCTCGAGAGGCCCTGAGGGACATGAGTCCCCACCCTCCACATATTAGCCTGTGATAAACTTGAGGGTGACAGAGCAGAGAAGCTAAGAGCATCAGGAACAACTGACTTTGAGTCTCAGAGCATTAACCAGCTGTGTGACCTTGGGCAAGTTACTTAACATCTCTGTACCTCAGTTTCTTCATCTGTACAATGGGATAAAAACACATTACCTCCAACAGAAATGAAAGCATACATCCACACAAAAACTTGCACATGAGTATCCAGAAGAAAGTTATTCATAATAACCCAAAATTATAAAAAGCCCAAATGTCTATTAACTGATGAATGGATAAACAAATGTGGTATATCCATACAATGGAATACTATTCAGTCATAAAAAGGAATAAAGTACTCCAGTGTGGACGAACTTTGAAAATATTATGCTCAATGAAAAAAGCCAGTCACAAAAGACCACATATGATGACTCCTTTTAAAAGAAATGTCCAGAAAAGGCAAATCCATAGGGAGAGAAAGTAGATTAGTGGTTGCCTAGGGCTGTTGGGAGGGGGGAATGGGGAGTGACTTGTAATGGGTATGGAGTTTCCTTTTGGGATGATGAAAATATCCTAACATTGATTGTGGTTATGATTGCAAACTCTGAACACACTAAAAACCACTGAGTTATATACTTCATATGGGTGAATTGTATGGTATGTGAACTATATCTCAATAAAAGTGTAATTTTACAAAAGGAGAAAAAATACCACATTATCTGCATCATAGGGTTATTATAAACATTAAGTCATAATGCCTGTAAAGTGTTTAGCACAGTGCCTGGTAAAAAATCAACAAATATTATTTTTAATTACAATAATAATGTCAACAATAATATAATATTATATTTATATCATATATTATAGTATCATATAAAAATAATTATGATACAGAATATATAGGTAACTATCTGTCAAATATAAATTACCATAAAAATAATTATAAAATAATAATTATTTTACCCTGTCTCCTCTTCCTCTTAAAACTTTCTGATTTTGGAATGGTCCTGCAATTTTTTAACATTATGAAAATTATTTTTGAACATTTTGAATACTGTCATGTTACATGTTATATGTATATATATATATATATATATATATACCACACTACTATACAATAACTACCATAACATATAATACATCTATAAGATTACTATATATTATCATATATATAAGAATACATATTTCATGCTATGTGAAGGTATATAATACATTGTACATGAGATATTATAATTATTATGAAAGATTATGTTAGTAGTGGTATTCATCCTGTGACTTCTCTTCCTCTTTAACCTTTCTGAATTTGAAATGGTCTCCCTAGGTCTTTGAACGTTTCCTGGCCCCTGATATATTTGGAAAGAAAATAGCTCTGAGTTTGGAGAAATTAAATTACAGTCATGACTCTAATTCAAGTGCCTCGTGTAGCTGCCTCCAGAAAACAGAAAAAAATACCCGTGGTGTACACTCCCCCCTGGGAGGGAGAGAGTGAGGAGGGCACAGCAGAGCGAGGGGGACCCTTGGGCATCCTGACTGTCCCGCGGGGTGGCCCTGGGGAAGGGCCCTTTCCTCCCATCCCCCTCCCCAGCCCCCCGTGCCTTCCCCTAAGGGCATCCTGACAGCTTCAGGTCCCAGATCCCAGGCTGTGCTCTCCTGGCCGTGGAGATGGGGGCGCAGAGGTGCTTCAGCCCGGGTGTCCCATGTTCATCAAAACGGCAAACCAGAGTGCCTGCCTGAGCTGATAACAAAGACATCATTGAAGCCGGGTGTCTGCCTTCTAGGGCCAAGCAGGGGACAAGACGTGAGCTCCCCCCAGGAGGTGTTCGCTGCCTGCCTTCCCCACTGAGAGCTCGGCAACGACTGGGTCATGGGTGAAGGCAGGACTTCTGACAAACCCCAGCTGGGCCAGTTGCTGCAACTTCAGAGCTCTTTCCCCAAGCCCAGGACAAGGGAAGCAACAACAGCACCTCCTCCCCCAGCCCCAGAGATCCAGGCAGTCAGTGTGGTTTCCAGAAACAGAACTACAACGGCACCCTCCTGCAGAAATGTTAGCTGGACCTCAGATTCCCCTGCCCTCTCAGTTTCCCTTAAGCCCTGCTAACCAGAGACCTGAAAATGAACAAGGATTACTTTCCATACTAGCTGGACAAACTTCCCTGTTCACTGGTCATATCAATTAATTTGAGTAAAAAAAAAAAAACCAAAAAAACAAAACCCTAGTTTTGCAGATATTTATGGGGTTCTTGAAGGTTGTGCCTGACATGGTCACAACTTTCTTATTATTAACTCTATCTGTCTAGCTATCGGTATTATTATTTATCTATCTAATATATACACATATATTTTAAATATATATATATGTAAAAGTGCTTTTGAGGAAAAAAAGGAATGTATTTATGAAAGTTTGTTTTCCCCGCCCCCCCCCCCCCAGAATGACTGCTAGAAGCAAAATCCTTTAGAAGAAAAGGCTTAGCAAATTGGGATCACAAAATATCCAAGCTGGATTATGCAGCTATAATGAGGGCTAGGTAGCCCGTGTTGCTTCCCTGGGTGGGTGAGGAAAAGGCAGACACAGCCACGTCCCAGAGCACTGAGCACAGGGCTGATGAGTGCACGGTGGGCTGCACTTGAGGAAGGCATGGTCTGCCCAGCCATTCATGGAAGCTCTGGATATGACTCATTCCTCGTTCCCCCTACTGCCCCACTTGATTCTAAGAATGGAAGCTCAGAGACATAAACTGATTTTGTCACACAGCCAGACAGTCACATAGCTTTTGTGGATGAATGGAGTCATAACAGCTCTCTCTAATGGTGCCCCTTCAACCTAACAAGAAGTCCTGGTTGCCAAATGCCTCCCAGACAGCAGCATCTACCGGGGCCCCATAGTGTTTTGTAAACCCTTGAGTTCTCAGATAAAGAGAAAAAGATAGGCCCTGGAGGGAATCATTTCAACATTCTTTCAAGTAACATGTAGAGTTTTGAAAAGAGGAGAAATAAAAGGATTGGACAAAACCAGGGGGGGGATTTAATGGAGATTTAGAAAGAATGAAAGATTGCAAATATTGTGCTATAGACGTGTGGTAAATATGAACTCAGTCCCTATATTTGGTGTTCCTGAAACATCACATTTCTTTAAATAACTAAGCCAATTTATTTCGGATTTTGAGCCCTTATCCTGCTGTACTGGTGGGAACCTTAATCTCAGTCATTGTGGAGATTCCTCACTCTTGATTTCTAGGGTCTAACTCTGTGCCAGGGGTGGTGTGATGGGGGTGCCTTCCGGCTGTCAGACCACAGAGGTGGCCTTGGGATACCACTGTCATCATCTACAGAGGCTGGTTCTAAAGCTTGTGGCTGCTTCAGCCTAAGCTTGGGAAATAAGGCTCATTTGGTGGGCTGCCTGGGATGCTTCACTGAGCCCTGTTTCTCTGGGATTCTGCCATTTCCTTGGGGCACTGCCAGGAAGCTGAACCCTGGTCAGTACTTGTTCCTGCTGGCCACAGCACTCTTCCCTCCATGCCTCTCCAAGTCCATCCTCAACCCCTAGCCTCTTTGCCTCTGCCTTCAAAAAGACAGGTTCGCTCTCCTTTCTGCTTTGCCACCAAATTCTGTTGCATGCTCAGAAGTCCAGAACCTGCTATCTGCTTAAAGGAGGCAAAGAGTAAAGGAAGAATATTTATAGAACAAAATGAATGAATATGTCAAACTACTCTCCAGTCCCATAAACAGAGGATTTTGCTCCTAGAGATGAGACTCCAAAATTATTCATCCTAAACTCCTTATTTTGCAAAGCAGGACACACACAGAGAAAGGATGATTGAGCTGGTCTGTGTAAAAGGCAGGATGTAAAGGGGAATATTTCATGTGAATCAGATAATATGTTAAATGTGTTTCAGTAGCTCATACTTTAACAAATTCCAGGAAAAAGTTTGCTTTGAAACTAAAAAGTTCCTTTTGTCAAGTGAATAAACATGCCTAATTTTCACCTGTTTTAAAGGGCTTGTATTTAGATAGAGGGTTTTCTTAAGAGTAAGTTCACCTGTTTCATAAAGAATTATTTTTGTTGGATATAGCAGGCTCTTTGAGATCATTTTCCTCAATAATGTTGCCATAAAGAAGAATTTATGTCCCACTAATTTGTGCAAGCAAAATACTCAGACAGGTCTCCTTGGGGAGTTGTTTTGTTTGGTGGTTTCACCACCCAGATGCCAGCATCTCTCAGTAAGAAGACCAACAACAACCCTATGCACCCCACTCTCTGTCCTTGCTTGGCATTTAATATTTGAATATTCTTCATTTAGTTCCATTCAATTCACTTACACATTTGGTGAACTGAATGGGAAATATGGACTCATTTGATGCTTGGAGTATCAGTCTGCTTACGAATTCCTGAGTTGTGCACTTGCTCTGATGCCAAGATGGAATCTAAGCAGGGGCCACAAGAGGCCTGAGAGATCTTGTGAAGATCATTAAATACCACCAAATGGACACTAGTCCATCTGTCTTGAGAGGTGGGAAGGATTCCATGGCAGCACTTCTGAAGACAAGGGAAAAGGGAGAGTGGTAAGAACAATCTCATGGATCCTTCTTCATGCTCACAGTTGGACTGTGAGAACCAAGGCAAATGCCACGCAAGGAACTGATTCTGTAGCTGTGGATACTTCTAGTGGGCCAGGTACAACCAGCTTTCTCTTAAGTGAGAATTAGATATAAAAATAATGGATGCCAACTTTTATTTGGCATTTTATTCAGTCAGGTACTGGTATCTCCTCAACCCTCACAATCGTCCTATGATACAGGCACTGGTACTAACCCCATTTCACAGACGAGGAAGCTAAGCACAAAGAAGTTTAGTTACTTCCTTTAGGCCACAGAGCAGAGCCATTATTTGAATGCATGTCTCTCTGACCACCCAGGCAGCAGCCTTAACCACCATGCTGGATTACCTCCCGCTGGATGTACTGAGTCCCTCACCATGAGATGGTACACCTGCATGTTATTCCCTGTGGCTTAGAGAATATCTGGAGGACAAATTCAGTTGGCAGTAGAGAGGATGTGAATTTGATACAATGTGGCCTCCTTAGAGTTCAGACTTAACTATGTGTGCCAATTTGCTTGGGACACTGGGAAAGAGTGTTTCTCAATTCTGCTTCATAACAGTTTAAATCTATTTTTTTTTTTTTTTTTTTTTGCAGTACGCAGGCCTCTCACTGTTGTGGCCTCTCCCGTTGCGGAGCACAGGCTCTGGACGCGCAGGCCCAGCAGCCATGGCTCACGGGCCCAGCCGCTCCGCGGCATGTGGGAGCTTTCCAGACCGGGGCACGAACCCGTGTCCCCTGCATCGGCAGGCGACTCTCAACCACTGCGCCACCAGGGATGCTTGACTGATGCCGGAAACTGAGCACAGAGAATTGAACGACCATCAGACTCACAGCCAAGCAGGAGTACTGTGCTTACACAGGTGGCTTCAAGAAAAGGAAGAAAGTCAGAAATGCTGCTTGAGAGGAACAAACAAAACAAAGACCAATTTGGCAGCATCTATGACATCTATTACAATTCATTCCCAGGAGACAGGAACATATTGTATAATCTTGGTAACTCCCACTTGGAGCTGGGGAGCATCAATTCTTAGAAAAGTGGTGCTCAATAGACAACCCAATAAATGTTCTTTTTATCCTTGTTTCAGATCCAACCCAAGTACTGCTTCCTCCATGAAACCTGCTGTGGCAGATATTCTCAGGTGTTCCTCAGTACCAATGAGGCTTTTTCTTTCCAGCCAGCATTCCATGATAGAGAGGGGGAAAGCCAGAATCATACTCTCACAGCCTCCCTTGGGCCCAGGCAGGTGGGGGGCTTGTGATCCAATTCTGGCCAATGAACTATAAGAAGAAATCCATGGAGAAGGCATCTGGGGAAAAGTTTGTTCAGAGATGCAAAGACACTGTCCTCATTAAAAGTCCCGCTCTTTTCTTTGCTGCCCTGTCTACCTCCTGCTTCCTGCCCTTGAATGTGGGTTGAGATGTTCTGAGCTGCAGCTGCCATATTGCAAAATGATGTGACAAGCCCAAAGATGGATTACTGAGGAGGATAGGAAAAACCTATGTCCCTGATGACATTGTTGAGATGCTGAATCAGCTTAGGAACAGCCAAATTCAGACTTCTTGCTAAGAAGTTAAACCTTATGGTTTAAGTCACTGTTAATTCAGTTTCCTGCTTCTTGTATCTTAACACATTTTACCTGGTACATCTTCCAGACTCCCCAGCTGCAAATATCTTTCTCTTGTCTTGGCTCATGAATCCTTCTTCTGAATTTCCCTGTAGTTTTGTTTTAGGGTCTGGTTAACTTTCATATATTTAAAAGGTTTATAAATACGTCTTCTTTCCCATACTATACCTCAAGCTATTAAAGCCAGGAACTCTAATTCATCAGGATATTCCACACAACCTCTAGTAGGGTACTGGACACAAGGTAAATACTTAATGAAAGCATATGCATATCCTCTACCTATGTATGTGAGTTTTACCTACATCTTATGTTTGCTGCTTAGGATTCATATTGTGAGATGAATCTTAGTTAAAAGCCGCAGCTTCGGACTCAGAACTGGGTGCCTATTGTGGCTCAACCCCCTTGTTTACCTAGGTGGTTCTGGATAAATCCTTACATCTCTACATTTCACCATGCTCTAAGTTGCAATTCCAATATCACCTACACATGAAGCAATCTGTGCTTGCTCTCTCTCAAAATGGGAAGTATTATTTTCCTCTTTTTAACTCATCACTCCCTTTTCTGAAATAGAGAATTTTATTTAATTTTTTTACACACACATGTTCCCACTACTTGATTTTTTGTTAACTTAGTGGATCCTGAGGATCTTTTCAGTTCTACCTGTAGAGATCTACCTTACCGGCATACCATTTAACAGTATAGATTTGGTAGAATTTAATTATTCCATTATCAATGAACATTTGTGTTAGTTCCGATTTCTGCACATTTCATAAAATTGTACAAATAGTGTACATGCTTTTTTTCTACCCATATGCAGGTATCCTCTAGGGTAGATACCAAGATACAGGCTGGCTGGGAAGATAGATAGACACATTTTAAAATGTAAGAGACTGTACCAAACACCCTCTAATTAGGTAGGAACAATTAATATGAGTTAAAATCATTCAACTGCTCTTCCTTGATTTTATTTATCTTCTCAGTTTCTGGAGCAATGGCAATAAGGGGCCTTTAGACTACTGGGAACAGCGTGTTGCCCTGGTGTGTCACCCATCACCCTCTATCCCCTGTTTGTGGGGCAGTGTGGCTGATGAGGGGAAGAGCACAGGTTTCCCAGGCCAGCAAATGGCTTGGGCACATTCTGGCTGTGTGACCATGGAAGTGGTACCAGGCTTCTCTGAGCTCTTGTTTTCTTATTCGTGAAATTGGATGAGAAGAATTCTAGAACACTGAGGTAGCAGATAATGCTTAACCCAACCTTTTCCCTGTACAATCTTCTTCTCACTTCCTCCATCCTTTCTGCTGTTCTTTGGGAAACTCACTGTATTTGTACCCCAAATAAGGACAAGTGCAGTGAACATGAACTAAAGATGAGCATTAATCTTCTACAGAGAATTCCATCCTCTGAGACTGTTTGCTTCTACAACGTGGGTGGATATGCCAAATTCATCTCCGAATTGGGTCAACATTCTGAGCAAATCTTGCCCATTGTAAGTCCCCAGTTAACAACTGCTAAACAGATGAACTGATTCTACTTTACTACAGCAGTTCCACAATGAGACTCTTTCGGGGACCAGGAGTTTCCAAAAGTAAACAATGAAAACAAAACCAATCCCTGCTTGCCATTTTGATGATATTATAATGGAGGTATTAGCACTTCAATCCAAGGATGCAAACTTCTCAACAAAAGACAGTTTCTGACATCAGCGCTAAGAACAGGGGAAATGAAGTTCAAAAGAATCCCATGCAACACCACAAAGCAGCACAGTGAAAACAATGCCAGTTGTTAGAGAGCTCAGATACAGGAATCAAAGTGACTTATGGGTCTGCTGAAGAAAAGCAGACAGTCCTTCAGAAATGCACGAAGAACGGAATAATCTGTGTCAGGTGCCATACAAAGATTAAGTTAAAGGGGTCTGGATAAAGAGATGACTTCACAGCTCTTACAACTTCATGGAAAATGTAGCTGGTCCAGGGAAGCATTACATTCAGGCAGATGAAATGTACAGATTCTTCATGAAAAACATCACGATAGTAAAAAAAACATTCAACAACATTTTAATTAGGTGAAGACTACTTGTGCAGAGGTTGAGAAATTTAGCATATTATGAAAAATTTCCTACTGGTATTTTCATAACCTGCATATTAAAAATTATTACTTCCTCCAAAGGGAAGCTTTTTAGCATAGATGTTAAAAAAAAACAAGGGTAGGAAGAAAACTTTTCTTAAAAACAAATAACGTCATAGTGTCCACTGGAAGTGAGCTTACAGTTTCAGAAACAGCTAAATGCAATTGAACATTTATTTTTTTGAATACTTTTAATAATAATAATTATACTATAATATAATGAAATATAATATACAACTTATATAACACAATATATATTATACATAATTTATACATTATATGCATAATATATAATAAAGTTTATAACATCATAAATATATATAATATGAAAATAACATGAAGTAATAAGAAATAAGATAATAAAATGTAATATTGTTATAATTGCTAATATTTATGAAATGCTTTCTAAATACCAGGTCCTGTTTTAAGCATTAATACAGCTCGGTGCTCTCAAGTTTACAGAAGGAAACCAAAACCTAGAAAGGTTGTTAGCTTCCCCAAGGTCATGGAGTTCGTAAAGGAAGAAGCTAGAATGTTAATCAAGGTGATGTGGCTCCAGAATCCACACTTTTAACTGTCCTAGTATGTGAGGTTCTATGATGGGCTTTATTATAAATGCCAGAGATTAAGTTAACTCATCTCAAAAGATGTCAGAGTCTCCCTGGGGAGATACACACAAACACAAACAATTCTAATACCAGGCAGAATAGGTAATGTACCAAGCAGAAGTTCTGGTGGCAAGCAACAGAAACTAACCATCTGATTTAAGCAAAAAAAGGAAGTTACTGTAAGGATGTTAGTAGCATCACAGTCACTGGAAAGACAAATAAATGGGCAGAGACAAAGTGAGACTATCCAAAAGCAAGATACTCATCAAAGGAATCTTCCTTTAACCAGATAATAACTATGATGAATACTGAAAGAATAAAAAAGCTGAAAATAGGGCCTCCCTGGTGGCGCAAGTGGTTGAGAGTCCGCCTGCCGATGCAGGGGATACGGGTTCGTGCCCCGGTCTGGGAGGATCCCATATGCCGCGGAGCGGCTGGGCCCGTGAGCCATGGCCGCTGAGCCTGCGCGTCCGGAGCCTGCGAGTCCGGAGCCTGTGCTCCGCGGCGGGGGAGGCCACGGCAGTGAGAGGCCCGCATACCGCAAAAAAAAAAAAAAAAAAAAAAAAAAAAAGCTGAAAATATAAGGAGAGTATTTCTTAGTTTGTTAAATGCATAGTATACACTGTTTACCTCACTGAATATGGCTTTAAAGTTTCTTAACTGTCAAGTATGATTGATAATAAAAATGAATTGTAAGGGTCTGGTTAATTTTCACTTGACTGTATTGTGAGATTATATTTGGGATGTCTTAGTATCATGGAGCTGTCAGAGTTTTCTGGATTTTGGAGAGGCACAGCGAAGCACAGGTGAAAGGGACCATCATAGTCCCCCAAAGAAGTTAAGTGCCTAATAAGTCTTCCTGACTTTACTAAACATTTAACAAACACTTCCCAATATTGATAAGTCATAGAACAAACCTGTGATCTTTGTGAGAAAAGAATTTTTTCTTTTCAGAGATTATTTTGGCACTGGGACTGATGCTCATGAAGCTTTAAAAGATGACCCAGGCAGAATGATGACATTGGGTAAACGATTCTCTCCCTGACTTTGAGTGTCTGCCACCCTGACGATCATACATATTTTATGGACCTGCCAACAGCACCTTCCTCCTTTTTCAAAGAGTATAAAATTAAATTCACTTCTCTTTCCTTGAGCACACAAAGATGGCTTATCTGCTCCGGGGTTTTGATGGTGTTTTCAAGTCCTCACTTGCAACCTCTCAGAATTTATCTAAAAATAATCACCAAAGTTGCAAATCCAGATTTTCAGATCAGGAAATATTCTCTGATTTATGAACTGTACATGTTGGGTGTAACTGACAGAGCCTCATCACTCATCACAAGCTATTTTCCCCAGCTCACTTCTCCCTCCCTCCCTGTGCATGGCTCAGAACCCTGTTTAAGATGAGGTCACAACAACATAGCCTCATTAACCTTGGCAGCCAGGCAGCTGGCACTGGCTTCTGTCCCTCAGATGGACCAGTGAGCCCCAATGCCCAGCTGTATTGATCGACGTGATGATCCTCTGAACTCTTTTGGTTAAATTCCATTCCAGGCAAACACCTGGGTTCACTCCACTGGACCTGTGCAGACATTTTCCTTTCTTTTGAGAATCATTCTTTAAATTCTGGAAGACATCCATATCCAAAATAGAAAATGAGATCGGGTTTACATGCTACAATGTGAAAACGCCTTACTACTTCTCATACTAATCAGAATAATTCAGCTTCCTCCTTCCCTTCCTCTTCTGCTTGACTTCGCATTCTGTTTCAAAATTTCCAAGTCAGAGGTATAACCAACTCAACTTAGAATAACTTCCTGCTCCTGATAGGAAGAGAAAAGCATCCCTTTCCTTCTCAACTGGCAGGAGGAGGAGATGAACCTCCCAGGGGAAGAAAATCCTCTGCCTATACTTCTCTGGCTCAAGAAAGAACAGGACTAGAACACACGTCTTCTGACTTTGCATCCATTGCATATGCTAGAGTTGCAAATCCAACTGTCT
This sequence comes from Mesoplodon densirostris, assembly GCF_025265405.1. Classification (NCBI taxonomy): domain Eukaryota; kingdom Metazoa; phylum Chordata; class Mammalia; order Artiodactyla; family Ziphiidae; genus Mesoplodon; species Mesoplodon densirostris. The sequence goes on from NC_082670.1 coordinate 86,808,226, forward strand.
ACTGTAGCCAGACGAGTAACACAAAAAGTGAAGACAGTCATATTTGTCTTACAATGGTAACTGTGGCCAAGATAGTTATTATTCATCAAATATTCTGTGTGTTTCCTTGTATTTCCCAGGCTCCCTTGCAGTTAGGTTAGCGTCATGTGACTAGTTCTGGCCAGTGGGCTGTGCATGAAAGCTGCTTGTATCACTTCTGGGTCAAGGCTGTTAACAGCTGGAAAGCCTCCTCTATTTTCTTCTTCCTCAGCTGTGGTGACTTTGAAGGTAACTACGTAAGAGGGAGATGGTCTGCTGATCTACATCCTACTGTATACTAGGTAGAAAGAAATCTTTATTGTTAGGCCAATGAGATTTTCAAGTTTTGTCCAGAGTGCCAGTTAATGTTAATTACCCAAATGCAGCATCTTAAGTTGTATGCTTGAACAAAGACATAGTTTGTTTATCAAATTATAGACACACTCCTCACTGTCCTGATGGCATATGATGTCTTCTATTTTTCCTATAAAAATCAGTATTTGCAAATTATACATATATGGTTTATATAAATTTATATTACATATATAAATTATATATATAGGATAAAGGACTAATAATCTCTGAAAATATCTGAAATTTATAAAGAACTCATACAATACAATAACAACAACTCCCACACAATCTGATTAAAAAAACGGGCAGAGGAACTAAACAGACGTGTTTCCAGAGAAAACATCCAAAAGGCCAACATGTACATGAAAAGATGCTCAACACCACTAATCATCACAGCAGTGCAAATCGAAAGTAGAATGAGGGACTTCCCTGGTGGCGCAGTGGTTAAGAATCTGCCTGCCAATGCAGGGGACACGGGTTCGAGCCCTGGTCCGGGAAGATCCCACATGCTGCGGAGCAACTAAGCCCCTGCGCCACAACTACTGAGCCTGCGCTCTAGAGTCTGGGAGCGACAACTACTGAGCCCACGCGCCGCAACTACTGGGCCCGCATGCTGCAACTACTGAAGCCCGTGTGCCTAGAGCCTGTGCTCTGCAACAAGAGAAGAAGAGGAAGCCACCGCAGTGAGAAGTCTGCACACCGTAATGAAGAGTAGCCCCCACTCGCTGCAACTAGAGAAAGCCTGTGCGCAGTAACGAAGATCCAAAAAAAAAAAAAACTTAATAAAAAAAAGTACAGTGAGATATTACTTCACAACTGTGAATGGTTGTCATCAAGAAGACAAGAGATAACCAGTGTTGACAAGGTTGGAGCGGGGAACACTTGTACACAGTCTGTGGGAATGTAAATTGGTTCAGCCATTACAGAAACAGTATGGAGGTTCCTCAAAAATTAAAACTAGAACTACCATATGATGCAGCAGCTCCACTTCTGGGTTTACGTCCAAAAGAAATGAAAACAGTATTTTAAAGAGATATCTGCACCCCCATGTTCATTGCAGCATCATTCACAATAGCCAAGATGCAGAAACAATCTAAGTGTTCACCAATTAATGTGGTTAAAAAAATGATGCAGTATGTACATATATACAGTAGAATATTATTCAGCCATGAAAAACAAAGAAATCCTGCCATTTGTAACAACATGGATGGACCTTGAGGGCATTATGCTAGATGAGAAAAGTCACACAGAGAAAGGCAAATACTATATGACCTCATGCATATGTGGAATCTAAAGAAGTTGAACTCCCCAAACTAGAGTAGAATGGTGGTTACAGGGGTTGGGGGTGGGGAAATTGGGGACATGTTATTTAAGGGTACAAACTTGCTACTCATAGGTAAATAAGTCCTGGAGATCCAAGGTACAGCACAGTGATTATAGGCAATAATACTGTATTATAAGCTTTAAAGTTGCTAAAAGACTAGATCTTAATCATTCTCACCACAAAAAGGAAATGATAATCATGTGACAGAAGTGTTAGCTAATGCTACAATGGTAATCATATTGCAACATATAAATATATCAAATCAACATCTTATACATTAAACTTATACAATGTTATATGTCAGTTACACCTCAATTTTTTTAAAAAAATTTAAAAACGGATAATGATAGTAGCTAATATTTATTTTGTCACCACAGTGTCCCTTTATTACCCTCAGTTTACAAATGAGGAAACCGAAGCACAGAGAAGCTAAGTAACTTGCCCTAGGTCACACAGCAAGTAGAAGTAGGGTTGGCAGATTTAGCAAATCAAAGAACCTGAGACATGCTTCTACTAAAGATTATTCAGTGTTTATCTAAAATATAGGTTTAATAGGGTTTCCGGTATTTTATCTGGTAACCCTGAGTAGGAGGGGCTACCAGAACTTGAACCCAGACAGTCTGACTCCTGAGCCCACAGCTTTACTCACATGCTACTCTACTTCTCAGGATATTTTTAATTCTACACTTTTATTAAAAACATGGGCAAAAGAAATATTTCATTTTTTTCAACTCTATTTGTGACAACAGATAGATTTAAGTGGAGCAAGCACAATGGTAAATGGTCAGAGTGTTAGAGCCACAACACCAGACACACAACAGGGAGTGGCGGGAACTATGGCAAGTTTGAAACCATACGCTTCATCTAAGTAACAGTTTCTACTAAGTATGTGACAGGTGAATGCCATGTGGGAATGCAGACTTCTTTTAAAAGAAAAGCAGAAATACAGATTTTTTTTTGGGTGAAATTTTCCCATTTTAAGAGGTTGGTAACTTGGGCCTCCCTGGTGGCGCAGGTGGTTGGGAGTCCGCTTGCCGATGCAGGGGATACGGGTTCGTGCCCCGGTCTGGGAGGATCCCATATGCCGCGGAGCGGCTGGGCCCGTGAGCCATGGCCGCTGGGCCTGCGCGTCCGGAGCCTGCGCGTCCGGAGCCTGTGCTCCGCAACGGGGGAGGCCACGGCAGTGAGAGGCCCGCATACCGCAAAAAAAAAAAAAAAAACAGGTTGGTAACTCAATTAAAATAATTATAATGCCTGGGCTCACATAGCTCAAGTCAAAAAGAACAGGTCTGTAGGCTGGAGTCAATCATTACTGCATTTGTCTTTAGGTTGCTGGGAAGTCTCATCTTCCACTCAACTTTCTTCCTACGGAGGAGCTAGTTTGAGGGTTACAATCTAAAGCTTAAAGTCATTATTAGGTGTATATTTAATTCAAGTCAGTGGCTAGTTGGTGAACCTCTGGACAAGGCTTTGTGCTAATAAGCACGGCAGGGCTGCAGACATGAGCAAGTGACAAGGCCCATCTTCCCTCATATCTCATAAGTCATAACAAGACAAATAAAACGAACACCAGGGCAGACGGGGGAGGGGGGTAGGCTGTTAAGAGAGGGACAGACCTACCATAAAGAGTAAACGAACAGAAGAAAGGCAACAGGCTGATTCACTTAGGAAAGATTTCATTAAGAAGGGGACACTTTTGCAAGATGACGGACAGGCACGGTTTCAGTAAACTTAAGAGAGTTAAAGAAAAAGGGAGCAGCATAAACATGGCGTAGACTTGAGAGAGTTTTCACTTTTGCTGGAGCAGAAAATGCTTTTAGAAGTTGGAGCTAGATCAGGTTGGAAAAGGAGGTTAGGGACCAGGCAACAAGATTCGAATCAAAACAGCACACTCGTGACAGATCTAGACCAGTTTTATCAGCTCACACTTTATACCACCCAAAGCCCTCACTGATAGTTTCTCAATTTGCGCACCTGGGTAGCATAGTTTCTTTACCTCTGAGAAAACTGAGTAAGAGAGGTTAACTAGTTATCTCAAGGTTACAAAGAAAATCAGAGAGAAAGGTAGGATCAGTACACGGATCATCTAAGTTAGGGGCTGGCAAACTTTCTGTTAAGAGTTGGAGAGCAAATACTCTTAGCTTTGTGGGTCAAACTGTCTCTGTTGCAGCTGCTTTCCTCTGCCATTGCTGGGTGAAAACGGCCACAGACACTCTGTGAACGAGTGGGCGTGGCTCTGTTCCAAGAAACCATTACTTACAAAACAGGCAGCAGGCTGGATTTGGCCATGGCTGCAGTTTGCTGACACCTGGTCTAATTTTTTTTTTCATAACACGGTTTCAAAGGTGCTTTGGGGGCCTCCCTGGTGGCGCAGTGGTTGAGAGTCCGCCTGCCGATGCAGGGGATACGGGTTCGTGCCCCGGTCTGGGAGGATCCCATATGCCGCGGAGCGGCTGGGCCCGTGAGCCATGGCCGCTGGGCCTGCGCATCCGGAGCCTGTGCTCCGCAACGGGAGGGGCCACAACAGTGAGAGGCCCGCATTCCGCAAAAAAAAAAAAAAAAAAAAGGTGCTTTGGGAATTTGTTGACTTTGTTCACTTGGCCTAGAACAGGGCCTGAAATATAACAGGGGCTTAACAGATGTTTGTTGACTGAAAAAAGTCACGTTCCCTGAAATTTAATAGATACATCAACAACCTACTTTAATATATTTGGCCTGGATGTCATCCTTTCTACTACCTTCCCCCTCTAGCCATGTTCAATTGCATCAAGTCCTATTGATACTAGTTTTAAAATATCTTTCTCCACCATCTACTGCCACCACCATCTCTTGCCTGAACTATTTAAGCAGAGTCAGTCTCTACACATATCCCCTCCTGTCACCATCTAATTCAGCCTCAACACAGAAGCCACATCTGAACAGCAGACAGGCCCTGCTTAAAACTCAATGGATACTGCAAATAGTGCTGCAATGAACACTGGGGTGCATGTATCTTTTCAAAATAGCTTTTTCGTTTTCTTTGGATACATATCCAGGAGTGAAGTTGCTGTATCATATGGGAGCTGTATTTTTAGTTTTCTGAGAAAACTCCATACGGTTTTCCAGAGTAAATGCACCAATTTACATTCCCACCAACAGTGTACGAGGGTTCCCCTTTCTCCACATCCTTGCCAATATTTGTTATTTCTGTTCTTTTTGATAATAGCCATTCTGACAGGTGTGAGGTGATACCTCATTGTGGTTTTGATTTGCATTTCTCTGATGATTAGCTATGTGGAGCATCTTTACAGGCCTAAAAAGTCCTGTTTCATGTGCCTTTTGATACTGAATTATATCAGCTATTTATATATTTTTGGATATTAACCTCTTATCAGTCATATCATTTCCAAATATATTCTTCCATTCAGTAGGCTGTCTTTTTTGCTGATGGTCTCCTTTGCCATGCAAAAGCTTTTAAATTTAATTAGGTCCCATTTGTTTATTTTTGCTTTTATTTCTTTGTCTTAGGAGACAGATCAAAAAAAAACATTGCTACGATTTATGTCAAAGACTGTTCAGCATATGTTCTCTTCCAGCAATTTTATGGCTTCAAGTCTTACATTTAGGTCTTTAAGGCATCTTGAGTTTATTTTTGTATATGGTGTTAGGAAATGTTCTAATCGCAATGGAAAACACTAACTTGAAATGATATATGCACCCCAATGTTTACAGCAGCATTATTTATAATATCTAACACATGGAAGCAACCTAACTGCCCATCAACAGAGGAACAGATAAAGAAGATGTGGTAATATATATAGATAGATAGATAGATAGATATACAGTGGAATATTACTCAGCCATAAAAAAGAATGAAATTTTGCCATTTGCAACAATGTGGATGGACCTAGAGAGTATTATGCTTAGTGAAATAAGCCAAATACTCTATGTTATCATATATATAGAATCTAAAAAAATAAAACAAACGAATGTATATAACAAAACAGAGACAGAATCACAGATATAGAGAGCAAACTAGTAGTTACCAGTGGGGAGAGGGAAGGGGGAGGGGCATAATGGGGGTAGGGAATTAAGAGGTACAAATTACTATGTATAAAGTAAATAAGCAACAAGGATACATTGCATAGCACAGGGAAATATAGCCATTATTTTGTAATAACTTTAAATGGAGTACAATCTATAAAAATAGCAAATCACTGTGTTGAACAACTGAAACATAATATTATAAATCAACTACACTTCAACTTAAAAAAAAAAGTCACTTTGATACAACTCAATGGAATCCCACCTTATTTTGAATAAAACTAAACAACCCTCTGACCTCATCTGTGATGGCCCCTGTATCCACTACCGTTCCACTCACTGTGCTCTCTTCTCAGATGACGTGGGGCTCTTTCCTGCCACAGTGCCTTTGCGTAGCTCCCTCCTTTCCATTACCTTTCTTTCATTTGTCTAGTTCAAAGCTCTTTCAGTGTTCAAAGCTCAGTTTCCTGGCTCTCTACACTGGGTCAGATACCCTGCCTTCTCTCTCACCACAGTCCTTATTATACACATTTGTAATCAGGTAATGAATTATCCGATTTATTGGTTAATGCCTGTCTTCCTGCTTCTTTTGCTCATCACTGTATGTCCTAGTACCAGCATAGTGTTTTCCATGTAGTAGGTACTCCTAAGTAGTTGTTGAACGAATGTACAACAACACAGAATCAATTTTGGAAAGGACCTTAGAACTTCAGTTGAACCTTCTGACCGGTGCAACATTCTCAACAATTTAAGTGGATTTTTAAGGTGCTGAGCTTGTTCCTTGGTTTCTGCAGTCTGAAGCAGTGCTATTTTACTGATTTGCTACTCTCTAACAGGTACCTTTGTGAAAAATGCTAATCACAATCTTCCAAAGTGTTAAGGCTCACAGCAGCTGTGGGAATCTCCCCTAGAGCCGGTGAGCTCTCCCCTCCATTTCCACTTTTCATAATTTTCCAATTTTTCTATAATTATCAGGTATCACTCTTATGATGACTTAAAGTTTTATAAAGTCATCTTGAATTTACATATTGCCTTTCCCTACAAACACAGTGATGCTTATTACAAATGAATTATTTAATGTTTAGTTGTGAAGTAGTTCAAGTATAAAGAACAGAATGAAAAATAAAACTGCATCTATAACTCAAGCCTGGTGCTCTAAAACTGTTTGGCTTTTTGTTTGCCCTGAAGGAATAAAGGAGCAGAAGTTATTATATTCAGTTCCATTTTACAGATGGATTAATAAGCAAAGGGTTTAGATGACACTCCTGTGACGATACAGAATAGAAAAGGGAAGGAACTGGGATTATATTCAACACAATTCAAGTACCCATAGATGGTCTCATCTTGAGTTTTCCCATATTCTGTGATACACAAAGAGTAGCTCTCATTTTGCATTCAATATACTGCTGAAAAATGGTGAAAATTAAAGTCCTCTTGAGGTCATAGTATAAATTGACCTTGAATGAAGAACAACCTCTTGAGGTTTTTCAAATCCTCACATTCAATGATTACTTGGGAAAAGCCACTATGGCCTCTATCTCACGACTGGAAAACCTAGAACAGAAGCAAAGCACATGGCTTCCTCCAGAAGTGTGTCAAGCCTGCATTTCAAGTAGGTGACTTGTAGGCCTGTTAGACCTTTGCTGCTTCCTTGGTGTTTAGTTATATATAAAAGAACATTTTCACTCCTAGATTTTGAATTTCAGGTACTAATATTCCCTCAAATGAATTAAAGGACAAAAGGAAGACTCTTCATGGGCGATCTATCCTCTCTTTCTGTGATCTTTTATTCTTTATCAAGAGGCAAGGGTCAGTTTCTGAGATGCTTATCTGGGTATCTTGTCACCTGGTTTGAGGTATTAAGTTAAGACAACCTCCAAGAGTGTAAGAGAAACTTGGTGAGAAGTGGTAAGAGCAGCTCTTTTGACCTGTACAGTTCCCCTCGGTGGGGATGTATTAACTCTAGCTAAACACATTAGTGCCACCTATTGGAAAAATATATTTTAATAAAGTTGCAGGCTTAAAGTTGTACTACTGGAAAATGTCTCCCTCGATGGCAATTTCCCTGCCAAAGAAAAACAAAGTGAAGCCAGCTCACTGAAGGAACGGTAGGTGAGCTCTAGGTATTTTGTTTGGTGGGGGGAGGAAGCTTTCATTTTTAACTGGATACAAAGAAAATATGAAATAATAATGAAATCTGAGACCCACAAACACCATAGTTCGGGAAAGAGCTTTGCTGCAAGTTGTCACATGGCCACCTCTAATGGGGGCTGAGTTTCCTGGGGTGTAAGCATAGCAGGCTATTCTCATGAGCTGGGGGCTTTCTTTTTTGAGCTCTGTTACAAAAGGACCCAGAATTCTGGACAAGAGGCAGGGATGACCACGGGGGACCTGATCTATTGTATCTTTTCAAAGAAAGGAAAAAGCACCACCCTCCCCTTGTTAATTAAGAACAGAAATTACTTGGTCATAAATTACAAAATAGCCCTTCTCACCCTCCTCCCTACTCTCCCCTACCACCAAAGTACTTTTAACACAACAGCATGAAATCTGTAGGAACACGCTTTCTGGGGAAAAATGGTACAAAGAAGGTAAGCAACAAATAGGACAATATGTATGTATCATCTGCTGTGTGTAAATTCAAAGAAAAAGAAGAGGAGACGAAGGGGAGGAAAGCGGGGCGGTGGGGGGAGACGGGGTAGGAGGAGAATAATTCTGGCAAAGGGCTTAATCATTTCCCTGAAATAAATCAGAAACGAAACAAACCACAAAACCGACAATCTATTAATGGAAGTTTAGGGTAGGGAGACGGATTTTGCTTTCCGGTTTATGTTTCTGTACTTAAAATTTTTTCTGGTCATATATACCTAATTATTTGTTTTAATTCAAGAAAAAGAAAAAAAAAAAGGCATGGCAAAGCTAATCTATGCCATGAGAAGTCCAGATCAAGCTTGGGCTTGGAGGTGGGTTGTACCCTAGAAGAGGTCAAGAAGACTCTAGGAGGATGATGTTTTCCCTTGATCTGGGAGCTGGTGCCAGTAACAAAAGTGTGCTCAGTCTGAAAATTCACCGAGCTGCCTATTTCTGATTTGTATACTCTCCTACATGCGTGTGCAGCTGGAATAAAAGTTCCAAGAATTATGTCAAGAGGAATCCTTGGGTAGTAAGATTACAGAACAGTTGTTTTCTTTCTCTTTCCCTGTATTAAAAAATAAACTAATAAATGTTATAAAAACCAATGAAAAGCGACTCAATTTTGAAATTTTGTCTCCCAAATTTATGTTTCAAATACATCTGTTTACACATCGTTGTGGTCAACAGAGTGAGAAAAAACTCGCTGTCATCCGTGCTGAGAGTTTCCTTCACCCGAGTCGGGGTGGGGGTCTCCTCTGCAGCCTTGCTTGTTCAGCCTGGTCTCAGTGTCCTGGCAGGGAGACACGGCAGGGCCCTTGGCCCACAGGCCGAGGTTTTCAATAACCAGTGCAAAAGCTCCTGTGTTCTTTCATGCGAGGCTGTTCAGCGGCCGGGAGGCCCAGCATACACACTCTGAATCAGGCAAACTCCTCTCTCCCTCCCTGGCAAGGGCACCTCAATCGCTCCCGGTCTGCAGCAATCCACCAGTTCAGATTACCTGTTTACCAGCGAACATTTGATGGGCTTGCAGATATCCTGGCAGATAAGTTTTCAAATGACTATGCCTACCATGCCCTTTATTTGGAAGAGCCACTGTATACCCCTGCAGCTGGCGAACAAGTGTGCTGTATTTCCTATCAGCTTCTGATAAGGATGGGGAACACTGAAGACCCAGGTAGGGTTACAAGGGAAACGTTTGTGTGTGCTTGACAAACGTCACGCTACCACCCGACGTTTTACATTCAGGGTATTATCAGTTGTGCTAAATGCACAGGTTAGAACTTTAATCTTGTTCCACTAAGATGGCAGATAAAGTTGAAGTGAAACCAGTAAGGGGTTTTTTCTATCACTCCACAGAAAAGAGTCTTAGGCGCTGAATGCTTTGCTTTTGTAATTTTACACTAGGTTATCCTTTTCTTTTAAAAAGCACATGATTTAACTCTCACATGTGTTCTTACGGATGGCAACGGGCATTCCAAAGTGGATTTATAGATTTATTTATCTTAAAACTTGGGGCAGGATAGAAAAGAAATCTAGAATTTAAGAACAATGATATGTTTCTTGGTATAATGTCCTAATTTTTCACTATGTGGAAAATGGACTTCAATAACAAAAAGGAGTTAGCAGTATTTGCTGTAACAGTGGTGATTTTAGCAGCTGTCATTTGTCAAATACCTACTATGTGCCATGCGCTGAAGTCCAGCTTTAATATGAACTGAGGCATTTCATTTCTATCACACATCACTCCTACTATACAAGAGAGGAAATATGTCTCGAGGTGTCTGAAAACACGTCCCAGGACACATAGGTGGGATGTAAGTTGCAGAGGTGGGGCTTGCCCTCAGATCTTTTTTTTTTCTGAAGGCCTCTCTTTCCCACTTTCTTTCTTCCTATGTTATGCTAATCTATTGCTACTGCCCTTGTCACTTGTGGAAGATTTACAGCTCAACGATTTGGGGCTATCCATTGGCTTCTTCGGGTAATAATACTCAGGGAAAACACAGAAACCGACCCCTTCACAAGCAACTCTAGGAGGCTGGCAGCTTAGGAGACAAAATCTTTTAACTTTGAAGGAGTCTTGGTAGGTTTGAGATGGTTACATCATTCTAGATTCTTCTGGGCAGAAAAAGACTGAAGAATGGGTTCTAATAAAGTTGAGCCTGGTGGTCTTCGTGGTGATGGTGGTGGGGTGATTTTATGGAATACAGCTCTCTTGGCTGAGATTGCAAGAGCTGGATCGAGCCATGTCAGAGATGCTTGGGAAACCGTATGGTAAGGAAATTCCTATTTTAGGGGTTTTGGAGGTGATGATTGAGGTGGCAGCCTACTTTATTTGCTTCTTAAAGAGCCAATCTAAAAGCACACAACCCAGGGCCAACTATCTTCTCGATTTATAGGTACACAAGCACTGGCTATCTAAAGTGAATAGAAGTGTATATAATTTAGAAATGGTGTGTTTTCAGGTTTGCGATCATTTTTGATAGAGGTCGGCTCCCTGAGATACCAGCAAATGAAAAGGAGAAATGGGAAAACAAATATTCATTCCACTTAATCAATTCTTGGGGAATGGGACTTGTGTGTATACATACTTTACAGTAGTTTCGTCTTTGCTTGGCTTGGCATCCAACCCAGTGGTGGTATAAACTTTAAGGTCAAGGGCTAATTTGGTTCCAGAAGTTGCCATAAGAATCCTGCTGCCCACAGAAAGATGACAGTTTTGAACAGTGGATTCCCCAACGCCAGAGGTCAGATGAGGCGGACTTTACCAAGTTTACATAACAAAGAGCAATTCTGTTAACTAAAATGATTAATTCCTGTCAGCACACATCAAACAAAACTGTTACAAAACATTATTGTCTGGGTTCACATTGCATAGTAAGGGTTTTTCACAAGTTCCATTTCCAATAACTCTTTTGAAAAAGCCAGAATTTTTTTTTTTTTTTGAGGGGGTGGTGGTGAACAGACATCAATTTCCAGAGGAATCCATGAATGGGGCTGAGTAGGCTGCCGTCTTAAGTGCGAGACATGTCACAGTGATGTGGCAGGAAAAACACAACAGCCCTTCTGAGGAAAGGGGGCCTTCCAGGGATCAGGGATTGAGGAAAAATGCACCGCAGTACAAAGCCTGGATTGTCCCTCTCCTCACAGACAATGGGGTATTTAAAAGGCTCACGGCATCAGAATTCCAACTTACTCCTTTAAGGCATTTTCAAGTCTTATGTCTCACAGCTGACAGTAAAAGTGAAGAGAGAAAGCCTGTTTTTGTGAGCTCTTTTGCAATGAGGGAGGCAGCTGGATTTGAAGATGCCGTTCCTCTGCCAGCATGGTGATTCTTGAAAGGCCTAACAATTTAATGAGCCCGTTTTCTGCTTCTTAGAAAGTAGTGACAGGGGTAAGGGAAAAGCACTAAATCCCCACACTGAAAGGTCTTGGTGTGAGTACCGATTCTGCCAGTTCTTTGGGTGACCTTAAGCATGACCCTCAAACCTTCCTCATTTGTAAAGAACAGTAAACTGTCCCCTGAGCCCATTTCTCTGGGTTGCTGTGAAAAACAAAAGCAATAATGTATGCAAAGGTAGTTTATCACCAAGAGTTTCAGAAACAGAAATGACCATTAGGGTTAACATTCCTGTATGGACAATGCTCTCCCCTGAAAAAGACTTCGGGGAGGGGGTTTTCAACAAGTAAGTTAGGACCTTTTTCCTTTGATTAATCCTCTTCTTAGGCTATTGAATCTCTTAGCTTCCTAGTCATTTGGTTAAATTATCTGCTCCAAAGTGACTGTAATAATACCGAACCTCAGGGTGGGGAGACCCATCATTTCTAACCAGATCCTTAAATTACCCTCATTTCCAAAGCTAGGACATCTTATACTGATATGCTCTCACTTTTCTTCCTCTTTGGCCAACTCAGTAAAAGTGAATCGTCAAGACCAGTGTAAGTTTCTACACAAAAATGAACTGTATTGGCCTTGGCACCAAGGGACTAAGACCTCAGTTGCAAAAATTAAATTCAAAAAGCTGGAAGAAAAATGCCATATTAACATTTAAAAGCTGCAGTTTTCTCTAGATGCCAGAGTACACACGGCCAGTTATAGGACAAGCAAAGCAAACAGCGCATTAAATTTGGGTGCACATTGCATATGTGTGGTATGAATTCACATTTACAGAGCTTTGTCAGGGCAAGGAGCACACATTACAGTGGGGGCAGGTGCTAACAGATAGGAGTCCTTCATGACTTGTTTTCCTTCCTCTTTTTTCTTTGGCCAGTCATCTTCAAGACTCAAGTGGATATTCCACACCCGACCCCACACTTATTTCTGGCAGAAATGTGCCACCCTCACAGAGACCATAAATGGGAAAGTTGAGTTTTCGATCTAGGATTTCTAGAACGCATTACGGCAGATGCCTGGGAAAGCTTGGGAACACTGTTCAATGTCCTTGCTCCTGCAGAAATGATCCTGGGGAGTCACCTTGGTCAGCATTAGGAAGGGAAATGATCTCTAAGGCCCGAAAGGTAGATATGTCCCTTTCTAAGAAGGTTTGCAGGCATTTAAGACAGTCTCTCTTGGGAGGTTTTGCTGCCCACTCCAATGTTCAGGAAAGGGAGTATTACAAAATGTTTTGCTTGAGAAATTTCCAGGCCCTCGGAGTGACTTGTGGCATGAGAGGTTGGTTGGGATTCTAGTAGGTGGTAGATGCTTGTGCCCTCCCTGACCCAGTGTAGGAGGGCGAGCTTCCAACCCAGGTAACTTCTGGGCACGTGAATGGTGGAAGGTTGGCCATGAAGTGTCAGCTTTGTGACCTGCCCCTGTAGCCCCAGACTAGGATCCGCCTGATACCCCCTACACCAGGTCAATGCTCCCCCTTGTGGTGATTTCTGGAGCTGCTCTCAGAGAGGAAGCACGGGGTGGGTGTAGAGGGTTGGAATGCATGATCTGGAGATGAACGCTGGTGACCTCCAAACTGAAGAAGGGGGTGGTGACATTCCAGTTACGTGCCTGTTCCAAACAGCACATATGGCCTTCTCTAATTTTCAGTTTTTGAGACAACTCTCGAATTGGCTGCTTTCAAATTCTCTTGCTTCGGAATTCTGACCTGAATTCTCCCCACCTCACAAATATCTTTCTCGGTCACATCTCTTGTTTGGGTGAGTGGAGATGAAATGACGCACCGCCTGACTGATTACAGTGTGATGTCTGTACCAGGTGTCAGGCCAGCCAAACAGCTTGACATGTGTTTGCATGAAACCAAACTATAACCTTCCCAAACTTAACTTCTTTGTTTCATTTAATGCAGTCTTACTTACCAATGTATTTTTGAATGGTTTTTGTGTGTAGTTTAAAATACTGGGTTACAGCTCTGCAACGGGTACCTACCTCATGTTTATTTAAGAACAGACAGCAGCTTCCTTTGAAAATGAAGCCAGTTATCATGTATATCATTTATGGACCGATTCCTTCCAGTCTACATTTTGTTTGACCTTAAGCTGTGTCCGCCAGTATTCTTAACAGTTGTCCTAAGCAGCACCAAGACCTTAGCAGATGAAAGATAAAGCACGTGTTTGGTCTATGACCTTGATTACAACAATGTTTTGATGTGATGATATGGATTTACCTTGGCTCACATTTGTTTGACCATGGCCACAGATAATGTTTCAAATCAGAAGAGAATCATTTACATGGGGGAAAATATCCCCTGAGTTTGAGTCAACATGGTGGGAACCCAGCCTATAACTAGGCTTTTGGGGAAATCAAACAGTAACAAGCCCCATATAACAAACATGTAATATCACAACTAATATATATGTTACATATTCATTTAAATCAAACCAACATCATCACTAAGCGCCTACTATGTGTAGGAGGAGTCTAAGAACCTTGATAAACATTGTTTCTTATTCTATACACCACAGTTTTAACAAGTTCCAATCACTATTTGTTTTCCATTCATTCAACAATGAAAGTTCTTTCACCATGCCATGCAATCACACCTAAGTATTTGCCCTTCTCTGGGTTTAACAAAACGTTTCAGACACAGACTATCAAAGAAGGAGGACTATACAAATGTCTCCCTGTGATAACAGGACTCAGTGGCGACTAGAGCGGCTCCAAGTCTCGAGAAAGTTTCCACAGCCTCCCAGTGCCGTCCTGCCACGTGATTGCAGGAACTTGAAGTGGCTCCAAAGACTGAGACCAAGGTGACTGTCCTCACCCTTCCAGCAAGAGTCCATGCAGGGCCTCTGTGCCATTAACACAGGGGCAGGGGCTTTATGACCATCTCCTCTCCATTGCCCTTTAGGCCAGTCCCTTTGTATTATGAACGAGGACATGAGGACCAGAATCAAGTGACTTGTTCAAGGTCACTGTTAGTCTATCTCTGTGCCAGGACTGGAGCCCCAGTCTGAGGGCACCCATTTTTATGCTCTTTTCTTTCGCTTAATCTAAAGCACCTTCATCTTTTTGATTTCTGAATGAACGGTGTCCTCTGTCACCTCTGAGCTTTTGCAGACAAGCTGTTCTATCTGCAGGTCCACAATCTTCCTGTATACCCGTGGACCCTCACTTTTGACAAGTGACTGGTTTATTCCTAAGATCTTAGTTAAAACATCACTTCCTCTAGAATACTCTTCCAGACCCTCTGAGACTGAGTTAGGTGTCACTCTCATGTGTTCTCCTGCTATCTGTACTGAAGCCAATTCCAGCATTTCTCACCCTATAGCGCAATTATCAGGATCTCCCGCAGGCTGCAGGCTGAGTGATGACAGGGACCCATCATGCCATGTTGCATCCCTGATGTTGAGTGCAGTGCCTGGGGCGCAGTAACTGTATTTTGATTGGATAAATGAATGAAAGAACAAGCATTCTCTCTTCACAGAGTGAGGGCTGAGGGAAGAATGCTACTGATGGGTAGGGACCCACCTTGGACAGGTAGAGACTTGGTAGAAAAGGAGATGAGTCTGTGAAGTCTAGATCCCAAAGGAGTCTTCCTCTGTGGTTATTCTCCTTTGAACCTTAGAATATCTACTCTTCCAATTTTAATGATTTGGAATTTCTAGAGAGGCTTACAACAAAGCCATGAGGAATTTAGGAAGGACATGGCTAAGAAGACCCCACCCACCATTGCTCTCGGGCTCTGCTGGAGAACTCTTCCCAGAAGAGGCCCATCAAGGGCCTTCTCAGAGGCTCCCTTGGGATCAGGCAGGAGCTGGGCCTTTTACCTGCCAGTGCACCTGGTTAATGCCTACCTTTTTAAAAAATTCCTTGCAGATGCTGCCAAGGGTGATTCTTATTCCAAGTCACTGCTGTGATGCAGCTCACACAGGAAGGGAAGAGGGATGGGATATTCTTGTACTAAATAACCCAGGTGTCTACAGGGTTCCCAGGGCGGGCAGCTTAGAGGCTTAGCAGAGGCATGGATTTCCTAGGGTACTTCTTGGGGCCAGCTGGTTGGCACTGCAGCCCCAAGCAGCTGATGTGGCAGAATTCTGGCCTTGACGTTGGAGAGGAGGTGTTTCCCACTGTGCCTGAAGCAGGTACCTTGTTCTGGAGATCAAAACTCGGCTTTTATATCTGCAGAGCAATAAGGCTCTGGACATTTTAACACTGGCTATCACATACTCCATGAGGGTCCTCCTCAAAGGCCAGAGCACACCTTCAAATTCCAGGACTAAGGCAACATGCACTAGAATAGGACGGTGACTTAGTACTATGGTTTCGGAAAAACTCAATTGTTCCTCCCCTAAGTGACTTCCCATATTTCTCTTCTAGCATGTTTTCTCACCTATAAAAGGACATATTTGAATGAAATCACCTTCAAAGTCCATTTTACTTCTAAATTTCTTTGATTTTACCATCAGAGCCCCTAGTTCCTCTCAGAAGATTTCCTGTAAAATGCTAGTTGCCCCAACTAAACAAAAACAAAATAAATGGGGCTTCCCTGGTGGCGCAGTGGTTGAGAGTCTGCCTGCCGATGCAGGGGACACGGGTTCGTGCCCCGGGCCGAGAAGATCCCACATGCCGCGAAGCGGCTGGGCCCGTGAGCCATGGCCGCTGAGCCTGCGCGTCCGGAGCCTGTGCTCCGCAATGGGAGAGGCCACAACAGTGAGAGGCCCGTGTACCGCAAAAAAGAAAAACAAACAAAAACAAAATAAATGAACCAACAAAACCAAACAAAAACAAACAAGTAGCTACAGAGAACAGAGTAGTGGTTACCAGAGGGGAAGACGCAAGCGAGAGAGCAAACTGGGTAAAGGGGGTCAAGTGTATGGTAACGGTTGGAAATTAAATTTTCGGTGCTGAGCACAGTGTAGGGTACACAGAAGTAGAAACAAAATGATGCACACATGAAACTTATATCCTAAGTCAATATTATCTCAATTTTAAAAATTAAAAAAAATAAAATGCTAGTCCCCGACCTGTGTGGACATGCCCAAGACTTCCCGGAGAAGGAGGTCCTGAAAGCCCAAACTTACTGGCTACAGAGGTCTTGTCATCATAGAGACAACTTCCTGTCTTGCAGTACAAACCACTCAGCCTGTGGCCCTCACCTGAGGACCTCCAGCTTCCCGCAAAGTCCTCCCCACAAGCTTTCGAGGGAATGCTTTCATCCCCATGGTCTGAGTAGCTTCAAGCACTAGTCTTTGCTCCGCTGAGCAGAAAGGTGGCGACAGGTGGTGGCCCCTCTGCCTCTGGGACCCACGGAGAGCGTGGCCTGCCTCACAGTTCCCTGCTGAGACCACACTGGACCCTCCCTCTGTCCACGCACCAAAGCAGTGCTAGAGGCTGGGGGAAGGAGAGAAAAACTTTTCTCATTCGTGAGGCTCTGTTAGCATTTACAGGTATTCATGTGACCCAAATTTAGGGGAGAAGCACTTTCAGAATTTACTCACAGCCCGTCTCTCTGAGACCTGGATGTGCACTCAGAGGGCTCCTCCAGGACGTCACTGGAGGTAAGGTCAAATCGCCCTACCCAGGATCTTCTCAACCCTCTGCACCTGGGTTTGTGTTTCAGTCGGCTGTATCGCTTTCCTTTTTACTTTGAGAGGATTCCTCCTGAAGGAAGCTGAAAAGCCCAGATTCAAAGAAAACGGAGGGGCTCCTTCCTGAGTTTGTCTACCTCCACCCTGGGTGGATCCCAACAGTGGACCCGGGCATGACCCAGGCTTAAGGGAGGGCTCGCTTGCATACAGGCTCTGTGCTCATTTCTCTACTCTGGATTGTTTTTCTTCTTTGTCCTGTTCTTCTGATAAATCCCTTATTCTGTATAGTGGTTTTCCTTTAGTGACTGACAGACCAAGAATGTGTTTTATTCATTTGGGCAGAAGCCTCAGTGGGGTGCCCGCACACAGTATTCTATGGACGTTTGGAGAAGATCTTGACATTGTCCCTGCCCTACAGCAACAAGGGTTTGGAATATGGGCCATGGGTTTCAGGAGGCTTGCCGGTCCTGAATGAGAGGGTGGGGAAGTGGATAGGTATGATTTGGTGGGTCAATCTCAGAGATGCTCTGTACTAAGGAGCTTTTACATGTGGTCATTACTGAGCTTTCTGCCTAATTCACTCTTCCAACAAGTATTCATCAATCGCCCACTGTGTATCCTTCTGAACTGCATTATTATTCTAGGCACCGGGGACGGTGGTGAATAAGATGTGCTGACAAAAACTGGAAACCCAGTGGGGTGTTGGTAAGGGAAGGTCTTGCTATTGGACCACAGAGTAGCTTGACCATTTAGGAAAAAATTATTTTACACTGAAATGTTGAAAGATTCTCAATGTGTGGTATTTCACAACTCAGCCATTCTAGAACTGCAAATATGGGGCCTTGGAAGGTATTGCCCTAGGCGACCACAGATTACAGGGAGCACATTAGACAGAAATCTCTGATTTATGAGATGGGTGAGATAACATCTTTTAGGAAAGGAGACTGGGAAATCACCTCTGTTGGGGATCTTTAAAGAGAGATTTTTTATTTTTTATTTTTATTTTATTTTATTTTTTTGCGGTACGCGGGCTCTCACTGTTGTGGCCTCTCCCGTTGCGGAGCACAGGCTCCGGACGCGCAGGCTCAGCGGCCATGGCTCACAGGCCCAGCCGCTCCGCGGCATGTGGGATCCTCCCGGACCGGGGCACGAACCGGTGTCCCCTGCATCGGCAGGCGGACTCTCAACCACTGCGCCACCAGGGAAGCCCTAGCTATCAGTCTAGAAGCACCGAGCTGACTTCTTGTTCTGCTTATGCCAGGCTGTGTTGGCATATGACCAGCAGGGTAGGGGCTCTGAGTCTGCTTTTTGGCGGTGGCAATGGGGGTGGTCTTAAGTTTCCTGCCACTGATGACCCACGGCCTGGATGAGGGTGAAGGGTAAACTTATCTAACCGACAGGTCCAAGAATTCAATGGAACCCCAGAGCACTGACTGAACAGATACGTTCAGGATGGCTTATTCCAAGCTCAAGGGTGCCTGTTCTGAGGAACTGCTCGAGAACTGATAGAAGTGATTTAAAGTAAGAGAGGGGGGAGGGCTGGAGGACAAGTAAGTTCGAAAAATGCTTTGCTGATCAAAGTCAACCAAGTTTCTTTCCCGCAGGACTCCTCAGTCTTTAATGTGAAAATGTACCTTTTGAAGCACTGGGGTGGGGGCCAGGAGGGAGAGCCTGGAGCAATTTGCAAATATATTTGGAAAAATGCAACCCTTCCCTAGAGGCACATCATATGGGGCCAGTGTTCTTGGAAGATGCTTTGGAAAGCACTGGCTTAGGAAGACACTGTCATCAAGCTCGAGCTATAATTTAGAGCAAAATTAAGGGAGCTATTTCTCTTTTTCTCCTTTTACTGAGACGTGCATTTTAATATGAAGAAACATTTTCTTCAGCACTTTAATATTTTCAAAACTGCTATGCTACCCATTAGAGAAAATATCTCAAGTAAAGCAAAACAGAAATTTAAAAAATAAATAAAATTAAAAACCACCTCCCCGCCTTAGTCCCTTATATTTAAAAAATACATGTTCTTATTAGGCTTCCTAGGGGTCAAGAAAAACCTTAATTTTTTTTTTTTTGTCTTTTGAAAAATATTTACCATTTGTAGTATAGGGAATTTTTTTAAAGTTAGATATAAAGGTCTCTCTCTCTATTTACAGCTATTTATCCCTCTATCTATGTATCTATTGATCCATTATATTTATATAGTCCATAAGTTAAAAATATACAACCCTAAAAAAGAACAACAAATAAAATATAATCTTTGTGAAGACCCGTGGACACCTGAAATATTTAAAGGAAAATTTTTAAAAAGGAAGAAATATAGTATAAATCAATCTATTTATTATATAACTGTGGTTTTACCATGTTTGAACCATAATTATAAATATATTACTAAAGATTTGGCTTGGTAGGACTGCAGCAATTTCAAAACCAGCTGGAAGGCTGGATTAAAATGTCATTTCCTGGGTCCCAGGCCCAGAGATCTGATTCAGTGGGCCTGGTGGGGGGCCTGGGAACCTGCATCTTTAACAAGCTCCCCAGTAGTTCAGATGAATGGATGCCACTTTGAGAGAAATTAGGTTAGAGGTTAAGAAACAATACGGGGTATGGGAAACGTGATTGAGGCTATGTAATGTACTCTACTGTATGCAAATTTAAAGTGGCCAGTATAATTTTGAAACAACATTCAAAAAATATGCTTTATTATAAAATGTTTCTAGGCAGCTGGGGTTTTGTGATGGGCATTATGGAATAAATGGATATGGTGGGATAAACGGTCTGACCATATTTTTTTCTATGACTCTCCTTTGATAACAGAGGATGTGTTTTGTATGTCCCAAGTTTATCTGCTTGGGGAGAAAAAGACATGGGTCAGTATTTGCAATTTCAGGAACATTTTACATCGGCTTCATTGTGTTGAGTTTATGGTATATAAGGTTACAAAGCATTTTCTTCCATAAACACAGTTTATAGGGCAGATTAGCTTGGCCCTTCTGACAGATTAGATAGGTTTTCATTTTAGCCTTTGATGAAATGCAGCAAGAGCACAAGGGATGTAGTTTTTAAAATGTCATCGTAATAAAAGGTTCTGGGATTAGCCCCTGACTCTGCCAGCTACCACGCGAAAGTGAACGAGTCGGTGGGGCATTACCAGCTACCAATAAGACACGCTTGCGCACAACAGGAAAAGAGGGGGGTGAGGACGGTCATTGCTGCCTCGTATGAAGAAATCACATCATCAACCAAAGATGGACATACTTGTGCGAACTCTGAGAATATTCACCACCCAGAGTGAATCTTAGGTTTCCTTACTTTAAAAAAATGCTATAAAAGCAGCTTCTTTTCACTCCAACAGTTATACATCTTTGCTTTTCTCTCCACCTAAAACTGGGGTTCTTAAATTTTAAGGGGCCATTAACTCCATTATATGACTGTATTTGAGCAAGTTTAGATGTTTTCCTAATATCTATTTGGTTAGTGAGAGGAGAAGGACACATCGTATCATCTGTGGCTGCCACAGTTTCCCTGGTGTTTTGTACAAAATATAAACCCAAATTAATCCCTACAACAGCCAGTTCTCTGGATGAGGAAACTGAGGCACAGAGAGGTTAAGTAAGTTGCCCAATGTCACACAGCTAGTAAATGATGGAAGTAGATGCAAACTCAGGTAGCCAGGCTCGAGAGTTATTCCTCTTAAACTGCTATTCTACACTCTCCCTTATAATATTAACAATATGCTTAGACTCAAAGAACTTCAAAGAGATTGGACTGGATGGGTGAGATGATAAGAATCGAGATCTAACAGGAGTAAATAAGGGTTCAGTGGAATTATTAATAAGTACACACCCTTTAACTTCCAGCATGCCTATCCTCTATTTCTCCTTCAACATATCGCCTTGATAGCCTGAGCCCTAATAACTCTTGGAAGGGGAAATGATAGTGGAGATAATGAAGAACAACAAAACAAGAGTAGCAGAAATACTAATGGTGCTAGGAATGCTAACGTGTTGTGTATTTGCTATCTGAGCACCTCTACGTACACTTCACACAGAACATTTCACATACGTCATCTCCTTTAATCTCCTCAACAAACCCATTTTTCAAATGAAGGAACTAAAGCTTAGAGGTGCTGTAATGGACTCAAATTCTCATCATTAATAAGTAGCAGAGCCTGAATTTACCTAGGGGGAAGGATGTTCTTCAGTAAGGTGACTCCCTGAATCTCTTGTTGAGAGGCCCTGAATCTGTACTCAGAACACCACAGACAGCTTGTTTTGCAGCTCACTGCTTGCTTCAGTGTAACAGTTGTTCATACTATTTGCCAAGTATTTTCAGGTTTCCACCTTCCGAGCACTTAGAAGGATTTCACTGATTCCCCCGTCCCTCTCCTCTGCCTACCTGCCACTGGCACAACACTGTCAATCAGACTACAGACTATTTCATTTCCTCCAGTTTTCACAAGCACTCATGAGTGTGTGCTGGAGGTGGTGGTGGTGGGGGCTTGTCTCTGTCACCTGAGCCCATGGGTAGCATATCTGGTCACTTTAGGATTTGGTGGTTGTTACCACAGCAGAGCTTACCCTACCCTGACTCATTCATGTAATCTCCCCTTCATTTAGGTGCAACCTCAAAGGTTACTTGATTCCTGGAAAATACTCCTTTGCCAGAAGCCATGGACAAAAATGTTTCCACTGGTCATTTGGAGATCAGAGGTGATTCTGGGTTTTGTGGGTGAGGTGGGATCAGGGGGGCGGGGGGGGGGAGTGTCACATCTATACATTTTCTTTGCTTTTACCTTTTTAGACAATACTTTGTTACTTGAATCAGGTTGGAGAAGTCAGGCCTCCTGAGGAGTGAAGGCCCAGGACATTTGGCAGTGACAAGCCTGATAATGTGAGAAGAGAGGTGACCGAAGGATCATGGAAGAGCTTAGTATGTATAGGGTGGGAAAAAAAAGATTTTATTACCAATGCTCTCGCATCAACTGAACAAACATGCTGATGTTATTTCACGTCCCATCCACACAGCCTGGCAAAATATGATGAAAGCATGATAAGTGAGGAAAGATTTGTGCTTTCCCAGAATTACCATTTTTCTCTCCAATACTGTAATTTTTTGTGGCAAGTGTTCAAATAGCCAATCTACTTTGGAAATTACTTTTTTCCCCTTTTGCCTTAGGGAACTGTTGTCTCAGATTATTTTGATCAACTCTTGAGCCATAGTCTTAGGACTGAGAAACAACCACTTTGCAGATGTTGTTCTAGAAAATTTAAGTCTGAATAAGTGGAAAAAAATTGGTTAAGAGTCTGAAGACATATTTAAATTTCCATGGACTGAGGAGCTGTGTTGTTTGAATTCTTTTTTTTTTTTTCTTTTTTTATTTTTGGCTGCATTGGGTCTTCGTTGCTGCACGCAGGCTTTCTCTAGTTGCGGCGAGTGGGGGCTACTCTTCTTTGCGGTGCACGGGCTTCTCACTGCGGTGGCTTCTCTTGTTGTGGAGCACGGGCTCTAGGTGCGCGGGCTTCAGTAGTTGCGGTGCGCGGGCTCAGTAGTTGTGGCTCGTGGGCTCTAGAGCACAGGCTCAGTAGTTGTGGTGCATGGGCTTAGTTGCTCTGTGACTTGTGGGATCTTCCCGGATCAGGGATCAAACCCGTGATCCCTGCATTGACAGGGAGGTTCTTAACCACTGTGCCACCAGGGAAGTCCTGTTTGAATTCTTTAATGCTTGCTTTATATAGTCTTTTAATTGTAATTTTACTTTGAGATAATTGAAGATTCACATTTGGTTTCAACAAATAAAACAGAGAAGCTAATTCCATGTACCTTTTACCTGATTTCCAGCAGTGTTAACATTTTGCAAAACTATAGTTTAATAGGGGAATTCCCTAGTGGTCCAGTGCTTAGGACTCCACACTTCCACAGGTTCGATCCCTGGTCGGGGAACTAAGATCCCGTGGGCGGCACAGTGTGGCCAAACAAAACAAAAACAACAAGAAAACCCTGATCTTTAAAAACAAAACCAAAAAACCTATGGTTTAACAACACAACCAGGACATTAACATAGAGACAATCTGCCAATCATATTCAGATTTCTCCAGTTTCACTTGGACTTGGGTCTGTATGTGTATATTTAGTTCTATACAATTTTACGACCTGTGTAGGCTCCTGTCTCCACCACCACGGTCAAGACACTAAACAGTTTCATCACCACAAGGATCACATGAGTCGCCCTTTAATAATTACACTCAACTTCCTCCCACCTCCTTCCCTTCTTCCCATGGCTCCTAATCCCCCTAGCAACCGCTAACATATTGTCAGTTTTTAAACTGCTGTTACTCAGAAATTTTATATAAATGGAATCATCAATGTGAAATCTTTTGGGACTTTGGGATGCTGGTAGATGTCATCTGTACAAAGAGAAGAAAATGTATCATGGGAATAAACACACGTTCAAATGAGTGTTTGGAGAGAAAAAAGAATCTGGTAGCAGGAAAACAACTGATAAAGGGCTCATTACCTGGAAACTATGGCCTTGGATCCATCACATTCATTATTTGGGAAGGAAAATAGGTTCCAATGAAGCAGGAAAAGAAGACAGTCCCTGTGAAGCATTTAAATTGCTCTGGATTTTGGGGGTGTACGTTTGCTGAGAGTCTAGTTAACCTATTCAAGTTTGTATTTCAATATACTGTCTCCTAAACTAGGTTTTCAAGATTGTTAAAGGATATCTTATTAGATTAAGGTCTAAAAAAATCAAATTTGTGATGTAATATAATCCTTACTATACATTCTATGAAAAGGTAAACACATATATACTTATATAAGGCACATCTAAATGATTTTAATACTTCTGAGCTACACTAGTAGTGAAGTTATATAAAATATGTGAAAATATACAAAATATGCTACACTAGTAGTGAAGTTATATAAAAAATGTGAAGGTTAATCTAACAATCCCTCAATTTAGAAGGCTATTTAAAATTGTCAGTCTGACTCCTAGTCACCCGCTATACCTTTCCATTCTTTCTCAATGTGAAGACTGCCCTCTAGTGTTCTATTTTTTAAGAATTAGTAGACTAAGTGATTGTGAGTGGGTATTTGGATGCAAATTGCTTTGGCTATCAGTTCCACAGATACTGTTACACACCTATCCCATTCTAAGCCCTGATTAGGAAGGTTTGCCTTATTACAGAACTGCTTCAAACCATCACAGCTATTTCCAATGACCTCTAGATACACATTATCAAACTGAAAGCCAATACTATGGAACTAAGAGTGTAAAACAAGAGCTGGTATATCATTAAGTCAAATTCAAAGGAAAATCTGCACCAGTCTGCTCATATGTTTAAAAGTTACTTCCTGGGGCTTCCCTGGTGGCGCAGTGGTTGAGAGTCTGCCTGCCAATGCAGGGGACACGGGTTCGTGCCCCGGTCTGGGAAGATCCCACATGCCGCGGAGCGGCTGGGCCCTTGAGCCATGGCCGCTGAGCCTGCACGTCTGGAGCCTGTGCTCCGCAACGGGAGAGGCCACAGCAGTGAGAGGCCCTCGTACCGCAAAAAAAAAAAAAAAAAAAGTTACTTCCTGAAATGTGAAATGTTTACTCTTAAAAACCGTTCTATTCTGAGATCAGTTCCTAAAAAAAAAGACTTGCCTAAAAAAAAAGATATCACTTCTAAAAGATACCAAACATTTAGTATCACGATGGCAATTTGTCATGAAAATGATCTAATGAGGTTTTAAAATATTTTATTAGAGAAAATTTCAAACATTCACAGGGGTAGAGAGAATGGTGTCCTAAACCTCTATGTGCCCATGGCTCTGCTTTAGCCATTACTGAAATTCTGCCTATCAAATTGCATCTGTACTTCCCTCTCTACTCCCAATCCCTTCATTTCAAATGATATTTTAATCAGTTTAATAAATTGTCATATTTTGAATATAAAAACCCATCTTTCAGTGCTTAAGACCTTCTTTAAAACAGTATTCAATGTACTGAACTCTATTTGCCTGAGGAGAGAAAAATGAAGTTTCAGCACAGTTGAGGGTAGTAAAAGTAAGGTACTGTAAAGGTATTATAAAAGTTAGCTTTTAGCTAATGTTTAACTACCACTAAGGCAAGAATGGTTATCAAAAGAAAGACGAGAGAGAGCGAGGTATATGGAAAGATGGAGAGAGGGAAGAAGTAGGAGGAGAGAATGAAGGAGGTCTTAAAGAACGAAATGAAAAGTTTAAGTCTCTCACAGACACCTCCTCCAAGAAGCCTTCCCTAATGGAAACAATTAACCACTGTTGCCTCCACTTACTTTTTCTTATTCCATTTTGCCTCCTTTTAAATAAAATGCTGCCAAGATCTGCTTTCCCAAGTAGTTACATGCTTGTTGAAGGCTAGAATTACATATTTGTGTATTGCCTTATCTTCCCCTGGATAATTCCAACAGACTTTTAAGAAGTCTCCCTACATCTATTCTTGACCCTTACTATTTTTCAGACAGCAATCAGGGTGACCTTAAGACCTGACTTGGATCCCATTGCTCCTTTATTCAAACCCCTATAAAGGCTTCCCATTTCACTCAGAATGAAACTGAAGTCCTTACTGTGGCCTCAAGCATTCCAGGTATCCTCTGCCACAGGGCCTTCACACAGCCTGTTTCCCGTGCCAGGAATGTTCTGCCCGGAAATGTCCACTTGGCCAATTCACTCGTCATTTTCCAGTTATATAGTCTCTTCCACTCCCCTACTCCAGCACCTCTCACCCCTCCCTTACTCCACTCTACTTTTCTCCACAGCAAGTATCATCAAACGGCTCTGTCTGCCCTGTTGGCATGGAAGCTCCCTGTACAGGACGTGTCTTCATTGCCTTGCGTAGAGCTTGTCACCTAACAGATACTCCAGAAGTAACTGGAGGATGGATATTGAATGAATCCTGTCGCACACAGTGTGTTGAAGGCATACTTAGTAAATGTTTGGGGAATGAGCCAGTGCATGAATTTGGACCCAAACCTGTTCTGAAAAACCAAAATGCATGAGAAAGCAGGGGAGAAATAGTCAAAACGTGAGACCAACTAGTAAGTACATTTTCAAACACAGAGCAATGTAGCGGCTCTATTAAGCGTGAAAACTTTAGCTGTGAACCTAGAGGATGAATTCTGAGAAATCAAGTGAAATGTTCTGTCTAGCTCTGTTTCAGAACCAGCTTCTGATCCTGAAAGTTGCATTCTACAATTTTCCTTAAACATCTGGCTCTGGTACAAATCTTTTGAAAAGAGAAGTTAGCAACCCCCATCCACCCCAACCTGGCATACTCAATACTGGGCGTTTCAAAGCAGCCTTCTCCCTTACTAGATGCTTTCTTTCCCATTGTTTCTCGTGTTAAGCGACAACATACACCCTTTTGCAAAAAAAAGTTTTATCTCGATCACCATGCAGCAGTTTTCCTGGGAACAAAAATAATAAGTGTAGAAGGGAAAAGCACAAAGGCCCTTCTTAAGTGGGTGGTCAATATCACTTTAATTCTTGGTTGTAATCCTCACAAACCCAAAGCCCTGTGAACTATTAAATTACTCTGGGGATTTCCTCTGGGCTCCCTGCCCCAGCTGGTCTCAGGATGTTCTCGGCAACAGGCAGCTTGGGTAATGTTCTCTGAACACCTGTCACCTGCTTTGTGCAATAATCTAAATAGAATGTGAATACAAAGGCCTATTATCAATTATGCAACGATCCGTTTGGCCCAGGCTGCATGTCTGTGTGGCCTCCTTCAGAGCGTGTTGAACACTCCCTGAGCAGGCACATAAAAACGCAGCAGACAAGAAAGGGCATGAAGAGCTGGTTGGTAACTCTGTGCTTTCAGGTTTGGTTAAATGAGTGTGGACACATGGAGGTGATCAGTGTGTGGAGGCAGATGTTTGAGTGATGCCAAAGGCAGGGGATCTGGGTACGGCGTGTGTTAGCCAAGCTCTTGAGAGAGAGAGACAGAGACAGAGACAGAGAGACAGACAGAGAGAGAGGGAGGGAGGGAGGGAGGGAGGGAGAGAGAGAGAGAGAGAGAGAGAGAGAGAGAGAGAGAGAGAGAGAGAGAGAGAGAGAGAGAGAGAGAGAGAGTGTGTGTGTGTGTGTGTGTCCGTCCGTCCGTCCGTCCCCTCGGGATCCGCGGTTCCTCGGCATCTGTGGTTCTGCATCCGCAGATTCAACCAACCCTGGACCCGTAGTACTGCAGGTATTTATTGAAAAATGTCTGTGTATAAGTGGATCTGCACAGTTTAAACCCTTGCTGTTCAAGGGTCAACTGTAGTTCATTCTCCACTGATTTACACCAAATGATATTCAAACTCTTGGTATGAGAACCTGGCTTCTTGTCTTTCCACCATCTTTCCTTAGTGTGTGGCATGTCTAGGATAACCAGCTGTCCCCCAGCTGCACAGAATTGAGGGAACATGGGACTTCCAGTGCTCAAACTGGCAAAGTCCTGGGCAAATTGGTACCAGTTGGTCACCCTGTCTCATAGCGCTCAGTATTTGCTTGCATGGAGTCTATTTTTCAACTCACCATTACATACACAATGCACCTATGATTCCAAGAGGGACTAAAACCAGTATTAAAGATATTCAGAGAGCAAGACTACAAAAGGGATAAATATGAAGCCAGTGATGCATCTAAATATGGCCAGTGGAGGCCAGTGGCAGCAGTGTCCCTGGGAGCAGATGATAACAGACTGCAGCGTCTGTAGAGCATTTTAAAACAATAATAAAACGGACTAAAAGTCAGTCTGCTTTTAATTATTAGCCTGCACCAGCAATTGTAAATAAAGTCAACGATAAAATACTCTTGGCTGAGACAGATGCCCCCCCACTGCACCCTCCCCTCTGTATGCTACTGCATGGAGCAGAGATGTAATCCATTATCTGTAAATGTCCTTTTTTTTTTTTTAATTGAGAGCTTGCTATGGTTATGCTAAATCCTTGACATGCTTATCTCATCTAATCTTCTCACCAACTTATAAGGAAGATACTCTTTTCCCATTTCGTACTAAGAATTAAAAAGTCTCTTGCTTAGCTACTGTGTATAAAATAGATAAACATGAAGGTCCTACTGTAATAGCGCAGGGAACTATATTCAATACCTTGTAATAAACTATAATGGAAAAGAATATGAAAAAGAAATATTTGTATATATATGTATTGCTATACACCAGAAACTAACACATTTTAAATTAACTACACTTCGATTAAAAAAAAAAAGAATAGACATTGTGTGATCATCTTAAGTGAAATGTAGTGAAATAAAATTTCAGTGCCCTAAAAAAAAGTCTGTGGCTTAAGACCACACAGATAGGAAGTGGACAATCTGAATCCTGGGCCTGAGGCCAAAGATAATGCTCTTAACCTGGGTGATATGTTGCCTTTACATCTCTCGCTCCTACTTAAAGACAAGGCTGAAAGCTGACTCCACAATGTTCCACACCCAAGTGGTGGGGAATGAGAGAGCACTGGTGAGTCAAACATAAGAGCTGCTTAACAAATATTTGTTCAATAAGTGAGCGAATAAATGAATGAATACACTGGGGGAAAACTCGGGTGGCTTCACAGATTTACCAGATGCCACAGAGCTTCGTGTTCAAGCAGGACAGCATCTTTTCGATTTTTCCATCAGTTGGGGCTTGCCAGAATCCTAAGAATTTAGAACATGGAAGACGGACCTGGTTCCTGTCCCTGTCACTCTCCTCTTTGGGTAAGATGCTTACACCAGTGGACACCAAGTGTTGGGGATGAGCTGGACCAGGAAACACTACTGTCTTTGCAAGATTCTTTCTTCTTAGCCTAGCTTCTTTCAGCTTATACGCCATGTGGAATGGAGGACCCAGAATTGAGACAGTTTCTGAAGGTTTGATGTAGGCAATGAGGCCATCATTAATGGGGTCCCCAAGAAGGCCCATTTCCTGCAAATCTACCTGACATGTTAACAAGGCTGATGTTCCCTGCTCGTCCTATGGACAGTCTAATTTGGTGACTTTCCCATGATTTTAGGGGTAGGCTCTCAACTAGAGGCTGCAGACTCATGTTTCATGGCCTACATCTGGTTAGTAAATATATTTTGTTTGGCCTGGAGTGCTCCAAAAATTTTTAAATTAGTTGACACGTTAAAGAATAGGAAGACACTGCATGAAAACTTGCGTTCCTGGCTTCTCCTGAAACATTAGGAAAGCTGGACAAACACCTACCCAGCAGCGCTGGCCAAGGCTAGTACTGGCTGACTCCTTTAGACAAGGCATGTGTCTCTAGTTTCTGCAAGTCCAACCATACCCTATCATAGACTCAACCCACTTCACTGATTTCCGTCACCTGTCTACTCCCTGCAGGCACATAAGCTTGTGATCTTTGCTCTAGATTTGCACTGTCCAATCCAGTAGCTGCTAACCACCTGTGGCTAGTTAAATTTGTATTTTAAATAACTTAACATTAAATAAAATTTAAAATTTACCACCTCATGGCTGTACAGCAGAAATTAACATAGCATTATCAATCAACTATACTTCAATAAAATTAAAATTAAAAACTGAAATAAAATTTAGCACCTCAGGGGCTTCCCTGGTGACGCAGTGGTTGAGAGTCCACCTGCTGATTCAGGGGACACGGGTTCGTGACCCAGTCCGGGAAGATCCCGCGTGCCACGGAGCGGCTGGGCCCGTGAGCCATGTTCACTGAGCCTGCGTGTCCGGAGCCTGTGCTCCGCAACGGGAGAGGCCACAGCAGTGAGAGGCCCGCGTACCGCAAAAAAAAAAAAAAAAAAAAAAAAAAAAATTAGCACCTCAGTGGCACCAGCCACACTTCAAGGGCCCCTTAGCCACAGGTGGTTGGTTAGTGGCTACTATATTGGGCAGCATAGGTTAGAACATTTCCATCATCAAATAGAATCTGTTGGACAGGGCTGCTCTAGACATGAACTATTTCAGAGTCCTGGCTGGCACCATCACTTGTCATCCACTCAACAAACTTTACATCCTGAAAATTCATTTATGGCAAGAGTAGAAGGAGGAGGAGAAGAAGGAAGTGGAGGAACCATTTGTAGAGCAGCTACTCTCTGTCAAATACTATAATAATGACATTCCATGAACTGTCTCATTTAATTCTTTCAACAGTCCTATGACAAAAGGGAGATTATAACTCCTTTTCATTCTAAAGATGAAGAAACAGAGGCTTAAAAGTTAATTTAAAAAAATAATAAAATAAAATTTTTTTAAAAAGTTAATTAAATTGCCAAAGGTTATATCACAAAGATACGGTAGCGCCAGGATTTAAACCAAGGTGTGTTTGGTTCTAGAACTCATGCTCCTGATGGTCATTCAGTAATGCAGAGTTTGTAGAGATGGATCCACGTCTCCATTAGCAGTGATCCTGCTGGAAAGCCAGGGGGAAGGGATGGGTTAGGGCTAGGGCTAGGCTCCACAGGGACCTGGCTGAAGCCTGCACCAAATTAGTCCAGTGAGATAACATATTCTTGGCCAATCCTAATGCCCACTCCAAAAAAAATGGGTTGACAGTGATTTTTTCATTTCTAGAGTAATTCTACTGCTGATTCTTTTCCATGATTTGAGAATTCATAGCTGCCAATTATTAGCTGATTTTAAATATTGATAGCTACTCCAACTACTTATCAAAAATCGAATTTATGTTGGCATTCAGACAAAAATGACACTTTTCTTTTAAAAGAGGGTTTATTATATGTTGTTCCATTCTTATTTAGAAGTGTCATTTTCACAAAGCAGCACTTAATAACATCATGTGCTTA